>NC_135233.1:308094822-308715377 GCF_051348905.1 Ranitomeya variabilis
CCACCTTGTTGCAACGTCGATTATTAGGCGGCGCTGGGGAAGATTCAGCGATCGCTGATGTTTCAGCATACGGCTGGAGTGTACGGGCGACCGGCGGATGTGCGAGCAAAGTCTTCGCACCTTCAGGAGCATGGCTGGTAACCCCGGATAATTTTTCAGGAAGCACTGCACCACCAGGTTCAAGGTGTGAGCCAGGCAAGGTATGTGTTCAGTTCTGAAAGGGCTATGGCAGCCATAACATTCCTTCCGTTATCACTGACTACCTTGCCTGCCTCAAGATGTACACTGCCCAGCCATGACTGAGTTTCTTGCTGCAGGTTCTCGGCCAGTACTTCCGCGGTGTGTCTGTTGTCGCCCAAACACTTCCATTTGTAACACAGCCTGCTGACGCTTACCACTAGCTGTTTGATAATGGGACACCTCGTGTGCAACACTGCAGCTGCAAATGGAGTGCTCGTGCGACTGCGCTCTATGGACGAGCTTTCGCTTCTGGAGGAGGAGGAGGAGGGGTGGCGAACGTCTACAACCAACTGTTTCCTAGACCATGGGCTAGGCAGAACTGTCCCACTATGGCTGTCCCCTGTGGACCCTGCATCCACCACATTAACCTAGTGCGCCGTGATGGACACGTAACGTCCCTGGCCATGCCTACTGGTCCATGCATCTGTTGTGAGGTGCACCTTTCCACTGACTGATTGCCTCAGTGCATGGACAATGCGGTCTTTGACATGCTGGTGGAGGGCTGGGATGGCTTTTCTCGCAAAGAAGTGCCAACTGGGTAGGTTATAGCGTGGTACTGCGTAGGCCATCAGGGCTTTGAAAGCTTCGCTTTCAACCAACCGGTAGGGCATCATCTCTAACGAGATTAGTCTAGCAATGTGGGTGTTCAAACCCTGTGTACGCGGATGAGAGGATGAGTACTTCTTTTCCTAACGAGAGTCTCTTGTAGGGTGAGCTGGGACTGGAGAGCTGCATATGGTGGAACTAGCGGTGGTGGTGGTGGACATGGCGGATTGAGAGAGGGTTGGTGACTGTATTCTTGATGTTGGCCCACATACAGTGTTTCCTACCAAAAACCTTGATTCCCTGACTGCTTTGGCCTTGCAACGATACCTCCACATTTGCTGCTGGTGGTGTCCTAACCGGTGGGTTTACAGTGAGGGAAGCAATGTAGCGTTGCTGACTACCTTCATTCTGAGCAGGTGCACCATGGTACGGGACGGTTTGGTAGTTAGTCCAGGCTTACAGTGCATGCTGGTTAAATGTCTAAGCATGCATGTTGTATTTCAATTTTGGAGATTCTTCCCTCTGCTAAAGGTCTTTGAGCATTTCTTACAGATAACTTTGAACTGATCATTCGGATCTTGGTTAAAAAATTGCCACACTGCACTCTTCCTACTATGGAATACCTTTTCAGGCATTGCATGCTGTGCTACTTTCACCGGATGGCCACGCTGTCCTTAAACTGTTTGTTTTTGACAAACGTTTTGGCTTCATACGGGCCTGACAGGTGACAGCTGTGCGATGTAGATGGCTGCTGCGGATCATCTCCTCCGCTTCTGAGCTGCTGGCAGCAGCACCCTCTTCCCCCAATGGCTGCCAATCTGGGTCAACAACTGGGTCATCGATCACCTCCTCTTCAATGTCATGTGCACCTTCCTCTGTGTCACCGTGTAAGGTGCTATAGCGTTCGGGACGGGGCACCGTAGTCTCATCAGGGTCAGATTCTGGCTCAGTACACTGCGAGGGCAATGTAGTGATTTGAGTCAATGGAACAGCATAATAATCTAGCTGTGGCTGTGCATCAGTGCACTCCATGACCGATTCATCTTGTAATGGGCAGATAACAATTTCCATTTCTAACCCAGGCATGGTATGTGTAAAGAGCTCCATGGAGTAACCTGTAGTGTCCTGCCTGACGCATCCTTCACTTTTGGTTTGGGTGAAGGACACAAGGAAACGTCTTGTCCTGACATGGAGCATCCACTGACGACTCGCTGCTTTTATATTTGGAACTTTCTGAAGAGGAGGCGAAAGAGCTAGAGGCTGAGTCAGCAAGGAAAGCTAAAACTTTTTCCTGCTGCTCCGGCTTTAAAAGCTGCTTTCCTACTCCCAGATAAGGGAGCCTTTGAGGCCTTGTGTAGCCAGACCATGACGCTGGCTCAACACCTCCAGCCTTAGGTGCTATTTTGCTTTTCCCACTACCACCAGATGCTCCACCACCAACACCACCACCATCAGTACCAGCTGGCACCGACCACCCACGGCCTCTTCCACCAGACTTCCTCATTTTTGTGAAAATCTAACCAAAATAACAACCGTTATATGGTACTGTAAAACAAGGTAGAAGGTATATATAAACTTGTTGAGAATTTGAATCTCCCTTTTTTTGGGGGGAGACTGCACCAAAACTCAGGCCCAGTATAAACACAACACAATGTAAGTGGTAGAACGTGGCTGGCTGATATATGACAAACTAACAAACTGACGTATATCCACTTTGTGACAATTTGAATCTCCCTTTTTTGGGGGGGAGACTGAACCAAAACTCAGGCCCAGTGTATAACACAACACAATGTAAGTGGCAGAAAGTGGCTGGAAGAAATATGAAAAAAATACAAGGACTGTAGTACAACTTCAATCTCCTTACATGATCTCAGGACAAGTATGGCAGCAATAAAGGACTGCTGCACACAAGTGTGGACAATAAACAAGATAACTGTGCAGAAAGGAGCAACAGGATTTTTGCTTTTAAAAAAGCAGTTGGTTTGCACAGCAGCGTGCAACAGCAATGCAGCTAACAGGAGCCCTTATAAGGCAGCCTAATAAGCTACAGAGCTGATGCACAAAGATATAGCCTCCACTGTCCCTGCAAAAAAAGGTGGTGTTGGACAATGGAAATCGCTACAGCACAAGCGGTTTGGGGGTTAATCTTCCCTCCCTAACTATATCCCTTATTCTGATGAAGCTGCAGCAACCTCTCCCTATGCTAAGATCGGCAGAAGTAAGATGGCGGTCGGCGTGCACTCCCCTTTATAGCCCCTGTGACACCGCAGAAAGCAAGCCAATCACTGTCATGCCCTTCTCTAAGATGGTGGGGACCGAGACCTATGTCATCACGCTGCCCACACTCGGCGTCCTCCTTCATTGGCTGAGCAATGGCGCTGAATGCGTCATATGAAACGCGACTTGGGCGCGAAGATCGCTGACCTCATGGCCGATCCCACACTAGGATCGGGTCGGGTTTCATGAAACCCGACTTTGCCGAAAGTCGGCGATTTTTTTTTTTTTTTTTTTTTTTTTTTTTTTTTTTTTTTTTAATTTGTCCCATCCGTTTCGCTTAACCCTAGTCTTTATCACCAGATGCTGCGATCATCTGAAGTCGCTCTGTCCTGGTATTCCCATGAGTCAGTTGCTCCAGTTGATTTTGCCCATTTAGGTCCCCTATAACTCATAACTTTCCCCCAATGATAATGTGTGAACTGGAAAGCATTTGATTTGGGATAATAATTCTTGGGTATTAATTTGCTCGTAGTTAGTTCCCAATCTTGTTATGGTGTGCTTTATACATTGAGCTTATTGTCCCACAAAGAGTTAAGTATTAAAGCAATGTACAGTTGCTTTCTCTGCTGGCTGCATACTGACTATAAACATTACATTTTAAAATCTTTTGGGTCCAATAAAATACCTTAATCTGGCGTTTTCACGCCAGCCCCGGGTAACTTTGCTAAAATGGGCAGAACATTGGTAGGATGGGATGTGGCTAAGCCTGCTAGTCTAATTCAATAACATGTCATTTTTGCCAGTGTAAAGTGTTTGTGTTTTTTTGCACAACCCAAAATGTTCTGTGATACAGAGGCCCTGGCAGAGCTAATGCAATGGGGACCGAAAAGTTATGTGTGTTTAAAGATGCCGATAACTGTAGAACCCAGATGTTAATGACATACCCAGCATTGACCGGACCTTGTGAAAAATGATCTCCGTAGCTCTATGAGATTACCTTGTATTTAGCGTCTATAGTTTTCTTGTGCCTACACGTGAAATGACACAACTGGACAAGTTACCCACTTCTATCAAATCTTCCATGTTTGAGTGTCTGCTACCAAAGCGAAGAGTGAGAATGACCTCTGCTGTACCTGGAAGAAGCTGTACATTCATGCACATATGCCTGTATAATACACACTGATAAACCTGTACCGAAATACAGCTAATCTAGCGCTGTTTAAATGGTTTTATTTAATGTCAACTGGTTTATCGGACAGGAAAACAATGAAAGGTGTAGAGATTGATGTCAGACTCGGGCCAGAGGGCAATAAACAAGATGTGGTGGAAAGGTGCACTTGTACTATACGAGTTTTGTGAATGAGCGTTCCTTGGGACACATCTTGGTAGTCAGCCTGTTTACATAGAATATCATCCAATGTACAAGCAAAATGCTCATTCATTGGGTGAAATGATCTTTTGGATAACTTTAAAAGATCTTAATTCTCGACAGCGCATCATCGTTGTGTGTGTAAATGTGACCCATGCTGGGAAGATCATTGGCAGCTGAACGGACTGCATGATCTGTTGCTGATCATTCTGGGATATTAAATGACCCCCAATTGGCAAATATGTATTGCTCGGCAGTCATTTATCGCCATTGGTTGGGTAGTATAACCACCTTTAAGTTAAGAATTCAATACATTAGAATGTCCAAGGCAACATACCACTTCCTATGGAGAGAAGGTACTGCACATGAGTTATCTTGTTGAACACCACCTGTATTTCTTTACAAATGGTGATACGTATTCCAAGTCCATGTTGCAAGTATGAGAAAAAAGCGGTACTCACCATTTCTTTGAAAAAATTCAGTCCTTTATGTCATCAAATAAGTGGCAGGTGGCAGGCAGGGGGTGCAGGGATATGTGCAAGATGGACGACAGCCGTTTCACACTGAACACAGTGCTTCTACTCTTTAAAGTTAAGGCCCACATTAAATCAAAGAATGGTGCTGGTTGATTATTTAGTGAATGCTCAGGATTTTTCTGGGTATTGTGACAGGATTACTGGAGTCGTATGTGAGGGGAGATGTGTGTTGTTCCTGCGTGATGTGAAACCCATAAGTTGCCCTCCAGCATGATATGTGCTGAGAATAAATCGGTTGTGTCCAGGGTCTGGGTTTCGATGAGTAGGCAAGAGATGGGCGGGATACCTACTCGCCATATTTCCACCTCAAGGGTGTGGCTGGAGGGAGTTAAATGTCCAGCCAGGGGTTTTGTTTGTTTCTTTCATTTCAGATACTGAGAAAACCATGCATGTGTCTTTTTATATAGAGTATGTGAACTTCTGGTTTCAACTGTGTTTTCTCTTATTAATATTCTAGAGAAACCCCTAAGCTAGTGGATACAATTGAATTTATGGAACCAGTCAGCATCCCATGTTATTAATGTTTGAAGGAAAATCCTTCCATAATTTTTTATAATTTATTTTACAAATTTAGATTTTTTTTTTTTTTTTTTTTTTTTTTTGTTTTTTTTCTTGCGCTGAGCTTCCTTCCCCTTCATTGTCCCAAAGCAAAATCTGTAACCGGTCTCTACCCATCAATTATGTATGATAAGCAAGGGGTTTCTTTTGAACCACCTTAGGCTATGTGTACACGGTGCGTTTTTTTTGGTGTTTTCCCACATGGAAATAGGCCATAAAATGCTATGGAATACTTATGCAAGCTAATTCAATGACAATCCTGGTGGTGTGCACATGATCAGAATATTTCCTTAAGTATTTACAATGTTTTTGGGTTTTTTTGCAGCATGCCACTTCTTTGTGCATTTCTACAGCGTTTTTCACCCATTTACTTCAACTGAGTCAGTCAAATCCACAGCAAAAATGCAGGTGTAAAAAGGTTTGCTGAGTTTTTGTTTGCGTTTTTTACGGGCTTCCTATGGTATCTCCCCTGCTGTCATCTGTGTGACAGCGTGGCAAACACCGGTGCGGTGGTCCTTATCAGCGCTAACACTACCATCGGTAAGACCTTCAGTCAGAGTGCTACGGGGTCATGCTGTCAGATGTCAGCGTGACTCCGCAGCTGTGACTGAACGGTGGTAAAACGCTTTCCGCAGGTCAGCAGGCATGAGCTGATGACTACTAATTCTCCGATCAGCCTACATCTGCTGTCACTGATGACAGCTATGGCAGGAGTCGCCGATTCCTGTGCTCACACTTTAAAAAAAAAAAAAAAAAAAAAAGTTACCGTAAATTACATACATATTCAAATAAAAAACACATTATACTCACCAAACACAAAATCCCCTATGTCCTCGTCTCCTATAACAAAAATGTAAAGTAAAAGAAAAAAACATATACTCGCCTTAACGCCCAATGCCCATGTTTCCTAGAAAAAAAATAAAAAATATACCACCATATACTCGCCTGTCTGCCTTAGTCCACGTAATCCCGAGTGTCCCACGGTGATCTCGCTTGTAGAACATTCACATCGGGAGATGACTGCTCTAGCCGGCTGCCGGCAATACACTGACAGGAGGTAATCGCTCCCACAGTATCACTGAGCTGAGAGAGTTCACTGGAGTTCATCAGCTGATCAGCTCCGATGCTCTCACTTACGGCACCACTGCTGCGTGAGAACTTTCTCACCGCAGCTCAGTGCTATACGCTGCGGGAGCGACTTACCTCCTGTGTCAGTGGTTTTTTTTTTTTTTGGTTTTTTTTCTTTTTTTCTCACCATGTACATATATTCATTATGCAAAGTAGGGGTGCAGGTCAGTGAGGGATCAGTGACCTGTCAGCAGTCTGCGTTATGAATATATGAGAGCAGCACATACCCCAACCCCGCCTTAGGGCACGATCATATCATTAACTGCAAATAAAGATTAAGAAACAACCACAAGATGGATTTCATCAACCAAGGGATCGTTTTAGTCAGTATAATGGCGCCAACCTGACCTGTGTGTAGGTTACTGTGCACAATCCTGCTGACAGGTTCCCTTTAAGAGATGACATTATTCCAGACAAGTTGTATTGATAATAAGCTGTTACTAAATTTCTAGGAAGATTAAAGATGCTTGGTACTCCAAATTACATTCACTCCCAATCCACAGAATATCCTTCGGAGATGATAAAACCTATAAATTTTTCATTGCAAATTTATTATAACCATAAAAAGCTTAGTAATCGGTGTAACAGTTCTCCTCTGACATAAGGCACCATTCAATTCTCTACAGTTCCTACATTGCAACAACCCCATGTTAAGTTGTGTAGCTAGGGAAGATGCTTTGGGGTGTGAGTGTGTTTTCTACCATCTTGGATGTATAAACCTTTGTCGGTATGAAATGTTCAGCTCCATTTTTAACTACTATGCTTTGCTTTATTGTTACAGAGAAAGCTGAAAGATGAAGCCAAGAATGCAATTGGCCGACTGGAGCTGCGCACCATCAAACAAGGAGATAAGGTAATGTTAGCTGGATGAACTTCCAATATCGTGGGAAAATGTCATTAACATTTCCATATCCTGAGAGCAAGGGTTTTGTTCAATAATTCAAACACTATCCACGTGATCTCTAATCACGCAGGGTTCCAATCTAGAAACTTATGGTAATGTTCTTTATAAAATTTTATTTGTATTTTCCTCATGTTGGTATTTGGCTTCCAAATAGAAGGTTCCGATCACATTGGCAGTATCAGGCGATAGTCAAATGTTTGTGTGGTTTTCCCAACTTTTCCCCAACAGATGATGTCAGGGGAGAGAAGGATCCAGCATGTCCTACTTCAGACTGCCAATCCTTTTGTTTAAGCCATCGCCAAAGTGTGTATATCTATGAGCGAGCCACTGCCAATGTAGAAGCACTTGACCGAGCGAAGAGTTCCTGTGTTGGTCAAATAGTTGAGTCAGCTGCTCATTAAACCAACACCTAACTATTACATGTGGGGGCTTGAGTCTGCTCTCAGGAGCTCTGGGTGCATGACCTACATTATAAACTGTATATAGTCAGGGCCGTATTTGCCACTAGGCACCCGAGGGCACGTGCCTAGGGCGGGGACGATGCGGGGGGCGGCACCAGAGCAAGTGAGCAAGGTTTTTTTTTTTTTTTCCCACCTCCCGACCGCCCCAACCCCCGCCCCCCCCAGCCCCCCCCCAGGACCAGCCTCCCACCCACCCTCCGACCGACGCCCCCCCCCGCCTCCCCCCGCCCTCCTTGAAGACGATACTCACCTTGCTCCAGCGATGCCTGGTCTCAGCTTCTGTAGCGCGTCCTGAGTGAGCGGTCATGTGGTACCGCTCATTAAGGCTCATAAATATGCGCATATTCATGAGCCTTAATGAAGCGGTATCACGTGACTGCTCACGCAGGAAGAAGGAGCTGCGAGCCTGCGCCTGTGCGCCGGGAGTCGGGACAGAGAGCCGGAGGGATGTCGCCGTCGGCGCGCCCGCTTGGTGTGAGACAGCTGACAGGTGAGTATGAGGGACAGAGGACAGGGGGGATTGAAGGAGGACGGTAAGCCGCCCGTGCCATGGGAGAAGGAGCGGAGGGGGGAGTGATGAGCCATGCATGGGGGGGGGAGGAGGGGGAGTGATGAGCCATGCATGGGGGGGGAGGAGGGGGAGTGATGAGCCATGCATGGGGGGGGAGGGGGGAGTGATGAGCCATGCATGGGGGGGGAGGGGGGAGGGGGGAGTGATGAGCCATGCATGGGGGGGGAGGAGGGGGAGTGATGAGCCATACATGGGGGGGGGGGAGGAGGGGGAGTGATGAGCCATGCATGGGGGGGGAGTGATGAGCCATGCATGGAGGGGGAGTGATGAGCCATGCATGGGGGGGGGAGGGGGGAGTGATGAGCCATGCATGGGGGGGGGAGGGGGGAGTGATGAGCCATGCATGGGGGGGGAGGGGGGAGTGATGAGCCATGCATAGGGGGAATATGAGTTGTGCATACAAGAGGTGGGGGGGTTATGAGCCATGCATACAGGGGGGGGGGGAATTATGAGCCATGCATACAGGAGGTGGGGGGGAATTATGAGCCATGCATAGGGGGATATGAGCCATGCATACAGGGGGGGGAATTATGAGCCATGCATACAGGGGGGCGGATATGAGCCATGCATACAGGGGGGGGAATTATGAGCCATGCATAGGGGGATATGAGGCATGCATACAGGGGGGTGGATATAGGCCATGCATACAGGGGGGAATTATGAGCCATGCATACAGGAGGTGGGGGGGAATTATGAGCCATGCATATGGGGATATGAGCCATGCATACGGGGGGGGGGGAATTATGAGCCATGCATACGCGGGGGGATATGAGCCATGCATATGGGATGGGAGGAAGGTGAGCCATGCATACAAGATGGGAGGGCGACATTATACACTATTGAGCATCATATGGGGTCATTATACAGTATGGAGCATCATGTGTGGTCATTATACAGTATGGAGCATCATGTGTGGCCAATATACAGTATGGAGCATCATGTGCGGTCATTATACAGTATGGAGCATCATGTGCGGTCATTATACAGTATGGAGCATCATGTGCGGTCATTATACAGTATGGAGCATCATGTGTGGTCATTATACAGTATGGAGCATCATGTGTGGCCATTATACAGTATGGAGCATCATGTGCGGTCATTATACAGTGTATGGAGCATCATGTGCGGTCATTATACAGTGTATGGAGCATCATGTGCGGTCATTATACAGTGTATGGAGCATCATGTGCGGTCATTATACAGTGTATGGAGCATCATGTGCGGTCATTATACAGTGTATGGAGCATAATGTGGGGTCATTATACAGTATGGAGCATCATGTGCGGTCATTATACAGTATGGAGCATCATGTGTGGCCATTATACAGTATGGAGCATCATGTGTGGCCATTATACAGTATGGAGCATCATGTGCGGTCATTATACAGTGTATGGAGCATCATGTGCGGTCATTATACAGTGTATGGAGCATCATGTGGGGTCATTATACAGTATGGAGCATCATGTGCGGTCATTATACAGTATGGAGCATCATGTGTGGCCATTATACAGTATGGAGCATCATGTGTGGCCATTATACAGTATGGAGCATCATGTGCGGTCATTATACAGTGTATGGAGCATCATGTGCGGTCATTATACAGTGTATGGAGCATCATGTGCGGTCATTATACAGTGTATGGAGCATAATGTGCGGTCATTATACAGTGTATGGAGCATCATGTGCGGTCATTATACAGTGTATGGAGCATCATGTGCGGTCATTATACAGTGTATGGAGCATCATGTGTGGCCATATTTTTTTGGTTATAATTATTGTATATGAAACAGTTGTGATCAGCAGTGCTAAATGGGTGTGGGTGGGACTTGGATATGGGTGTGACTAGTTGTGAAATGGGTGTGGTCAGAGGCGTGGCCTAAAATTTGCCGCGGCGCACTACGTGCGCCGCAACCTTTATACCTCTTTCCCTTCAAGAGTTGGGAGGTATGGTACCGCATTTGCCAGATCACAGCAAGTGCCGCAAATCCCATAGGGAATGAATGAAGCCAAGCGCAGTGTTGCCGTAAGTGATCCGTTGTAAGTGATCCGTTACGTGGCAGATGCAAAAAAACTGCCCGATCTGCTGCAAAAGGCTATTTTCGCAACAGCGATTCTTGCCAAAGTCACTGCCGATAGTGTCATACTCACCAATGGGGGGGCAGCGCTAAAAGTGCCTAGGGCAGCAGAAACTCTAAATACGGCCCTGTATATAGTATAACTGTGACCAATGACTATGTGGAGGATGGCTGCAAAATCTGCTTGGAGATCAAAGTTGCAATAGGATTTGATCACAAACTTCTATCCGTTTAAGTGCTCAGTTTACCTACCCTAAGCTATCTCTTCTAAGTCTCTAAAATGCATGTTGGCAAGTATTCATGATGGGTCAATGGCAAGTGAAGCCTGTTACTGTATCTTTGTGTTGGAGAATTCTGGTTTTGTTTCCAGATTTCCATATCCCATAAACTTATTTTACATTTACGGATTGAAACTAGTGTGTACATTTCACCTATAGACATTGCTACATTTTCTGACATGAATTCTAACAAAAACCACAATGCTCAGATTTCTGGACACCTGTTTTACATGGGGAGGAAACTGTATCCCCAGCACTATGACCTGTGCAGTGATAGCCGAGGTGAACGTGAGCGGAGTCATTACGCAGTTTAGTGGATCAGATAGATTTAGCTTCTTGGTGCAGTGAAACACAACACAGTACATGATGTGACCAATATCTGCTCCAATAATAACTGCGACAAGAACTACGCCTGGGTCACTAAGGTTACACCCTATCCACAAATGCCCTAAAGCACCGTTTCTATTGTTTTCGTTGCCTTTTGTAATCCTAGTTTGGTGTGTTTTCATTGTACAGTATATAGATTAGGTACCCTACCAAAAAAAATGAATAACCAAAGGCTGCACCCTTGTTTCGTTGCACCCTTGTTTCGTTGCACCCTATTAAAAATATAACCTGCTGATATCAGGCCACTTTACTGGGAAAAAAAAGCACAAGCATTTCTTAGCTTTAATATCTCCATGCCCAGAAGGTGAGTTGGCCAGGCTGGCAATTTTGGCGTAACCCAATGACTACCATACCATAATGATCAGGCAGATTGAATTTAAATGCCGAATCCTTTTGATATTCTATTAGATAACCACCTGCCAAAGGTTTATGGGAGCAGCTTTGTCTCCACATCCCATTGAAAACAAATGCCCTCTAGGCCGAGATATATATATACAGATTCCAGCCAGCTAACGCTCGGCACGCTCATTGCTATCTAATTAACGCTGCTGGTGATTATTCAATTAAATGTACGTTTACCTTGGCTGAAGTGGTTGAATTACATAGAAAGGAAGTGCTGCATGTGGTAATGTGTGGGGACGGAGCCTCGTGTAGTAATGTGTGGGGACGAAGCATTGTGTGGTAATGTGGTGGGGGGGCGGGATTATCTGGTGATGTGGTGGGATTATGTGTGGTGATTAGGTAAGGGGGTGGGATTATGTGGTGGAGGGATGGGATTGTGTGGTGGGGGGCGGGATTGTGTGGTGATTAGGTGGGGGGCGGGATTATGTGGTGGAGGGATGGGATTATGTGGTGGGGGGCAGGATTGTGTGGTGATTAGGTGGGGGGGGTGGGATTATGTGGTGGAGGGATGGGATTGTGTGGTGGGGGGTGGGATTATGTGTGGTGGAGGGGTGGGATTATCTGTGGTAATGTGGGGGGTGGGATTATGTGTGGTGGAGGGGTGGGATTATCTGTGGTGATGTCGTGGGGGGCGGGATTATGTGTGGTGATGTGGTGGGGGGCAGGATTGTGTGGTGGTGGGGGGGCGGGATTGTGTGTGGTAATGTGGTTGGGGGGCGGGATTGTGTGTGGTAATGGCGTGGGGGCAGAGCTACTGTGCAGGGGGCGGGATTAGCGAGTAATCACGATGCTATATAATCGGCAAATCACTACAAATTTTTGTATTTTAATTCTAAACAAGACTTTATTTATTTTTCATTCAGCTCACAATGCAAACTAATGATGACTGTACAAAAACTGGATTACTCATGCAACAAAGCTACAGCTCACCTAACCATGGTATTGGTCTACATTTCTTAGCATAATGTCAATCGTGGCTATTCTAAGTGGAACATTCAGTTCCAAGTCAGTTGGTGAAGTCCGTGCCTTACAACGGTCCGACTCCACAAACCTGCAAATGACCTGCTCATATTTAAAGTAGTCAAATGCTAATAAATAAAAGAAAATGACGTTATTTTTGTGTTCTAAAACAATGGGGGATTTAACCATGGATTTACAAACTAAAATAATCTCCCAATAGAACATACTGTATAGTTCACAGCCTTATAAAAAGAAAAAAAAAATTGGGTATTGTAATTAAAGAAAAAGCTGTCAATCCTTTTTTTTTTTTTTTTTTTTTTTTTTTCACTTTCAGAAATTTTTTGCGGTGTCGTTTTTTTAATTTTTTTTCCCTATATTTTTATGCATTAATTGTGAGCGTTATAAGAATGGATTGAACTCTAGAAGTCAAGTCCTCTTTTTCTCTGAAGAGGCAATTTGCATAAGAATGGATTGGTGACTAGACCCGAATGGTTAAAAGAAGCTCAGAAGTCAATTTTTTCTCATTGCAGTGCATAGGTTTATTCTTCTCTGCATTTTTAAATTATTATTTTATTTATTTATTTTTTTGGGCCCTCCAGTTGGAGTACACCGGCCACACTTGTGTGCACATACTTACCTTGCACAGCTTTCAATCAGTAGCGGGTGGAGGTTAGCCCCTAACTCATGAATCCGGATGTACAACGTTTCTTCACCTCTGACAAAATGTGAACGCTGCAGCCAATCATAGACCGCTGATTGGCTGCAATGCTTGTGTGACGCCCCGCTGAGTGTTGAACTTGATCTTGTTACACCGAGCGGAGCCGATCTGGGAGTGAGAATAACTTATAATTAATAAGGGGCTGTCATTTAGTGGATAATCCCCCTTTTTAAGCTCCTCCTGTGCTAAAAGCAGCCTAATAAAAATGATGTACAATTTATAGCCTCTTTCAAATCCTAAAATGATATACATTTGCACAGGATGATAATCTCCATATGGATTATCCTGCGGTCGAGGTAGAATAAATCTTTTTCTCACAGAACATTAAAGCGCATGGATGCTGGAGGATACGGGCAGCGTGGAGGACAACGAACATTTTGCGTCAAACTATGCTTCACCAGGTATGGTACGCACCAGGACCTGTTGACGCATAGTTTGATCCAAAACTGCATCCATCCTCCGTGCTGCCCGTATCCTCCAGCATCCATGTGCTTTAATATTCTGTGAGTAAGTGCTTTAAGGGTATGTGTCCACATTCAGGAAACGCTGCGTTTTTGACACCGCGTTGAGCAGCATGCATAAAAAACGCAGCGTCCAGATGTTACAGCATAGTGGAGGGGATTTCATGAAATCCTGTCTCCACTATGCAGTAACAGACGCATGCGGCACACCCGAGAAAACTCACATGCGGCGCGTCTTTTAAGAACGCAGCATGTCCTTACATTGCAGAAAAAACTCAAGGACAACGCAGGTGACCTGCCAGTGACCTCAGGTGCAGATTTGGTCAGGATTTTACCTGCATAAAATCCTGACCAAATCCTGAACATACCCTTACAGGCCGGTGAGTGCCACTTTTAACTCCTACATTTTGCATGGATGTTACTTATTTGGGGAAGCGCCCGCAGATCCCATCAGTGGGAAGGTGTCCTTGTAAGGAATATATTGGCTGATTGCATCTTTGTGGATGTGATCAAACCATATAGGGCTATGGTCTGATCATACCACATCTCCTCGGCAGAGGAGGAAGCAAAAGAGAATGTACAAACATTACCGTAGGGGATCACAGCTGATTTTTTATTTATTTATTTTAAACAATGTTTTACTTTAAAGAATCAGCTGCAGTCCCATATGGTCTTTTCTGTATCCTCTTTTGCATCCTCCTGTGCCCAGGAGCTGTGGTATGATCACACCATTTTCCTGCACGGTCAGACACAGCCATTACACAGTACACAGCAGGGGCACATTTATAAGATTATCTCAGCACTGGAACATTTTTTTTTTTTTTTTTTTTTTAAACGCATCCAATAGTGTAAAATTATTTTTATGTCAAGATCTATTGATTAAATGAACTTTTCTTTGTTGGAAAATATTACTAGTCATGGCAAAATCCCCTCCTCACAAAAAAACGACCTATCGTAGGCTGAATTTCTAGTGTGAGAACAAAACCTAAATCAAGAGTGAATGAATATAAATAATTTTTTACTTGTAAACAACAACACTGCTTTTCTAGAGGGAAAAGAGCAGTGAGCCACCACAGGAAAGCTTCCTCCACAGTTCTCTGCTTTCCTTCTCTATGACCTCAGCGAACCATCCCCTAGTGATTTGCATCTCCTCTATTCACATAGGGGCCACTTGTTGTTCAAGACTTGCTCAACTAGTTTCATGCTGCTTGCAAAACTTCACCCTTTAGGATTTTATCAGATTTCAGATAACTTTTATTTTTATTTGGCTCATTAATGCAATAAATGCTGATAAAAGGAAATAACAAGCCTGTATTGCATAACTTGCTATTAAGAAAGTGTAGGGTAGCCTCAGACATAATGGACTTTTTTTTTCACTGTAAAATAGTTTCCGGAACTCAAACAATTGCAGTCTTATGAAAAAGCACCATTAAGACAAGGTGATGCCACATGACAAACTGAACTCTGGTACATCGGTAATATATTCAGTGCTTGACAGTTGTGTGTGTTTTATAAGATGTTAATCCCCGGAGAACTAAATAAGGACAAGTAATTGCACACTGGTACATGTGACGGAGAAAACCTTCCCCACGGGAGCTGACAATCGTTAAGATTCTCACACAAGTGTCGCCAAGCTAGCTCATTCTTCCTATTGGTAATGGAAAAGAGAAAATATTAACCCTTTTCCCACATTAGACGTGCGATCGCCGCCGGGTGTCAGCTGATTCTGGCAGCTGACACCCGGCACTAAGTGCCAGGAGCGGTCCCGCACCGCTACCAGCACTTTAACTCCCCAAATGCTGTGACCAAACTTTATTGCAGCATTCTGGGAACAGACAGAGGGATGACAGCCCCTCTGCTCTGGGATCGAGACCCCACAATGTCGCGCTGGGTCCCTATCATTACTATGGTGACCTGATGTTTTCAAGTGGTTTATGAAAGAAAAGTATGTAAACAATAAAAGTACACATTTGGTATCGCTGCATCCAAAACAACCCAACCTATGAAACTGTCCCACTAGTTAACCCATTTAATAAACACCATAAAAATAAACAAGGCAAAAAAAATGTTTTATCATACAGCTGAACAAAAAGTAGAATAAATAGCAATAAAAAAACAAACATGGTACCGCTGAAAACGTTGTCTTGTCCGTCAAAAAAACAAACCCCTGCTATACAGCTCCATCAGTGGAAAAATAAGTTATAGCTCAGAGTAAAGTGATCCAAGAATAATTATGTTGTGTGTGTATATATATATATATATATATATATATATAGATAGATAGATAGATATAGATATAGATATAGATATAGATATAGATATAGATATAGATATAGATATAGTTTTTGTGCATAAGAGCCAAAACATAAAGAAACAATATATTTGGGGAATCGCTGCAATCGTACTGACCCGAAGAATAAGGCAGACTTATCAATTTTACCATACGCAGAATGACATTCCCCCCCCCCCTCCCCCAAACCAAAAAGTCCTGAATTGCTGGTTTTTGTTCATTCTGCCCCGCACATATCGGACTAGAAAGCGATTTAAAAAGTCATGTCTGAAAAAATGCTACCAATAAAAACGTCAGCTCGCCCCGCAAAAAACAAGCCATAACGTGACTGTCGGACAAAGTATAGAAAAATTATAACTCTCAAAATATGGTGATGCAAAAAAGTTTTTTTTTTTTGCAGTAAATGTTTTTTAGTGCGACAGCAGCCAAACATAAAAACCCAACATAAATCTGGTATCGCTGTAATTGCACCGACCCAAAGTAAGTCGCCCGATCACCTGTGCTGCACGAACGGCATAAAGCTAAATGAAACCAATTCTTCACTTGCTGTTTTGTTAGTTCTGCCTCTCAAAGATCGCAGTAAGGCTCTGCATTGAGCTTACACCGGGGTTTCCATGTAAATCTCTGAAATGCGTGATTCAAATGGAAGATTCCCAAAAATTCGTGATTCCGTCTTCCCTTGATGGAAGATTCCCTATAATGAGGCAGATGGAGGCACTGTGGACTCGTCTGACCTGTGATCTGGTGGTGTCCGTCTTTTTAGGATTGCATAAAAGTGTCATCTGCCAGTTTTGTGCACTTCTGAAAAGGACCGCGCTGAACAGAGGCCAGACTGAGTCCAGAGTAACTCTACTGCCTCATTCTAGTGAATGGATCCCTCGGGGGTTTCATCTGAATCGCGTCACTCAGAGATTTAAAAGGAAACCCTAAAGTAAGTGCTCGGCATAAAGAGCCGAATAAATGTGATTCCAAACGTTATGTAAAACGTTTTCAATAAAAGCTTCAAATCAATCCACAAAAAAAAGCAAGTCCCCACTCAGGTCTGTCATCTGTTAACGGAAATATAGGGGGCTTCCACGTTACTGGTAGTACAAAGGCTCTGGAAAAGCAAAATGGCTCAATAACCCTTCAAAAGAAACTCAGCAAAGTCTGCTCTTCCAAATGCCCCCCCTTGCCTTTGGAGCACCACAGTGTACCTAAACCACATATAGCGTCCACGTTTGGCATTTCTGTAATAAGAGCCTGCCTAACTTAAAGGTGTCTCCAGAAGCATGAGCTGGGCATAACGTACTGGTCACTACAATATACTAGTCCCTACAATATACTGGTTACTAGAATGGCAGGTTTGAAATTTTCACTCTGCAATATCCACTGCTGCTTGTTTCTGGAAAACACCCATGGAGTCAAAATTGTCACTACACCTGTAGATAAATTCCCCCAAGGGGTATAATTTTCAAAATGTGGTTACTTGAGGGGGGTTTCTGCTCTTCTAGCATTTAGGGGCTCTGTAGATGGAGTCTGCAAATTATTCTAGGAAAATCTGCGCTCCAGGTGGCAAATGGCGCTCTGTCCCTCCCGAGTCTCACCGTATGGCTAAGTAGGTACTGTACAGCCACATATGGAGTATTGCCACGTTGAGTAAAAATTGTGGGACATATTATGGTGCCATTTTTACCCAATTCTTGTGTGAAAATATAAAATCGGGGACTAAAACAAAGTTTTGGTAGTAAAAATGCAGTTATTTTTTCTTCATAGCCCAAAGGTATAAAATTCTGTGACACACCCGTTGTGTCAATATGATCACTGCACCTCTCAAAGAATTCATCTAGGGGTGCAGTTTCTAAAATGTTGTCACTTATGGGGGTTCTGCTGTTCTGGAACTCAGGGGCTTTCCCAGAATGTCATGGCACCTGCAGACCATAAAAGTTAAATCTGCACTATAGTATGGCGCTCCTTCCTTTCTGAGCTTCGCACTGTGCCGGAAAATTATTTCCCGATTTAGGGTATTTGCGCACTTAGTAAAAAATGGACCTTAGTCTGTTGTAAAAAAAAAATTCCTATTAGCTCTTGGAAAAATTAAAAACTTGGGGCTAAAACAACATTTTAGTGGTAAAACTGTAACTTATTCTTTCTTCCCCACTCAATGGTATAAAATTCAGTGAGGCACATGCTGTGTCAATATGATCACTGCACCCGTAGATGAATTAATTGGGGAGTGTAGTTTGCAAAATGAGTTCACATATAGGGGGTTTCTGTCTTTCTGACACCCCAGGGGTTCTGCCACTGTGACATGGCACCCTCAAACCATTGCAGAAAAATCTGAATTCCAATATGGCACCTCTTCCCTTCTGAGTTCTGCACTGTGCCTCAACAGTAGTATTCCCTCACATATGGGATGTTGGCGTACTCTGGAGAAATTGCGCAACAAATTGTATGGAGCCATTTCTCCTGCTACCCTTATGAAAATGCAAAATTTGGGGCTAAAATAACATTTTTGTGGGGAAAATGTGATTTTATTATTTTCATGGCTCAACGTTATAAACTTTTATGAAATGCCTGAGGGTTCAATGTGCTCAACACACATCTAGATCAGTTCATTGAGTCTAGTTTCCAAAAAGGGGTCACGTGTGGTGGATTTTCACTGTTTAGGCACATCAGGGGTTCTCCAAACGCGACATGGTGTCCGCTAGTTATTCCAGTAAATTGTGGATTCAAAAGGTCAAATGGCGCTCCTTCCCTTCCAAGCTCTGTCTTGCGCCCAAACAGTGGTTTCCCCCCACATATGGGGTATCTTCATGCTCAGAAGAAATTGCACAAGTTTTGGGATCCATATTTTTCCTGTTTTTATTGTGAAAATAGAAAAATTTGGATCTAAAGTACATATTTTTTGTACTTTATTGTGCATAATCCTGCTGACAGGTTCCTTTTAACTATTTTGTATGCTACATCTCTCTGATTTAAGGGTATAAGAATTCAAAGTTTGAAAATTGCAAAATTTCTCAAATTTTCATCAAATTTTCATTTTTTTTCCTAAATAAGCGCAAGTTCTGTCGAAGAAATTTTAAACCTATTCTGAAGTACAATGTCACGAGAAGTTTCCGAATCAGTAGGATCTGTTGATGGTCCAGAGTTATGACCTCATAAGGTGACACTGTACAGAATTGTAAAAATTGGCCTGGTCATTAACATGCAAACCACCTTGGGGGTAAAAGGGTTAAAAGAGCAAGTCTTTTACATTTTCAGGATGATAAACAGAGGAAAAACTCAACATGTATAATTTTAAAGTCCGCATCATACATCCTCCAGACTATTTGTATGCGCATATAGAGCTTTTAACAAGTCCAGCAATACCTTTGCATGCTCACTCCGTTACAGAGAAGTCCGCTTTTATTTTATATGCAAATGAGGTTGAAAGATTATTGTAGATCTGAAGCCTCTGTCACTCCAGCTCTACTACCTGCCCAGTGCTGCCTCCTTGTTCTTGACGGACAGCCTCTATGCTATGGACTTCAGGCAATGAAGCTGTGAGTCAGCAGGAGGAGGCAGCGTTGGATGGGGAATAGAGCGGGAGTGACAGTCTTCAATCTAAAAATGGCTCTTCAGCCTGATTTGCATACCAATTAAAATGCTGATTTTTTTTTTTTTTTCAGTAATGGAGGAACCAACTCTCCATGTAATTGTATTGCTGGACTTGTCTTGAAAGAGCTACATGTACATATAAATAGTTTGAAGGTGAAGTCCTGTTGACAAATTTCCTTAAGGAAAAAAATGTCATGGATGTTCAAGTAAATGGTTCTTTTTGGCAATTTGTTTTGGGCTTGATTTATTTTATTCTTATTATTATTAATCCGGTGTATACGTGTGTGTGTGTATGTGTGTATGTATATATGTATATATATATATATATATATATATATATATATATATATATATATATATATATATATATATATATATTCTCAGCCTTCCTTTTGGCTTTATACAAAAACAATAATTTTATTTTTTTTTTTTCAATGAACTTGTTTCCTATGGAAAATCTTTGTTACCCTAATGTACTATTGTGGGTTATAAAAAATCTTAAATACAATACAGAATTATTATTTTTCAGTCGATTGTCCTCCTCTAACCATCATGGATTTGTTTTTCTTCCTCCCTCAGGTGCTCGGGGTGGATGGTGATAGCTGTGCTGTTTGTATTGAAGCATACAAAGCAAATGACGTTGTGCGCATCTTAACATGCAAGTAAGTAGTGATGGAAGCAGAGAAAGTATTCACATAAGACTGAAAGTTGTACAGTTTTTTTAATAAATCATGCACAGGAAAAAATGTAACTTTCAATGTCCAGAAAATTGCCTGATTATAGCTCTATTTATTTATTTATTAAATGACCTCTCGGGTTAAATAAGGGGTGTCCCATAACTGCAAATTATCTCCTATTTACTATTCCATTCTGATGGGACATACAGTATAGAAGACTCTGTTCTCAAGTTGGCATTATCCCTCTAATATTCCCCGAGAAGTCAGGGTAAAAGATGATGCTGTGTTCACCTCTTCTCCCACCAAGTACCACACACCCTTTGTTGTACCTGTTGTGCTACGGCTGATCGTACAGTTCCTAGAGGTAGAGAGTGACATCGCGGAACTACTTAATGTTACAAATGGAGCTCGATGTGATGTAAAGCCACCAACAAATTAGACATGTTTATTATACTCAAAAACCTGAAGTAAAACTAGTAGTGATGAGCGAATATACTCGTTACTCGAGATTTCTCGAGCATGCTCGGGGGTCCTCCAAGTATTTTTTAGTGCTCGGAGATTGTTTTCTTGCCGCAGGTGAATGATTTACATCTGTTAGCCAGCATAAGTACATGTGGGGATTCCCTAGCAACCAGACAACCCCCACATGTACTTATGCTGGCTAACAGATGTAAATCATTCAGCTACAGCAAGAAAAACTAAATCTCCGAGCACTAAAAAATACTCAGAAGACACCCGAGCATGCTCGGGAAATCTCGAGTAACGAGTATATTCGCTCATCACTAAAAACTAGTCCATCAGTTTAAAGATGTGCAGCTCTCCCTAGAACAACTCAACCCTGGGTTTCGCCCGTTGCTTCTTCTGTTGGTCTTATTGTGCTACTTGTCTATTTCTGATATTCCTTGGTATGGTTGACACTGTGGTGTTGGATGTTTTTAAGAATTATAGCGACCTGCAACGATTTCACACTGAAATCGGTAGACGCTCACCCATTCAAGACTATGGGAACGTGGAAAACATCAGACTGCACTCAAATGATATGAGTCCAGTCCGATTTCCACAGACTCGCAAAATTGAGAAGATGGAGAAATTTCGTTCTCCATCTGCTCCTCGCAGTATGTTTCGGTTCTGCCAGCCAAGAGAGAATCTGATCGCACCCTGCTGAGATTCTGAGCAAACTCGGATCCGAGTTTGATAGGGGTGTCATTGGCATAATCAACTTGATTCTTTCACGGTGCCCACGGTCCACATATTCAATCGAGGACTAGATTCTATTAGATCAGGAACACTTTAACCGCACGATTGGGAGCGAAAGCATGAATTTTCTCATTTGTCCTGCACTGGCTGGTTGCCTGCCCACACTGGCATCATGGTTTCTATTAACTCAATTATAGAGTAGACAGTCAAAGGATCAGGGCAGCTTCAGAATGAGGGTGGTAAGGAGATGAATCCTATTACTTGTTTACTAGGAAACTTTACAAAAATATGATTAGCTCGATTATCCCCAATTAAGTACTAATCATCATCCTGCCCTGAGCCATGGTAGTGTTGTCCAATACACGGCTACACAATGGCTGGGATGCGAGTGATCGGCGGACCGAAGGCCACGAGGAGGCAACTTCATGTGATGGCATTTTTGAAGATGGAGAACTGCTTTCTCTGTCTCGGGGCCACAGTGATGACGCCTCCAAAAGTTATGTTGTGTATTTGCTTACATACAGTAATAATACATGTATATTTTAAGAGTAAAGTAGCTGATGCTTAACTGTATCTTATTTTTTATTTTTTTTAAATAGCCATTTCTTCCACAAGAACTGCATTGATCCTTGGCTGCTGGAACACCGGACATGTCCAATGTGCAAGTGTGACATTCTGAAGTCATTAGGAATTGCAGTAAGTCGCATCAAGACTAAATTGATATTATACTTTTTTTTTTTTTCTGATGGACCAAATGCATTACATGCTTTTGTTTTTCTAAATTTAACTTTATTTCTTGTGTACGGTCAGAAATGTCCAATAGTATTTGTAGACCTTCTTTCATTGGATATGGAGACTATTAACCCCACTTGCAAACCTTTGTCGATCCATGTACTTCTAGTGCTTAAGAACTCAATCACGGCCTTCTGGAAGAAACCAAATGTCCCTACAGTGTCGAATATTAACTAGATTTAACTTCATAAAACTTATAAATATTTCCATGCCTCTTGAAAAGTTTTAAACAAATGAGAATTATGGGACCATTCCTATTCATAGTCTGATTTGTTACAATTCTATTCTGTATGAAATATTAGGTTACCGCTAAATTAATGAAAGTAAACACATTTTTCTTAGGTTTATGTATATATATCAAAGAACAATGTTTGTTAGTGTATTACACATCTAAAGAAGAGCTACGTATTTAGGTTCTCCCTTCCCTTAATTATCCTTTCCTACTATCCCAATTACTCCCTATTAAATCATTACTTGCATCTCTTTCCTCCCTCCCTTTCCCCTTATTATATTTCTGTTAACATTTTTAAAAGGTAAAAAAAATGATAGAAACACAAAATGAAGATATACAACATTACTGCTGGTAAAGAATATAACCAGGCGTACATTGTGGTAATGTGTTTCTCATCTTCTCAATGTAAGGATGATGAAGAAGAGACAGACACCACTATGGCAATATCCTCTGTATCTAGTGAGATTCTGCAGACTACGATGCAGGTGGAGGAGGAGACCCGCAGTGACAACGCATCTTCTGGATATGCCTCTGTCCGAGGTCTTGAAGACCTTCCAGAAGAACCACATGGCCTATGTGAGTATCCTTGTAATAACGTAAGCCTTCATTCCAGTAAGTTGAAGGAAACTTGTCACCAGGTTTCCAGGACCTAAACTGCTGCCATCACCTTCTGTGTCGCTTAATTAGGATCCTAGCAATCCGCTTCTAACTGTCCGACATACCTGGGGAAATGAACGCTAGACATTGGTATCACCGCATTCAGAAATGCCTTATCTATCAAAATATAAAAAGAATTATTCAAATCATTAAACGGAGTGATGAGAAAAAAATCAAACCAGAATTACTGCATATACTCGAGTATAAGCTGAGATTTTCAGCCCATTTTTTTTAGGCTGAAAATGCCCCTCTCAGCTTATACTCGAGTCATTGTCCCAGGGGGTGGGAGGGGGAGTGGCGGCTGTCCCATCATACTCGCTAGCTCCCGGCGCTTTCCCAGTTTCTCAGATTCTATATATATTTTTTTTTAATCGCAGCAGCATATGGGGCATAATATGCTACGGAGCATCTTATGGGGCCATCAACCCTTGAGCAGCATTATATGGGGCATAATATTCTATGGAGCATCTTATGGGGCCATCTTTAACCTTTTATGTAGCATTATATGGAGCATATTTTAATATGAGCATCTTATGGGGCCCATCATGAACTGTATGGAGCATTATATGGGGCTCCTGATTCCATATGGTTATTCAAAAACACTTGGCCTACTGATGTCTCAATCAATTTTACTTTTATTGATATCTATTTTTATTTTTTACATTTACCGGTAGCTGATGCATTTTCCACCCTAGACTTATACTCGAGTCAATACGTTTTCCCAGTTTTTTGTGGCAAAATTAGAGGTCTCGGCTTATACTCGGGTCGGCTTATACTCAAGTATATACAGTACTTTTTTGTTTGTTTGTTTTGGTTGCCCCAGCATTGCAATAAAATACAATAATGGGCGATTAAAATATCACATATATTATAAAATGATATCAGTAAAAAAGTCAGCTCGGCTCGCAGAAAAATAAGTTCTCATCTGGCTCCAGATCCTGAAAAATGGAGACACTATGGATCTTGGAAAATGGTGCCATTTTTTTCAATATTCAAGAAATGAAAATGCAAAAAGTGGAAAAACTCAAGGTGGTAAAGGTGTTAAATTATAGTTATAGTGATACATCTCAATCACTGTATGTAATTGTTTCGCAATATATGCCATTCATGAAGCTCTTGCAACTTTTGTCCAAACTTGGTACAATGTGGCCTTAAAGTGACTTGAGCCCTCAAAAAATTCAAGTAAAAAATTAATAGCACGTGTAACACAATGCTACTGAATAGTGGAATACAAGCTTAGACGATTGTTTTTGACCTTGCAAGAGTTCGCACAAAATGCATACATTAAAGGGTTTGCACATCTCCTAAAGAATTTGCATCTCACTAGGATATGCTCTCCTCTCACCTGATCATAGAATCAGGGGAACCTCAAACTGTCACTGCAGAGTAGGCGGAAAACACCCTGCCCGCCCCAGTTCACTACACAGGAGCTGACTGGGCCCCTTCATTCTCTTCACCATGATCCTAAAGTGATATTATACCCTAGCTGTATGCATGATATTGAGAGGAGGATATCCTTTTAATATCTGTACACAGGATATACATACATACAATTTCTGGTGGACCCACCTCTAGACTTCTCACAATCACAAAATGAGGTGTTCCAAGTGCCATGTGTAAATTTACTCCAATATGCATCAATTATGAAAAGAGCAGTGTAAGGGTATATGCACACGCTGCGGATTTTGCTGCGGAACCGCAGCGTTTCCGCAGCTGCGAGTCCGCAGCAGTTTCCCATGAGTTTACAGTACAATGTAAACCTATGAGAAATGAAATCTGCAGTGCACATGCTGCGGAAAAAAACGCGCGGAAACACAGCAGTTTATATTCCGCAGCATGTCAATTCTTTGTGCGGATTCCGCTGCGGGTTTACACCTGCTCCAATAGAAATCTGCAGGTGAAAACCCGCAGAGGAAACCGCGATAAATCCGCAGTAAAAACCGCAGCGGTTTTGCACTGCGGATTTATCACATCCGCTGCGGAAAATTCCGCAATGGAATCCGCAGCGTGGGCACATGGCCTTAGACCCCTTTTACACATCTGATTGTCTTGGACGTGCCTTTAACGGATATGAGTACATATTATATAACGGTTCTAGTCTATGGGTTGTACAAATATCGGGGTTTTTTTTTTCGGGTACTTGGTATACCAATAAATTAAAATAAATAATTAAAAAAAAAAAAAAAAAGAACAAAGATGAGATGTGTCTGTTTTTGATGCTGGTCATAGATCAAATTAATTCATACAAGTTTGTGGGTCCATAAAAAGCTTAGACAGCACACAGCTGCCATCTCGTTACATCCTAATGCTGCCTGTTTTTCACTTTTCTATGAGAAGCTTCAGAAACTGTCAGGGTTTTTTTTTTTTTTTTTTTTAAATTTTGCACATAATGAAAACTGATTTAAAAAAAATAAAATAAAATAATGCTGGTCAAAAACAGACGTGCTAACCCAGGCTTGGATTGGCCCACAGGAGAATCATGCTGCTGCGTTGACAAACTAAATCTCCGAGCATGCCGAAACACTCGGAGACCACCCGAGCATGCTCGGAGAAACTAGAGTAACGAGCATACTCTCTCATCACTAGTCCTAAGTCATCACGTTCTCTTTGCTAATAGGACTTAAGCTTGAGACCCCAAGGGTGAGGTACTGTAGCTTCTGGAGCTATACCACCCTGTGTGCACTCACATACTTACCATGACCCTTTAGGAAATGAAACCCGGTTGCTGGATACATGTAACATGGCCCATTTTTTTTAAAGACTGTTGATAAATTTCCCCCTTCATTTTGACACATGCCGATCTTTAAGTCTATGCCAGCGCTGTTCACTACGATGATACTGTTCAACTAGTGTGTGCACAATGATGTCTTGACAAACTAATAGTCATTTAGCAAGTCAACGTGTCTCCTGATGACTCCAACCTCGTTTCTTTTCTAGATGAAGAAGTAGGCCTTGTAAATCATGACCCTGCGGCCACAGCCATTGAGATCCTTCCTCACATGGATAATCCGACATTCGAAAGTGAAGATGGCATCCACATTCAGAACGTGAAGTCTTGAGCTAAACCATGAAAGGACAATGCACATAAGAGCTCTTCACATCCAGTTTCCTGAATAGTTTTAATCCCAATTTTTCTAAATGGAAGCATCGACTCTAGAAGCCATCACCCCTACAGTCCTAAGAAGTGGAGATGAGCGGCATTTTGACATGGCCTAGCTGGCTCTTACCAGCATCATGTAATAAAATATTAGGTGCTTTTACTCAGGTTTATGTAGGATTTAATTAAAAATACAAAATTAAACCTTGAGAGTGCATATTTTATTACAATGACACAATTACCGTACATTTTATATATCAATTTGTGACTATATTGGGTTTTTCCCTTCGGATTGGTCATGCACTAGATCCCTCATTAAATGTATAATTCTATATTTACTAGATCACTTCTTGATGTCACTTTTAGTGATGAGCGAGTGTACTCGTTGCTCGGGTTTTCCTGAGCACGCTCGGGTGGTCTCCGAGTATTTGTGACTGCTCGGAGATTTAGTTTTCCTTGCCGCAGCTGCATGATTTGTGGCTACTAGACAGCTTGATTACATGTGGGGGTTCCCTAGCAACCAGGCAACCTCCACATGTACTCAGGCTGGCTAGCAGCCGTAAATCATGCAGCTGCATCAACAAAAACTAAATCTCCGAGCAGTTACAAATACTGGGAGACCACCTGAGCGTGCTCAGGAAAACCCGAGCAATGAGTACACTCGCTCATCACTAGTCACTTTCATGAAATTTTAACATTTTCACAGGGATTAGTTTGCAGTATTTGTCAATGGCAGAAAATAACATATTCCTCTTTTTATAAACTGTGAATGCGATACGACAGGTTTTGCTTGCCAAGTAATTGTGGCAGTCCTACTATCCTCTGTTATTTAAAGGGTCATTTTGGCACCACTCGCCTCCTGATCCCAAAGTTAGGGTGCGGAATAATACGTTAAGGGTGTTGAGAGTCAGAGTGCATCGGTTAAAAGAAGCCGAAATCCTGCTTATTTCTATTACTCTATTAGATTTAATGGATCTTTCTACATTTTTCAAGATTTACAAATGAAGACTTCTTTAAAGAAAAAACAAACAAACAAACAAAACCCAGAAAGTCCTTGTCATTTAAACAAATACTAAAAAGAATAGTTTTCATTAATCTAAAATTACCAGGAAATCTAGCCTTGATAGAATGCCAAAAGTCAATTTTAAGGATAAAACAAAAGTTGCAATTTTTTTGTGACTTTTATTTACATACCGTAGTACCTGAAGTGATTCGGCAGCAAAATCTTCATGGGTTGCATGCAGATATTGTTGTGGATTATATTAAAGGTTTGCATTGAATCAGCATAAATTGTTAACATGCTGCCAATTTATAAATCCCACCGCAGGTCAGTTTATGTGCATAAAATATCTGGAGCTTGTAGTTAGTGTGTGTGTGTATATATATATATATATATATATATATATATATTATATAGATTGTGCCATTGATTCTTACATTTCACCCTTTATCATTCTGTGAAATTCAATAAAAATACACAACAACCCAACCAAAGAAGGTTGTGGACTTAAAGTTCCAAAGCACATCCTCTAATCCACATCTGCTATGTAGATCTTCAGTGCTGAATATACAACAATCCGCCAGCTCTTAAAGGGGTTATCCAGGACTATAAAATATATATATATATATATATATATATATATATATATATATATATATATATATATATATATATATATACTAGTGATGAGCGAACGTACTTGGATAAAGTGTTATCGGAGCATGCTCGTGTGCCGAGTGACTTCTGAAAGCTCATAAATATATTTGATTTCCCATGCCTGCATGTCTTGTGACTGTTTAAAAGCCGCAGCACATGCAGGGACTGCCTAAGAAACAGGTAATCCCTGCATGTGGTGCTACTGTTGAACTGTCGCGAGACATGCAGCCCACAGAAGATACTCTGTTACTACCTGATCATGCTCAGATAACACCTTATCCAAGAACGTTCGCTCATCACTGTGAAGGACCTAAGAACTAACAGGCTGGTAGTTACTGTTTGCCTGTTCTACACGGTGCAGATCTTTGCCTACACAGTGATCACAATCCGCTCCTGCGCCTTCCGCTGGCTTTGGAGCGGTGGCTTCTCTTTTTGCTCCTCTCTGTTCACGGGACATGACTGCTGATGTCATGCTGATTGGCAACCAGCTGCCTAACTGTGGGAAGCCAGCTGTCAATCAGCATGACATTGCCAGTCACGCCCCATCAATAGAGCAGTCAGGAAGAAGAGCTCTGTGGATGTGGAGTAACTGAGTGTCCAGCAGGAGCTGTCCATGATGGTTCTGAGCCAGTGCTGAATACAACAGTCGGGTAACTAGTACCTGTTGACTTTTTTTTTTTTTTGGCTCGTAGTATAAGAAAAAAAGTTGTGGATAACCCTTTTAACATGCATGATTTAACAGTTTAAGGGACTCGTTAGTAAAAATATTAAACATAGTTGGTACTTGGGTTTGTAATATCAACATTTTAAATAGATGAGACGGAGACAAGTTGAAGATGAAAATTCCTTCCCCCCCCCCCCCCCCTTTTTTTTCTATTTTGATGCTGGAACAGTTTAACCCCTTAGCCTGACGTATGGAACTAATATGAGAGAGAGAATGGGCATGGCAATCAATTTTTTTTTTCTATGGGAGTATTAAAAAGGATCACTCCCCCTTGGATAACAATGCTAGTTTTACATTCAAGGGAGGGAACGTAGAGGAGCAGGAATGAAAAGTAAACCTTTCCAGATTCAGGAGAATATTGTCATTTTCAGCCGGTAAAAGGAGGACATCTTATGCCAAGTGCCAGGTCTACTTTCATATCGATTGTGGGTACCCCAGAGGTACTCTGTATTACTTTGTAGCAGAAGTTCCTTGATAGACCGGGATACAAATAAGTGGGGGGGGGGGTGATTTATTGTCCAAGATAGCTCAAAATATACTACTACTACTACTAAAATACTATTGCTGAAGAGAACTTGGAGACTATATGAATTATTGATAGATTTAATGGCTTTTCAGGGTAAATTATGAAAGGAGAAATTGGAATCCAATAATGCATCAACACCTTTTATAGACTTTATACTTACTAATAACCTTTTACGTGATGTGAACGCTGAGCTCCGATGTTATCCCTTATTTGTAACTTAAAGGAAACGCACTTTATTTCCATGTTCTTTATTGCAGTAACTTTGTGTAAATTTAATGTGAACAGAAATGCGTGTGAATGGCAAAATAATGATACTTTTTAATTTGTTTCTGTATAAAATTTAGCAGCACTGTATCTGAAAATTTTTAACATTCTGTAAAATATATGTATCTGAATTCTATTGTTAAATTGTGTAAATAAATCGTATTCCAATATTTTTGTTGTGTACCTTGCTTATTTTTACATTTAATCTGCATCCTAAAATCTTATCTTATTTTTCTAAAACCAATTGCCATCTTTAAGCCCTTTATTCACATTTTTCCTTTTTTGTCTTCAAACTGCAAGATTTTTGTTATGTTATTGCCAAGCTTTCTGCTATTCGCTATAGTGCCCAAACGAGACTGGAAGTTGTATCTGCTCCAAGATGCTTACACTAACCATACAGTCTCCACTTTGGTGCATGCAGATACATGGCTTCACATTAATGTGTTACATCCAGCCTACTTCATGTATGACTTCTGTCTTCAGTGTGGCTCACTACCTGCTGCACTAGGCAGAAGGCCGGCAACACTCGCCGATCCGACAAGGGACTGTGACTACAGGACTGGACGCAGGTCTACGGAACTCAAACTCAACAGCTTCGTAGCCATAGATGAGGGTGCTTTGAGTTTGGACAAGGAGACTCACAGCTGATCAGGAAATTAGTCCTAATATGCTAAACAGGATTACCCCAGTGCATTGGATATTCACTTTATAGCCAATTTTAAGAAATGTGAAATGGAGCATTCGGCTTTGAGGGATGAAGCACATTTCACTTGTGCTAGTTCCTCAATTTCAAGGATCCCCTCAAGCAAGGACCCTTTTCCAGCCATTTTATGGATAGGAGTGGTATGCATACTGAACAGGAGGCATGTTGACCCTCTACAAATTTAAATGCATAAGTTGCAAACACTTATCGGACTCCTCCAGATGTCAGTTTTTCACATGCGAGTTCTTCGTTTTTCAAGGACAGAACTCGTACACCTAATAGTCTATGGGCTGTTCACCTATCCATATATATTTGCGGGGAAGTTCACCTGTCCATGTATATTTGCGGAGAAATGTCTGATTCTGAGTCACAGATCAAACTCTCCAATACAAGCCTATCCAGAAAAACATTTTGAGGTCATACCCTGATGTATGAAAGGGCCCGACTCTCAGTCCCCATTGAAGTGAAGTTCTTGCACACCAAACTCACCCAACACTTCGTGTTTCAGGACCCCGCTCTGGCAGACCACGTAAAATTACAATTCATGGCCGAGTTGCTGTGGTCCTTAAGCAGTTCCTAGCGCTGCAATTTCAATGTTGAGGAGCGAGCGTAGCTACGAAAAACTTTTTAGTGAAACTTGTAATGTTTTTTTTTTTTAATACTTTAGAACCATTTGATGTACGAAGGTGTTTTTCTAATCTAAACAAAACTATACTAGTCTATGCCACAATATATAAAGATGTAATTGTTTACATATGGCACATTATCTCCTGCATTTTCACATCCGTGTATATATTTTGTAGCCTCTCATTAGACCATTTACTGAGACACCAAGAACCCATCCTGCACTTAGATAAATATGCAGCAGATGGCAGCATTCGATAGGAAATGACCATGCCATGAAAATTAAACATTTGGATGTGTAAGAGAAAGTAATATAAGAACTTCAAAAATATATAGTTCAGTATGAATGATAAAAATGCTGCAATTACATTGATAAATTTGCTCTGGTGGGTGAAAAGGGCATTATACACAATGGTCTCATGCTGTATAAATTACTCTATATATGTGGTTTTCATATAATACACAACTCGGCATGGAAAAAGAATGTGTATCCAAACTATGTGCTTGGATTACTGACACTTATTAGAGGCTGACCCCTGCAACAGCTATGGAAGAGGACTCTGCACCTTGTGAGAGCAGAAGAAGGTAATAAGAATGATTTACTTTTCTTTTAAATGTGTTGGAAAAGAATGGGGAACATAACAGGGTGGGGCCAAGAAATTTGGGGGACAGAATAATAGCAAGTGGCCCAGGATGGAAGACCTTGTTATAGGATCGGCGACATTATTTAAGAAGGAGACGCAGGATATGGGATGGTATTGCAGAAAGGGGTCCAGGATGGGGGACATAATAGAAGCAACGGGACGGGAGTCGTCATCTCCAGCATCACGTGATCTGCAGGAAACCTCAAACTGCAGCAATTACTCACAATGAGCCTCAGAGAGCCTGCAGACACCAGAATACAGCACCCTGTACGGTCTGATCCTGGGCCTACCGGACATCATCCATTATATCATATGTAGTGTAATACAATATGTGAGGTCCTGTAGTCACAGTATATCCTATATACTCCTCAGTGACCATTGTGTATGGACATTGTATTAAACACACAGCCACTCACCTTGGTAACTGTGTGTAACTGGAAGCGACCACTGATTTAGTAGGCGCTAATACTATTGTACACCAGTGTGCATTGGCGCTATAAAAAGCCACTATAGCCCTATAATCCAGGGCCATTATGTGGGTGTATTGACACCAGTGACTAGCGACACTAGTGTCCACTTATAGTTAGGTATGATTATAGCATAACCGCCAACATGAGTGGTTGTGCTCTTATATAGTGCTCACTATTATAGTGGGGTGCCAACAATTTTGTCAGGTACATTTTGGGGGTTTTGTTGAAATTATGTCCAATTTGCCTTTTTTCTGTTTTTCTGTGTTGATCCAATTCACACAAAGGAAATAAACGTGTAATTGCAATAATTTTCTGGGAGAAATACTACACTTTTTGGAACAATTTCAAGGGTGCAAATACTTTTGAACACGAATGCAAGTCTATGGAGTTGCATTTTAACACTGTAATGACCACACGCCACCTCAACACCATCGGAGCTACTGCAACCCTCAACCTACTGTCTCCTTAATCCTGTAGAATGTAAGCCCGCAAGGGCAGGGTCCTCTTCCCTCTGTACCAGTCTGTCATTGTTACTTTACTGTAAGTGATATTTGTATGTTGATGTAACCCCTTCTCATGTACAGCACCATGGAATTAATGGTGCTATATAAATAATAATAATTTACATTGTACGGCCATGTTCACACGTTCTGTATTTTACATCCGGAATTCAGTGCCGCTCTTCTGAGTTATGTGACAGCAATTCAGACTCTCCAGATCATACTATGCTCTCTGTGAGCTGGAAGTCTCTTTTGGGCCACTTTCACACGTTCAGTATTTTAAATCAGTATTTGTAAGCTAATAAGACGCCTATACATTACTAATCCTATAGTAGGGAAAGAGTTTAAAAAAAAAAAACACAGCCAGAAAAAAGTATTTTAATATTTAATTTCACCATACTTACAACCACGTCCAATTCCCCAAAGCCATCGATCTCCTGCAAGAAAACCCAACAACCGTATACTCCCTGTCTGACGTAGTCCAATTAATAACGAGTGTCCCGCGACAATCTTCCCTATAGAATAGTGACATCAGGTGATGTCACTGCTCTATAGGGCCTCCAGTGACACGCTGACAGGAGAAAATGGCTCCTGCAGTGCATCACTGAAGAGGTTACTTGAGTTCATTCTCTTGCTTTACGGCAATGCTGCGTGGGAATTTTCTCACACAGTGCTGCCAGTGAGAATGAACTTAAGTGACCTCTCTCCCGGCAATGGCTGAGGCATATACATCACGGGAGATTACCGTTTAAGTAGAGAAAGCGTCTTGGCTAATCACATTAAGAAGGTCAGAGGGAGATAAATAATCCTATAATGACTGAACGCTGCAGTCAGCTGTCTGCTTTGGTTGATGTACAAGTGTTTTGAAACAGGAGACCACTTCTCTGATGTCCAAGTGCTGTTTTGCCATTTTTTTTTAATTTGCCTGATGTGAGAGACACGGGGGTGTCTGGTCCACTGACCATTACCCACAAATGGCAAAAACATGGAACAGTGGTGAACCTTTCCAGGAGTGGCCACTCGGGCTGGAACTTATCCCGCTGAATGGCTATACTGCTTCCCGGTGGGCTGAATACTAAGACAGCATAGGGTGAGGGTACCACACTCCGGTAAGACTTTATTGGATCACCAGCATATAGTACATTCCTAGCATCCGTTCACTGGCTCGCCGGGGCTTAGAACCTACGTGACTTCAGGGCATCCAGGGCCAACTTCCTCAACCAGCATCACCCCGCTTGTGGTGAGCACCCACAGAGAGGAGGAAGTGGCATGCTTATGAAGCTGACCCAGCATGGTGAGGTATGTGGCCAAGTGACCTGATCCAACTAGAGTTATCAAAACAAATTTGTGGGCTCAGTGTTGGGCAGTGGAGCAGATCTGTATTCCACCAGCTGGAACCATGGTCCCTAGGCTGAAGTTCTGTAGACTCACACTGGTGACAGGAGCAAGGCCCCTTTTATATCTCACAGCTCCCATTATATGTCATTGTGCCCCACAGGATTGGGGGAAGATAAGCATGGCTGTTCCATTATTCACTAGTTCAATTAGACTGCATAATTGTCTTCCAAATGATGCAGACTAGTACACCACAGAGGGCTGATGCAATCCATAATCAGCAGGCAGTCCACAAATTAGCAATACAAAAAGGGGCATTGGACAGTTTCACATGAAAGAATGGCTCATGTCCCTTGACTTACCACAAAGGAATAAGGCTATGTGCACACGTTGCGGATTTTGATGTGTTTCTGCGGCGTTTTGGGGCACGCGGGATTGCATCAAATCCGCAGTGTACTAATGCACAGAAAATGTGAAATTGACATTTGCTGTGCATATGCTGCTGAAAAAAAAGCGGAATTGCGGCTTTTTTTTTTCCGCAGCATGACAATTCTTTTGGCGGATCTGCATTGTTTCTGCACCCATTGACTTCCATTGAGTCAGGCACATCCACAGCAAAACCGCAGATTTGTGCAAAACCCACAACTTTAGCCAAATGACCCCCAGTTTTCAATGCCTAACTATTATTATAAAGTAAATTAAGATTGACAAGCTTCAGTAATAAGAATTTATGTTTTTGGCATTAAAATGGGCACTGTAGGCGTTTTCCTGTCCTCCCACTCACTGCCGACTTTGATTCCCCATTGACTTGTGGAGCGCCCCCACACCGCCGCAGGGCCGAGGGGCACCCGGAGCCGGGCCTCTGAGTCTCTGCTCTGGGGTTGTCACGGTGGCTAGACCCGGTCCGTGGCCCTGTCTGTCAGTGGGGGACGTCCGGTGCAATAAGTGGTGTCGTAACGGTGCAGTTGTGGGGTGCAGGTCGCGGTAAATAACGAGGACACCAGGTTGCAGTCTCTTTACCTCTTTACTGAAGATCTGAGTCCTCAGTCCAGAATACGGTTCACCAGGCTGCGCAAGTCCGGCCGGTCCAATGACACTTCCAGAGTTCTCTTCACAGGAGGAAATCTGTGCCTTCCCCCTAGCGCTATGTGTTGTAGTCCTTCCCTGCTGCGCTTACGGAAAGTACCCCACAACTGTTGTGTCTGTTTCTTAAGTTCCCTCACAACTCGACTAGATGATGTTCTGCTAATCCTCCGTCCCTCCCTGAGGTTCGGGTAGGAACGGCACCCGTTTGACGGGTAGGCCTGGAGTTCTTCCGGGACCCTAGAGACGCCCTTCTCCCACAATTGCCTCCCAAGACTTCATAGGTGATTTGAGTTAGACAGCCCGCCTGAGACTGACTGTCCTGCCGCTGTTTGGAGTATTGCTTGAAGCTGAATGTTATTCTACTCCCTCGGCGTTCCGGCCACCGGTAGTGCGCCTCAGTAGGATGTTGCTTCGATCTTACAGCACGACTCCTACTGGTATTTCTCCTTTGCGTGATCCCGTTTCTCACTCAGCACAATCTCTCTCTCTTCTAATCCTTTCTTGGGCACCGCCGCTACCCGGAGCAGGCACGGTCCCGTTACGTTCGTTCTCGTTGCCAAACCTCTGTCAGGATCCCACCCCTGACAGAGACCCTACTGTATCTTCCCCTACAACACCCTCTGCCACAAGGTGTTGCCTGGTTCCAACCCAGTCAGCTTTCTGATCTAACTTCCTGCCTGACCCCCAGTTTACCCACTATGGTGGGGAGTGGCCTAATGAATAGCACCCTTAGCTCCCCCCGGAGGCCCGGCTGTGAAATGTATTGGTGTCTGTGATACCTGATCAGATGAACTCCTTCAGTGCAATCGGACGCACCATAGCTCCCCGTAGTGGCGGAGCCACAGTACTGCAACGACTTTGCCGAAAGTCGGCGATTTTTTTTTTTTTTTTTTTTTTTTTTTTTTTTTTTTTTTTTAATTTGTCCCATCCGTTTCGCTTAACCCTAGTCTTTATCACCAGATGCTGCGATCATCTGAAGTCGCTCTGTCCTGGTATTCCCATGAGTCAGTTGCTCCAGTTGATTTTGCCCATTTAGGTCCCCTATAACTCATAACTTTCCCCCAATGATAATGTGTGAACTGGAAAGCATTTGATTTGGGATAATAATTCTTGGGTATTAATTTGCTCGTAGTTAGTTCCCAATCTTGTTATGGTGTGCTTTATACATTGAGCTTATTGTCCCACAAAGAGTTAAGTATTAAAGCAATGTACAGTTGCTTTCTCTGCTGGCTGCATACTGACTATAAACATTACATTTTAAAATCTTTTGGGTCCAATAAAATACCTTAATCTGGCGTTTTCACGCCAGCCCCGGGTAACTTTGCTAAAATGGGCAGAACATTGGTAGGATGGGATGTGGCTAAGCCTGCTAGTCTAATTCAATAACATGTCATTTTTGCCAGTGTAAAGTGTTTGTGTTTTTTTGCACAACCCAAAATGTTCTGTGATACAGAGGCCCTGGCAGAGCTAATGCAATGGGGACCGAAAAGTTATGTGTGTTTAAAGATGCCGATAACTGTAGAACCCAGATGTTAATGACATACCCAGCATTGACCGGACCTTGTGAAAAATGATCTCCGTAGCTCTATGAGATTACCTTGTATTTAGCGTCTATAGTTTTCTTGTGCCTACACGTGAAATGACACAACTGGACAAGTTACCCACTTCTATCAAATCTTCCATGTTTGAGTGTCTGCTACCAAAGCGAAGAGTGAGAATGACCTCTGCTGTACCTGGAAGAAGCTGTACATTCATGCACATATGCCTGTATAATACACACTGATAAACCTGTACCGAAATACAGCTAATCTAGCGCTGTTTAAATGGTTTTATTTAATGTCAACTGGTTTATCGGACAGGAAAACAATGAAAGGTGTAGAGATTGATGTCAGACTCGGGCCAGAGGGCAATAAACAAGATGTGGTGGAAAGGTGCACTTGTACTATACGAGTTTTGTGAATGAGCGTTCCTTGGGACACATCTTGGTAGTCAGCCTGTTTACATAGAATATCATCCAATGTACAAGCAAAATGCTCATTCATTGGGTGAAATGATCTTTTGGATAACTTTAAAAGATCTTAATTCTCGACAGCGCATCATCGTTGTGTGTGTAAATGTGACCCATGCTGGGAAGATCATTGGCAGCTGAACGGACTGCATGATCTGTTGCTGATCATTCTGGGATATTAAATGACCCCCAATTGGCAAATATGTATTGCTCGGCAGTCATTTATCGCCATTGGTTGGGTAGTATAACCACCTTTAAGTTAAGAATTCAATACATTAGAATGTCCAAGGCAACATACCACTTCCTATGGAGAGAAGGTACTGCACATGAGTTATCTTGTTGAACACCACCTGTATTTCTTTACAAATGGTGATACGTATTCCAAGTCCATGTTGCAAGTATGAGAAAAAAGCGGTACTCACCATTTCTTTGAAAAAATTCAGTCCTTTATGTCATCAAATAAGTGGCAGGTGGCAGGCAGGGGGTGCAGGGATATGTGCAAGATGGACGACAGCCGTTTCACACTGAACACAGTGCTTCTACTCTTTAAAGTTAAGGCCCACATTAAATCAAAGAATGGTGCTGGTTGATTATTTAGTGAATGCTCAGGATTTTTCTGGGTATTGTGACAGGATTACTGGAGTCGTATGTGAGGGGAGATGTGTGTTGTTCCTGCGTGATGTGAAACCCATAAGTTGCCCTCCAGCATGATATGTGCTGAGAATAAATCGGTTGTGTCCAGGGTCTGGGTTTCGATGAGTAGGCAAGAGATGGGCGGGATACCTACTCGCCATATTTCCACCTCAAGGGTGTGGCTGGAGGGAGTTAAATGTCCAGCCAGGGGTTTTGTTTGTTTCTTTCATTTCAGATACTGAGAAAACCATGCATGTGTCTTTTTATATAGAGTATGTGAACTTCTGGTTTCAACTGTGTTTTCTCTTATTAATATTCTAGAGAAACCCCTAAGCTAGTGGATACAATTGAATTTATGGAACCAGTCAGCATCCCATGTTATTAATGTTTGAAGGAAAATCCTTCCATAATTTTTTATAATTTATTTTACAAATTTAGATTTTTTTTTTTTTTTTTTTTTTTTTTTGTTTTTTTTCTTGCGCTGAGCTTCCTTCCCCTTCATTGTCCCAAAGCAAAATCTGTAACCGGTCTCTACCCATCAATTATGTATGATAAGCAAGGGGTTTCTTTTGAACCACCTTAGGCTATGTGTACACGGTGCGTTTTTTTTGGTGTTTTCCCACATGGAAATAGGCCATAAAATGCTATGGAATACTTATGCAAGCTAATTCAATGACAATCCTGGTGGTGTGCACATGATCAGAATATTTCCTTAAGTATTTACAATGTTTTTGGGTTTTTTTGCAGCATGCCACTTCTTTGTGCATTTCTACAGCGTTTTTCACCCATTTACTTCAACTGAGTCAGTCAAATCCACAGCAAAAATGCAGGTGTAAAAAGGTTTGCTGAGTTTTTGTTTGCGTTTTTTACGGGCTTCCTATGGTATCTCCCCTGCTGTCATCTGTGTGACAGCGTGGCAAACACCGGTGCGGTGGTCCTTATCAGCGCTAACACTACCATCGGTAAGACCTTCAGTCAGAGTGCTACGGGGTCATGCTGTCAGATGTCAGCGTGACTCCGCAGCTGTGACTGAACGGTGGTAAAACGCTTTCCGCAGGTCAGCAGGCATGAGCTGATGACTACTAATTCTCCGATCAGCCTACATCTGCTGTCACTGATGACAGCTATGGCAGGAGTCGCCGATTCCTGTGCTCACACTTTAAAAAAAAAAAAAAAAAAAAAAGTTACCGTAAATTACATACATATTCAAATAAAAAACACATTATACTCACCAAACACAAAATCCCCTATGTCCTCGTCTCCTATAACAAAAATGTAAAGTAAAAGAAAAAAACATATACTCGCCTTAACGCCCAATGCCCATGTTTCCTAGAAAAAAAATAAAAAATATACCACCATATACTCGCCTGTCTGCCTTAGTCCACGTAATCCCGAGTGTCCCACGGTGATCTCGCTTGTAGAACATTCACATCGGGAGATGACTGCTCTAGCCGGCTGCCGGCAATACACTGACAGGAGGTAATCGCTCCCACAGTATCACTGAGCTGAGAGAGTTCACTGGAGTTCATCAGCTGATCAGCTCCGATGCTCTCACTTACGGCACCACTGCTGCGTGAGAACTTTCTCACCGCAGCTCAGTGCTATACGCTGCGGGAGCGACTTACCTCCTGTGTCAGTGGTTTTTTTTTTTTTTGGTTTTTTTTCTTTTTTTCTCACCATGTACATATATTCATTATGCAAAGTAGGGGTGCAGGTCAGTGAGGGATCAGTGACCTGTCAGCAGTCTGCGTTATGAATATATGAGAGCAGCACATACCCCAACCCCGCCTTAGGGCACGATCATATCATTAACTGCAAATAAAGATTAAGAAACAACCACAAGATGGATTTCATCAACCAAGGGATCGTTTTAGTCAGTATAATGGCGCCAACCTGACCTGTGTGTAGGTTACTGTGCACAATCCTGCTGACAGGTTCCCTTTAAGAGATGACATTATTCCAGACAAGTTGTATTGATAATAAGCTGTTACTAAATTTCTAGGAAGATTAAAGATGCTTGGTACTCCAAATTACATTCACTCCCAATCCACAGAATATCCTTCGGAGATGATAAAACCTATAAATTTTTCATTGCAAATTTATTATAACCATAAAAAGCTTAGTAATCGGTGTAACAGTTCTCCTCTGACATAAGGCACCATTCAATTCTCTACAGTTCCTACATTGCAACAACCCCATGTTAAGTTGTGTAGCTAGGGAAGATGCTTTGGGGTGTGAGTGTGTTTTCTACCATCTTGGATGTATAAACCTTTGTCGGTATGAAATGTTCAGCTCCATTTTTAACTACTATGCTTTGCTTTATTGTTACAGAGAAAGCTGAAAGATGAAGCCAAGAATGCAATTGGCCGACTGGAGCTGCGCACCATCAAACAAGGAGATAAGGTAATGTTAGCTGGATGAACTTCCAATATCGTGGGAAAATGTCATTAACATTTCCATATCCTGAGAGCAAGGGTTTTGTTCAATAATTCAAACACTATCCACGTGATCTCTAATCACGCAGGGTTCCAATCTAGAAACTTATGGTAATGTTCTTTATAAAATTTTATTTGTATTTTCCTCATGTTGGTATTTGGCTTCCAAATAGAAGGTTCCGATCACATTGGCAGTATCAGGCGATAGTCAAATGTTTGTGTGGTTTTCCCAACTTTTCCCCAACAGATGATGTCAGGGGAGAGAAGGATCCAGCATGTCCTACTTCAGACTGCCAATCCTTTTGTTTAAGCCATCGCCAAAGTGTGTATATCTATGAGCGAGCCACTGCCAATGTAGAAGCACTTGACCGAGCGAAGAGTTCCTGTGTTGGTCAAATAGTTGAGTCAGCTGCTCATTAAACCAACACCTAACTATTACATGTGGGGGCTTGAGTCTGCTCTCAGGAGCTCTGGGTGCATGACCTACATTATAAACTGTATATAGTCAGGGCCGTATTTGCCACTAGGCACCCGAGGGCACGTGCCTAGGGCGGGGACGATGCGGGGGGCGGCACCAGAGCAAGTGAGCAAGGTTTTTTTTTTTTTTTCCCACCTCCCGACCGCCCCAACCCCCGCCCCCCCCAGCCCCCCCCCAGGACCAGCCTCCCACCCACCCTCCGACCGACGCCCCCCCCCGCCTCCCCCCGCCCTCCTTGAAGACGATACTCACCTTGCTCCAGCGATGCCTGGTCTCAGCTTCTGTAGCGCGTCCTGAGTGAGCGGTCATGTGGTACCGCTCATTAAGGCTCATAAATATGCGCATATTCATGAGCCTTAATGAAGCGGTATCACGTGACTGCTCACGCAGGAAGAAGGAGCTGCGAGCCTGCGCCTGTGCGCCGGGAGTCGGGACAGAGAGCCGGAGGGATGTCGCCGTCGGCGCGCCCGCTTGGTGTGAGACAGCTGACAGGTGAGTATGAGGGACAGAGGACAGGGGGGATTGAAGGAGGACGGTAAGCCGCCCGTGCCATGGGAGAAGGAGCGGAGGGGGGAGTGATGAGCCATGCATGGGGGGGGGAGGAGGGGGAGTGATGAGCCATGCATGGGGGGGGAGGAGGGGGAGTGATGAGCCATGCATGGGGGGGGAGGGGGGAGTGATGAGCCATGCATGGGGGGGGAGGGGGGAGGGGGGAGTGATGAGCCATGCATGGGGGGGGAGGAGGGGGAGTGATGAGCCATACATGGGGGGGGGGGAGGAGGGGGAGTGATGAGCCATGCATGGGGGGGGAGTGATGAGCCATGCATGGAGGGGGAGTGATGAGCCATGCATGGGGGGGGGAGGGGGGAGTGATGAGCCATGCATGGGGGGGGGAGGGGGGAGTGATGAGCCATGCATGGGGGGGGAGGGGGGAGTGATGAGCCATGCATAGGGGGAATATGAGTTGTGCATACAAGAGGTGGGGGGGTTATGAGCCATGCATACAGGGGGGGGGGGAATTATGAGCCATGCATACAGGAGGTGGGGGGGAATTATGAGCCATGCATAGGGGGATATGAGCCATGCATACAGGGGGGGGAATTATGAGCCATGCATACAGGGGGGCGGATATGAGCCATGCATACAGGGGGGGGAATTATGAGCCATGCATAGGGGGATATGAGGCATGCATACAGGGGGGTGGATATAGGCCATGCATACAGGGGGGAATTATGAGCCATGCATACAGGAGGTGGGGGGGAATTATGAGCCATGCATATGGGGATATGAGCCATGCATACGGGGGGGGGGGAATTATGAGCCATGCATACGCGGGGGGATATGAGCCATGCATATGGGATGGGAGGAAGGTGAGCCATGCATACAAGATGGGAGGGCGACATTATACACTATTGAGCATCATATGGGGTCATTATACAGTATGGAGCATCATGTGTGGTCATTATACAGTATGGAGCATCATGTGTGGCCAATATACAGTATGGAGCATCATGTGCGGTCATTATACAGTATGGAGCATCATGTGCGGTCATTATACAGTATGGAGCATCATGTGCGGTCATTATACAGTATGGAGCATCATGTGTGGTCATTATACAGTATGGAGCATCATGTGTGGCCATTATACAGTATGGAGCATCATGTGCGGTCATTATACAGTGTATGGAGCATCATGTGCGGTCATTATACAGTGTATGGAGCATCATGTGCGGTCATTATACAGTGTATGGAGCATCATGTGCGGTCATTATACAGTGTATGGAGCATCATGTGCGGTCATTATACAGTGTATGGAGCATAATGTGGGGTCATTATACAGTATGGAGCATCATGTGCGGTCATTATACAGTATGGAGCATCATGTGTGGCCATTATACAGTATGGAGCATCATGTGTGGCCATTATACAGTATGGAGCATCATGTGCGGTCATTATACAGTGTATGGAGCATCATGTGCGGTCATTATACAGTGTATGGAGCATCATGTGGGGTCATTATACAGTATGGAGCATCATGTGCGGTCATTATACAGTATGGAGCATCATGTGTGGCCATTATACAGTATGGAGCATCATGTGTGGCCATTATACAGTATGGAGCATCATGTGCGGTCATTATACAGTGTATGGAGCATCATGTGCGGTCATTATACAGTGTATGGAGCATCATGTGCGGTCATTATACAGTGTATGGAGCATAATGTGCGGTCATTATACAGTGTATGGAGCATCATGTGCGGTCATTATACAGTGTATGGAGCATCATGTGCGGTCATTATACAGTGTATGGAGCATCATGTGTGGCCATATTTTTTTGGTTATAATTATTGTATATGAAACAGTTGTGATCAGCAGTGCTAAATGGGTGTGGGTGGGACTTGGATATGGGTGTGACTAGTTGTGAAATGGGTGTGGTCAGAGGCGTGGCCTAAAATTTGCCGCGGCGCACTACGTGCGCCGCAACCTTTATACCTCTTTCCCTTCAAGAGTTGGGAGGTATGGTACCGCATTTGCCAGATCACAGCAAGTGCCGCAAATCCCATAGGGAATGAATGAAGCCAAGCGCAGTGTTGCCGTAAGTGATCCGTTGTAAGTGATCCGTTACGTGGCAGATGCAAAAAAACTGCCCGATCTGCTGCAAAAGGCTATTTTCGCAACAGCGATTCTTGCCAAAGTCACTGCCGATAGTGTCATACTCACCAATGGGGGGGCAGCGCTAAAAGTGCCTAGGGCAGCAGAAACTCTAAATACGGCCCTGTATATAGTATAACTGTGACCAATGACTATGTGGAGGATGGCTGCAAAATCTGCTTGGAGATCAAAGTTGCAATAGGATTTGATCACAAACTTCTATCCGTTTAAGTGCTCAGTTTACCTACCCTAAGCTATCTCTTCTAAGTCTCTAAAATGCATGTTGGCAAGTATTCATGATGGGTCAATGGCAAGTGAAGCCTGTTACTGTATCTTTGTGTTGGAGAATTCTGGTTTTGTTTCCAGATTTCCATATCCCATAAACTTATTTTACATTTACGGATTGAAACTAGTGTGTACATTTCACCTATAGACATTGCTACATTTTCTGACATGAATTCTAACAAAAACCACAATGCTCAGATTTCTGGACACCTGTTTTACATGGGGAGGAAACTGTATCCCCAGCACTATGACCTGTGCAGTGATAGCCGAGGTGAACGTGAGCGGAGTCATTACGCAGTTTAGTGGATCAGATAGATTTAGCTTCTTGGTGCAGTGAAACACAACACAGTACATGATGTGACCAATATCTGCTCCAATAATAACTGCGACAAGAACTACGCCTGGGTCACTAAGGTTACACCCTATCCACAAATGCCCTAAAGCACCGTTTCTATTGTTTTCGTTGCCTTTTGTAATCCTAGTTTGGTGTGTTTTCATTGTACAGTATATAGATTAGGTACCCTACCAAAAAAAATGAATAACCAAAGGCTGCACCCTTGTTTCGTTGCACCCTTGTTTCGTTGCACCCTATTAAAAATATAACCTGCTGATATCAGGCCACTTTACTGGGAAAAAAAAGCACAAGCATTTCTTAGCTTTAATATCTCCATGCCCAGAAGGTGAGTTGGCCAGGCTGGCAATTTTGGCGTAACCCAATGACTACCATACCATAATGATCAGGCAGATTGAATTTAAATGCCGAATCCTTTTGATATTCTATTAGATAACCACCTGCCAAAGGTTTATGGGAGCAGCTTTGTCTCCACATCCCATTGAAAACAAATGCCCTCTAGGCCGAGATATATATATACAGATTCCAGCCAGCTAACGCTCGGCACGCTCATTGCTATCTAATTAACGCTGCTGGTGATTATTCAATTAAATGTACGTTTACCTTGGCTGAAGTGGTTGAATTACATAGAAAGGAAGTGCTGCATGTGGTAATGTGTGGGGACGGAGCCTCGTGTAGTAATGTGTGGGGACGAAGCATTGTGTGGTAATGTGGTGGGGGGGCGGGATTATCTGGTGATGTGGTGGGATTATGTGTGGTGATTAGGTAAGGGGGTGGGATTATGTGGTGGAGGGATGGGATTGTGTGGTGGGGGGCGGGATTGTGTGGTGATTAGGTGGGGGGCGGGATTATGTGGTGGAGGGATGGGATTATGTGGTGGGGGGCAGGATTGTGTGGTGATTAGGTGGGGGGGGTGGGATTATGTGGTGGAGGGATGGGATTGTGTGGTGGGGGGTGGGATTATGTGTGGTGGAGGGGTGGGATTATCTGTGGTAATGTGGGGGGTGGGATTATGTGTGGTGGAGGGGTGGGATTATCTGTGGTGATGTCGTGGGGGGCGGGATTATGTGTGGTGATGTGGTGGGGGGCAGGATTGTGTGGTGGTGGGGGGGCGGGATTGTGTGTGGTAATGTGGTTGGGGGGCGGGATTGTGTGTGGTAATGGCGTGGGGGCAGAGCTACTGTGCAGGGGGCGGGATTAGCGAGTAATCACGATGCTATATAATCGGCAAATCACTACAAATTTTTGTATTTTAATTCTAAACAAGACTTTATTTATTTTTCATTCAGCTCACAATGCAAACTAATGATGACTGTACAAAAACTGGATTACTCATGCAACAAAGCTACAGCTCACCTAACCATGGTATTGGTCTACATTTCTTAGCATAATGTCAATCGTGGCTATTCTAAGTGGAACATTCAGTTCCAAGTCAGTTGGTGAAGTCCGTGCCTTACAACGGTCCGACTCCACAAACCTGCAAATGACCTGCTCATATTTAAAGTAGTCAAATGCTAATAAATAAAAGAAAATGACGTTATTTTTGTGTTCTAAAACAATGGGGGATTTAACCATGGATTTACAAACTAAAATAATCTCCCAATAGAACATACTGTATAGTTCACAGCCTTATAAAAAGAAAAAAAAAATTGGGTATTGTAATTAAAGAAAAAGCTGTCAATCCTTTTTTTTTTTTTTTTTTTTTTTTTTTCACTTTCAGAAATTTTTTGCGGTGTCGTTTTTTTAATTTTTTTTCCCTATATTTTTATGCATTAATTGTGAGCGTTATAAGAATGGATTGAACTCTAGAAGTCAAGTCCTCTTTTTCTCTGAAGAGGCAATTTGCATAAGAATGGATTGGTGACTAGACCCGAATGGTTAAAAGAAGCTCAGAAGTCAATTTTTTCTCATTGCAGTGCATAGGTTTATTCTTCTCTGCATTTTTAAATTATTATTTTATTTATTTATTTTTTTGGGCCCTCCAGTTGGAGTACACCGGCCACACTTGTGTGCACATACTTACCTTGCACAGCTTTCAATCAGTAGCGGGTGGAGGTTAGCCCCTAACTCATGAATCCGGATGTACAACGTTTCTTCACCTCTGACAAAATGTGAACGCTGCAGCCAATCATAGACCGCTGATTGGCTGCAATGCTTGTGTGACGCCCCGCTGAGTGTTGAACTTGATCTTGTTACACCGAGCGGAGCCGATCTGGGAGTGAGAATAACTTATAATTAATAAGGGGCTGTCATTTAGTGGATAATCCCCCTTTTTAAGCTCCTCCTGTGCTAAAAGCAGCCTAATAAAAATGATGTACAATTTATAGCCTCTTTCAAATCCTAAAATGATATACATTTGCACAGGATGATAATCTCCATATGGATTATCCTGCGGTCGAGGTAGAATAAATCTTTTTCTCACAGAACATTAAAGCGCATGGATGCTGGAGGATACGGGCAGCGTGGAGGACAACGAACATTTTGCGTCAAACTATGCTTCACCAGGTATGGTACGCACCAGGACCTGTTGACGCATAGTTTGATCCAAAACTGCATCCATCCTCCGTGCTGCCCGTATCCTCCAGCATCCATGTGCTTTAATATTCTGTGAGTAAGTGCTTTAAGGGTATGTGTCCACATTCAGGAAACGCTGCGTTTTTGACACCGCGTTGAGCAGCATGCATAAAAAACGCAGCGTCCAGATGTTACAGCATAGTGGAGGGGATTTCATGAAATCCTGTCTCCACTATGCAGTAACAGACGCATGCGGCACACCCGAGAAAACTCACATGCGGCGCGTCTTTTAAGAACGCAGCATGTCCTTACATTGCAGAAAAAACTCAAGGACAACGCAGGTGACCTGCCAGTGACCTCAGGTGCAGATTTGGTCAGGATTTTACCTGCATAAAATCCTGACCAAATCCTGAACATACCCTTACAGGCCGGTGAGTGCCACTTTTAACTCCTACATTTTGCATGGATGTTACTTATTTGGGGAAGCGCCCGCAGATCCCATCAGTGGGAAGGTGTCCTTGTAAGGAATATATTGGCTGATTGCATCTTTGTGGATGTGATCAAACCATATAGGGCTATGGTCTGATCATACCACATCTCCTCGGCAGAGGAGGAAGCAAAAGAGAATGTACAAACATTACCGTAGGGGATCACAGCTGATTTTTTATTTATTTATTTTAAACAATGTTTTACTTTAAAGAATCAGCTGCAGTCCCATATGGTCTTTTCTGTATCCTCTTTTGCATCCTCCTGTGCCCAGGAGCTGTGGTATGATCACACCATTTTCCTGCACGGTCAGACACAGCCATTACACAGTACACAGCAGGGGCACATTTATAAGATTATCTCAGCACTGGAACATTTTTTTTTTTTTTTTTTTTTTAAACGCATCCAATAGTGTAAAATTATTTTTATGTCAAGATCTATTGATTAAATGAACTTTTCTTTGTTGGAAAATATTACTAGTCATGGCAAAATCCCCTCCTCACAAAAAAACGACCTATCGTAGGCTGAATTTCTAGTGTGAGAACAAAACCTAAATCAAGAGTGAATGAATATAAATAATTTTTTACTTGTAAACAACAACACTGCTTTTCTAGAGGGAAAAGAGCAGTGAGCCACCACAGGAAAGCTTCCTCCACAGTTCTCTGCTTTCCTTCTCTATGACCTCAGCGAACCATCCCCTAGTGATTTGCATCTCCTCTATTCACATAGGGGCCACTTGTTGTTCAAGACTTGCTCAACTAGTTTCATGCTGCTTGCAAAACTTCACCCTTTAGGATTTTATCAGATTTCAGATAACTTTTATTTTTATTTGGCTCATTAATGCAATAAATGCTGATAAAAGGAAATAACAAGCCTGTATTGCATAACTTGCTATTAAGAAAGTGTAGGGTAGCCTCAGACATAATGGACTTTTTTTTTCACTGTAAAATAGTTTCCGGAACTCAAACAATTGCAGTCTTATGAAAAAGCACCATTAAGACAAGGTGATGCCACATGACAAACTGAACTCTGGTACATCGGTAATATATTCAGTGCTTGACAGTTGTGTGTGTTTTATAAGATGTTAATCCCCGGAGAACTAAATAAGGACAAGTAATTGCACACTGGTACATGTGACGGAGAAAACCTTCCCCACGGGAGCTGACAATCGTTAAGATTCTCACACAAGTGTCGCCAAGCTAGCTCATTCTTCCTATTGGTAATGGAAAAGAGAAAATATTAACCCTTTTCCCACATTAGACGTGCGATCGCCGCCGGGTGTCAGCTGATTCTGGCAGCTGACACCCGGCACTAAGTGCCAGGAGCGGTCCCGCACCGCTACCAGCACTTTAACTCCCCAAATGCTGTGACCAAACTTTATTGCAGCATTCTGGGAACAGACAGAGGGATGACAGCCCCTCTGCTCTGGGATCGAGACCCCACAATGTCGCGCTGGGTCCCTATCATTACTATGGTGACCTGATGTTTTCAAGTGGTTTATGAAAGAAAAGTATGTAAACAATAAAAGTACACATTTGGTATCGCTGCATCCAAAACAACCCAACCTATGAAACTGTCCCACTAGTTAACCCATTTAATAAACACCATAAAAATAAACAAGGCAAAAAAAATGTTTTATCATACAGCTGAACAAAAAGTAGAATAAATAGCAATAAAAAAACAAACATGGTACCGCTGAAAACGTTGTCTTGTCCGTCAAAAAAACAAACCCCTGCTATACAGCTCCATCAGTGGAAAAATAAGTTATAGCTCAGAGTAAAGTGATCCAAGAATAATTATGTTGTGTGTGTATATATATATATATATATATATATATATAGATAGATAGATAGATATAGATATAGATATAGATATAGATATAGATATAGATATAGATATAGATATAGTTTTTGTGCATAAGAGCCAAAACATAAAGAAACAATATATTTGGGGAATCGCTGCAATCGTACTGACCCGAAGAATAAGGCAGACTTATCAATTTTACCATACGCAGAATGACATTCCCCCCCCCCCTCCCCCAAACCAAAAAGTCCTGAATTGCTGGTTTTTGTTCATTCTGCCCCGCACATATCGGACTAGAAAGCGATTTAAAAAGTCATGTCTGAAAAAATGCTACCAATAAAAACGTCAGCTCGCCCCGCAAAAAACAAGCCATAACGTGACTGTCGGACAAAGTATAGAAAAATTATAACTCTCAAAATATGGTGATGCAAAAAAGTTTTTTTTTTTTGCAGTAAATGTTTTTTAGTGCGACAGCAGCCAAACATAAAAACCCAACATAAATCTGGTATCGCTGTAATTGCACCGACCCAAAGTAAGTCGCCCGATCACCTGTGCTGCACGAACGGCATAAAGCTAAATGAAACCAATTCTTCACTTGCTGTTTTGTTAGTTCTGCCTCTCAAAGATCGCAGTAAGGCTCTGCATTGAGCTTACACCGGGGTTTCCATGTAAATCTCTGAAATGCGTGATTCAAATGGAAGATTCCCAAAAATTCGTGATTCCGTCTTCCCTTGATGGAAGATTCCCTATAATGAGGCAGATGGAGGCACTGTGGACTCGTCTGACCTGTGATCTGGTGGTGTCCGTCTTTTTAGGATTGCATAAAAGTGTCATCTGCCAGTTTTGTGCACTTCTGAAAAGGACCGCGCTGAACAGAGGCCAGACTGAGTCCAGAGTAACTCTACTGCCTCATTCTAGTGAATGGATCCCTCGGGGGTTTCATCTGAATCGCGTCACTCAGAGATTTAAAAGGAAACCCTAAAGTAAGTGCTCGGCATAAAGAGCCGAATAAATGTGATTCCAAACGTTATGTAAAACGTTTTCAATAAAAGCTTCAAATCAATCCACAAAAAAAAGCAAGTCCCCACTCAGGTCTGTCATCTGTTAACGGAAATATAGGGGGCTTCCACGTTACTGGTAGTACAAAGGCTCTGGAAAAGCAAAATGGCTCAATAACCCTTCAAAAGAAACTCAGCAAAGTCTGCTCTTCCAAATGCCCCCCCTTGCCTTTGGAGCACCACAGTGTACCTAAACCACATATAGCGTCCACGTTTGGCATTTCTGTAATAAGAGCCTGCCTAACTTAAAGGTGTCTCCAGAAGCATGAGCTGGGCATAACGTACTGGTCACTACAATATACTAGTCCCTACAATATACTGGTTACTAGAATGGCAGGTTTGAAATTTTCACTCTGCAATATCCACTGCTGCTTGTTTCTGGAAAACACCCATGGAGTCAAAATTGTCACTACACCTGTAGATAAATTCCCCCAAGGGGTATAATTTTCAAAATGTGGTTACTTGAGGGGGGTTTCTGCTCTTCTAGCATTTAGGGGCTCTGTAGATGGAGTCTGCAAATTATTCTAGGAAAATCTGCGCTCCAGGTGGCAAATGGCGCTCTGTCCCTCCCGAGTCTCACCGTATGGCTAAGTAGGTACTGTACAGCCACATATGGAGTATTGCCACGTTGAGTAAAAATTGTGGGACATATTATGGTGCCATTTTTACCCAATTCTTGTGTGAAAATATAAAATCGGGGACTAAAACAAAGTTTTGGTAGTAAAAATGCAGTTATTTTTTCTTCATAGCCCAAAGGTATAAAATTCTGTGACACACCCGTTGTGTCAATATGATCACTGCACCTCTCAAAGAATTCATCTAGGGGTGCAGTTTCTAAAATGTTGTCACTTATGGGGGTTCTGCTGTTCTGGAACTCAGGGGCTTTCCCAGAATGTCATGGCACCTGCAGACCATAAAAGTTAAATCTGCACTATAGTATGGCGCTCCTTCCTTTCTGAGCTTCGCACTGTGCCGGAAAATTATTTCCCGATTTAGGGTATTTGCGCACTTAGTAAAAAATGGACCTTAGTCTGTTGTAAAAAAAAAATTCCTATTAGCTCTTGGAAAAATTAAAAACTTGGGGCTAAAACAACATTTTAGTGGTAAAACTGTAACTTATTCTTTCTTCCCCACTCAATGGTATAAAATTCAGTGAGGCACATGCTGTGTCAATATGATCACTGCACCCGTAGATGAATTAATTGGGGAGTGTAGTTTGCAAAATGAGTTCACATATAGGGGGTTTCTGTCTTTCTGACACCCCAGGGGTTCTGCCACTGTGACATGGCACCCTCAAACCATTGCAGAAAAATCTGAATTCCAATATGGCACCTCTTCCCTTCTGAGTTCTGCACTGTGCCTCAACAGTAGTATTCCCTCACATATGGGATGTTGGCGTACTCTGGAGAAATTGCGCAACAAATTGTATGGAGCCATTTCTCCTGCTACCCTTATGAAAATGCAAAATTTGGGGCTAAAATAACATTTTTGTGGGGAAAATGTGATTTTATTATTTTCATGGCTCAACGTTATAAACTTTTATGAAATGCCTGAGGGTTCAATGTGCTCAACACACATCTAGATCAGTTCATTGAGTCTAGTTTCCAAAAAGGGGTCACGTGTGGTGGATTTTCACTGTTTAGGCACATCAGGGGTTCTCCAAACGCGACATGGTGTCCGCTAGTTATTCCAGTAAATTGTGGATTCAAAAGGTCAAATGGCGCTCCTTCCCTTCCAAGCTCTGTCTTGCGCCCAAACAGTGGTTTCCCCCCACATATGGGGTATCTTCATGCTCAGAAGAAATTGCACAAGTTTTGGGATCCATATTTTTCCTGTTTTTATTGTGAAAATAGAAAAATTTGGATCTAAAGTACATATTTTTTGTACTTTATTGTGCATAATCCTGCTGACAGGTTCCTTTTAACTATTTTGTATGCTACATCTCTCTGATTTAAGGGTATAAGAATTCAAAGTTTGAAAATTGCAAAATTTCTCAAATTTTCATCAAATTTTCATTTTTTTTCCTAAATAAGCGCAAGTTCTGTCGAAGAAATTTTAAACCTATTCTGAAGTACAATGTCACGAGAAGTTTCCGAATCAGTAGGATCTGTTGATGGTCCAGAGTTATGACCTCATAAGGTGACACTGTACAGAATTGTAAAAATTGGCCTGGTCATTAACATGCAAACCACCTTGGGGGTAAAAGGGTTAAAAGAGCAAGTCTTTTACATTTTCAGGATGATAAACAGAGGAAAAACTCAACATGTATAATTTTAAAGTCCGCATCATACATCCTCCAGACTATTTGTATGCGCATATAGAGCTTTTAACAAGTCCAGCAATACCTTTGCATGCTCACTCCGTTACAGAGAAGTCCGCTTTTATTTTATATGCAAATGAGGTTGAAAGATTATTGTAGATCTGAAGCCTCTGTCACTCCAGCTCTACTACCTGCCCAGTGCTGCCTCCTTGTTCTTGACGGACAGCCTCTATGCTATGGACTTCAGGCAATGAAGCTGTGAGTCAGCAGGAGGAGGCAGCGTTGGATGGGGAATAGAGCGGGAGTGACAGTCTTCAATCTAAAAATGGCTCTTCAGCCTGATTTGCATACCAATTAAAATGCTGATTTTTTTTTTTTTTTCAGTAATGGAGGAACCAACTCTCCATGTAATTGTATTGCTGGACTTGTCTTGAAAGAGCTACATGTACATATAAATAGTTTGAAGGTGAAGTCCTGTTGACAAATTTCCTTAAGGAAAAAAATGTCATGGATGTTCAAGTAAATGGTTCTTTTTGGCAATTTGTTTTGGGCTTGATTTATTTTATTCTTATTATTATTAATCCGGTGTATACGTGTGTGTGTGTATGTGTGTATGTATATATGTATATATATATATATATATATATATATATATATATATATATATATATATATATATATATATATATATTCTCAGCCTTCCTTTTGGCTTTATACAAAAACAATAATTTTATTTTTTTTTTTTCAATGAACTTGTTTCCTATGGAAAATCTTTGTTACCCTAATGTACTATTGTGGGTTATAAAAAATCTTAAATACAATACAGAATTATTATTTTTCAGTCGATTGTCCTCCTCTAACCATCATGGATTTGTTTTTCTTCCTCCCTCAGGTGCTCGGGGTGGATGGTGATAGCTGTGCTGTTTGTATTGAAGCATACAAAGCAAATGACGTTGTGCGCATCTTAACATGCAAGTAAGTAGTGATGGAAGCAGAGAAAGTATTCACATAAGACTGAAAGTTGTACAGTTTTTTTAATAAATCATGCACAGGAAAAAATGTAACTTTCAATGTCCAGAAAATTGCCTGATTATAGCTCTATTTATTTATTTATTAAATGACCTCTCGGGTTAAATAAGGGGTGTCCCATAACTGCAAATTATCTCCTATTTACTATTCCATTCTGATGGGACATACAGTATAGAAGACTCTGTTCTCAAGTTGGCATTATCCCTCTAATATTCCCCGAGAAGTCAGGGTAAAAGATGATGCTGTGTTCACCTCTTCTCCCACCAAGTACCACACACCCTTTGTTGTACCTGTTGTGCTACGGCTGATCGTACAGTTCCTAGAGGTAGAGAGTGACATCGCGGAACTACTTAATGTTACAAATGGAGCTCGATGTGATGTAAAGCCACCAACAAATTAGACATGTTTATTATACTCAAAAACCTGAAGTAAAACTAGTAGTGATGAGCGAATATACTCGTTACTCGAGATTTCTCGAGCATGCTCGGGGGTCCTCCAAGTATTTTTTAGTGCTCGGAGATTGTTTTCTTGCCGCAGGTGAATGATTTACATCTGTTAGCCAGCATAAGTACATGTGGGGATTCCCTAGCAACCAGACAACCCCCACATGTACTTATGCTGGCTAACAGATGTAAATCATTCAGCTACAGCAAGAAAAACTAAATCTCCGAGCACTAAAAAATACTCAGAAGACACCCGAGCATGCTCGGGAAATCTCGAGTAACGAGTATATTCGCTCATCACTAAAAACTAGTCCATCAGTTTAAAGATGTGCAGCTCTCCCTAGAACAACTCAACCCTGGGTTTCGCCCGTTGCTTCTTCTGTTGGTCTTATTGTGCTACTTGTCTATTTCTGATATTCCTTGGTATGGTTGACACTGTGGTGTTGGATGTTTTTAAGAATTATAGCGACCTGCAACGATTTCACACTGAAATCGGTAGACGCTCACCCATTCAAGACTATGGGAACGTGGAAAACATCAGACTGCACTCAAATGATATGAGTCCAGTCCGATTTCCACAGACTCGCAAAATTGAGAAGATGGAGAAATTTCGTTCTCCATCTGCTCCTCGCAGTATGTTTCGGTTCTGCCAGCCAAGAGAGAATCTGATCGCACCCTGCTGAGATTCTGAGCAAACTCGGATCCGAGTTTGATAGGGGTGTCATTGGCATAATCAACTTGATTCTTTCACGGTGCCCACGGTCCACATATTCAATCGAGGACTAGATTCTATTAGATCAGGAACACTTTAACCGCACGATTGGGAGCGAAAGCATGAATTTTCTCATTTGTCCTGCACTGGCTGGTTGCCTGCCCACACTGGCATCATGGTTTCTATTAACTCAATTATAGAGTAGACAGTCAAAGGATCAGGGCAGCTTCAGAATGAGGGTGGTAAGGAGATGAATCCTATTACTTGTTTACTAGGAAACTTTACAAAAATATGATTAGCTCGATTATCCCCAATTAAGTACTAATCATCATCCTGCCCTGAGCCATGGTAGTGTTGTCCAATACACGGCTACACAATGGCTGGGATGCGAGTGATCGGCGGACCGAAGGCCACGAGGAGGCAACTTCATGTGATGGCATTTTTGAAGATGGAGAACTGCTTTCTCTGTCTCGGGGCCACAGTGATGACGCCTCCAAAAGTTATGTTGTGTATTTGCTTACATACAGTAATAATACATGTATATTTTAAGAGTAAAGTAGCTGATGCTTAACTGTATCTTATTTTTTATTTTTTTTAAATAGCCATTTCTTCCACAAGAACTGCATTGATCCTTGGCTGCTGGAACACCGGACATGTCCAATGTGCAAGTGTGACATTCTGAAGTCATTAGGAATTGCAGTAAGTCGCATCAAGACTAAATTGATATTATACTTTTTTTTTTTTTCTGATGGACCAAATGCATTACATGCTTTTGTTTTTCTAAATTTAACTTTATTTCTTGTGTACGGTCAGAAATGTCCAATAGTATTTGTAGACCTTCTTTCATTGGATATGGAGACTATTAACCCCACTTGCAAACCTTTGTCGATCCATGTACTTCTAGTGCTTAAGAACTCAATCACGGCCTTCTGGAAGAAACCAAATGTCCCTACAGTGTCGAATATTAACTAGATTTAACTTCATAAAACTTATAAATATTTCCATGCCTCTTGAAAAGTTTTAAACAAATGAGAATTATGGGACCATTCCTATTCATAGTCTGATTTGTTACAATTCTATTCTGTATGAAATATTAGGTTACCGCTAAATTAATGAAAGTAAACACATTTTTCTTAGGTTTATGTATATATATCAAAGAACAATGTTTGTTAGTGTATTACACATCTAAAGAAGAGCTACGTATTTAGGTTCTCCCTTCCCTTAATTATCCTTTCCTACTATCCCAATTACTCCCTATTAAATCATTACTTGCATCTCTTTCCTCCCTCCCTTTCCCCTTATTATATTTCTGTTAACATTTTTAAAAGGTAAAAAAAATGATAGAAACACAAAATGAAGATATACAACATTACTGCTGGTAAAGAATATAACCAGGCGTACATTGTGGTAATGTGTTTCTCATCTTCTCAATGTAAGGATGATGAAGAAGAGACAGACACCACTATGGCAATATCCTCTGTATCTAGTGAGATTCTGCAGACTACGATGCAGGTGGAGGAGGAGACCCGCAGTGACAACGCATCTTCTGGATATGCCTCTGTCCGAGGTCTTGAAGACCTTCCAGAAGAACCACATGGCCTATGTGAGTATCCTTGTAATAACGTAAGCCTTCATTCCAGTAAGTTGAAGGAAACTTGTCACCAGGTTTCCAGGACCTAAACTGCTGCCATCACCTTCTGTGTCGCTTAATTAGGATCCTAGCAATCCGCTTCTAACTGTCCGACATACCTGGGGAAATGAACGCTAGACATTGGTATCACCGCATTCAGAAATGCCTTATCTATCAAAATATAAAAAGAATTATTCAAATCATTAAACGGAGTGATGAGAAAAAAATCAAACCAGAATTACTGCATATACTCGAGTATAAGCTGAGATTTTCAGCCCATTTTTTTTAGGCTGAAAATGCCCCTCTCAGCTTATACTCGAGTCATTGTCCCAGGGGGTGGGAGGGGGAGTGGCGGCTGTCCCATCATACTCGCTAGCTCCCGGCGCTTTCCCAGTTTCTCAGATTCTATATATATTTTTTTTTAATCGCAGCAGCATATGGGGCATAATATGCTACGGAGCATCTTATGGGGCCATCAACCCTTGAGCAGCATTATATGGGGCATAATATTCTATGGAGCATCTTATGGGGCCATCTTTAACCTTTTATGTAGCATTATATGGAGCATATTTTAATATGAGCATCTTATGGGGCCCATCATGAACTGTATGGAGCATTATATGGGGCTCCTGATTCCATATGGTTATTCAAAAACACTTGGCCTACTGATGTCTCAATCAATTTTACTTTTATTGATATCTATTTTTATTTTTTACATTTACCGGTAGCTGATGCATTTTCCACCCTAGACTTATACTCGAGTCAATACGTTTTCCCAGTTTTTTGTGGCAAAATTAGAGGTCTCGGCTTATACTCGGGTCGGCTTATACTCAAGTATATACAGTACTTTTTTGTTTGTTTGTTTTGGTTGCCCCAGCATTGCAATAAAATACAATAATGGGCGATTAAAATATCACATATATTATAAAATGATATCAGTAAAAAAGTCAGCTCGGCTCGCAGAAAAATAAGTTCTCATCTGGCTCCAGATCCTGAAAAATGGAGACACTATGGATCTTGGAAAATGGTGCCATTTTTTTCAATATTCAAGAAATGAAAATGCAAAAAGTGGAAAAACTCAAGGTGGTAAAGGTGTTAAATTATAGTTATAGTGATACATCTCAATCACTGTATGTAATTGTTTCGCAATATATGCCATTCATGAAGCTCTTGCAACTTTTGTCCAAACTTGGTACAATGTGGCCTTAAAGTGACTTGAGCCCTCAAAAAATTCAAGTAAAAAATTAATAGCACGTGTAACACAATGCTACTGAATAGTGGAATACAAGCTTAGACGATTGTTTTTGACCTTGCAAGAGTTCGCACAAAATGCATACATTAAAGGGTTTGCACATCTCCTAAAGAATTTGCATCTCACTAGGATATGCTCTCCTCTCACCTGATCATAGAATCAGGGGAACCTCAAACTGTCACTGCAGAGTAGGCGGAAAACACCCTGCCCGCCCCAGTTCACTACACAGGAGCTGACTGGGCCCCTTCATTCTCTTCACCATGATCCTAAAGTGATATTATACCCTAGCTGTATGCATGATATTGAGAGGAGGATATCCTTTTAATATCTGTACACAGGATATACATACATACAATTTCTGGTGGACCCACCTCTAGACTTCTCACAATCACAAAATGAGGTGTTCCAAGTGCCATGTGTAAATTTACTCCAATATGCATCAATTATGAAAAGAGCAGTGTAAGGGTATATGCACACGCTGCGGATTTTGCTGCGGAACCGCAGCGTTTCCGCAGCTGCGAGTCCGCAGCAGTTTCCCATGAGTTTACAGTACAATGTAAACCTATGAGAAATGAAATCTGCAGTGCACATGCTGCGGAAAAAAACGCGCGGAAACACAGCAGTTTATATTCCGCAGCATGTCAATTCTTTGTGCGGATTCCGCTGCGGGTTTACACCTGCTCCAATAGAAATCTGCAGGTGAAAACCCGCAGAGGAAACCGCGATAAATCCGCAGTAAAAACCGCAGCGGTTTTGCACTGCGGATTTATCACATCCGCTGCGGAAAATTCCGCAATGGAATCCGCAGCGTGGGCACATGGCCTTAGACCCCTTTTACACATCTGATTGTCTTGGACGTGCCTTTAACGGATATGAGTACATATTATATAACGGTTCTAGTCTATGGGTTGTACAAATATCGGGGTTTTTTTTTTCGGGTACTTGGTATACCAATAAATTAAAATAAATAATTAAAAAAAAAAAAAAAAAGAACAAAGATGAGATGTGTCTGTTTTTGATGCTGGTCATAGATCAAATTAATTCATACAAGTTTGTGGGTCCATAAAAAGCTTAGACAGCACACAGCTGCCATCTCGTTACATCCTAATGCTGCCTGTTTTTCACTTTTCTATGAGAAGCTTCAGAAACTGTCAGGGTTTTTTTTTTTTTTTTTTTTAAATTTTGCACATAATGAAAACTGATTTAAAAAAAATAAAATAAAATAATGCTGGTCAAAAACAGACGTGCTAACCCAGGCTTGGATTGGCCCACAGGAGAATCATGCTGCTGCGTTGACAAACTAAATCTCCGAGCATGCCGAAACACTCGGAGACCACCCGAGCATGCTCGGAGAAACTAGAGTAACGAGCATACTCTCTCATCACTAGTCCTAAGTCATCACGTTCTCTTTGCTAATAGGACTTAAGCTTGAGACCCCAAGGGTGAGGTACTGTAGCTTCTGGAGCTATACCACCCTGTGTGCACTCACATACTTACCATGACCCTTTAGGAAATGAAACCCGGTTGCTGGATACATGTAACATGGCCCATTTTTTTTAAAGACTGTTGATAAATTTCCCCCTTCATTTTGACACATGCCGATCTTTAAGTCTATGCCAGCGCTGTTCACTACGATGATACTGTTCAACTAGTGTGTGCACAATGATGTCTTGACAAACTAATAGTCATTTAGCAAGTCAACGTGTCTCCTGATGACTCCAACCTCGTTTCTTTTCTAGATGAAGAAGTAGGCCTTGTAAATCATGACCCTGCGGCCACAGCCATTGAGATCCTTCCTCACATGGATAATCCGACATTCGAAAGTGAAGATGGCATCCACATTCAGAACGTGAAGTCTTGAGCTAAACCATGAAAGGACAATGCACATAAGAGCTCTTCACATCCAGTTTCCTGAATAGTTTTAATCCCAATTTTTCTAAATGGAAGCATCGACTCTAGAAGCCATCACCCCTACAGTCCTAAGAAGTGGAGATGAGCGGCATTTTGACATGGCCTAGCTGGCTCTTACCAGCATCATGTAATAAAATATTAGGTGCTTTTACTCAGGTTTATGTAGGATTTAATTAAAAATACAAAATTAAACCTTGAGAGTGCATATTTTATTACAATGACACAATTACCGTACATTTTATATATCAATTTGTGACTATATTGGGTTTTTCCCTTCGGATTGGTCATGCACTAGATCCCTCATTAAATGTATAATTCTATATTTACTAGATCACTTCTTGATGTCACTTTTAGTGATGAGCGAGTGTACTCGTTGCTCGGGTTTTCCTGAGCACGCTCGGGTGGTCTCCGAGTATTTGTGACTGCTCGGAGATTTAGTTTTCCTTGCCGCAGCTGCATGATTTGTGGCTACTAGACAGCTTGATTACATGTGGGGGTTCCCTAGCAACCAGGCAACCTCCACATGTACTCAGGCTGGCTAGCAGCCGTAAATCATGCAGCTGCATCAACAAAAACTAAATCTCCGAGCAGTTACAAATACTGGGAGACCACCTGAGCGTGCTCAGGAAAACCCGAGCAATGAGTACACTCGCTCATCACTAGTCACTTTCATGAAATTTTAACATTTTCACAGGGATTAGTTTGCAGTATTTGTCAATGGCAGAAAATAACATATTCCTCTTTTTATAAACTGTGAATGCGATACGACAGGTTTTGCTTGCCAAGTAATTGTGGCAGTCCTACTATCCTCTGTTATTTAAAGGGTCATTTTGGCACCACTCGCCTCCTGATCCCAAAGTTAGGGTGCGGAATAATACGTTAAGGGTGTTGAGAGTCAGAGTGCATCGGTTAAAAGAAGCCGAAATCCTGCTTATTTCTATTACTCTATTAGATTTAATGGATCTTTCTACATTTTTCAAGATTTACAAATGAAGACTTCTTTAAAGAAAAAACAAACAAACAAACAAAACCCAGAAAGTCCTTGTCATTTAAACAAATACTAAAAAGAATAGTTTTCATTAATCTAAAATTACCAGGAAATCTAGCCTTGATAGAATGCCAAAAGTCAATTTTAAGGATAAAACAAAAGTTGCAATTTTTTTGTGACTTTTATTTACATACCGTAGTACCTGAAGTGATTCGGCAGCAAAATCTTCATGGGTTGCATGCAGATATTGTTGTGGATTATATTAAAGGTTTGCATTGAATCAGCATAAATTGTTAACATGCTGCCAATTTATAAATCCCACCGCAGGTCAGTTTATGTGCATAAAATATCTGGAGCTTGTAGTTAGTGTGTGTGTGTATATATATATATATATATATATATATATATATTATATAGATTGTGCCATTGATTCTTACATTTCACCCTTTATCATTCTGTGAAATTCAATAAAAATACACAACAACCCAACCAAAGAAGGTTGTGGACTTAAAGTTCCAAAGCACATCCTCTAATCCACATCTGCTATGTAGATCTTCAGTGCTGAATATACAACAATCCGCCAGCTCTTAAAGGGGTTATCCAGGACTATAAAATATATATATATATATATATATATATATATATATATATATATATATATATATATATATATATATATACTAGTGATGAGCGAACGTACTTGGATAAAGTGTTATCGGAGCATGCTCGTGTGCCGAGTGACTTCTGAAAGCTCATAAATATATTTGATTTCCCATGCCTGCATGTCTTGTGACTGTTTAAAAGCCGCAGCACATGCAGGGACTGCCTAAGAAACAGGTAATCCCTGCATGTGGTGCTACTGTTGAACTGTCGCGAGACATGCAGCCCACAGAAGATACTCTGTTACTACCTGATCATGCTCAGATAACACCTTATCCAAGAACGTTCGCTCATCACTGTGAAGGACCTAAGAACTAACAGGCTGGTAGTTACTGTTTGCCTGTTCTACACGGTGCAGATCTTTGCCTACACAGTGATCACAATCCGCTCCTGCGCCTTCCGCTGGCTTTGGAGCGGTGGCTTCTCTTTTTGCTCCTCTCTGTTCACGGGACATGACTGCTGATGTCATGCTGATTGGCAACCAGCTGCCTAACTGTGGGAAGCCAGCTGTCAATCAGCATGACATTGCCAGTCACGCCCCATCAATAGAGCAGTCAGGAAGAAGAGCTCTGTGGATGTGGAGTAACTGAGTGTCCAGCAGGAGCTGTCCATGATGGTTCTGAGCCAGTGCTGAATACAACAGTCGGGTAACTAGTACCTGTTGACTTTTTTTTTTTTTTGGCTCGTAGTATAAGAAAAAAAGTTGTGGATAACCCTTTTAACATGCATGATTTAACAGTTTAAGGGACTCGTTAGTAAAAATATTAAACATAGTTGGTACTTGGGTTTGTAATATCAACATTTTAAATAGATGAGACGGAGACAAGTTGAAGATGAAAATTCCTTCCCCCCCCCCCCCCCCTTTTTTTTCTATTTTGATGCTGGAACAGTTTAACCCCTTAGCCTGACGTATGGAACTAATATGAGAGAGAGAATGGGCATGGCAATCAATTTTTTTTTTCTATGGGAGTATTAAAAAGGATCACTCCCCCTTGGATAACAATGCTAGTTTTACATTCAAGGGAGGGAACGTAGAGGAGCAGGAATGAAAAGTAAACCTTTCCAGATTCAGGAGAATATTGTCATTTTCAGCCGGTAAAAGGAGGACATCTTATGCCAAGTGCCAGGTCTACTTTCATATCGATTGTGGGTACCCCAGAGGTACTCTGTATTACTTTGTAGCAGAAGTTCCTTGATAGACCGGGATACAAATAAGTGGGGGGGGGGGTGATTTATTGTCCAAGATAGCTCAAAATATACTACTACTACTACTAAAATACTATTGCTGAAGAGAACTTGGAGACTATATGAATTATTGATAGATTTAATGGCTTTTCAGGGTAAATTATGAAAGGAGAAATTGGAATCCAATAATGCATCAACACCTTTTATAGACTTTATACTTACTAATAACCTTTTACGTGATGTGAACGCTGAGCTCCGATGTTATCCCTTATTTGTAACTTAAAGGAAACGCACTTTATTTCCATGTTCTTTATTGCAGTAACTTTGTGTAAATTTAATGTGAACAGAAATGCGTGTGAATGGCAAAATAATGATACTTTTTAATTTGTTTCTGTATAAAATTTAGCAGCACTGTATCTGAAAATTTTTAACATTCTGTAAAATATATGTATCTGAATTCTATTGTTAAATTGTGTAAATAAATCGTATTCCAATATTTTTGTTGTGTACCTTGCTTATTTTTACATTTAATCTGCATCCTAAAATCTTATCTTATTTTTCTAAAACCAATTGCCATCTTTAAGCCCTTTATTCACATTTTTCCTTTTTTGTCTTCAAACTGCAAGATTTTTGTTATGTTATTGCCAAGCTTTCTGCTATTCGCTATAGTGCCCAAACGAGACTGGAAGTTGTATCTGCTCCAAGATGCTTACACTAACCATACAGTCTCCACTTTGGTGCATGCAGATACATGGCTTCACATTAATGTGTTACATCCAGCCTACTTCATGTATGACTTCTGTCTTCAGTGTGGCTCACTACCTGCTGCACTAGGCAGAAGGCCGGCAACACTCGCCGATCCGACAAGGGACTGTGACTACAGGACTGGACGCAGGTCTACGGAACTCAAACTCAACAGCTTCGTAGCCATAGATGAGGGTGCTTTGAGTTTGGACAAGGAGACTCACAGCTGATCAGGAAATTAGTCCTAATATGCTAAACAGGATTACCCCAGTGCATTGGATATTCACTTTATAGCCAATTTTAAGAAATGTGAAATGGAGCATTCGGCTTTGAGGGATGAAGCACATTTCACTTGTGCTAGTTCCTCAATTTCAAGGATCCCCTCAAGCAAGGACCCTTTTCCAGCCATTTTATGGATAGGAGTGGTATGCATACTGAACAGGAGGCATGTTGACCCTCTACAAATTTAAATGCATAAGTTGCAAACACTTATCGGACTCCTCCAGATGTCAGTTTTTCACATGCGAGTTCTTCGTTTTTCAAGGACAGAACTCGTACACCTAATAGTCTATGGGCTGTTCACCTATCCATATATATTTGCGGGGAAGTTCACCTGTCCATGTATATTTGCGGAGAAATGTCTGATTCTGAGTCACAGATCAAACTCTCCAATACAAGCCTATCCAGAAAAACATTTTGAGGTCATACCCTGATGTATGAAAGGGCCCGACTCTCAGTCCCCATTGAAGTGAAGTTCTTGCACACCAAACTCACCCAACACTTCGTGTTTCAGGACCCCGCTCTGGCAGACCACGTAAAATTACAATTCATGGCCGAGTTGCTGTGGTCCTTAAGCAGTTCCTAGCGCTGCAATTTCAATGTTGAGGAGCGAGCGTAGCTACGAAAAACTTTTTAGTGAAACTTGTAATGTTTTTTTTTTTTAATACTTTAGAACCATTTGATGTACGAAGGTGTTTTTCTAATCTAAACAAAACTATACTAGTCTATGCCACAATATATAAAGATGTAATTGTTTACATATGGCACATTATCTCCTGCATTTTCACATCCGTGTATATATTTTGTAGCCTCTCATTAGACCATTTACTGAGACACCAAGAACCCATCCTGCACTTAGATAAATATGCAGCAGATGGCAGCATTCGATAGGAAATGACCATGCCATGAAAATTAAACATTTGGATGTGTAAGAGAAAGTAATATAAGAACTTCAAAAATATATAGTTCAGTATGAATGATAAAAATGCTGCAATTACATTGATAAATTTGCTCTGGTGGGTGAAAAGGGCATTATACACAATGGTCTCATGCTGTATAAATTACTCTATATATGTGGTTTTCATATAATACACAACTCGGCATGGAAAAAGAATGTGTATCCAAACTATGTGCTTGGATTACTGACACTTATTAGAGGCTGACCCCTGCAACAGCTATGGAAGAGGACTCTGCACCTTGTGAGAGCAGAAGAAGGTAATAAGAATGATTTACTTTTCTTTTAAATGTGTTGGAAAAGAATGGGGAACATAACAGGGTGGGGCCAAGAAATTTGGGGGACAGAATAATAGCAAGTGGCCCAGGATGGAAGACCTTGTTATAGGATCGGCGACATTATTTAAGAAGGAGACGCAGGATATGGGATGGTATTGCAGAAAGGGGTCCAGGATGGGGGACATAATAGAAGCAACGGGACGGGAGTCGTCATCTCCAGCATCACGTGATCTGCAGGAAACCTCAAACTGCAGCAATTACTCACAATGAGCCTCAGAGAGCCTGCAGACACCAGAATACAGCACCCTGTACGGTCTGATCCTGGGCCTACCGGACATCATCCATTATATCATATGTAGTGTAATACAATATGTGAGGTCCTGTAGTCACAGTATATCCTATATACTCCTCAGTGACCATTGTGTATGGACATTGTATTAAACACACAGCCACTCACCTTGGTAACTGTGTGTAACTGGAAGCGACCACTGATTTAGTAGGCGCTAATACTATTGTACACCAGTGTGCATTGGCGCTATAAAAAGCCACTATAGCCCTATAATCCAGGGCCATTATGTGGGTGTATTGACACCAGTGACTAGCGACACTAGTGTCCACTTATAGTTAGGTATGATTATAGCATAACCGCCAACATGAGTGGTTGTGCTCTTATATAGTGCTCACTATTATAGTGGGGTGCCAACAATTTTGTCAGGTACATTTTGGGGGTTTTGTTGAAATTATGTCCAATTTGCCTTTTTTCTGTTTTTCTGTGTTGATCCAATTCACACAAAGGAAATAAACGTGTAATTGCAATAATTTTCTGGGAGAAATACTACACTTTTTGGAACAATTTCAAGGGTGCAAATACTTTTGAACACGAATGCAAGTCTATGGAGTTGCATTTTAACACTGTAATGACCACACGCCACCTCAACACCATCGGAGCTACTGCAACCCTCAACCTACTGTCTCCTTAATCCTGTAGAATGTAAGCCCGCAAGGGCAGGGTCCTCTTCCCTCTGTACCAGTCTGTCATTGTTACTTTACTGTAAGTGATATTTGTATGTTGATGTAACCCCTTCTCATGTACAGCACCATGGAATTAATGGTGCTATATAAATAATAATAATTTACATTGTACGGCCATGTTCACACGTTCTGTATTTTACATCCGGAATTCAGTGCCGCTCTTCTGAGTTATGTGACAGCAATTCAGACTCTCCAGATCATACTATGCTCTCTGTGAGCTGGAAGTCTCTTTTGGGCCACTTTCACACGTTCAGTATTTTAAATCAGTATTTGTAAGCTAATAAGACGCCTATACATTACTAATCCTATAGTAGGGAAAGAGTTTAAAAAAAAAAAACACAGCCAGAAAAAAGTATTTTAATATTTAATTTCACCATACTTACAACCACGTCCAATTCCCCAAAGCCATCGATCTCCTGCAAGAAAACCCAACAACCGTATACTCCCTGTCTGACGTAGTCCAATTAATAACGAGTGTCCCGCGACAATCTTCCCTATAGAATAGTGACATCAGGTGATGTCACTGCTCTATAGGGCCTCCAGTGACACGCTGACAGGAGAAAATGGCTCCTGCAGTGCATCACTGAAGAGGTTACTTGAGTTCATTCTCTTGCTTTACGGCAATGCTGCGTGGGAATTTTCTCACACAGTGCTGCCAGTGAGAATGAACTTAAGTGACCTCTCTCCCGGCAATGGCTGAGGCATATACATCACGGGAGATTACCCCTGCTGTCAGTTCGAGGGGCCCTGTAGAGCACGGACATCGCCCGATCACACTGTTCTACACGGAAGATCGTCGTGGGACACTCGTTATTAACTGGACTATGGTAGAAAGGTAAGTATAGGTTGGTTTATTATGTTATTTTTATTACAGGAGAATCGAGGGCTTCGGGGACTAGGTGTTTGGTAAGTATGTACTCTGTTATGTGTATGTACTGCATGTTATCTTGTATGTTCTGTATGTTTTGTTTTTTTTTACTACAGAACACAGCCATTGTCTGATGAGACTACTTTCCGATCATCGGCAATGTTGTCACTGTGAGCATTCATTGCCGGATGAGAACAGTTATCCCATCAGACAATGGCTGCTTACAAAGACACACACAGGGACACACACACACATAGACTCGCACACACACATACACGCACATAGTCACCTCACCGCCTACACACATTCTCCTCCCGATCAGCAGCATTTCATCCGCAGCAAATCCGGAGATCTTTTTTTACATCTGCGGTTTTGCTGTGGATGTGCCTGACTCAATGGAAGTCAATGGGTGCAGAAACAATGCAGATCCGCCAAAAGAATTGTCATGCTGCGGAAAAAAAAAAGCCGCAATTCCGCTTTTTTTTCAGCAGCATATGCACAGCAAATGTCAATTTCACATTTTCTGTGCATTAGTACACTGCGGATTTGATGCAATCCCGCGTGCCCCAAAACGCCGCAGAAACACATCAAAATCCGCAACGTGTGCACATAGCCTTATTCCTTTGTGGTAAGTCAAGGGACATGAGCCATTCTTTCATGTGAAACTGTCCAATGCCCCTTTTTGTATTGCTAATTTGTGGACTGCCTGCTGATTATGGATTGCATCAGCCCTCTGTGGTGTACTAGTCTGCATCATTTGGAAGACAATTATGCAGTCTAATTGAACTAGTGAATAATGGAACAGCCATGCTTATCTTCCCCCAATCCTGTGGGGCACAATGACATATAATGGGAGCTGTGAGATATAAAAGGGGCCTTGCTCCTGTCACCAGTGTGAGTCTACAGAACTTCAGCCTAGGGACCATGGTTCCAGCTGGTGGAATACAGATCTGCTCCACTGCCCAACACTGAGCCCACAAATTTGTTTTGATAACTCTAGTTGGATCAGGTCACTTGGCCACATACCTCACCATGCTGGGTCAGCTTCATAAGCATGCCACTTCCTCCTCTCTGTGGGTGCTCACCACAAGCGGGGTGATGCTGGTTGAGGAAGTTGGCCCTGGATGCCCTGAAGTCACGTAGGTTCTAAGCCCCGGCGAGCCAGTGAACGGATGCTAGGAATGTACTATATGCTGGTGATCCAATAAAGTCTTACCGGAGTGTGGTACCCTCACCCTATGCTGTCTTAGTATTCAGCCCACCGGGAAGCAGTATAGCCATTCAGCGGGATAAGTTCCAGCCCGAGTGGCCACTCCTGGAAAGGTTCACCACTGTTCCATGTTTTTGCCATTTGTGGGTAATGGTCAGTGGACCAGACACCCCCGTGTCTCTCACATCAGGCAAATTAAAAAAAAATGGCAAAACAGCACTTGGACATCAGAGAAGTGGTCTCCTGTTTCAAAACACTTGTACATCAACCAAAGCAGACAGCTGACTGCAGCGTTCAGTCATTATAGGATTATTTATCTCCCTCTGACCTTCTTAATGTGATTAGCCAAGACGCTTTCTCTACTTAAACGGTCGATTTGCGTTTTGGAGCCCATTTCCCCCACTTCTGATTGACAGCTCAGCTCTTGATTCTATGAAGCGCTACCTGAACTCCGGCTGCATGTGCACTGACAGCTCCTGATCATGAGCACAAAGTGTCAGTGCCGGCAGGAGCGTTCTCCCCATGGCTTTTGCTTGATACAACAAGAAGTGTAGTGAGCGAGTGTCTTCACAGAGGTGACAGTGAGGAGAACGAGCTTGCAGACACTGTGTGCACACATCTGGGCTCATGCACTGTCAGTGCGCATTCACAGACATACAGGCTGAGTTTAAGCAACGCTTTCTCTGGGCGAGTGAGTGCTGTTAAATCAGAAGCAAAGGAAATAGCCAAAATGCAATGTAAGGGGTTATAACCGTGCTCTGAGCCCTTTACCATGCAGAGGGTACACAGAAACCTGTGCATGTGCATTAAAAGTAATGTTCTCATTGTGGAAATAAAATGTACAGTGCAAGTATGATTTTTGATGGGGCTAAGTCCCCTATTGTACTGCTAATGTAATATGCATTTTGGGGGTGACTAAATAAAAAAGCAGCCCCAGAATGGTAACTGATACTCCTAAAGTGCTGGATTTATAGCTCAGCCCAACTGCATAATGCCACCCATGCTGGAGCTGCTTTCAGCAAGAAGGGCAGGACTTCCTGTTTTATGTACCTTGTATGGAAGACAACATAGCAGCTGGTTTCTGCCGACTGTTCTAACAAGTCTTTATCTCACTCGAGAGCTGGAGTCACAGCCACACAACTCAGCACCAGCTTGGAGAAAATTGTATAGTACTGTCTGTGTGAGGAGCAGGAATACACCCCTGTCTGTAGTGCTATTCTCCCACCAGCTTAGACAAAAGACATTGCAGTGCTATTCTGCCACCAGCTCAGACAGGAGACATTGCAATGCTATTCTTTTCCCACCAGCTCTGACAGGAAACACTGCAGTGCTATTCTTCTCCCACCAGCTCAGATAGGAGCCATTGCAGTGCTATTATTTTCCCACTAGCTCAGGCAGGAGACATTGCAGTGCTATTCTTCTCCCACCAGCTCAGACAGGAGACACTGCAGTGCTATTCTTCTCCCACCTGCTCAGACAGGAGACATTGCAGAGCTATTCTTCTCTCATCAGCTCAGACAGGAGACATTGCAGTGCTATACTTCTCCCACTAGCTCAGACAGGAGACATTGCAGTGCTATTATTTTCCCACTAGCTCAGGCAGGAGACATTGCAGTGCTATTCTTGTCCCACCAGCTCAGACAGGAGCCTTTGCAGTGCTATTCTTCTCCCACCAGCTCAGGCAAGAGACATTGCAATGCTATTCTTCTCCCACCAGCTCAGACAGGAGACACTGCAGTGCTATTCTTCTCCCACCAGCTCAGACAGGAGCCTTTGCAGTGCTATTCTTCTACCACCAGCTCAGACAGGAGACATTGCAGTGCTATTCTTCTCCCACTAGCTCAGACAGACATATTGCAGTGCTATTCTTCTCCCACCAGCTCAGACAGGAGACACTGCAGTGCTATTCTTCTCTCACTAGCTCAGAGGGGACGCTTAAGTGCTATCCTTCGCCCACTAGCTCAGACAGACTTTGCAGTGCTATTCTTCTCCCACCAGCTCTGACAGGAAACACCGCAGTGCTATTCTTCTCCCACCAGCTCAGACAGGAGACATTGCAGTGCTATTCTTCTCTCATCAGCTCAGACAGGAGACATTGCAGTGCTATTCTTCTCCCACCAGCTCAGACAGGAGACATTGCAGAGCTATTCTTCTCTCATCAGCTCAGACAGGAGACATTGCAGTGCTATTCTTCTCCCACTAGCTCAGACAGACATTGCAGTGCTATTCTTCTCCCACCAGCTGAAGCAGCAGACACTGCAGTGCTATTCTTCTCCCACCAGCTCAGACAGGAGACATTGCAATGCTATTCTTCCCTCACTAGCTCAGAGGGGACGCTTCAGTGCTATCCTTCTCCCACGAGCTCAGTCAGACTTTGCAGTGCTATTCTTCTTCCACCAGCTCAGACAGGAGACATTGCAGTGCTATTCTTCTTCCACTAGCTCAGACAGGAGACATTGCAGTGCTATTCTTCTCTCATCAGCTCAGACAGGAGACATTGCAGTGCTATTCTTCTCCCACCAGCTCAGACAGGAGACATTGCTGTGCTATTCTTCTCCCACTAGCTCAGACAGACATTGCAGTGCTATTCTTCTCCCACCAGCTCAAGCAGGAGACACTGCAGTGCTATTCTTCTCCCACCAGCTCAGACAGGAAACATTGCAGTGCTATTCTTCTCCCACCAGCTCATACAGGAGACATTGCAGAGCTATTCTTCTCTCATCAGCTCAGACAGGAGACATTGCAGTGCTATTCTTCTTCCACTAGCTCAGACAGGAGACATTGGAGTTGTAAGGATTCGGAGAAGAATCCGAGAGTAGACCCTCTGGGTCGTGACTCTAGAGCCCCCGAGGACGAGCGGACCAGATGAAACCACCCCCTATACAGGGAGCGTTAGGAGCAGGTCCAAGGGGGAATGGAGACAGAACAGCTAGAGCCAAAGGGACGACCAAAAAGAGAGAGACCAGGCAAAAGGGAACTGGAGCAGACTTGGGGAGATATATACACCAGGAGACACTGGAGAGAGACACGGGAAACCACGAGGCTGAAAAAGAAACAAAAGGGAAAGAACTAAAGAACCGGACTAAAAACAGGAGAAGATGAAAAACGGAAAACTGGCACAGGACTGGGAATGGGCAGATGAAAACGGGAACACTGAGGACAGGAACACGGGACTGACACGGCAGGAACACTGGGCGGACAAAGCTGGAACGCAGAGCAGACACGGCAGGAACAAAGGGCAGACACAGCGGAGACACAGAGTAACAAGAGTAGGGAATAATACAGAGACTAGGGAGCCTAGGGCATAGGAACGCTGACAAAAGACAGAGAACCTACAAAGCAAAGGCGTCTTACCTGGGAAGACGCCGGGAAGAAATACCCGATGGGCGCTGCCATGTTGGGGCAGGGCCATCGGGTCGCGACCTCCCAGAAGGCTCTGCGGCGCAGGAGATGCGACTGCGCATGCGCAAAGGAACCAGACGCCACGACCCAGCGAAGGAAGAAGAGCGGCGAGGGACAGAGTTGTGAGTGCGCCGAGGGATAAGAGAAGGCAGGTAAGTATGTGCGGACGTAACAGTACCCCCCTCCTTAGTCCCCCTCTTTTTAATGTTAGAGAGAAATCTTTTCATGATAAGAGGAGCATTGATATTCTCTCGGGGCTCCCAGGACCTCTCCTCAGGACCAAATCCCTCCCAATCAATCAAAAAATAGGTTTAGCCCCTAACAACCTTTTTGGCAAGGATATCTTTAACATTAAAGATACCATCAGAAGTACTGAGTTGAGGAGAGTGAGAGGTAGAAGAGTGAAAACAATTGAACACCGTGGGTTTGAGAAGAGATACATGGAAAGCATTGGGAATACGTAAGGAGGCAGGTAGCTTCAATTTGTAGGAAACATCATTTATACGACTTAAGATAGGAAAAGGACCAATATAGCGAGGACCCAGTTTGTAAGAGGGAATTTTAAGCTTAATATAGCGAGAGGAGAGCCAAACTCTATCGCCGGGAGAATATGGAGGAGCATCCAAACGCTTATCAGCAAACCTTTTCATACTATGGCTAGCTCTCTCAAGAGCCTCTTTGGTCTCACTCCAAATCTTAGAGAACTCCTGGGACAAGAAATCCGCTGCTGGTACCCCCGAGGTGAGAGAAACAGGAAGAGGAACGCCCGGATGTTGACCATAGACCACAAAGAAGGGAGATTTGGAGGAAGCTTCTCTGGGAAGGTTGTTATATGAGAACTCAGCCCAAGGGAGAAGAGAGACCCAGTCATCTTGGTGTGCATTGGAAAAATGTCGCAGGTATGTAGTCAAAACCTGATTAACTCGCTCCACTTAGCCGTTGGATTGAGGATGATATGCGGAAGAGAAATCCAGGTTAATCTTCAATAGTCTGCAGAGGGCTCTCCAAAAACATGAGGTAAATTGAACTCCACGGTCGGAGACAATATGTTGTGGGAAGCCATAAAGACGGAAGACTTGGTGTAAAAAGATCTTTGCCAATTCTGGAGCGGAAGGCAGACCAGGCAACGTAACGAAGTGAGCCATCTTAGAGAACCGATCCACAATAACTAGGATGACAGAGCAATCCGAGGAACAAGGCAGATCGGTGATGAAGTCCATGGCGATATGGCTCCAAGGGACGGAAGGCACAGGCAAAGGATGCAGGAGACCAGATGGAAGTTGCCTGGGAACTTTATTTTTGGCACAAGAACAAGAAGCTATGAATTCGGAGATGTCTAGTCAGAGAGATGGCCACCAGTAGTGCAGAGAGATAAGGGAGAGCGTCTTCTTGACTCCTACATGTCCTGCAATTTTGGAGGAGTGACCCCAACGTAAAACACTCTCCTTGTCTTGGTTCGACACAAAAGTCTTGCCTGGAGGCGCTGGAACCACTCTCAGAGGAGCAAGGGTGACGATTCTTGCTGGATCAATGATGTGAGCCGGAGAGTCCTGTATGTCCAAAGGCTGAAAGGATCTTGAGAGGGCATCCGCCTTGACGTTCTTATTTCCGGGTCAGAAATGAAGTTCTAAATCAAATCGTCCAAAGAATAAAGACCATCTGGCTTGTCGTGGATTAAGTCTCTGAGCAGACTGAATGTAGGCCAAATTCTTGTGGTCTGTGTAAATGGTGAACGGATGAACAGCTCCCTCAAGGAGATAGCGCCACTCCTCTAAGGCTAACTTGATAGCCAATAGTTATTTATCTCAAATGTAGTAGTTCCGTTCTGGAGCAGAAAAGGCTTTGGAGAAAAAACCACAGGTAAATAAATGTCCGGAAGAGGATCTTTGCAAGAGTACTGCTCCTGCTCCGATGGATGACGCGTCGACTTCAAGAACAAATGGTCTATTCGCATCAGGATGGTGAAGCACAGGAGCTGCAGCGAACCTTTGCTTAAGCTACTGAAAGGCCTCTTCAGCCTCAGAGGTCCAAAGATTGGAGTTGACTCCCTTGCGAACAAGGGCAGAAATAGGCTTAGCAATCGAAGAGAAATGAGGAATAAATTGTCTATAGTAGTTGGCAAAGCCAAGAAAATGTTGGATTGCTTTTAGTCCAAGAGGACGAGGCCAGTCAAGGAAAGCAGAAACCTTCTCGGGATCCTTCTCCAGACCTGACTTCGAGACAATGTATCCAAGGAAGGGTAGAGAGGATTGCTCGAAGACGCATTTCTCAATCTTTGCAAACAGATGATTCTCCCTTAGTCGTTGCAGAACACGGCGGACATCTCGTCTATGAGTGGAAAGATCCGGAGAGAAGATCAGAATGTCGTCAAGATAAACCACGACACTGGAGTAGAGTAGATTCTGAAATACATCGTTCACAAATTCCTAGAAAACTGCCGGAGCGTTGCAGAGGCCAATCGGCATAACCAATACTCATAGTGACCGTCGCGAGTATTGAAGGCGGTCTTCCACTCATCTCCAGCACGAATTCGAACCAGATTGTATGCGCCACGCAGATCCAGTTTGGTAAAAATTTGCGCTCCTCTGAGACGATCGAAGAGTTCCGGAATGAGTGGCAGTGGGTATTTGTTCTTCACCGTGATGTTGTTTAGGCCTCTATAATCAATGCAGGGACGAAGTGAGCCATCTTTCTTCTTCACGAAAAAGAAGCCTGCTCCGGCAGGAGAAGACTTGCGAATAAATCCCTTAGCAAGATTTTCTTGAATATATTCTGACATAGCTTGCGTCTCAATAGGAGAGAGAGGGTAGATTCTACCCCTAGGCGGGATAGCCCCAGGCACGAGATCTATGGGACAATCATAGGGTCGGTGTGGAGGTAGACCCTCAGCCTCCTTGTCGAAGACATCTGAAAAAGAACTGTAGACATAGGGTAAAGCAGAGAAGGAAGAAGAAGAAACACCCACAGGACGCACCGGCAGCAGACAACGTTCCCAACAAAGTTCTCCCCAGCGCAAGATATTGCCATTGTGCCAATCTAAAATGGGCTCGTAACTCCGTAACCAAGGGAGACCTAGAAGCACAGGATGAGACAGGCCTGCTAAAACGTAAAATGCAATTTTCTCCCTATGCAGAGCCCCTACTTAAAGTTCCACCTCATGTGTTACTTGCGTAATGGTCTCCTGTAAAGGTTTACCATCCACGGATGCAAGAATTAAAGGGCTCTCTAAGGTTTTGACTGGAACAGAAAATTTCAAAACCTCTTCTAGTCTGATAAAATTTTCTGCTGCGCCCGAGTCCACATAGGCATCTAAAGAAATGCCCTTGCCAAAAATATGCAATAAGACAGACAATGTGAGGGGTTGAGAGGTATCAAACACCTAGGGAGGCCTCTCTTACCTGACCTAGGCGGAGAAGTTTTCCGGACGTTCAGGGCAGGACCGCAACAGATGAGAGGCACTCCCACAGTAGAAGCATAAACCTTGAGTACGCCTCTCCTTACGTCGTTCTGACATTTTGAGATGGTCCACTTGCATCGGCTCTGGTGGGGACTCCAGGGAGGAAGTTCCAGGCTGCGGACTGAGTGGCTTACGGGTGGCAGGGGAAGGCCGAAGAGATCTTCGCTCCTGAGCGTGTTCCTGGAAACGAAGATCAATACGGGTAGCTAAGGAAATTAAATCCTCCAAAACCGTAGGAGTGTCCCGACCAGCTAACTCGTCCTTTATGCGCCCGGAGAGAACTCGCCAGAAAGCACCCACTAAGAAGTAATAAGATGTATAACTATGTGCTTAATTCCAAAACTCTGGGCAAAACCGTCAATGAAAAAGACCTGGGTATATGGGTGGATGACAAACTCATATTCAGTGGCCAGTGTCAGGCAGCTGCTACAAAGGCAAATAAAATAATGGGATGTATTAAAAGAGGCATAGATGCTCATGAGGAGAACATAATTTTACCTCTATACAAGTCACTAGTTCGACCACACTTAGAATACTGTGCACAGTTCTGGTCTCCGGTGTATAAGAAAGACATAGCTGAACTGGAGCGGGTGCAGAGAAGAGCGACCAAGGTTATTAGAGGACTGGGGGGTCTGCAATACCAAGATAGGTTATTACACTTGGGGCTATTTAGTTTGGAAAAACGAAGACTAAGGGGTGATCTTATGTTAATGTATAAATATATGAGGGGACAGTACAAAGACCTTTCTGATGATCTTTTTAATCATAGACCTGAGACAGGGACAAGGGGGCATCCTCTACGTCTGGAGGAAAGAAGGTTTAAGCATAATAACAGACGCGGATTCTTTACTGTAAGAGCAGTGAGACTATGGAACTCTCTGCCGTATGATGTTGTAATGAGTGATTCATTAATTAAATTTAAGAGGGGACTGGATACCTTTCTGGAAAAGTATAATGTTACAGGGTATATACACTAGATTCCTTGATAAGGCGTTGATCCAGGGAACTAGTCTGATTGCCGTATGTGGAGTCGGGAAGGAATTTTTTTCCCCATGGTGGAGTTACTCTTTGCCACATGGTTTTTTTTTGCCTTCCTCTGGATCAACATGTTAGGGCATGTTAGGTTAGGCTATGGGTTGAACTAGATGGACTTACAGTCTTCCTTCAACCTTAATAACTATGTAACTAACGCTTCATTATTCCAGCCTAAATCGGAGGAGAGAGTACGAAACTGGATAGCGTATTGGCCCAAATTTAAGGATCCCTGCTGGAGAGAAAAAAGAGCCTCAGGCGTAGAGGCCAGACGACCAGGTTCATCAAAAACATGACGAAAAGTCTCAAAATTCGGACAACCGGGAGACTAGGGGATCGTCTCGCTCCCAGAGAGGATTAACCCATGCCAAGGCGTCACCCTCCAGATGGGAAATCAGAAAAGCTATCTTGACCCGATCAGTGGGGTAAAGCTGGGGCAGAAGCTCAAAATGAAGACGACATTGATTTAAAAAACCCCGGCATAATTTGGGATCACCATTGTACCGAGGTGGTTTAGCCAAGCGGGGAGGAGGGTGGGGAGCAGAAGCGGAGGTAGAAGCGGCCGTTTGTAAAGAAAGCAGCCGATCGTCTACCGAGGCCATGTAGCTAAGGATATGAGCCTGGGTATCACGTTGCTGAGCCAACTCTTTCTGTAAGCCAGCAAGTTGAGAAGCGCTACCAGGATCAGAGGGCTGGAGCACAGAAAGACGAGAATCCATTGCCTTCATGAAGGACATGATACGGGTCTGGTTCTCTTGCAAAAAGACTAGCTCCTTTTGCGCAGCAGAAGCTCCAGCGGGGTCCATGGCCTTTGCTTACTGTAAGGATTCAGAGAAGAATCCGAGAGTGGACCCTCTGGGTCGTGACTCTAGAGCCCCCGAGGACGAGCGGACCAGATGGAACCACCCCCTATACAGGGAGCGTTAGGAGCAGGTCCAAGGGGGAATGGAGAGACAACAGCTAGAGCCAAAGGGACGACCAAAAAGAGAGAGAGAGAGACCAGGCAAAAGGGAACTGGAGCAGACTTGGGGAGATATATACACCAGGAGACACTGGAGAGAGACACGGGAAACCACGAGGCTGAAAAAGAAACAAAAGGGAAAGAACTAAAGAACCGGACTAAAAACAGGAGAAGATGAAAAACGGAAAACTGGCACAGGACTGGGAATGGGCAGATGAAAACGGGAACACTGAGGACAGGAACACAGGACCGGCACGGCAGGAACACTGGGCGGACAAAGCTGGAACGCAGAGCAGACACGGCAGGAACAAAGGGCAGACACAGTGGAGACACAGAGTAACAAGAGTAGGGAATAATACAGAGACTAGGGAGCCTAGGGCATAGGAACGCTGACAAAAGACAGAGAACCTACAAAGCAAAGGCGTCTTACCTGGGAAGACGCCGGGAAGAAATACCCGATGGGCGCCGCCATGTTGGGGCGGGGCCATCGGGTCGCGACCTCCCAGAAGGCTCTGCGGCGCAGGAGACGCGACCGCGCATGCGCAAAGGAACCAGACGCCACGACCCAGCGAAGGAAGAAGCAGAGCGGCGAGGGATAGAGTCGTGAGTGCGCCGAGGGATAAGAGAAGGCAGGTAAGTATGTGCGGACGTAACAGCAGTGCTATTTTTCTCTCATCAGCTCAGACAGGAGACATTGCAGTGCTATTCTCCCACCAGCTCAGACAGGAGACATTGCAGTGCTATTCTTCTCCCACCAGCTCAGACAGGAGACATTGCAGTGCTATTCTTCTCCCACCAGCTCAGACAGGAGACATTGCAGAGCTTTTCTTCTCTCATCAGCTCAGACAGGAGACATTGCAGTGCTATTCTTCTCCCACTAGCTTAGACAGGAGACACTGCAGTGCTATTCTTCTCCCACCAGCTCAGACAGGAGACACTGCAGTGCTATTCTTCTCCCACCAGCTCAGACAGGAAACACTGCAGTGCTATTCTTCTCCCACCAGCTCAGACAGGAGACATTGCAATGCTATTCTTCCCTCACTAGCTCAGAGGGGACACTTCAGTGCTATCCTTCTCCCACTAGCTCAGACAGACTTTGCAGTGCTATTCTTCTCCCACCAGCTCTGACAGGAAACACTGCAGTGCTATTCTTCTCCCACCAGCTCAGACAGGAGACATTGAAGAGCTATTCTTCTCTCATCAGCTCAGACAGGAGACATTGCAGTGCTATTCTTCTTCCACTAGCTCAGACAGGAGACATTGCAGTGCTATTCTTCTCTCATCAGCTCAGACAGGAGACATTGCAGTGCTATTCTTCTCCCACCAGCTCAGACAGGAGACATTGCAGTGCTATTCTTCTCTCATCAGCTCAGACAGGAGACATTGCAGTGCTATTCTTCTCCCACCAGCTCAGACAGGAAACATTGCAGTGCTATTCTTCTCCCACCAGCTCAGACAGGAGACATTGCAGTGCTATTCTTCTCCCACTAGCTGAGACAGGAGACATTGCAGTGCTATTCTTCTCCCACCAGCTGAGACAGGAGACATTGCAGTGCTATTCTTCTCTCATCAGCTCAGACAGGAGACATTGCAGTGCTATTCTTCTCCCACCAGCTCAGACAGGAGACATTACAGAGCTATTCGTCTACCACCAGCTCCGACAGGAGACATTGCAGAGCTATTTTTCTCTCATCAGCTCAGACAAGAGACATTGCAGTGCTATTCTTCTCCCACTAGCTCAGACAGGAGACATTGCAGTGCTATTCTTCTCCCACCAGCTCAGACAGGAGACATTGCAGTGCTATTCTTCTCCCACTAGCTCAGACAGGAGACATTGCAGTGCTATTCTTCTCCCACCAGCTCAGACAGGAGACATTGCAGTGCTATTCTTCTTCCACTAGCTCAGACAGGAGACATTGCAGTGCTATTCTTCTCTCATCAGCTCAGACAGGAGACTGTTGTGAACTATACTTTTTGGCTCCCTCTTGTGGTCACTAGTGATTTGGCACTTGGATTGTCTTTTACCAGGTTTGTGCTCACCTGCGTCGTTAGGCCTGGGGTGTTGCTATTTAAGCTTCCTGGATTCTCAGTCCAGTGCCTGGCTTCGTTGTAATCAGTTCACTTCTGTTTGCTCCTGTCTTCAGGTCCTGGTTCTTTGCAAGATAAGCTAAGTCCTGCTTTCGTACTCTTGATCATTTGCATTGTTCATATTTTTTGTCCAGCTTGTACAATATGTGATTCCTGTTATTGCTGGAAGCTCTAGGGGGGCTGATATTCTCCCCCCACACCGTCAGTCGGTTTGGGGGTTCTTGGATATTCAGCGGGGATATTTTGCAGGGTTTTTTGCTGACCATATAAGTCTTCTTACTATATTCTGCTATTAGTCATTGGGCCACTCTTTGCTAAATCTAGTTCATTCTTACGTTTGTCTTTTCTTCTTACCTCACCGTTATTATTTGTTGGGGGCTTGTATTACTTTGGGGTCTTTTCTCTGGAGGCAAGAGAGGTCTTATTTTCCCTGATAGGGGTAGTTAGTTCTCCGGCTGGCGCGAGACGTCTAGAATCAACGTAGGCACGTTCCCCGGCTGCTGTTAGTATTTGCGTTAGGATCAGGTATATGGTCAGCCTAGTTACCACTTTCCTATGAGCTGGTATTTATGTTTTGCAGACTTTGCTGTAATCTTTGAGGTCCCCTGCCATTGGGATCATAACAGGAGACATTGCAGTGCTATTCTTCTCCCACCAGCTCAGACAGGAGACATTGCAGTGCTATTCTTCTCCCACTAGCTGAGACAGGAGACATTGCAGTGCTATTCTTCTCCCACCAGCTCAGACAGGAGACATTGCAGTGCTATTCTTCTCTCATCAGCTCAGACAGGAGACATTGCAGAGCTATTCGTCTACCACCAGCTCCGACAGGAGACATTGCAGTGCTATTCTTCTCTCATCAGCTCAGACAAGAGAGACATTGCAGTGCTATTCTTCTCCCACTAGCTCAGACAGGAGACATTGCAGTGCTATTCTTCTCCCACCAGCTCAGACAGGAGACATTGCAGAGCTATTCTTCTCTCATCAGCTCAGACAGGAGACATTGCAGTGCTATTCTTCTCCCACTAGCTCAGACAGATGACATTGCAGTTCTATTCTTCTCCCACCAGCTCAGACAGGAGACATTGCAGAGCTATTCTTCTCTCATCAGCTCAGACAGGAGACATTGCAGTGCTATTCTTCTCCCACTAGCTCAGACAGATGACATTGCAGTTCTATTCTTCTCCCACCAGCTCAGACAGGAGACATTGCAGAGCTATTCTTCTCTCATCAGCTCAGACAGGAGACATTGCAGTGCTATTCTTTTCCCACTAGCTCAGACAGGAGACATTGCAGTGCTATTCTCTCCCACCAGCTCAGACAGGAGACATTGCAGAGCTATTCTCTCCCACCAGCTCAGACAGGAGACATTGCAGTGCTATTCTTCTCCCACCAGCTCAGACAGGAGACATTGCAGTGCTATTCTTCTCCCACCAGCTCAGACAGGAGACATTGCAGTGCTATTCTTCTCCCACCAGCTCAGACAGGAGACATTGCAGTGCTATTCTTCTCCCACCAGCTCAGACAGGAGACATTGCAGAGCTATTCTTCTCTCATCAGCTCAGACAGGAGACATTGCAGTGCTATTCTTCTCCCACCAGCTCAGACAGGAGACATTGCAGTGCTATTCTCTCCCACCAGCTCAGACAGGAGACATTGCAGAGCTATTTGTCTACCACCAGCTCCGACAGGAGACATTGCAGAGCTATTCTTCTCTCATCAGCTCAGACAGGAGACATTGCAGAGCTATTCTTCTCTCATCAGCTCAGACAGGAGACATTGCAGTGCTATTCTCTCCCACCAGCTCAGACAGGAGACATTGCAGTGCTATTCTTCTCTCATCATCTCAGACAGGAGACATTGCAGTGCTATTCTCTCCCACCAGCTCAGACAGGAGACATTGCAGTGCTATTCTTCTCCCACTAGCTCAGACAGGAGACATTGCAGTGCTATTCTCTCCCACCAGCTCAGACAGGAGACATTGCAGTGCTATTCTTCTCCCACTAGCTCAGACAGGAGACATTGCAGTGCTATTCTCTCCCACCAGCTCAGACAGGAGACATTGCAGAGCTATTCTCTCCCACCAGCTCAGACAGGAGACATTGCAGTGCTATTCTTCTCCCACCAGCTCAGACAGGAGACATTGCAGAGCTATTCGTCTACCACCAGCTCCGACAGGAGACATTGCAGAGCTATTCTTCTGTCATCAGCTCAGACAGGAGACATTGCAGTGCTATTCTCTCCCACCAGCTCAGACAGGAGACATTGCAGAGCTATTCTTCTCTCATCAGCTCAGACAGGAGACATTGCAGTGCTATTCTCTCCCACCAGCTCAGACAGGAGACATTGCAGTGCTATTCTTCTCCCACTAGCTCAGACAGGAGACATTGTAGAGCTATTCTCTCCCACCAGCTCAGACAGGAGACATTGCAGTGCTATTCTTCTCCCACTAGCTCAGACAGGAGACATTGCAGTGCTATTCTTCTCCCACCAGCTCAGACAGGAGACATTGCAGAGCTATTCTTCTCCCACCAGCTCAGACAGGAGACATTGCAGTGCTATTCTCTCCCACCAGCTCAGACAGGAGACATTGCAGTGCTATTCTCTCCCACCAGCTCAGACAGGAGACATTGCAGTGCTATTCTCTCCCACCAGCTCAGACAGGAGACATTGCAGTGCTATTCTTCTCTCATCAGCTCAGACAGGAGACATTGCAGTGCTATTCTTCTCCCACCAGCTCAGACAGGAGACATTGCAGTGCTATTCTCTCCCACCAGCTCAGACAGGAGACATTGCAGTGCTATTCTTCTCCCACCAGCTCAGACAGGAGACATTGCAGTGCTATTCTCTCCCACCAGCTCAGACAGGAGACATTGCAGTGCTATTCTCTCCCACCAGCTCAGACAGGAGACATTGCAGTGCTATTCTTCTCCCACCAGCTCAGAGACAGGCTACAAGGCATAGAATGGCCAGAAATGTTTTGTCACATGTACTCACATATCAGATCATTCTGAAGAGCTACCTGAAAGTCACACACATTTGACGTCACAACCCTATAGGGCACAATGACGCCCGCTGATGAGAAATACTGGCTTCTCACATGAATGCTGACAGTTTTGCTATGAGGCCCTTGTTCATCAGAATTTAATGATGGATAAAAGTTGGATTCCCCCTTTAGTAAGTATGTCGGTCCTGATATTGTCCAATCAGAGCTCAGTTTTCATTTTCTAAACATTACTGAGAAAATGAATCCTGGATACTGATAGGTTGCTATGGGCAACCGTGTCACCTTGCTGAAAGGTGACCTCTGAAAAGAGCAGGGAATGTAAACTGCAGCAAGCCTCTCAGGATCAGTGTCCTGTGCTCCCCAGACAGAGGCGCCCCCGGGAACACCGGACACGGCCATCCTCAGGGCCACACAGTTATGCCCCTTCTCCCCTCCAAGGCAGCCCAGTCGTCCCCTCAGCCTCCAGGCAGGCGTGGTGCATTCTGGGACTTGTAGTCTTGGTCACGCCCTGCTTCCGTTCTCCACAACCGCCCTGAGAACTACAACTCCCGTCGCATGCCCGGGGCTTGTGTGTCTTGGCAGGTTCGTTGCTTACGTGTCTGCGAAGCCCAGGATGGGGAGGAAGATGTGACACCGGTACCGACAAGATGTGGCTGAGACCGGAGGAGGTGCTGCTGAAGAACGCCCTGAAGCTGTGGGTGACGGAGCGCTCCAACCCGTACTTCGTGCTGCAGAGGAGAAGGGGCTATGGAGAGGAAGGCGGGGGGCTGACAGGTACCGGACCGGCGGCGGCGGGACCGCACAGACCCTGCACTGTGCCCCCAAAGTGTGATGGCGGGCAACTGCCGCTGCTCTATACACAGCCGGCACGACTACAACGCCCAGCATGCCAAGAGACAGGTTGTCAGCAGCCTGTAGCTATCGGGGCATGCTGGGTGTTGTAGTTTCACAACAGTGAGCAGGGCATGCTGGGTGTTGTAGTTTCACAAGTGAGCAGGGCATGCTGGGTGTTGTAGTTTCACAAGTGAGCAGGGCATGCTGGGTGTGTAGTTTCACAACAGTGCGCAGGGCATGCTGGGTGTTGTAGTTTCACAACAGTGAGCAAGGCATGCTGGGTGTTGTAGTTTTACAGCAGTGCGCAGGTCATGCTGGGTATTGTAGTTTCACAATAGTGTGCTGGGCATTCTGGGTATTGTAGTTTTACAGCAGTGCGCAGGGCATGCTGGGTGTTGTAGTTTCACAGCAGTGAGGAGGGCATGCTGGGTGTTGTAGTTTCACAAGTGAGCAGGACATGCTGGGTGTTGTAGTTTCACAAGTGAGCAGGGCATGCTGGGTGTGTAGTTTCACAAGTGAGCAGGGCATGCTGGGTGTTGTAGTTTCACAACAGTGAGCAGGGCATGCTGGGTGTTGTAGTTTCACAAGTGAGCAGGGCATGCTGGGTGTTGTAGTTTCACAACAGTGAGCAGGGCATGCTGGGTGTGTAGTTTCACAACAGTGAGCAGGGCATGCTGGGTGCTGTAGTTTCACAAGTGAGCAGGACATGCTGGGTGTTGTAGTTTCACAAGTGAGCAGGGCATGCTGGGTGTTGTAGTTTCACAACAGTGAGCAGGGCATGCTGGGTGTGTAGTTTCACAACAGTGAGCAGGGCATGCTGGGTGTTGTAGTTTTACAGCAGTGCGCAGGTCATGCTGGGTATTGTAGTTTCACAATAGTGTGCTGGGCATTCTGGGTATTGTAGTTTTACAGCAGTGCGCAGGGCATGCTGGGTATTGTAGTTTCACAGCAGTGAGGAGGGCATGCTGGGCGTTGTAGTTTCACAAGTCTGCAGGGCATTCTGGGTGTTGTAGTTTCGCAGCGGCAGGTGCACCACCAGTTGCACACCACTGTACTGATAAGGTGCATGACGACCCACACACATTCCTCCAGTGGGCTGACAGCTCTGTGGATGGAGCGTGCGGGTGCAGACTCTACGTGTGACAGGACTGTGCTCCTCTCAGAATGACTGTAGACGCCATATACAGAATTATCCCACTAGAAAGCTGCAGTCATTATCTGATCCTGACACCCACCCCAGAGCTGTATTCACAATGCTGCAGCTTCCTAGGGCCATCTCTGGAGGCATCGTCACCTCTTTATGGGATGTTGTATGATGAGGAGACTTATTTACTACAACATCCAGAGGTGACGTCTGAGGCGCAGTCCTGGGATTCTGCATTGTTTCTGCGCTCTGATGTTCTGTAGATCTCCGGTATAATGGGGCGAATCTGCTGTGTGGAATCTGTTGGATTAAGTAGCTTGACATTCTTGTAGGATTTCTCTTCTTGGTGCTTGGCATGGCACTGGGGTTATGGGGGCCGTGCTGGACTGGGGGTTATGGGGGCCGTGCTGGACTGGCGTTATGGGGGCCGTGCTGGACTGGCGTTATGGGGGCCGTGCTGGACTGGGGTTATGGGGGCCGTGCTGGACTGGGGTTATGGTGGCAGTGCGGGACTGGGGCCATGGTGGCCGTGCAGAACTGGATGCAGAGTGCTTCATGTTCTTTTCACTCAAGCAAATCCTCTCTGTGGTTGTGAAGTGAAAAGAAATGGGGAGTTGGGACCTCCTGTTCTCATGATCAGTGGGGGTCCCAGCGGCAGGACTTCCTGCACTCAGTCATTTATAACCTATCTTGTGGATAGTTGGCCAAAGTCAATTTTGTAGTAATCCCTTGCTGCCTTTCCTGTCACGTCTGTATAGTAAATGTGCATATTTTTTATATATGAAACGATGCCCTGGGATTGTTACTACATCTCCTCGCTGTCCTGTTCCTCTCCTTCTTCCTAACAAATTGTAAATATACAACTGGGTGTGACCAATTGGGGATGTGCACACTGATTCTGGCCTATCCATCGCTGCAGGCACACACCACATTGAATGGTGACACCCAGTTGTAAAATTATTCATAGATTTCTAGGAGGAATAACAGAAGAACAACACATTAGAGAGCAAGGAGAAACGATGCTCCATGTTTGTGTTTTTTTTTTTTTTTTTATTGGGTGGGAGGGTGAATACAAGGATTTACTGACCCTGCCATGGCAGGAGAGGGGACAGGTCCTCCCCAATGCTGTCTTCAGACCGCTGTGAATCAATGTGTACCTGATCTATAACTGATGGCAGCCGCAGCTGCTTATTAACATCATTTATCTTTCGATTCATATTTGGAACTGAGCTTCATGGCATTAAATGGAGAAGACGAGGGACACGATGAGTAATGGCTGTTGCTGGAAGGACTTGTAAATAGTTAATGGCCTGCAGCTATTGTCACAGTGACTCGTTACTATGTGTTTGTGTTGTCTATACAGTAACATTTTTATTTATTTTTCTTTTAGTGTAAATATTAGGTCCCCACAACTTCATTATTTGTAGTTATCTCCTTCCCTGACTTCAGTGGTGAAAATGTATTATTGAAAATAGCTTTATTTATTTTTTTTAATTGATTATTTTTGGCTGTCCTTATCCTATTAATGACCTTAAATATGCCTTATTGCTGACCTTAGAAATAAGAGACTAGCGTCCTCCAAGGGGTGAGAATGTGGCGGATGGCGGTTGTACACTATAACACCCTGCTGCTTTGGTCACAGTTGATGTTGGCACCAATCATGGCCTTTTGACACCTTTAAATGTAGCTGTCTATAATAACAGTGGTTTTAAAAGGTTAACAAAGAGAGCATCCTCTTTATTTCCACAGGCTCCCAGAGACCGCAATTGTGTGATCCCGATGGTTGCCATGACAATTCAAGGCCACATAATGGCAGTGGTCTGTTTGGATATTTGCAACATTTTAGTGGGAAACATATAATTTCTGCAAATCTATGCAGTCTTTTTAATTGCTCTTTAAACAATTTATGCAAAAGCAAAGGGAACCTGTCATTAGATTCATGCTGCCTGCGCCACGCGCAACATGAATCAGGGCCTGGCTGTGCGGTTGCGGCCCCTGATGCCTTATACCCCCTCGATACAATTGATTGACAGGTCTCTCCTTTTGTATATACACAGGATAGACTTCAAAACCAACATTACCTGGCTGTATTCACACAGTCAATATTTCATTGCTGCTGGTGAAGTCATCAGGAATCCAATGACAAGTTCTCTTTAAAGCCCCTGTAGGGCAGGTGGAGATGGGTGTATCTTCAGTTCGAGTGCGATCTGGCAGATCATCGGATCGCATGTTAGTCTATGGGGCTGTGCACATATCCAATTTTTTCCTTGTACAGAGACTGTCCTAGAAAAATATGGCTGTATGCCTGAGTTTTATCCAATATTTGGATCACACTCGGCCATACAAGTCAATGACTGCATGGAAAACATCAGACTGCGCTCGGATGGCATTTGAACGCAGTCCGATTTCCATGGCCTCACCGAGTGAAGAAGATGGAGACTTTTTTTTCTCCATCTTCTGTTCATTCAAGAGACTTGGACCACGGTCACAGGCCACGCGCATCGGTCACACTGTGATCACGCACATCGGTCACACTGTGATCACGCGCATCGGTCACACTGTGATCACGCGCATCGGTCACACTGTGATCACGCGCATCGGTCACACTGTGATCACGCGCATCGGTCACACTGTGATCACGCGCATCGGTCACACTGTGATCACGCGCATCGGTCACACTGTGATCACGCGCATCGGTCACACTGTGATCACGCGCATCGGTCACACTGTGATCACGCGCATCGGTCACACTGTGATCACGCGCATCGGTCACACTGTGATCACGCGCATCGGTCACACTGTGATCACGCGCATCGGTCACACTGTGATCACGCGCATCGGTCACACTGTGATCACGCGCATCGGTCACACTGTGATCACGCGCATCGGTCACACTGTGATCACGCGCATCGGTCACACTGTGATCACGCGCATCGGTCACACTGTGATCACGCGCATCGGTCACACTGTGATCACGCGCATCGGTCACACTGTGATCACGCGCATCGGTCACACTGTGATCACGCGCATCGGTCACACTGTGATCACGCGCATCGGTCACACTGATCACGCGCATCGGTCACACTGTGATCACGCGCATCGGTCACACTGTGATCACGCGCATCGGTCACACTGTGATCACGCGCATCGGTCACACTGTGATCACGCGCATCGGTCACACTGTGATCACGCGCATCGGTCACACTGTGATCACGCGCATCGGTCACACTGTGATCACGCGCATCGGTCACACTGTGATCACGCGCATCGGTCACACTGTGATCACGCGCATCGGTCACACTGTGATCACGCGCATCGGTCACACTGTGATCACGCGCATCGGTCACACTGTGATCACGCGCATCGGTCACACTGTGATCACGCGCATCGGTCACACTGTGATCACGCGCATCGGTCACACTGTGATCACGCGCATCGGTCACACTGTGATCACGCGCATCGGTCACACTGTGATCACGCGCATCGGTCACACTGTGATCACGCGCATCGGTCACACTGTGATCACGCGCATCGGTCACACTGTGATCACGCGCATCGGTCACACTGTGATCACGCGCATCGGTCACACTGTGATCACGCGCATCGGTCACACTGTGATCACGCGCATCGGTCACACTGTGATCACGCGCACCGATCACACTCTGATCATTTAGAAAAAAATGACGCCAACATTTGGTTTTATATATTTGCATTAAAATAAATTATACAGTGATTGATGCAGCAGCAAAAAAGGCAAATGCAATTCTGGGATGTATTAACAGAAGCATACAGTCTAGATCACACAAAGTCGTTATTGCCCTCTACTCCTCTTTGGGCAGACCTCATCAGGAATACTGTGTCCAGTTTTGGGCACCACATTTTAAAAAAGACATCAACAAACTGGAGCGAGTTCAGAGAAGAGCGACCAGAATGGTGACCGGTCTGCAAACCATGTCCTATGAGGAACGGTTACAGGATCTGGGAATGTTTAGCTTGCAAAAAAGAAGACTGAGAGGAGACTTAATAGCGGAGTACAAATAATAATAATAATAAAATAATAAAAATATATCAAGGGCTGTCACATTGTAGAAGGATCATCTTTATTCTCATTTGCACACGGAAAGACTAGAAGCAATGGGATGAAACTGAATGGGAGGAGACACAGGTTAGATATTAGAAAAAACTTTTTGACAGTGAGGGTGATGAATGAGTGGAACAGGCTGCCATGAGAGGTGGTGACTTGAGTTCTCCATCCATGGAAGTCTTCACACAGAAGCTGGACAGACATCTGTCTGGGATGATTTAGTGAATCCTGCTTTGCGCAGGGGGTTGGACATTATATGATTTATAAGGGCATCCAAATGGTGCAAAAATAAGTATAAAACTAATTATTATACAGCCGCATGAGTTTAAAAAAAAGCAATAAAAGCAAGAACTTGGCTGCTGAATTGTGTATAGGCAAAAATGAAAATAATTGGCCAGTCATTATAGGATTTTTCCAGTTTTGAAGAACCCCTGTCCCCATCAACAGTTTGTTACTGATCTTTACTCACCATGCCCAGGTCCAATGTTAACATCAATAACTGAGCTTATTGGCTCATTCAGTCAACTCGGGCAGAGTCACAGAGCTGAGCTACTGACTCCAATGCTGATGACATGGGTCAGCGCCGAACTTGGGGAGGGTGTGTAAAGCGCAATTTGTTTAAAAAAAACAAAACATCCAGGGGAGAGTGGTTTAGTGTATTGGCAAACACCTTTGATGCGTGGTCCTTAGCATGTTAAGTACCCCCGCGCTTTTTTTTTTCGCTTTCCCTGCTGCTACCAAATGAGTTAGCACCAATACCCTTACCCTGTACATAGACAGAGCTTTATGAAGCATTTGTCAGTGTCACCCATATTAAGGATCCGATAAGAAGGATTTTCATTAGTTGGTGCACATGGAGGAGTCACTTCTCCCACATTCCCGTCCATATTGCTTGCTGTATATGAGTATATATGTAGTCGGCATGCATCCTGTGGGCTTGTACTTCTGGGCCACTGAGGTCACACACGGGCTGGTACAGCGATCCTGGTGCAGCACATTTCTACAGACCATAATGTCCTGTGCATGGGCCCTTCTTACAGGACAGGTGAATGTTGGCGGATGAGGCTCCAGCTGATACTGTGGGGACCCTGGGCTCCCAGCCTTGTTGATGCAGTGACTATAGTCCTCATGCAGTGCAGAAACAACTGGGATCCGCTCAGCGATCCATATCCGCTGGGATCTTGCAGGGAAGTCCTGGTATTGGTAACGATCTTGCCTTTAAGTGCTCCACAACTGTATTGCTTTCTCACTTGGCAGAGCGGGCGCTTTGTTGTTATTGATGGGTTCTGGGGGTGGCTGATATTGGAGATACAGTCTGACAATGTTGTGTCTGCAAAGCTGCTGAGACTGTAGGGAAGTAACGTTCCTTGGCAGACGTCGGCACCAGCACGCCAGCTTTTCCACTGGCATTTCTTCATCGCTTCCTACATGAGTCATGTACAGTAAATAACATACTCTGCTCTGAGCAAATGACAGCAGCGGGAAATCAGCCCTGCTTTATAGATACTTTAGGGGGCTATTTGTATGTAATGACTGTCATGTCGCTGGCATATGCCACCAAAGAGGGCCACCACTGAGCCCCTATCCATCCTGAGAGTGAAGGGGTGCTCTAGTGTAGTGCCGTGCCCCCTTGTAAGTCTCCCCTCACAGAAACCCAGCTGTCCAGGGAACTGCAGCCAACCTCATTCACATACGGGAAAATGAGCTGTTAGGCATAGTGGCTCATAAAATATTAATAGATTTTTAGCTTCCTTTTTTTTTTTCGCCGTTTCAAAAATTCAAACACTTAATTCTCAGTAATGGAGGAACGCACTGGCCCTATAAAGGTATTGCTGGATTTGTCTCAGAAAGAGCTACATGTGCATATAGTTTGTAGGGGTGAAATCCTGCTGACAGATTCCCGCTAAGCACAGTTGTGGTCCATTGAGATAAATGAGGGTTATCAAAACCTAAAACTTAAAATGCTTCCTGCCATAGATCCAGTTCAGTGCAGAAGAAGAGTGCATGTCGTGCCCAAACCCATTGTTTTCTGGGAGTCTGACCCATCTGCAAGGCAGAGAACCGCTGAGCATGACTCTATGGATGACTTGCTTTGGGCAGATGTTAGCTACAGTAGTCACCCATGCATTAGAATGAACTTTAATGGGAGAAGAAAGAATCAATGAAATAAGGATGTGCATAGCTAATAAATGAATAAGTATATCATTTCATTGATACAAAAAGGACACACATAAGAGCAATCAAATCACTTAGAAACATGCAACGATACAAAAACCATACCCCTGCCCAAATATTAAGCAACTAGTGCAACAAATTGATATAATAATCAAAGGCAACCATGGAAATGAGTTGGAAATACCGGTAACCAGATTTGGTCTACCCCAAATAACCATGCGCTGTAGGAGAGGTGGTATGAATGCAGTGCCCATTGGTGATAAGGGTATGAAGAACTGCTATAGGGCAAATACCTAAATAATTAACGATGCATTAAAATGAAAGCTCACTGCTTTTACTTTACATTGGAAATATATTTGGTTAGTGGACCTTTAAACCACCCCTACTACTGAGATAAAAAATGCATTATTCTCTATGAAAGAGGTATCACTGGTGAGAACAGTAAGGGGCTTCAGTAGGGGCATAATTACTATTTACTTTTGCCTCTCCCTGTTTATGAAAATTGTGAGAGCTAACCCAGCCTACTCCAACAAGTATTTTTTTAGGAATGGGGTGGAGGAGCAATTGGGTATTTTGCTATGGAGAAGTGATGAGCGAATGTGCTCAGATAAGGCGTGTCTGTTTGTTAGGCAATCCCGGCATGTGTTGGGGCTGTTGAATAGCCATGAGACATGCAGCCGCGGGGACTAGAACATATTATTCGAGCACTCCGAAGACACTCTGTTAGCACCAGAGCATGCTCAGATAACACCTTATCCCAGCACATTCGCTCCTCACTACTATGGAGTCCTATGATTTGTATGTACACCCCTGACTATGACCACTGCTCCGCACAGTTGTAACGTTATCTTCTGAAGCTCTCCATAGTCCTATGTGCGACATATCTCTGCCAGTTTAGATTTCCATTCTCGATGTTCACCTGTAATGGCCGTAGATATTAGCAGGTGGAGATCTCATTGCTCTGTTACCTGCAGGGAACAGAAAGACGAGTGGATGTGAATGAATAATGCAGCAGGTTACAGTAACCTGACCTCACTAGCTTCCTTCACCAATGTATGCGTTATAGGTTTTAGCTGAAAGGTCAATTTATCATTTTATTTTTTTAAGTTAGAAAGACATGCTTTAATGTAATAGCTAGGTCTGGTGCTGTACCCCAGCTGCACCTTTCCCCATTGCTTTCAAATAGGTGTTAAGAAAAGACAAAAAAAATAATGCGTAGCTGCAGAAATGTCACTTCTCTATAAATCTTCCCAGGAAGGGGGCAGGTTTAGCTTGATGCCAGAAGAATGAGAGAATGTAATGCCCCTGTTTGTCCTTCGCCCTTCAGGTCTTCTTGTGGGAACTCTTGATGCGGTTTTGGATTCAACTGCTAAGGTGGCCCCATTCCGGATTCTCCACCAAACCCCGGAGTCTCAGGTGTACTGGTCCATCGCTTGTGGTGAGTAATGGAATGACTGTTACCTGGCACATGCCATAAATCGAATGCTCATGTGTTCTTTTCACTTTCTAACCCGCCCTAAGCTAATCCGCAGCTTGAGATTAGATGAAACTCCACAGGGAAAGTAGGTTAAATCACAGGATCCTTGTATGAGAGAACACCGTGTGCACAGTCACAATGTGGTGCATAGACTAGGTTCCCAAACCGTTAGTATAAACAAAAAAGAAAGTCTAGCACTCAACTTCGGTAAACGTGAAAAGACGTTTTTTATTTTGTAGCACTCGAAACGTTTCAGTCCTATCATGGACTTTCATCAGTCAACAGAGAGAAAACCCTATAAGGCACAAATAAGGGAAGTAGTATATGCTTAATTGCGGTGTAACATGTGGATGTAAATACCTCCGGTATACAGTGGCACCTATGGGCCGAGACAGCGGCGGATACCGCGTCTGAAGGCTGCACCCTCATCCTGCAATCGGCACTGTCTCGGCCCATAGGTGCCACTGTATACCGGAGGTATTTACATCCACATGTTACACCGCAATTAAGCATATACTACTTCCCTTATTTGTGCCTTATAGGGTTTTCTCTCTGTTGACTGATGAAAGTCCATGATAGGACTGAAACGTTTCGAGTGCTACAAAATAAAAAACGTCTTTTCACGTTTACCGAAGTTGAGTGCTAGACTTTCTTTTTTGTTTATAAATCACAGGATCCTGGCATGAAGGATACCCAGCCTGCTCACTGAGAAGCCGGCGTGGGAAGCTGCAAGCACATGTTAAAGGCTATGTTCACACATGGCGTTTTAGCTGTGTTTTTTCTTTTTTTCTACAGGAAAAAAAAATCTGCAAAAAGACATGCACTTTTGCCGCTCTCTTCTTTTTTTTTTTTTTTTTGCATTTTCTCTGCGTTTTTAATTTTTCTCCTATTCATTAGAATGTGTGAAAAATGCTGCAAAACACTGAAAGAATTGACACACTGCAGATACAAAAAAAATAAAAAAATGTGAAACGTGTGCATAAGTTTTTTGAAATCTCAGTCACTTTGCTGGTACTCTAAAACAGAGGTCCCCAACCGCCGGTCCGCGGACCAGGACCGGGCCGTTGGGGTTTTTCAGCCGGTCCGCGGCGCCACTGACAGCTAGCTAATTCATTTCTCTAATCAGCGGTAACGGTGACCGCTGACAGAGGAAGAGGCTGCGGCACCGAAGACCAGCTGTCCGGGGGAAGGAGCGGGACGCCGGGAGCAGGTAAGTATCGCATATTTACCTGTCCTCGTTCCACACGCCGGGCGCCGCTCAGTCTTCGCGTCCTCTTGTTCTGACTGTTCAGGTCAGAGGGCGCGATGACGCATATAGTGTGCAATGGCACAGCTTTATGTGGAGCATCTATGGGGCAACGGTGCAGAGCACTATATATAAGGCACAGCTTTATGTGGAGCATCTATGGGGCAACGGTGCAGAGCACTATATATAAGGCACAGCTTTATGTGGAGCATCTATGGGGCAACGGTGCAGAGCACTATATATAAGGCACAGCTTTATGTGGAGCATCTATGGGGCAACGGTGCAGAGCACTATATATAAGGCACAGCTTTATGTGGAGCATCTATGGGGCAACGGTGCAGAGCATTATATATAAGGCACAGCTTTATGTGGAGCATCTATGGGGCAACGGTGCAGAGCACTATATATAAGGCACAGCTTTATGTGGAGCATCTATGGGGCAACGGTACAGAGCATTATATATAAGGCACAGCTTTATGTGGAGCATCTATGGGGCAACGGTGCAGAGCACTATATATAAGGCACAGCTTTATGTGGAGCATCTATGGGGCAACGGTGCAGAGCATTATATATAAGGCACAGCTTTATAAGTTTGAATCACATTGAATCAGTTTGAATCACATTCTCATTATAAATGTCATAATTATATGATAAGTATGCACTAAGCTCCATCCCTCCATAACCCCACCCCCATATGACCAAAGCCCCGCCCCTGCCCCACCCCCACCGGGCCATGGAAAACTGGTCTTGCTTAAAGCCAGTCCCTGGTGCAAAAAAGGTTGGGGACCTCTGCTCTAAAACACTGCAAAAAAGGCTTGTGTGAACATACCCTTAACTGTTGACCACGTGCTCGTTTTTTTGCCAACTGCTTTCTCTCCCATCTGCCCACTAGACCTGAAAGCTCAGCTTATCTTAGCGATCATGTTCTCTCTACAGGGAGCGTGGGGTAAGCCGTTGCTAGACATCTCCTGAGATCGGGCATTTAAATTCAGTACTTGATCCTTCTCTTCCCCAATTTCATCTATCAGGGGTCCCCATACATAAGACAGCTGGTCCAGACAAAACAGTGACGTTTTTGCTGCCTGAGAAGTAAAAAGTGTACGTGGCGGTGCTGGTAGAGTGTGTCGCCATGTCCTCCGACCACCCACACTATAATGCCGGTCTTCTTTGCGTGTATTGGAGACTTGTCAGCCGCTGTTCGTACGTGTGTGTGTGGGCTCCATAGGGACGGCATACCGTATAGCCGCAGGGATGCTGGTGTTAATCTCTGTAATACTTCTCATTATCGCATGCTGTTCTCTCCACTTTCCTTCACAGCGTATCTGTTTACAGCACATAATCTAGGGAGCTTCTTTTGTATCACACAGAGACGTCTAACACAAAGCATTGCTGCGAACGTGCGAAATCTGCCTGACCGCACTGATCGTTTCCTTCTTTAGTTACAATAACCGCGTTTGTTTTCTTAGGAGCCAGCAGGGACGAGATATTAAAACACTGGCAATGGCTGGAGAAGAACGTCTTGAAGACGTTGCCTGTATTTGACTCAAGTGATGACATTACCAGCTTTGTTCAAGGCAAAATTAGGGTAGGTCCTTTTTTTTTATTGGAGTTGTATTTTCATGAGAAAAATCCAAAAGGCCTTCGAAAGCTTCCTGCCTGTAAGTGGAGAACAGAATAACGTAGGATTCAGAAGCTGAGTGATTGCTGGGGTCCGACCACTGGGAACTCCAACGATCCTGAGAAAGCCCACTCTGATTGGAGTGGAGGCCAAGTGCGACCCTTTTGGGGTGTCCCTTTTCAGGAAAACCTGGCTCACAAGCGCTCTTCTCACTGTCCTCAGGACCACTGCTGAGTTTTCACCGCTGCTCCTGGTGTCTAACATTGGCTTGCAGCGTCAATCTCGACCAGAGCAGCAGCCAATCAGAAAGCTTAGGGCCTCCACCAGAATGTCCCGCTCAGACCTGCTGCGCTCACTGATTGGTTACCGGGATATCGACATGGCGTCAGTGCTGCAGCCGATATCAGACCCCGAGAGCAGCGGTGGACCGGAGGACTGTTTTTCTTATATAACAAACTGTGCCCTGACACCAGGATTTTTTGAAGGAGGACAACCCCTATAACATGGTATTCCAGGACTTGATGGCATAGGCTGTCATATTCTGGAGGTTTGGATCCTCACTAGTGACCCTTTACTAGCTGATCCTGAAGGTGACCTTACACATTGGGTGAGTGGTCACTCAGATTGTCGATTTCAGTATAACTAATATATGAAGAACTTGGCACTCACTTATAATGGGAAGTAGTCATCTTAATTGCAATCCATTGTAAAATATAACATTTTGGTCTATTATATACCTTCCTCAGACAAACACATTGCTTGTAGAGTAGGTGACACAAAAAGATGCTGAGAACTTGTCTGATGTTTCTGCATACATGTTAAAGTTACGTCAAGGACACATTAAGCTCAATGTCAGAACATTTTTACAGTTAAGGCATTTTCCAGAAGTTGGAAAATCATAAACTTGCTGTAAACGTGCATTTTTTTGTAAGAGTTAGCTAGATCCCTTTTTGGTTTGTTGTTTGTCTTTTCCCTCTTTGGTAGGTGCCAGCAGACATGCCACAACTGCATTTCCCACATTGCATTCCCACTACATCTACATTTGATCAGGACCCCTCTACAGTTTTTTGTTGTTGAATAGGGTGCATAGTAAGACCTAACATTGATTCTGCCCAAATATGTGCCATAACCTCTGATGGTGCCATATATTGGAGGAGTTCACCATCCAGGTAACAGCACTTGAATTATATATTTCACACAGTCTGCTGCATCAGCGAAACGGCGGGATTAAGGTTTTGTCATGAGGTCGGAGCAATGCAAGCCGTAGCTTCACCCCACCACATATGTCCTTATGTACCCCTTAGCACATGGTGGCAGAAGGGTTGCAGTTTTAGGGACATAATAGGTGGTGTAGGATCTTCTACACTTTCCTACCATTGAGATGCTGCTTGTCCTATGATAAATTGTCTGAGCTCAGCTGATCACTTCTCTTTAAGGGTCTCATTGCTGAAGAAGGGAAAAGCTCATTTGTGAAAGAAGAGGATCCTGAAAAGTTTCGTGAAGCTCTCCTGAAGTTTGAGAAATGCTTTGGTCTGCCTGACCAGGAGAAGCTGGTGACCTACTACTCCTGCAGTTACTGGAGGGGCAGAGTTCCTTGCCAGGGTTGGCTATACCTCAGCACCAACTTTTTAAGCTTCTATTCATTTCTTCTGGGCTCAGAATGTAAGTTTCTCAAATCCAAATAGCCGACTGATGTGTTCCTTCAGGAATAAGTGCTGCTGCATCTTGGCAACCTGCATAATGTTGATTAGCTTTTTTACTATTTTATGTATTTTGTGGTGTTCACTATTTTCATCTTGTGTTTATATATAGGCCTGCATTTATCCTTATGCTAGCTTCTTGTCAGTCTTACATGCCCTTATTGTTCCCTGCATCACCTGATTGTTCAGGAAATAACTTCTAGTTAGTGCATTATCGGATGCCATCAGATTGTATAGGACAAGGAACTTATACACAGTTCCTTTATGGAGGACAGATGACGCACAATGGGGCTCAGCTATGGTCACTGGATGCATGCATGAGCAAGGTAGAATAGGATTCACCTGTAAAAGGAATGTGTCATCAGAAAATGGCCTAAAATATCCATTCTACACATATATAAAAAAAAAAATGATTGACCTTCTTTGATGTTAGTATCAAGTTCCGGTTTATGGCAGCTTCCTGACCATAGAGAGGGATTGTTAGTTTGTTGTCATTTGTAACCTTATGTGTGATTGGTTCTTATAAACTATATAACCTTGCTCTTGTTGGTGTGATGCCACCTCCAGAAGAAGGCAATAATCTTGCACCAAGTATCTTGATCTTTTTGCTTGACGTATAGTCATGTGTAGTATATTAATGTGTTTAGTTTTATGTAGTGCCTCTGTACAATATATGGTGGGTCTCCTTTGCAATTTTTCTGGTTTCCCACTTTTTTAATGCCTTGCTTTCTTTTGTTTTTTCCTTTTGTTAATAAAATTTTGTATTTTTTTATGATCGGTTCTTGTGTACAATTTTTACTTATCTGATTACAAATTATGTTGAATTTACTTTTTGATCCCTGTCTGTGTTTTAACTGAAAAGGTTCGTATAGTCTTTTTTTTTTTGCACAATAAAAACCTTGAAGTACTATACGTCTCAAAATTGCTTGTAGCGCTTATAGCAACAGCGCTTGTGAGTCTTTTACATCCTATAGTCGTTTAAATGTTTTTTTTTTTTCAATTTTTCTTTAATAGTTTTTTAGTTTTCATATCACTATCTTTGTTTTAAGGGATTGTCCACTACTCGGATAACCCCTGCTCAATCACTATGTTCTCCCGCAGTAAAATAACACCTGTATTCCCTTTTGATGCAGCCGATCAGTGCTGGCTACACTTTCCCCTCTTTTGGACAAATCTGACATCTGGAGGGAAAGAGAGCAGATGCAAATCTGACATCTGCGGGTGTCCGTTATGTCCGAAGGCGAGGAGATTGAAACCAGTGCTTACTGGCTGCAGACCCTGACATAGCCAGTGCCAACACCGCAGAACAGTGTTGGCACCAGAGGTGAGTATAGATGTTATCTTATTGGGGGGAAACTTAGGGATTGAGAAAGGGATGTGTGATAAACAACCTCTTTAAAAAAAAAACAAACTTGCAATTTTTACACTTGCCATAGCCTTGACGTTCGCAGCAATGGACTGGACTCGTGCCCTACTGAATTGCAATGAAGCATTTTATTATCATAATATAAGGATATATATACCAAAAAGCGCTAACACACCTTTGAGACCTGCAGCTGATAGTTGCACAGTACTACCAACTGTGACAATATAAATAATCAATTAAAAGAGGAAAAAAAACTATCTGCGCTGGAGTCAAAACGGTAAGAGGACCATATGTGGGCAATGACTCATAAACTCATTAAAACTACTACGAATAAATATAATAGAAACATATGTGTAATAACCTGGTGATGAAGGAACCAGAAAGGTACGACCGCTGATATAGTTGTCTTTCTCCGCTGTGTCTTGGTGATGTTCTGTTCGTTCATGTAATCCAAGGTCAATGCAGTCTGTTTTGCAGGCTTGGCAACAAAATCTTTTAGATTTACGAGGTGCAGATACTGTCCCGGCCGGTAACAGAAAATCTCGCACTCGTTATCTCTGTGCAGTCTCTGCACGCTGCTCGGCTGGGCTGATAGGTACACTGCTGACCGCAGGACCTTCCGTGACGTCACGTACACGTGATAGCTCACGTGACAGCCTATGGAGAGTGTAGAGGGCCAATTCCTACGCGTTTCGGAGCAAGGGAACGTGCTCCTTCCTCAGGGATGGGGATTTTTTCCCCATTTTATTATCATGCTCTTATGAGACCATTATGAAGGGAGAGGGCGCAGGTGAGCTGTGACATCACCTGTTGTGAATGGTGGATTCTGCGTTGCGTACCTTTTATTGCTTACCTTTTCAGCAATCTCATTATCCTCACTGATGGAATTAAAATAAAAAGCGTTCTGTACAGAAGAGGTTGTATGGGTCTAGTATTAGGCCTAGTAGCCAGTGTGATAATTGCCTGATTTCAAATGTTTATTATACTAATATGGGAAATTGGGGGAAAAAAAACCATGAAGAACTTTTTACATTTAATGTAAACACAATATTTAAACAATTGGTCATTTCCTGATGACACTAATTGTATTTAAAGGTGAATCCTGATATAGCAGGACCTTGTTCACACTTACATCAGTGATCGCAGCCAATCACCATTCTGTGTGATCTCCTATTATCACTGAGGGATCCTCCAACCATGGTATTGTTCCTCTTTTCCATATAGGAACACTGTCATGTCATATAAGCAATGATGGACTTGTGGATGTGGAAAGTAGTAACCCCTGTCAATCCGTTAATTGTTGGGTCAGGAGAGGACATGGATTCCCTCTGATCTGATAATAAGGGCTCTCATAATGACAGCATCTGGTCTGTAATCTCCATTATTTTTAGGCTTGTTCATAGGTTTTAGAAGTGTAGAAACGTGGACTGAACAAAAGCAAGCGCTACAAGCATTTACTATTAAATTAAATTCCAGTGATGCTGATCTGTCCCTGAGACGTGAGGATTATGATCTTGGTAGCGGATAGCCTTAATCCCCTATAATGACACTACTTGGTGGCAGTGATTCTGGATATAGAGTAGCACCAGTGGTTGTATGATCAGAGATAATGACGTAAAAGCCCCCCATACACTTTAGATTTTGGCAGAACGATGGTTCAGCTGGTCATTCAGGTGGCAGCCATCTTGCCCGACTCTGCCGAGCCCTCCTGTTCTCTCTATGATAGAGTCACTATCGGACATCTGTGCGGGCGGCTCATCTATAGAGAACAAAAGGATCGGCTGTTAGACATTGGACATACTGTCCAATCGGCACCCTCATACACTTTACTATCAGCCAAATAGCGGTAGGCTCAGCTGGTATTATTGTAATGTGTATGGGGCATTTAGATAAAGATTTCACTGCATGAATTTACATAATGTAGATGTGTGATGTTACATAATAATGTAGATGTGTGATGTTAGATGATGCTGTACATGTGTGATGATAGATGACGGTGTACATGTGTGATGTCAGATGATAATGATGGTGTACATGTGTGATGTCAGATAGCTGGGTTGATGTATGATGCTGATGTTTTAGTAATCCGAATTTTCCCTTTTTTTTAATGCCAGTTAAACTCATTATCTCGTGGGATGAGATCTCGAGACTGGAGAAGACGTCCACCGTTCTCCTCACAGAGAGCATACATGTCTTCTCTCGAGGGGAAGACCATTACTTCTCAATGCTTTTGCACATTAATGAGACTTTCCTGTTGATGGAGCAGCTCGCAGGATATGCTATTAAGAGACTTTTCGATAAAGAGACCTTTGAAAATGATCCAATATTAAATGATCCCCAGCAAATCACAAAGAGGTAAGCACACGATGTTGCGATGAAAAAGAATAAAGTGGCACTCACCAGGAAAATGCTGTGCAAGAAATCGTCCTTTATTGAAGTTTCACCATGAGACGAGTTTTACATGGAGAGGAAGCGCAGACGCGCGAAACGGCCGTAGTCCTTCCTTCACTCCCCGCACCCTCATACGTACCAACCGCCTCTCCATGTAAAACTCGTCTCATGGTGAAACTTCAATAAAGGACGATTTCTTGCACAGCATTTTCCTGGTGAGTGCCACTTTATTCTTTTTCATCGAAATATTCATATACATTTTCTTCAGTGGAGCACCACCGCTTGGATTGGTGCTCGCACATTCCAGATAACCTGCATGAAATTCCCTTTCTAAAAAGACTGTGACATGTTCTAAGTGAAGCCTAATGCCGGTTTACTTCTTTTGTTCAAGCACACGATGTTGGTTGTCTGCTCCATCCTTTCCATGCGTCGTCTTCTAATATTTCTTCCACCTTCTGCAGAAGTCTCTTCTCCTTTGGTCTCTTACACTATGTGCTGTAGTTATAGCTGGTGGCACGTTGTATCCCTCTTACTACATTCTACTGAATCCTGGTTCTCTTACGTCAATCTAGCAGTAGACTTGGGGTTAGTCCTATTTACCCACTTAAAGGGAACCTGTCACCTGGTTTTTAGCTATTAAACTGGTCCCGTTGTGTTGGTATTGATGCAATGTTTTTGTCAAAGAAAAGCTCCAAGTATTAGGTTTAATAAAAACACTTTATATCATTATATAATTCCCCCACATACCTTTCCTTTCAGTCATAGGGGCGGTGACTTTATCTTCTCAGTCACGGATCAGTCAGTGTACTTTTGAAACTAGGCTCGCCCACAGCATTGCATTTGATTGCCGTGACTGGCCCCAAGTCTCGGGAACCACATATCAAATCCCGCATGTGCGCACTGACTCTGGGAGTACAGCCCCAGATTCATGTCAGATGAGCGTATGTGCCAGAGCGCACACAGTAGCGCTCATAGCTCTGATCGGCGCCGGCGCATGCGTCATCTGGCTGTACACCCAGAGTCAGTGCGCATGCCCGTGACGCAGATGGGCACTGCGCACGTGCGGAATTTGATACATGGTTGCCGTGACTTCGGTCCTAATACTTGGAGCTTTTCTTTGACAAAAATATGTCAGGGATGCACACCGCATCACTAAGCACATTGGGGCCTGTTTAATAGCTAAAAACAAGGCGACAGGTTCCCTTTTAAATGCTGCTGGTAATCTCTCTGAAAATAAAGAAACTAAATAACAAGCAGATCACTAGGTCTGTAAAAGTCTGAACTGACCTGAATTGCTTCCAAGAATAGGAATAAATGAAAGCTCAAAAATGAAGGGGTTAATAATCTCCTCCCTGAAGTCAGGAGACGTCATCAGCATCTTGTTCTGAGTCCTGCGTTCTGTCCCATCGTCTTCACGTCCGGGGCATGTGTGATGAAGCTGTGTGTACTTGCACTGATGTCGCCATTCAGCCAGCAGAAGAATTCATCGTTGACCTAATGTAGAAAAGAATAATACATAGAGAACCCTGGTTAGAAGTCCAGTAGACTAGACTGTAGTGTTGATTAAGGGCAGACCAGTTCCTTTTAAATACACGTTTGTGTAGTAGATTTGGAGATTTCAGAAAAATAGCTAAGGGTCAGGATTGCATCAGGATTGCATCAGGATTTGACGCAGGTAAAATCTGCACCAAATCTGCGATTGAGGTCACTGGCAGGTCACCTGCGTTTTTGATGCGTTTTTCATGTGTGTTTTTTTCATGCGGATTTGTGTGTGTTTTTGTAAGCTAAATAAAGATATACAAAAAAAATGAATTGTGATTGTCATTTCTTGTCCAACCTTTTCTTTTACATACTCCATTGAAGAATGTTTACACACACAGATAGATAGATGATAGATACATCTATAGATAGATAATAGATAGATGGAGCTATAGATAGATCTATAGGTAGGTACGATAGCTAGATACATAGATACGATAGATAGATCTATTGTATCGTATCTATCTATCGTATATCTATTTATCAATAGATAGATAGATAATAGATATATAGTTGATAGATATATTTATAGATAATACCAAGCCCAATGTTTAGTAATAAACATAATAAAATGGTACATAAAGAGTTAGGCCGGGATCACACATGCGAGAAACTCGGACGAGTCTTGCATCTTAATACCCGACACTGCCGCCGGCACTCGGGAGCAGATCGTGCGGCTGCATGTATTTGTATGCTGCCACACGCTTCACTCCCCAGTGTCGGCGTCAGTGCTGGGTATTAAGATGCGAGACTCGTCCGAGTTTCTCGCATGTGTGATCCCGGCCTTAAATAAAGACACACACACACGAAATCTGCGTTAGGCCGGGGTCACCCTTGCAAGAAACTCTCATGAGTATCACACCTCCATACCCGGCACTGCCTCCGGCACTCGGGACCGGAGTGTGCGATTGCATGTATTTCTATGTAGCTGAAAGCTCCGGTCCGAGTGCCGGCGGCAGTGCCGGGTATTGAGGTGCGAGACTTATGTGAGTTTCCCCTAAGTGTGACCCCGGCCTTAAAAGCAATATCTGTTTAACTTAAAAAAAAAAAAAAAAATGGTGTGGGCTCCCGTGCAATTTTCTGCGCCAGAGAGGGAAAGCCAGCGACTGGGGGACCGATGTTTGTAGTCTGGGATGGGGTTAATACCCATAGAGCTTCTCAGGCTATGAATATCAGCCCGCAGCTGTATTTTTAGCCTTTACTGGCTATTAAAATAGGGGGACCCCAGCCAAAAAATGACGTGGGGTCCCCCTATAATTTATAGCCAGAAAGGCTACACATACAGCTGCGGGCTGATATTCATAGCCTAGAGAGGGGCCATGGATATTGTCCCCTCCCCCCCGGCTACAAATACCAGCCGTAAGATGCGCCAATTCCGGCGCTTAGCCTCCCTCTTCCCACTGCCCTGTAGTGGTGGCATATGGGGTAATAAGTTGTAATGTCACCTTTGTAAGGTGACATTAAGCCGGCTTAGTAATGAAGAGGCGTCTATAAGATACCTACCGTTACTAATCCTATAGTTGGTAAAGGGTTAATAAAACACACATGCAGAATAATGTATTTTAATGAAATAAAACACCACACAGTTTTGACATCTTTATTGTAAGCTCATTCCTGCGACGCCCTCGTTTTCCTGGAAAAGAAATAAAAAATAATAAACCAACAGTATACTCTGTGTCCGACGTAGTCCATTTAATAACGAGTGTCCTACGACGTGTCCAGCTCTGCTACATCTGGATGCCTGACATCCAGATGTAGCAGAGCTTGTAGATGACCGTTGGAGATAACTCTCCAGTGATCACCTACACTGCAGCGTTCTCACAATCAGATGATCAGCTGACTGTGAGAACCAGCCTAGTGACCGGAGATAAGTCCCAGTCACGTGCACGGCAGTTTTCGCGGTAAGCCAAGTTATCACGAGATCTTAGCTTACTGTGAGAACTGCAGTGGACGCGGACTTCCGGCGGTGTGATAGGTAAGACCTTATTTAAATTAGGAGACATGCATAGTAAGCTACGTTTACGCAGTTACTATGCATGTGACTAATCATTAGATTCGATTTTACCGCATCTAATGATGTCTATGGTAAATTTACGGTGCAGCGACAGAGCGTTGCCGCACTATAAACAGACCTGCTGCGTTCTGGAAAGACGCGCCACATGTCTGTTTACGCGGGTCTGCCGTCTGCGTCTTTTAACGCATAATGGAGATGGGATTTCATGAAATCCCCTCCACTATGCCGTAACATCTGGACTCTGATTGTCTGACACTGTGGCTCTACTCAGCATCAAACACGCAGCGTCTCCTGATCGTGGAAACGTACCCTAACAAGTTCTAAATGAATCAGATCCGAAAGATGTGTCCGCCACAGCCAGTAACCATCTGCCACTCAGATGTGTGCAGCACTATCTCCCAGCTTATTTCCTATGAACAGCAGGTTTCCTTTCTGTTTTAGCAGCTGGAAGGGATTTGGTTATTTGTTTTTCTTAAGCACCAGCAATGTGAGGTAGATATTTCCTTATTCTGCAGGATCTGACAACTTCTGCAATGTCTAATAAAACACCTGGTTCACATTGTAAACCTTATTTTCCCAATGATTCTTAAAGGGGTTTTCCAGTTTTCGAAATACCCTGTCCCCCTCGCCTTCAGTTTGTATTTTAAAAACTTAAACCGTGCTTTACTGCCGCTCCCTTGGTTCAGTGTTGAGTCTCCGATACTTCTCCCGGTGTCCATTATTGTCTGCAGCACTGAAGTTACGTCAGCAGCACTGCTGCCATTAACTGAGCGCAACTCTGCCTGAGTAACTGAGCGCGACTCTGCCTGAGTGACTGAGCGCGACTCTGCCTGAGTGACTGAGCGCGACTCTGCCTGAGTGACTGAGCGCGACTCTGCCTGAGTAACTGAGCGCGACTCTGCCTGAGTGACTGAGCGCGACTCTGCCTGAGTAACTGAGCGCGACTCTGCCTGAGTGACTGAGCGCGACTCTGCCTGAGTGACTGAGCGCGACTCTGCCTGAGTGACTGAGCGCGACTCTGCCTGAGTGACTGAGCGCGACTCTGCCTGAGTAACTGAGCGCGACTCTGCCTGAGTGACTGAGCGCGACTCTGCCTGAGTAACTGAGCGCGACTCTGCCTGAGTAACTGAGCGCGACTCTGCCTGAGTAACTGAGCGCGACTCTGCCTGAGTAACTGAGCGCGACTCTGCCTGAGTAACTGAGCGCGACTCTGCCTGAGTAACTGAGCGCGACTCTGCCTGAGTAACTGAGCGCGACTCTGCCTGAGTAACTGAGCGCGACTCTGCCTGAGTGGGCTGCACAAGCATGGCAATAACAGTGAAAGAATTTGCGGTTCCTTAGAATATTTTTAGTTTACCTTCTGTTACGTTTTATTATTTTTATGTTTCATGGTTTTTACACCATTTTTAACCATGGAATGGAACCTCATATGGACGGACTATTCATTGCACTTGGTGCAGATTAAAGCTTCGTTTTCAGCAGTTTTGCTGCAGAGCGAAATGAAAACTCGCTGGTCTCTTTTTTTTTTTTTTTTTTTTCTATGATGAGAGCTGGGGGTCTTTGCTGTGCTCAGCACAGCTATTTAGCGTTTGCCCAAAAGAGCATCAGGAGCAATTGAACATCCCCTGTGGAGAGTATAATGGGAGGTTACTGACCACAAAAGCATTTTCCATCTCTTATGCAAATAGAGTAAAGCACCACTCCGGCTATTTTTTAATGTATTGAAGAGCTGGAGCGGTGCTTGTAATTTAAGGTCCATTCCCCCAATCTCATACTTACCCGCCGCAGTTCTCTCCTCTATCACCGCTGTTCTGATAAGTCTCCATCAGTTTGTGGCTCCAGCGTTTGTTGGATGAGCCGGAAGTCGCTTTTGCAAGTTTATTAAAGCCTCATTCTGGCTCTCATAGACTTACATTGAACGCTTGTGAACGTTACCTCTGACCTCCTGTCAGTCAGAGGGTCCAGTCACAAGATGGCGGTGTGCGACCAGAGAGGCGCCGATAATAGGTGAAGACGCCGGTGGGTAAATATGGACTACAGGAGGCACTACTCAAATGCTGAAAAAAAAAAACCTAGCTGGAGTGGTGCTTTAAGTAATAAGTCTTAATGGAAGTGTCCATAATTCACATCACAGTTGTAAGTAAAAGGATTTAAAAAAGGAGCTTTAGCTTTTAAACATTTTTTTTCATGGTGCACGAAGTGGACATCATTATACAAAACGGTAAAAGCCTTTGCAGGCGATGGAACGATGGTGTGTGTGTGTAACATACTGGTAGCCCAGTGCTTATAGTCGGGGTCTTGTATTGCTTCCCTGGATGATGGCTGCTTATCCCGGAGCCCCTGGCATTACTCTAGGAACTTACAGGCAGAAGGGTATGTGCACAAGGAGAGATGCCTGAAAAACCACTCAAAAGGCCCTTGAAAAACTCTTCCAATTCATTTCATTTTTATTATACAATGACTTTGCTATTCATATATTCAGTTTTTTGAGTGTTTTTTTTTTCTTGACTTAAAAAAACAAGTGCCTGGTGACTGAAAAGAAAGTGGATGTTACTTCTTTGATGTAGCATCTGGTGGCAAACCCTCCAAACTAGGCAGTGTCCACGCCGATGGCTGCTTGGGATGGACGTGCCATCGGTGCATAGCTGTATGTTGCATCAGCTCATCCATTTATGACCACGCTGTGACCTCAGCAACCAATCACAATGTAGTTTTAATTTTATAACTTTCTGTAAAAATAAAAGCTGGGATCTGATTTGTTGCTCTAACCACTTGTGAATTGGTCATCGATTGAATGTATTTTATGTAACAGATCTTTGTTTTGTTTTTCACTTTGTTTACTTTCTTATCTTGATCTTTTAGGGGTCTGGAGAGTCGCGCTCACAGTGAAAATTTCACTACATACTTTAGACTGACCAAAGAAGAAATATTGAAGGAGGTGCATGAGTGTTTCCTGTGGATACCCTTCAGCCATATGAATGCACTGGGCAAGATGTGTGTTTCTGAGAACTACATTTGCTTTGCAAGCCATGATGGCAGTTTGTACAGCACAATCATCCCATTAAGAGAGGTAAACGCTCTTATCCCATTGTGGGGCCTCGCTGTATGATGTGCTTATGGCCAGTGGCGTAACTACAAAGTTATGGGCCCCGGTGCGAACTTCCAAATGGGGCCCCCCCCCCTACCTCCGTGACGCCCCCCCACCCCCTTCCCCTAGATACGCCTCGGACTGTTGCAGGAATCTCCTGCACTGCAACATGGTGTTGGGTGCCAGCACAGCCCGCACAGTGGTATATCCAGCACAGCCCGCACAGTGGTATATCCAGCACAGCCCGCACAGTGGTATATCCAGCACAGCCCGCACAGTGGTATATCCAGCACAGCCCGCACAGTGGTATATCCAGCACAGCCCGCACAGTGGTATATCCAGCACAGCCCGCACAGTGGTATATCCAGCACAGCCCGCACAGTGGTATATACAGCACAGCCCGCACAGTGGTATGTACAGCACAGCCCGCACAGTGGTATATACAGCACAGCCCGCACAGTGGTATATACAGCACAGCCCGCACAGGGGTAAATACAGCACAGCCCGCACAGGGGTATATACAGCACAGCCCGCACAGGGGTATATACAGCACAGCCCGCACAGGGGTATATACAGCACAGCCCGCACAGGGGTATATACAGCACAGCCCGCACAGGGGTATATCCAGCACAGCCCACACAGGGGTATATACAGCACAGCCCGCACAGGGGTATATACAGCACAGCCCGCACAGGGGTATATCCAGCACAGCCCACACAGGGGTATATACAGCACAGCCCGCACAGGGGTATATACAGCACAGCCCGCACAGGGGTATATACAGCAGAGCCCGCACAGTGGTATATCCAGCACAGCCCCCACAGGGGTATATACAGCACAGCCCGCACAGGGGTATATAGAGCACAGCCCACACAGAGGTATATACAGCACAGCCCACACAGGGGTATATACAGCACAGCCCGCACAGGAGTATATACAGCACAGCCCGCACAGGGGTATATACAGCACAGCCCGCACAGTGGTATATACAGCACAGCCCGCACAGGGGTATATAGAGCACAGCCCGCACAGGGGTATATACAGCAGAGCCCGCACAGGGGTATATACAGCAGAGCCCGCACAGGGGTATATACAGCACAGCCAGCACAGGGGTATATAGAGCACAGCCCGCACAGGGGTATATACAGCACAGCCCGCACAGGGGTATATACAGCACAGCCCGCACAGGGGTATATAGAGCACAGCCCGCACAGGGGTATATAGAGCACAGCCCGCACAGGGGTATATACAGCAGAGCCCGCACAGGGGTATATACAGCACAGCCAGCACAGGGGTATATACAGCACAGCCGGCACAGGGGTATATACAGCACAGCCCGCACAGTGGTATATACAGCAGAGCCAGCACAGGGGTATATAGAGCACAGCCCGCACAGGGGTATATACAGCACAGCCCGCACAGGGGTATATACAGCACAGCCCGCACAGGGGTATATACAGCAGAGCCCGCACAGGGGTATATACAGCACAGCCAGCACAGGGGTATATAGAGCACAGCCCGCACAGGGGTATATACAGCACAGCCCGCACAGGGGTATATACAGCACAGCCCGCACAGGGGTATATACAGCACAGCCCGCACAGGGGTATATACAGCACAGCCCGCACAGGGGTATATAGAGCACAGCCCGCACAGGGGTATATAGAGCACAGCCCGCACAGGGGTATATACAGCAGAGCCCGCACAGGGGTATATACAGCACAGCCAGCACAGGGGTATATACAGCACAGCCGGCACAGGGGTATATACAGCACAGCCCGCACAGTGGTATATACAGCAGAGCCAGCACAGGGGTATATAGAGCACAGCCCGCACAGGGGTATATACAGCACAGCCCGCACAGGGGTATATACAGCACAGCCCGCACAGGGGTATATACAGCAGAGCCCGCACAGGGGTATATACAGCACAGCCAGCACAGGGGTATATAGAGCACAGCCCGCACAGGGGTATATACAGCACAGCCCGCACAGGGGTATATACAGCACAGCCCGCACAGGGGTATATAGAGCACAGCCGGCACAGGGGTATATACAGCACAGCCCGCACAGTGGTATATACAGCAGAGCCAGCACAGGGGTATATAGAGCACAGCCCGCACAGGGGTATATACAGCACAGCCCGCACAGGGGTATATAGAGCACAGCCCGCACAGGGGTATATACAGCACAGCCCGCACAGGGGTATATACAGCACAGCCCGCACAGGGGTATATCCAGCACAGCCCCCACAGGGGTATATACAGCACAGCCCGCACAGGGGTATATAGAGCACAGCCCACACAGAGGTATATACAGCACAGCCCACACAGGGGTATATACAGCACAGCCCGCACAGGGGTATATACAGCACAGCCCGCACAGGGGTATATACAGCACAGCCCGCACAGTGGTATATACAGCACAGCCCGCACAGGGGTATATAGAGCACAGCCCGCACAGGGGTATATACAGCAGAGCCCGCACAGGGGTATATACAGCACAGCCAGCACAGGGGTATATAGAGCACAGCCCGCACAGGGGTATATACAGCACAGCCCGCACAGGGGTATATACAGCACAGCCCGCACAGGGGTATATAGAGCACAGCCCGCACAGGGGTATATAGAGCACAGCCCGCACAGGGGTATATAGAGCACAGCCCGCACAGGGGTATATACAGCAGAGCCCGCACAGGGGTATATACAGCACAGCCAGCACAGGGGTATATACAGCACAGCCGGCACAGGGGTATATACAGCACAGCCCGCACAGTGGTATATACAGCAGAGCCAGCACAGGGGTATATAGAGCACAGCCCGCACAGGGGTATATACAGCACAGCCCGCACAGGGGTATATACAGCACAGCCCGCACAGGGGTATATACAGCAGAGCCCGCACAGGGGTATATACAGCACAGCCAGCACAGGGGTATATAGAGCACAGCCCGCACAGGGGTATATACAGCACAGCCCGCACAGGGGTATATACAGCACAGCCCGCACAGGGGTATATAGAGCACAGCCGGCACAGGGGTATATACAGCACAGCCCGCACAGTGGTATATACAGCAGAGCCAGCACAGGGGTATATAGAGCACAGCCCGCACAGGGGTATATAGAGCACAGCCCGCACAGGGGTATATAGAGCACAGCCCGCACAGGGGTATATACAGCACAGCCCGCACAGGGGTATATACAGCACAGCCCGCACAGGGGTATATACAGCAGAGCCCACACAGGGGTATATACAGCAGAGCCCACACAGGGGTATATGCAGCACAGCCAGCACAGGGGTATATAGAGCACAGCCCGCACAGGGGTATATACAGCACAGCCCGCACAGGGGTATATACAGCACAGCCCGCACAGGGGTATATACAGCAGAGCCCACACAGGGGTATATACAGCAGAGCCCGCACAGGGGTATATGCAGCACAGCCAGCACAGGGGTATATAGAGCACAGCCCGCATCTCATCTCCCCCCCCCCCCCGATAATGGCCCCACAGTCCGGTGAAAAAGAAAAAAAAAAACTCTCCTCACCTTTCCTTTTGCCCGCGCTGCTCCTGGTGGCTGCAGTCTGCCCAGGACACTGCAGGTGCGCGATGATATGACGTCATCGCGCACCCGCAGTGTACTGTCAGAGGCAGAGCGGGGAATGATGGGAGAGGGAGCGTCAGGTGACGCTCTCCTCCATCATTGCATTGAACTATGAATGCGGCGGCGGCGGGGGGGGGAACAGTGCAGCGGCCCACTACTGGCATCGGCTCTTCTGGCATTTGCCAGAAGTGCCCGATGTCCAGCCCGGCCCTGCCCTGACCTGCCGGCCCGGGGCCCCTGACCTGCGGGGCCCGGTCGCAATGGCGACCGCTGCGACCGCGGTCGTTACGCCCCTGCTTATGGCTTATAAGGCATCTGAAGGAGAGGTAGTCTTTATGAAAACAACAGTCAAGTGTCTCATATACTAAACCAAGGCTTACTAAACTTTTTGTTTTTCTGGGTCCCCACAAACTAGACTAAGATAATGCCCCACCTTCATCAGGCTGGCCAAGCTGATGTCTGGGCCTCACCTGTAATGGAATATTCCCCCGCGTGTCATCTACAACTAAGGGGCGATGCACTGGTGCCGAGGTCGGGCTCGCAGTCTGAGCATGTAAGCACATGTTCACACTGGCCACTAAACAGACAAGTAATTACCTGCAGTAAATAAATAAAAAAGCAATAGTGCATGAAAATAACATAGTCTACTTAGTTAACATAATTTTGATTTAAAAAAAGTGTAAAAGCCATCCCACCATGTCACAGTGACCCTGTTCGGGACGGTCCTAACCTCTAATATTAAAACTTTACCATTTGTCAAGTAGCATGCATGTGGATAAGGCTTGAGAAGGACTGAACCCGGCTAGTGGACACCAAGGCATGGGGAACTGCTTGAATGTACAGCTCACAGAAAAGGCAGGCCACTCTTTTATATGCACAGGGTGCAAACAAAGGACCTCCCACCATGTCACGGTGCACTATTGCTGTTTTATTGCTGCAGGGTATTTGCTTATTATGTGTTTATCTTGGGTTTTGTCTGTTTCGTGGCCAGTGTGAACATGCACCTACAACCAGGCACAGCATATCACCGATGTGGTAACACATATCATGGGGGGGAAACGCGTAGAGGCGAGATCCGGGCACAGATAAGTGCACCAGAGTTTTTAATCATTTAATATCTTGATCTTTTCACCATATATTATCTGATATAGCAATGCCATTAATGTGTATATGCATCTTTGGTACGTAGAGAATATTGTTATTTTTTGTTTTGTGTGAATAAATCATTAGTATAGCTGGTATATACGGACACTAGGTCTCCTTCACTGTGCTTTTTGGTACTGCAATGACCTTGTGCTCAGAGTATAGCCCACTAATATAGCCCCATAGGCACCTTTCCCTAGGGGGACTCAATTATCTGTAGGGACCTATTAAGGGCATCCAAGGGACAGCCGCCGAGGAGCGGGGGCGCCACTTTGCGATCAAGAGGGTGCCAACCTCCGCTGTTAGGCAGGGCAGTGCGGATAGGGACGCACAAGGGTATAATAGCCGGTGAAGGAGGTTTAGAATAGACTGTCTATTGTGCCGTATAAGTTTTTGCTACGGCGTATCTTTTTGACATTGTGGTATTTGGGTGAAAATTTCATTTGGTATGTGTTTTGTTAGGTGTGGGCCCTAAGTGTGGGCAGTCGTTAGGTGTCCCTAATTACGGTGTACCAGGGATCCATAGGGCATTAAGGGTTAGTCGTCGAGGAGCGGGGGCGCCACATTGCGTCCAAGAGGGTGCCAACCTCCGCAAATAGGTAGGGGACACTATAGGGACGCATAGGTGTCAGATCTTACATAGGTACCCTACCCCTCTGCCCGTGTACACACATACCAGGTAACCCTGTCTATAATAGAAGGGTTTTTTAAGGGGTTGTGTTGGTTTATTTATCCTAATATTATAATAAAGATATTGTTTAAATTAGTTCTTGGTTAAATTTCTGTTAAATACTAATTTGGGGTTATCACCTTATACATTTCTCTCAGTGTGAACATGTGCTTACATGCTGCATACACACCAACTTATATTCCAGTTCATCTCTTTTTAGTTTTTTTGTTTGTTTGTTTGCACCCTGTGCAGATAAAGGTGTGGTCTGCCTTTTTTGAGCTGGACATTATTCATGCAGTTCCCCATGGCTGCTTTTCCACTAATTGGGTCTCAGCCCTCTTCCACATGCATATCACTTGACAAATGGTAAGGTTATAATATTAGAGGTTAGAACCATCCCTAGTAGGGTCACCATGAAGTGGTGGGATGGCTTATTACATTATTTATTTAAAAAAAAAATTAAAATGATGTTAACAAAGCACTATGTTATTTTCAGGCACTATTGCTATTTATTTATTTATTTACTGCAGGGGTTTTCCTTTTTATGTTTTTATCTTGGGTTTAGTAGTGGCATCAGCAGTGCTATGTATGGCTAAAATCACAATCTCCTATGAACAGCAGCTAAATGCCTCCTTTCACAGGAGGATCATAATGACAGACATGGGAGTCATCAGCAGATCCTCCGGCTGTAATGATAACCCATCGACGCAACTCGATCACATCACAGTCACGTCAATGGGAGTGTCGAATGACGCGCGCTTCTGCCTGTGCCTTTTAAATGCTGCAATCAGAGATTGACAACAGGATTTAACAGAAGAACGGCACGTTTGCTGCTGAAATCGGCCTTCATTTGCCGGGGAGAATGCGAGTTTGGCTGTGCGAGCCTGCATCAAAGGCAGGGACTTACATATGACGTACATGTGTATCATATGTCATAATGGGGTTAAAGGGTTCCCCGACCAGTTATAAAATTAGCGATGGCTTCCAATGTGGGGAATACTAAGGCCGATTACACACATCTGTAAACTCAGACTGTTGTTACATCGGAAGACCCAGCTCTACTGCTGCTTATATGCCTAGGAAGCAGTTAGTTCAGGTCGGGGGGCTCAGCACTCTGGCTCGGTTTTCCGGTGCGATATTGTGAAACCTGTGTAATAGTGTGTAATGTACATACTGTTAGGTTTTCGCTTTTTTTGGCAGTTTGTATGCTGATCACGTGGCCGCTCTTAAGCAATGTTCACACTCGCAGTCACTTGCAGACAGCCATCCTTCCTGCTTCTTTCTATAGATCATTGAGAAAGGTAGGAAAGAAGCTAGTCGGCACGTGACCACAAGTATGAAATCACATGTGCATTAATGTGACGACTCGTGAACTGGAGAGTGATATCCCCCAGATTAGAATTACATAACTGATCTGGAGATTTCCTTTTTAAACACAGAAAATTGACCAGACTTCCAAGTGCTTTTAAAAAACCCTACATGCCGCTTCATTATAGTACCGAAAACCCATAAACAAATGTAAAAAGATTTGTACAGTATGTTCTATCGTAACTAAATGAGACCTTTATCTACTTGAGTTACTATCCAGCATCTGTCACCAATAAATACTTTCTAACTTTTATCTGCAGATTGTGGGAGTAGAGAAGTCCGATGCAATCACAAGAGCTGTCACAATCAGTACCAGGGGGAAGAATATTTTCCGTTTCACTGATGTTCGAGACTTTGACTCGTTGGTGGCCAGACTAAAGTCCAAATATGCCGTGACTAGTCCCCAGCATATGGCCTACACCGTGGTGAGTTGTTGTTACTGACTTCTTACAGTAAGAATCCTATAAAACAGTAAGTGGTTGACTTGGATTCCCTTTTAGTGACGTTATATGTGGACAAGATATACCGTATATCATGTATTACATTTCTAAGTACTGAATTTCACATTGCATCATTTTATACTATGTGACAACTGATAAATCACTGATAATTATTTTACCTGTATGACGTCTTCAGTTTTGGATGCAAAGTGTTTTCTCCTACGCCTCATTGGGGGACACAGGACCATGGGTGTATGCTTGCTGCCACTAGGAGGACACTAAGTAGACAGAAAGATTAACTCCTCCTCTGCAGTATACACCCCATCACTGGATACAATTTCAACCAGTTCTTGCTTAGTGTCTTAGGAGGCACTTGGGTCTTTTTTCCAGACCCCAACTTTATTTATTTTGATTTTTCATTTTGAATTTTCTGTAAATTTTTAATTTTTTATTTAACGGAGTGAAGGGGGCGACGGGTCCTTTTTTTCATAAGGTCCGCTCTCCCCCGAACCAACAACAGGCGAGCACGGCGAGTATACCTCCCCGTCCCTCTCCTGCGACGTATGGCGCACAAAAGGTTTGCGCCAGGGCAACGGTTCCTATACGGTCCCGCTTTCCCCCAATCCCCTCCAGGACCCTGCTTTACAGCAATGTAAGAAGAATGCAGTCCGGAGGGGATATTGTGCCGCAGTCCCCTCTGCTCATGGCATCACTGCAGCGTGATGCAAGGGGCCTCTCCATCCCCATCCTGGGTGCATGGATTGAGTGCACATCTTCACAGAGGTGTCCGCTGTGAGAAAGGGGCTGTAAGTACCTTCAGGGGACCCCCCCTGCTCCTTCTTAGCGGTAGCGTTGCGGTCCGGGTCCCCAGGGAGAGGCACCGCCGACCGGAGGTCGGTGGTGCTCGGCGGCGCTACGTCGCGGCCGCCGCCGCACATTCGTCGGCAGGCCCTAAAAATTTAGTCCCCGGCTTCTTCAGCCGGAGTAGGCCGCAGGGGAAAAATCTCCTCCCACGGCCGTAGCTCCGCCCCCTACACCGGCGCTTCTCGTCTGGGACGAGAAGCGCTCTCCAAATCTCGGGGGCCATATTCTCACTCTCTCTCTGTACGGAGCCCACGCTTCTGCAGCGCTCAAAGGAGAATTCCTGCAACAGAACCGCCATCTCTCTCTGGGGACACAGAAAGGACCGTGGGTAAGCTGCTTCAAGAAAGCTTAACCCCTTCCCTGCGCATACTGCCCGCTCTGTCCCCAAGGCACTATGTCTCAATCTAAGGAGACAAAAAAGGGTAACAAGAAGCATACAATGTTTTTCACTGTATGTGCCACTTGCAATGCGGCCCTGCCCCGAGCCCACACTAACCCTTTGTGTGTAGACTGCGTCTCACCCTCTGTGCAGCCGCCCCCTGCCGACGCCGGTACCGTCGCCGATGCCGCTCCCGTTGATCCGGTAGAGCCTAGCCCCCCTGAGTGGGCAACCTCTCTGTCACGATCTGTGGCTTCCCTAGCCAGGGCAATTGACTCCCTCCGGGGCCCCCCTCCAGGTCGGACCGTGGAGGATTCAGACGACGATATGGATTCGTCTACCAGCAGGGGGCGTAACCGGTCACTTTCCACCCGGGGCTCTAAAAAACGTGTTCGCGTTTCATCCCCTGACCATCAGCTAGCGGGCCCTTCAGTACCCGCAAGCTCTGCTTCTCGGTCCCCTTCTCCTAAATCGGATGACTCTGAATATGAGTCCGACATTTCCTACGTTCAGGAACCCCCCTCCTCCCAGGAGTCTCTCGACTCTCTCATTGAGGCGGTAAATCAGACCCTGAAGGTGACTGAAGACTCCGCATCGGAACCCGAATACGCGGTGTCTTTCAAAAAAACTAAACGGGTTAAAAAGGTTTTTGTCACTCACCCTCACTTCAAGGAGGTTGTACAAAAACATAGGGATCGTCCAGATAAACGCTTCATAGGTCAAAAGTTCATAGAGGCCAAATACCCCTTTTCTCGGGAATTAGTCAAAGACTGGCTACAGTCTCCCTCGGTGGACCCTGCTGTGTCACACCTCGCGTCCAAGACCATCCTGTCTCTTTCGGACGGTTCCTCAGTTAAGAATCCCTCTGATCGCCAGATTGATCATCTGGCTCGTTCCGCCTTCGAGGCCACAGGAGCGTCTCTCTTCCCATCCTTCGCCGCCTCCTGGGTGGCTAAGGCTATGGTCTCTTGGACTGAGACTCTGTCCTCTAACATCCAAGCCAGTGATTTACCTCCAGAAGCCAGCATCCTGGTTAACCAGATAGTGCAGGCCGGAGACTTCATAGTCAATGCCTCTATGGACGCAGCTAATTGCGCTGCACAGGCAGCCGCCAATGCAATCTCCATCAGGAGAGCCCTGTGGCTCAGGGATTGGCGAGCAGATTCGGCTTCTAAACGTTCTCTAACAGCCCTGCCTTACCAGGCTGGTCGGTTATTTGGAGAAAAATTGGACCAAATGATTTCGGATGCTACCGGAGGGAAAAGTAAATTTCTCCCCCAGCAAAAGCCTACCCGGCCCTTTCGGTACCAGCAGCAACCTCCATTTCGGCCGTTTCGGCCCAATACCAACTGGTCTTCCTCATCTCCTACCCCCGCATCAGGCCGAGGTTCGCGCGGTGGCCGAGGCACCCAGGTCTCTTACAGACCTAATCGTAACTGGAGACCCAGGCCTAAACCTCCCGGATCTAAGGGATCAGCATCCCAGGGATCCTCCGCCCAATGACTCCTTGCACCATCCGGTGGACTCCGACAAAGTAGGCGGACGTCTACTTTTGTTCCATCAAACCTGGCTCTCAGTCGTTTCCGACGAGTGGGTCAGAGATCTGGTGTCCACCGGATACAAAATAGAATTTTCCTCCTTCCCCCCTACACGCTTCTTCCAATCTTGCCCTCAAAGGTCAAAGACCACGGCATTTCTCCAGGCAATACGGGCACTACAAAGGGACGGAGTCATCATTCCGGTCCCCCTAGAACAAAGATTCAAGGGTTTCTATTCGAATCTGTTCGTGGTCCCAAAGAAGGACGGATCACTTCGTCCGATCCTAGACCTGAAGCTACTAAACAGATTCATAAAAATCAGACACTTCAGGATGGAATCCCTCCGTTCTGTGGTCGCGTCTATGGAAAAGGGAGAATTCCTGGCATCCATAGACATCAAGGATGCCTACCTGCACATACCGATTTTCCCTCCGCATCAGCAGTTCCTTCGCTTCGCCTTTTGCGGGGAACACTTCCAATTTGTGGCCTTGCCCTTCGGTCTCGCCACCGCCCCCAGAGTTTTTACGAAGGTCATGGCGGCTGCCATGGCCATTCTTCATTCCAGGGGAGTGGTGGTAATTCCGTACTTGGACGACCTCCTAATAAAGGGTCCTTCCTACCCGGCGTGCGAAGAGTCCGTCGTTCTCACGGTGGATACTCTTTCTCGTCTGGGATGGAAGATAAATTTCGAAAAATCTTCTCCAATTCCGGCTCAACAAATCTCCTTCCTGGGGATGATACTAGACACTTCCCGCGGTCTGGTCATACTCCCTCAAGACAAGGTTTTGGCCTTGCAGCAGGGAGCCCAGCGTCTTTCTCGCCCAGTATCCCACTCCATTCGCGCCAGCATGCGAGTTCTCGGACAGATGGTAGCGGCCATGGAAGCGGTTCCATTTGCGCAGTTTCACCTCCGTCCTCTGCAACATGCACTTTTGTCGGCTTGGGACGGCAAACCGTCCTCCCTCGATCGCCGATTTATCCTGTCCCCTCGGGTCAGGAAGACCCTAAGGTGGTGGACGCTGAAGTCCTCCCTAACTCAGGGAAGGTCCTTTCTCCCAGTACGATGGCTGGTGGTGACCACCGATGCCAGTCTCATAGGCTGGGGAGCGGTCTTCAACCATCACACAGCCCAGGGGCGGTGGTCCGCTCAAGAGTCTCGCCTTGCCATCAACATCCTCGAGATTCGAGCTATCAGGCTAGCACTGTACCAGTTTCACCGTCTTCTGGCAGGTCATCCAGTCAGAATCCAGTCCGACAACGCCACGGCCGTGGCGTATATCAACCGTCAGGGCGGAACCCGCAGCAGGACGGCCATGCTCGAGGTGTCTCACATCCTCCATTGGGCGGAGTCGAACCATTCGACCATATCGGCGATCCACATTCCAGGTGTGGAAAATTGGGCGGCGGACTACCTCAGCCGCCAGGGCATCGCCTCCGGAGAATGGTCCCTCCACCCGGAGGTCTTCCAGCAGATTTGCCATCGCTGGGGGACTCCGGATGTGGATCTCATGGCTTCCAGGATGAACAACAAGGTTCCTCAGTTCCTTGCTCGGTCCCTCGACCCACGGGCCCTCGGAGTGGACGCCCTGGTCCTGCCTTGGCGCCAATTCCGACTCCCGTACATTTTTCCTCCTCTTCCCCTACTACCGAGGGTCATCAAAAAGATCAGGGCAGAGGGGGTACCAGTGATTCTCGTCGCGCCAGACTGGCCGCGTCGGGCATGGTACGCCGAAATGGTTCAGCTGGTAACCGACGTCCCTTGGCGTCTTCCAGATCGCGCGGATCTTCTTTCACAGGGCCCAATTTACCATCAGAACTCAGGGGCCCTGTCTTTGACGGCCTGGCTGTTGAGTCCTGGATTCTAGGCCAAGCGGGTTTCTCTCCCAGGGTGTCCTCCACCATGATCAGAGCTAGGAAACCTGTTTCCATGCGTGCTTATCACCGTACCTGGCGAATTTTTTTCTCATGGTGCGAGGCACAGGGACGGTCCCCTCTAGTGTTTTCTGTTCCTTCCATACTGGAGTTTCTTCAGTCCGGACTAGAGTCGGGACTTGCCCTTAGCTCCCTAAAGGGTCAGGTTTCGGCATTGTCAGTTCTTTTCCAGCGGAAGATTGCCAATAGGTTGCCGGTGAAAACTTTTTTCCAGGGAGTCTCCCGTGTGGCGCCTCCCTACAGGTCACCCTTAGATCCGTGGGATCTCAACTTAGTTCTCGGAGCACTTCAGGAGGCTCCCTTCGAACCGCTGCAGGACGTTTCCTTAACCCTCCTTTCTTGGAAGGTAGTCTTCCTGGTGGCCGTCACGTCCATCAGACGGGTCTCGGAGTTGGCTGCGCTCTCTTGCCGCCCTCCCTTCCTAATTTTTCATCCGGACAAGGCGGTATTGAGGACCTCTCCCACCTTTTTGCCCAAGGTCGTCTCCTCTTTCCACCTAAATGAGGAGATTGTTTTACCTTCGTTCTGCCCGACACCTGTCCATCGCATCGAGAAGGCTCTACACACTCTTGATGTGGTGAGAGCTCTTCGTCGGTACGTCTCGAGGACGGCTCCCTTTCGTACGTCAGACGTCCTGTTCGTACTTCCAGAGGGGCCCAGGAGGGGTTCTCCTGCTTCAAAAGCCACTCTAGCAAAATGGATTCGGTCAGCCATTCAAGAATCCTATCGTGTCAAGGGTGTGCCTATCCCAGCTGGGATCAAGGCTCATTCTACTCGGTCGGTGGGCGCCTCGTGGGCCATTCGGCATCAGGCGTCGGCACAACAGGTCTGCAAGGCTGCGACGTGGTCCAGTTTGCACACCTTTACCAAGCATTACCACATTCATTCTATTTCTTCCGCAGACGCCGCCCTTGGCAGGCGTATTCTGCAAGCGGCAGTTCCTTAAGCCGTAAGCCAGTGGTACATGGGGTATTAGCATATTGCTCCCCACCCAGGGACTGCTTTTGTACGTCCCATGGTCCTGTGTCCCCCAATGAGGCGTAGGAGAAAAGGAGATTTTTGTTTACTTACCGTAAAATCTTTTTCTCCGAGCCATTCATTGGGGGACACAGCACCCACCCTGTTAGCCTGTTTTGGCTTGTTGTTACTTCTTGGTTTTGACATAGTTGTCTTTGTTCATGCTCCTACTGCTTTACTACCGAACTGGTTGAAATTGTATCCAGTGATGGGGTGTATACTGCAGAGGAGGAGTTAATCTTTCTGTCTACTTAGTGTCCTCCTAGTGGCAGCAAGCATACACCCATGGTCCTGTGTCCCCCAATGAATGGCTCGGAGAAAAAGATTTTACGGTAAGTAAACAAAAATCTCCTTATTCCTATATTACAGACTGGCTACAATGAAAACGCAGCTGACTTCCAGGACGGACACCCTATGCTGGATTCCAAAGGCCCTAGTAAAACTGTGAGCACAGAGGCACTAATGACTGTCTTCCATCCCCAAGATGCTGAAAATCTTGATCCAGTAATGGTGAGGATGAGGACCACAGACTTGATATAAAGGTGTGGCCCGAAACACAAATTAAATTTTAATCCTATTGGATGTCACTTGCGAGGGCAGTGCCAGTCTGTGCACGCTGGGCATTTTTACAACGTGCACTGACAGTGCGCTCTAATGCCGGCTTTTTACTCCTGATTAGAGACGGTGAGAGAGTGCACGGTCACTGTGCATATTGCACAGTGACAAGAATTTACTGAGCATCAGTTGGAATTGACAAACCTATTCATGGGTCAGTAGACCAGGGACTAGCCCAGTCCCTGAAAGGGAGTCCACTGATACTTCGTTTTGGGGAGGATGCAGAGGCTGAGCTTGTGACTGCAGCCTCTGCTCCCTGATGATGCTTCATTTAAGTCTCCCAGCACGCACTTGGATTCTCAAATGAAGCGTCATCACAAAAGAAGTAGAAAAAAAATAAAGCAGATAGTTTATTTAGGGAAGATGGGGAATTTTTTATTAAATTATATTAGAAAAAAGATTAGATTGTGACATGAAATAAATAGGGATTTAGGATTAAAATTAATTTTGTGTTTCGGACCACCCATTTAACATCCCCTATATACTGAGTGGCTACACTAGTAAGTGATTGAACATAAACCGACATATTTAAGACATCAGTTGTTACCCTATATGGCAAGGATGCCAAAATTATCACTGGACTGCAGGACAGCTCCCATTATAAATTATACCTATAGAGACCACCGGAATATAACACCCCAAAAATATATTCCAAAGTACACATAATAATGAAAAAGTGTGTATAACTTTATTGAACAATACAAACAAACATAAAATATCAGTAAAAAATGATGGATAGTTGGTGATGACACAATAAACAGAAACAGCAGTATCATATAATTCAGTATTTGCACTTAGTAGCAGAAAGCACTCAATTCATAAAATGCACAGACACAATATGAAAGCCTGTCTAGCATATCATACAAAAATAGTCCCGCAAAAAATCACAAGACCGCAGCGTTTACCAGGTTAAAAGTGAAATGTCAAATTACCAGGCAAAACTATGTCTTAACGCTGTAATAAAGTGCAGAGTGCTCATAAGGTGCTATGTATAGTGCTTACCCATGTAGGTATGATACCCGCTGAGTCCGTGACCCCGACGCACGTTTCGCAATATTTGCTTCTTCGGGAGGCTTGTGTGGGTTGCTGAGTCAAGAGGGTCTCTTTTATCAGGCTCATACAGCTGATCATAATCAGCGCCACTCCATGGCACGCATGAGAGGCGGGTCCCGGGTCGCAGCAACGTCATGTCCGGCAGTCCCAGTGTCTGCGGGGGTCAGGGAGGAAATCTCTCATGTTGTCAGTGATCCCCTCCGCACTGATTGGATGCCATCAGGGGCATGTGTGCAGTCCGAATCCACTGCGCATGCTCGCGCCGCGGCCACCGTCTTGCTTACTGGCTGTAAAGTGGGCAAATACGTCGTAGGTATTCAGCCTAGAACCACGGCAGAAACGGTATTAAATCACCCTGAACTGTAATAAACGGAGCGGAATATAATCAAATAAATATCAGACAAAGTCTATATAGATACAATAATAAATTCTGGTTAAGAAAAATTCTTCACAATATTGATCCGTAGTTCCGCACTCGTCTTAGTAACTGAGGAGATGCCCAGGTACAGTCCTGAATTAATTATATTGAGTAGAGCAGATTGACCAAAAAGTCCCTCCAAACAAGAATACACCAGCAAAGGTCCAATACATGTATACTGAGGATAAAAAATGAATAGAACAAATAAACAGCAACCAATTAAAAGTAAAAGAGACAAAAGAAAAAAGAAAAACAACACTATATTTACAAAGAATGAAGGAACCAGAGAAAGGTAAGTTCTTCAGAGAGGGTGCCTAGCAGCTATCATAGAAAAGGGTACAAAAGAAAGCTTCTCATTTAGCCCATGAGGCGACATGGTTCCAGGGGAGACTATCCAGCGACATTCCATCTGAGCCAGTGCTTTCTTAAGATCACCGCCCCTGATGCCCAAGTGTATCCTATCAATACCACGGACACTGATTGCCTGTGGATCACAATTGTGGCACAGTCTTTAAGTCAGAAATATCAGTAACATCCCTAGCTGCCCTAATGTCCCTAACATGTTCCCTAACTCTGTGATATGGAGCTCCCGGGAAGAGAAACCAACGTAAATTAAGTTACATGTACATACAGCATAATAGATCACATGACTAGTGCTACTCGATATGTAACATGTGATCCGCTAGTCCCTACCTCCATCTGCCGATGTAAATGTGGTAGCTCGCACGATGTTTTTGCATGCTAAACAAGACCCACAAGGGTAACACCCCCATCTCTGAGGGCCTGCCCAAAAAGGATTTGGTGGTCTCGCAACATAATGGCTCCTGACAAGTTGGTCTTTAAAGGGAATCTGTCACCCCCAAAATCGCGGGTGAGGTAAGCCCACTGGCATCAGGGGCTTATCTACAGCATTCTGGAGTGCTGTAGATAAGCCCCCGATGTATCCTGAAAGATGAGAAAAAGACATTAGATTATACTCACCCAGGGGCGTTCCCGCTGCTGGTCCGGGTACGGCGCCTCCCATCTTCATCAGACGATGTCCTCTTCTGGTCTTCACGCTCCGGCGCAGGCGTACTTTATCTGACCTGTTGAGGGCAGAGCAAAGTACTGCAGTGCGCAGGCGCCGGAAAGGTCAGAGAAGCCCTGCGCCTGCGCACTGCAGTACTTTGCTCTGCCCTCAACAGGGCAGACAAAGTACGCCTGCGCAGGAGCCACAGCGTGAAGACCAGAAGAGGACGTCGTCTGCTGAAGATGGGAGGCGCCGGACCGGACCCAGACCAGCAGCGTGACCACCCCTGGGTGAGTATAATCTAACGTCTTTTTCTAATCTTTTAGGATACATAGGGGGCTTATCTACAGCATTCCAGAATGCTGTAGATAAGCCCTTGATGCCAGTGGGCTTAACTCACCCACGATTTTGGGGGTGACTGGTTCCCTTTAAGATTACGACCCCTCCTTGCGGTCAGGAGTGGTTGGTCAGGCAAAATCTGTTTGAGGGCTCTATCAGTTTGCAATACAGACCAATGCTTATCCATCATTTGCCTTATCTTATCCCATTGGTTATTATATGTTAAGATACACCAAAGCGTTGGGTCTCTATGATCAATGGGATGGGTTTTGGTAAGGAGCTGGTGGCGAGGGGTTCCCCTGGCCCGAGAGTAGCCTTTTCTAATAGTCCTCATGCTGTAACCTTAATCCTGGAGCCGTTGTTTGAGGTCTCGGGCCTGGTTCTCAAAGACAACATCCGTGGAAGAAATCCGTTTCACTCTCAGAAATTGACCAGTAGGTACAGCACGGATAGTTGATGATGTATGTGCAGATATAGCATGAAATAATGAATTAACTGATGTTTCCTTCGGAAAACATCAGTATGGATGGTACCATCCGCACATGACATGATCTTTTATATCTAAAAAATCAATTTCACTTGTAGCTATTTTATATGTCAGTTTGATGTTCCTATCATTCTGATTCAGTCCACGGATGAAGTCAAGAAAACCAGGCTCGGGACCCTGCCAGATAATGAATACATCGTCAGTGTATCTGTACCAGCACTGAGCCTGGGAAACGGCGCACGCCCCATCCCGGAAAATCTCCTGTTCCCAGTACCCAAGGAAGAGATTAGCATAGAATGGCGCACACACCGCACCCATGACAGTGCCACAGCACTGTAAATTAAACCGGTCTTTAAAGGTAAAGTAGTTGTGAGTCAAAATGAACTCTAAAAGTTCCAGAATCAAGGAACGCAATGCGGGATCTATATTACTCATGCCCAGGAAGAATCACACTTACACTAGTAAGTGGCAGATGTGACGATGAGGGATTAGCAGGACGTTATGATGCATAAGTGTGTGTAATAAAAAATGCGTTCTATGTCTTCACAACTGTGGGTGTCTTTCATCACAGCCAATATTAATTTTATTTTTTACTATGCCACTGATTTTGTTGGAAGAAGAAACTGCCAGGCATACAAGTTGCCTGTAGTGGGTTCTGTAGGGCATATGTAGTATTACATGAACTACCATTGAAAAGAATGTCAGTCTGTGTAATATATAAAGGCCTGAGTCCACCACAGTAGGATTCGATGCTTGTTAGCAGATCCCCATTCTGGATTATAGAAGGGTGGCTCATAAGGGTCACATCCCTAGTAGCGAGTATAGAGAAGGATCTTCCTGATAAGACAATCAATTTAATGCTAAACATAGATGAGGTTTTAAAAAGTTGCCCGGCCACCACCATGTTCTATGTCAGGTGTAGAAGTTGATTTATTGTGCATGGGCATATGATGTATATTAAGATGAACGATAGATCTCATTTTTTGCAGTTAAAAGAAAAAATGAAGGAGCAGTACTGGAATATCCTGTTCTCCGAATGTGGCCGTGGAGTTAGTATGTTTCGTACAAGAAGAACCCGGAATTTAGTAGTCAAAGGGATCCCCGAAACTCTGCGGGGAGAACTCTGGCTCCTCTTCTCAGGTAACGCATAGCCATAGAGCGTTCGTATCTACACGTCTCTAGGTGAGGAACCACAGGGATATAATCAGGAATAATATGGCAGTAGTGATGAGCGAGTTTACTCGTTGCTCGGGTGGTCTCCGAGTGTTTTTTAGTGCTCGGAGATTTTGTTTTCATTGCCGCAGCTGAATGATTTACAGCTATTAGCCTGCATAAGTACATGTGGGGGTTGCCTGGTTGCTGGGGAATCCCTACATGTCCTCAGGCTGGCTAATAGCTATAAATCATGCAGCTGAGGCAACAAAAACTAAATCTCCAAGCAGTTACAAATACTCAGAGACCACCTGAGCGTGCTCAGGAAAACCCGAGCAACGAGTATACTCGCTCATCACTATATGGCAGCAATACACCGGTAATCATTGTATTACTATGGCTCCCTGTACCACACTATTGCCCCTGCCAGCAGCATGCAGGCTGCTATTTTTTTCTGAAAATAACCATATACTGGGTTATAGTTGTATTATGAGAGTCCTCTTTAGCGTTAAACTGCAGAGTTTTTCTTCTCTGTAATGAGTGATACAATGACTCCATGTTGTAACAGTAGCGACACAGGGCATCCTTCTCATTAATATAGTGTCTCTTATCGGGTGCTAGGTGCTGTTAATGACATGGGTGCTAACCCCGGCTACTACACTGAGATTGTGGAGAAGTCTCTAGGTACGTGCAGCTTGGCTACTGATGAGATTGAACGAGACTTGCGCCGGTCGTTGCCGGAGCATCCTGCCTTTCAGAGTGACACCGGCATCTCTGCGTTGAGAAGAGTGTTAACGGCCTATGCTTTCAGGAACCCCAAAATCGGATATTGTCAGGTTAGCCCATTTCTATTACTTTGCTATAAGTAAACATACTGATCTGATAGGGGTAAGCTACGTACAGATCCAAAAAAGTGCAATATAGGAAATGGTAAAAAAGTTTTTTATTTTATTCAAACAATATGAAACATACATACAAAAACATTAAAATCAGGTGCCTCAAACCATAGAACACATAACTATAAGGAGATTAAACTGGAGCAGTCTGCGTTCATGCATAGGCGCATATACAAGGATACACAATTATATCCTATGCCAATCTCTATCAATATATGAATTATCTAATAAAGTGTTTTACTTATGCCAATCACTTGAAAAGGTGCATTGAAAAGATTTACAGCTGCATTGATATCTCTGATATCATAAAACATACCCTGATGCAAAAATGTATTCACAGAAAAGCCTAATCTGCAGTCATAAAGTGCACATGCAGTTATGGGTTCATAATAAAGCCTTAGGCTGTGTGCACACGTTGCAGATTTTTCGTTAAAAAAACGCATACATTATGCATCCCATCATTTAGAATGCATTCTGCAATTTTTGTGCACATGATGCGTTTTTTTTCCGCAAAAAAAACGCATTGCGGTAAAAAACGCAGCATGTTCATTAATTTTGCGGATTTCCCACTATATTATTGCATTGGGAACATCCGTAAAAATCCTCAAAAAACCTCACCAAAAACGCAGTAAAAACGCGAGAAAAAAAGCATGCGGATTTCTTGCAGAAAATGTCCTGTTTTGCTCAGGAAATTTCAGCAAGAAATCCTGAACGTGTGCACATAGCCTTATAGTAGTGCTTGCTAAGACTGCAGTACTGCTAATAATGGAATGTATCTAGTGCCGTGATATAAATAAAATGCCATATTACCAATGTCCGCGCTGACTCCACGCGTAAGATGCCCCGTGACAGGTTTAACTCCCAACCCCCACACGCGTTTTGCTAAATGCCTCTTCCTAGGGGTGCTATAGACTATAGCGCTATAGATGTTTGCACATGTCATGGAGAAAACGTCTCGCTAATACTGATTTATCGTAGCGTTCCAAGCGGCACGTTGTCCACCATTGAGTGTAAGTAACACGTCTCCTGTCTGACCTGCTTGTGCAGAACAGCATGTTTATTAGGCAGCGACGGGACAGAACGGTTTTGTAGCTGCTGAGCCTGGGTACTGAGCTGATTGCTGATTTTTTGTAGCCAGTATCACAATCAGACAGATTAGGTCACTTTTACTACTAAAACTGGTGTTCTAACTAGATCTAGTAACACAATAAAAATGATGCCTATTCTATGACAAATCAAGCTTTGAAGACGTATGCAAATTAGCCTAAAAGTGCATTTGGGGGTGGGGGGGGGGGGTGTCGATACACTTTGAATATATTATTTCCAGGCTAATTTGCGTGTGACCTCAAAGCTTAATTTGTCAACACTGGCACATTGGATTACCACAGAAAATGTATCTTTTTTATTACTAGGACTTATACAGCCATAGCTCCAATTTCAGCAGTAAAATCTCCCATGACAGGTTCCCTTTTTGAGGCATCCTGACAGCTGATACATGCTGCCCAATGATTGCGGTCATATATGTGTTACTCTGAAGCGCTGCGGCGTTTCAGAACAATAAAACCTACTTTACAAGCTGCTAGATGACTGGTCAAAAAGGTGAATCCCTGGCGGCTTCATCCCGCCCGCTGCCATTGACTGACAGGTTTGTCCTTATACATGCATGAAGGAGAGACTTGTCACTCAATAAGAGCGGGTAGGAATAAGACACCGGGGACCCACCTGTTGGACTAGTTTCCCTGGCGGCCTATAAAGTGTGTTTTGTGTTTTTTTTTTTTCTGATACACTGCAGCGTTTTAGAGACATATAGATGGCCGAAATTAGACAGCCAGTATCTGAGACATGGTGCCGTTGGATTGGACAGCATGCATCTGCTGTCATCATTCTGTTACCTGTAGTAATTGACAACTGGGTGTAACCAGTTGGGGGCGTGTCCCTACATAGTCTGATACCATCCAATCAGTGCTGACTGTATCCGACTCTGGAGGGACACATCCATTTAAGAAGCGTTATGGTCGCATGCAGTTGTCAGTTTATTCATGTATTTCTTGGAGGAATAGCGGAGGGACAACGCAGTACAAGGTTCTAAGGAAAGCTGTGCATTGTGTCATGGGAAATGCAAGTATTTAATAAATCTGCAATCCGGACAGATCAATTTACACACATATTTCTTTGTCTGATGACTTGGGAGCTGCTGGGCTCGGAGAAGCGTTCTCTTCCGGCCCCGCACGGGTACGCGCCGCTCCTGATCATCACCATTACAAGAACAACCACGGTAGAGAAGGGCGCTGCTAGAAAACATTACTCCTGTCCTTCTTTGTATTTCTGCAGGCAATGAATATCCTTACTTCAGTTCTGCTCCTTTATGCCAAAGAAGAGGAGGCTTTTTGGCTGCTAGTGGCTGTGTGTGAGAGGATGCTGCCAGATTACTTCAACCGGAGAATTATTGGTAACCTGCATGTGATCGTTAATACCTGACCATACAGTGTGCAGTACAATCTGTATGTGATAGCATGGAGGTTTCACCTTGTATAACCTTACTGTACCCTAGAGGTCTAAATGTGCAAATTGAGGGGTTCTTCATCCTCCCTAGGCCAATGATACTTTGCCACCGATGTTTCGGTTTGCTTACAGGCTGCAGAGGTGTTGTCACATCTATAGCTCTCGTAACCACTGCAGCCAATCACTGGACTTAGCATCTTGTTCCATCTACATCAGCAATGCCGCTAAGTTCATACATTGGCTGCAGAGAGTATGAGGCTTCGCTGACCCAGCGAGGATGTGAAACGGCCCAATTTGTTATTTTAGACCTTTGCAACCCTATGGTACAGTAGAATATTAAAAAGGGCAGCTTAGGGCAAATTGATGCAACTTTGCGTACATTCTGGGGTCTGCTTGTGTGGAGCGTTCTCAGGAGCTGATGTTGGCTGTTATTTACTCGTCATCTGCCTCTAACAGCAGTGCCTTGAGCTAAGCTCCACTCGCTGCTTTTAATCCGTTGCACGCCGCTGTCAATCCCTAACAGTAACATTTAAATGAAGCAGTTACCCATCCGAGACACTGATGGCTTACCATGGCAGCTGAGAGTATATGGTATAAGCGATACAGGGACTAAAAAGTGAAGTTAAACAAAAATGTTGTAAATACTTGAATCCCACATTTTCCCAAATTAAAAATAAAGACCTTAAAAATATCAAAATAAGAATATATTGTATTGCTGTATTCGTAAAAGAGCAATCTATCAAAATATATATAAAATTATTTAAACAATGCAATAAAGGCTGAAAAAAAAAAAAAAAAAACCTCTAGAATTTAGATTTTACAGTCACCATGTCTACCTTACAAAAAAAGCAATAACAAGCAATCAAAATGTCATATGTACCCCACATTAGTATCAATAAAACCATCAGCTAAGGACACAAAAAGCTCTCACACCGCTCCATCAACATTTTTGAAGTCTGGTATCTACGTAATCTCACTGACCTGCAGAACCATGTTTCCAGGGCCTGTTTACAATCTGTAAAAGCAAAACCCCACCAAAAAATGTCGGAATTGCGTTTTTGTTTTTCATTCTTTCACTCCATTTGGACTTTTTTCTCATTTTGCAGTAAATTATTTGGTCAAATGGATGGTGTCATTCACAGCTACAACTCATCCCACAAAAAAACAAGCACTCGGAGGGTTTTGTTGGCGGAAATGTAAAAATATTATGGTTCTTGGAAGAAGGGGAGGAAAAAGTGCAAGCGTAAAAACGAACATTGCGTCTTTTTAGTTAGAGACTATTTCATCTAGTAACAGGTGTCACTTCTGTGTTTCAGGTGCCTTGGTGGATCAAGCGGTATTCGAAGAGCTCATTAAGGAGTATTTGCCCCAGTTGACTGACCACATGACAGACATGACATTTTTCTCCTCGGTGTCCCTGTCATGGTTCCTCACCCTTTTCATCAGTGTCCTCCCTATTGAAAGTGCCGTCAATGTGGTGGACTGTTTCTTCTACGACGGGATCAAAGCCATCCTCCAGCTGGGACTGACCGTGCTGCAACTTAATATTGATAAGCTGCTGGGCTGCAAAGATGATGCTGAAGCCGTGACTATCCTCAATCGGTAGGAGAGCATAGACTACAGGGATCGGCCTCTTTATAATTGCTGAAAATGCATGCACCGTCAATGTCAATACTTTGTGTGGTATCTCTCTTAAAGGGATTGACAATTAATAGCTAATGCTAAGAAATGGGATTAAAGGGAACATGTCATCTACAAAAAAAAAAATGTTTTTTACCTGCAGGTATAGTGGTAATCTGCAGGTAAATACCATTTAAAGGGAAGCTGACAGTAGGTTTTTGCTATGTAATCTGAGGACAGCATGAGGTAAGGGTTAACCCCTTCCCGACCTGTGACACAGCGTATGCGTCATGAAAGTCGGTGCCAATCCGACCTGTGACGCATATGCTGTGTCACAGAATGATCGCGTCCCTGCAGATCGTGTGAAAGGGTTAACTCCAATTTCACCCGACCTGCAGGGACAGGGGGAGTGGTACTTCAGCCCAGGGGGGGTGTCTTCACCCCCCCGTGGCTACGATCGCTCTGATTGGCTGTTGAAAGTGCAACAGCCAATCAGAGCAATTTGTAATATTTCACCTAAAAAACTGGTGAAATATTGCAATCCAGCCATGGCTGCAATATCATCGGCCATGGCTGGAAAAACTGGTCTGCCCCCCCACCGCCCCTGATCTACTCCCCAGTCCTCTGTTCGGTGGTCCGGTCCCCTCCGTCCTCCTGTCCGCTCCCCCGTCCTCCTGTCTGCTCCCCCCGTTCTGCGATCCACTCCCCCCGTCCTCCGATCCACCCCCCGTGCCCCGATCTCCCCCCCTTCATACTTACCGAGCTTCCCGGTGTCCATCCGACTTCTCCCTGGGCGCCGCCATCTTCCAAAATGGCGGGCGCATGCGCAGTGCGCCCGCCGAATCTGCCGGCCGGCAGATTCATTCGATGTACATTTTGAGCACTGTGATAAAACCTATCACAGTGATCAAAATAAAAAAAATAGTAAATGAACCCCCCCCCTTTATCACCCCCATAGGTAGGGACAACAATAAAATAAAGAAAATATTTTTTTTTTATTTTTTCCCCCACTAAAGTTAGAACTAGGGTTAGGGTTAGGGTTAGAACTAGGGTTAGGGTTAGAACTAGGGTTAGGGTTAGAACTAGGGTTAGGGTTAGAACTAGGGATAGGGTTAGGTTTAGAACTAGGGTTAGGGTTAGAACTAGGGTTAGGGTTAGAACTAGGGTTAGGGTATGTGCACACGTATTCTGGTCCTCTGTGGATTTTTCCGCAGCAGATTTGTTAAATCCGCAGTGCAAAACCGCTGCGGATTTATCGCGGATTCACCGTGGTTTTTCTGCGGATTTCACTGCGGTTTTACAACTGCGGTTTTCTATTGGAGCAGGTGTAAATCCGCAGAAAGAAGTGACATGCTCCAGAATGTAAACCGCTGCGTTTCCGCGCATTTTTTCCCGCAGCATGGGCACAGCGTTTTTTGTTTCCCATAGGTTTACATTGAACTATAAACTCGCGGGAAACTGCTGCCCACCCACAGCTGCGGAAACACTGCAGATCCTTAGAATTAGGCTATGTGCACACGGTGCGGATTTGGCTGCGTATCCGCAGTGAATTGGCCGCTGTGGATTCGTAGCAGTGTTCCATCAGGTTTACAGTTCCATGTAAACCTATGGAAAACCAAATCCGCTGTGCCCATGGTGCGGAAAATACAGCGCGGGAACGCTGAGTTGTATTTTCCGCAGCATGTCAATTCTTTTTGCGGATTGCGCAGCGTTTTACACCTGTTCCTCAATAGGAATCCGCAGGTGAAATCCGCACAAAAAACACTGGAAATCCGCAGTAAATCCGCAGGTAAAATGCATTGCCTTTTACCTGCGGATTTTTCAAAAATGGTGCGGAAAAATCTCACACGAATCCGCAACGTGGGCACATAGCCTTAGGGTTAGGGTTGGAATTAGAGTTAGGGTTGGAATTAGGGCTAGGGTTGGAAATAGGGTTAAGATTAGGCTTGTGGTTAGGGTTATGGTTATGGGTGTGTTGGGGTTAGGGTTGTGGTTAGGGGTGTGTTGGGGTTAGGGTTGTGGTTAGGGTTATGGCTAGAGTTGGGATTAGGGTTAGGGCTGTGTTGGGGTTAGTGTTGAGTTAGAATTGAGGGGTTTCCCCTGTTTAGGCACATCAGGGGTCTCCAAACGCAACATGGCGCATCCATTGATTCCAGCCAATCTTGCGCTCAAAAAGTCAAATGGTGCTCCCTCCTTTCCGAGCCCCGACGTGCGCCCAAACAGTGGTTTACCCCCACATATGGGGTACCAGTATACTCGGGACAAACTGGGCAACAATTATTAGGGTCCAATTTCTCCTGTTACCCTTGTGAAAATAAAAAAATTGCTTGCTAAAACATCATATTGGAGGAAAGAAAAATTATTTTATATTTTCACGGCTCTGCGTTCTAAACTTCTGTGAAGCACTTGGGGGTTCAAAGTGCTCACCACATATCTAGATAAGTTCCTTTGGGGGTCTAGTTTCCAAAATAGGGTCACTTGTGGGGGGTTTCTACTGTTTAGGTACATCAGGGGCTCTGCAAACATAACATGATGCCCGCAGACCATTCCATCAAAGTCTGCATTCCAAAACGTCACTACTTCCCTTCCGAGCCCCGACGTGTGCCAAAACAGTGGTTTCCCCCCACATATGGGGTATCAGCGTACTCAGGACAAACTGGACAACAACTTTTGGGGTCCAATTTCTCCTTTTAACCTTGTGAAAATGAAAAATTGCTTGCTAAAACATCATTTTTGAGGAAAGAAAAATGATTTTTTATTTTCACAGCTCTGCGTTGTAAACTTCTGTGAAGCACTTGGGGGTTCAAAGTGCTCACCACATATCTAGATAAGTTCCTTTGGGGGTCTAGTTTCCAAAATAGGGTCACTTGTGGGGGGTTTCTACTGTTTAGGCACCTCAGGGACTCTGAAAATGCAACATGACGCCTGCAGACCATTCCATCAAAGTCTGTATTCCAAAACGTCACTACTTCCCTTCCGAACCCCGACGTTTGCCAAAACAGTGGTTCCCCCCACATATGGGGTATCAGCGTACTCAGGACAAACTGGACAACAACTTTTGGGGTCCAATTTCTCCTGTTACTCTTGTGAAAATAAAAAATTGCGGGCTAAAAAACAATTTTTGAGTAAAGAAAAACGATGTTTTATTTTCACGGCTCTGCGTTATAAACTTATGTGAAGCACTTGGGGGTTTAAAGTGGTCACCGCACATCAAGATTAGTTCCATGGGAGATCTAGTTTCCAAAATGGGGTCACATGTGGGGGAGCTCCAATGTTTAGGCACACAGGGGCTCTCCAAACGCGACATGGTGTCCGCTAAAGATTGGAGCTAATTTTTCATTCAAAAAGTCAAATGGCGCTCCTTCCCTTCCGAGCCCTGCCGCATGCCCAAACAGTGGTTTACCCCCACATCTGAGGTATCAGTGTACTCAGGAGAAATTGCCCAATAAATTTTAGGATCCATTTTATCCTGTTGCCCATGTGGAAATGAACAAATTGAGGCTAAAAGAATTTTTTTGTGAAAAAAAAGTACTTTTTGATTTTTTTATGGATCAATTTGTGAAGCACCTGGGGGTTCAACTTGCTCACTATGCTTCTAGATAAGTTCCTTGGGGGGTCTAGTTTCCAAAATGGGGTCACTTGTGGGGGAGCTCCAATGTTTAGGCACACAGGGGCTCTCCAAACGTGACATGGTGTCCGCTAACGATTGGAGCTAATTTTTCATTCAAAAAGTCAAATGGAGCTCCTTCCCTTCCGAGCCCTGCCGTGTGCCCAAACAGTGGTTTGTAACCACATATGAGGTATCGGTGTACTCAGGAGAAATTGCCCAACACATTTTAGGATCCATTTCATCCTGTTGCCCATGTGGAAATGAACAAATTGAGGCTAAAAGAATTTTTTTGTGAAAAAAAAGTACTTTTTCATTTTTACGGATCAATTTGTGAAGCACTTGGGGGTTCAAAGTGCTCACTATGCATCTAGATAAGTTCCTTGGGGGGTCTAGTTTCCAAAATGGGGTCACTTGTGGGGGAGCTCAAATATTTAGGCACACAGGAGCTCTCCAAACGCAACATGGTGTCCGCTAAAGATTGGAGCCAATTTTTCATTGAAAAAGTCAAATGGCGCTCCTTCCCTTCTGAGCCCTGCCGTGCGCCCAAACAGTGATTCCCCCCACATATGGGGTATCGGCGTACTCAGGACAAATTGTACAATAACTTTTGGGGTCCAGTTTCTCTTTTTACCCTTGGGAAAATAAAAAAATTGTTGCTAAAAGATCATTTTTGTAACTAAAAAGTTAAATGTTCATTTTTTCCTTCCATGTTGCTTCTGCTGCTGTGAAGCACCTGAAGGGTTAATAAACTTCTTGAATGTGGTTTTGAGTACCTAGAGGGGTGCAGTTTTTAGAATGGTGTCACTTTTGGGTATTTTCAGCCATATAGACCCCTCAAACTGACTTCAAATGTGAGGTGGTCCCTAAAAAAAATGGTTTTGTAAATTTTGTTTTAAAAATGAGAAATCGCTGATCAAATTTTAACCCTTATAACTTCCTAGCAAAAAAAAAATTTGTTTCCAAAATTGTGCTGATGTAAAGTAGACATGTGGGTAATGTTATTTATTAACTGTTTTGTGTCACATAACTCTCTCGTTTAACAGAATAAAAATTCAAAATTTGAAAATTGTGAAATTTTCAAAATTTTCGCCAAATTTCCATTTTTTTCACAAATAAACGCAAAAATTATCGACCTAAATTTACCACTAACATGAAGCCCTATATGTCACGAAAAAACAATCTCAAAACCGCTTGGATCCGTTGAAGCGTTCCTGAGTTATTACCTCATAAAGGGACACTGGTCAGAATTGCAAAAAACGGCAAGGTCATTAAGGCCAAAATAGGCTGGGTCATGAAGGGGTTAAAACACTGTGTCACTTATTAGGCTCTCTGCTCATTTACTTAAGGTACCTTCACACTGACCAACTTAACAACGATAACGATAGCGATCCGTGACGTTGCAGCGTCCTGGATAGCGATATCGTTGTGTTTGACACGCAGCAGCGATCAGGATCCTGCTGTGACATCGTTGGTCGGAGCTAGAAGGCCAGCACCTTATTTCGTCGCTGGATCTCCCGCAGACATCGCTGAGTCGGCGTGTGTGACGCCGATTCAGCGATGTCTTCACTGGTAACCAGGGTAAACATCGGGTTACTAAGTGCAGGGCCGCGCTTAGTAACCCGATATTTACCCTGGTTACCAGTGTAAATGTAAAAAAAAAAAAAAAACACTACATACTTACATTCCAGTGTCTGTCGCGTCCCCCGGCGTTCTGCTTCCCTGCACTGTGTCAGCGCCGGCTGGCCGTAAAGCAGGGCACAGCGGGACGTCACCGCTCTGCTTTACGGCCGGCGCTTACAGTGCAGGGTAGCAGAACGCCGGAGGACGCGACAGACACCGGAATGTAAGTATGTAGTGTTTGGTTTTTTTTACATTTACAATGGTAACCAGGGTAAACATCGGGTTACTAAGCGCGGCCCTGCGCTTAGTAACCCGATGTTTACCCTGGTTACCCGGGGATTTCGGCATCGTTGGTCGCTGGAGAGCTGTCTGCGTGACAGCTCTCCAGCGACGCTGCAGCGATTGGCATCGTTGTCTAGATCGCTGCAGCATCGCTAAATGTGAAGGTACCTTTAGAGTGAAGGTTTTATCACTAGGACATTATCATTGCCCAGACTAGCTGCATCCTGCCAAGTGGTCTGACTTCGCCCCCTCCTCTGACCAGCAGCTCACGGTCATACACCATGCACATAGAGAGCCTGGTGATGGTGGGGCAGCCTTCTGAGCTCTGGTACTACTGCGAACTTTCATTTTTTCAGAACTGCTGTACTCAGTAAACTAAGTGACACATCACTGAAATCAGAGTCTCTGCCCCTACTTCATGCTACTGTCAGATAAGGCAACAAAAACCTGGTGACAGATTCCCTTCAGATCACGATGGTCTGGTTTAGTAGAAGCACAGCTATAGGTAGGAGATTACATTTTATTCTCCCTGTACACATGCTGCAGAGCGGGCTATCATTCAAGGTGTAAGGGGAGTGATCACAGCACTCTGCACTCACTGTGTAGTGACAGTGGCTGTAACCTCTCCCAGCACCACCCTGGTGACTGCAAGCGGCTGCAGGGAGGATAAAACTTTATTTTCTCCCCGTACCTGCACTTGCAGTAATGCCAGCCAAACATGGTTTAAACTCGATTAACCTGCAGAGCTCCAAGGATCGATTTAAAGATTCAAAAGTTCAACTTGCTAATGTGTCTGGCTTTGAAGCTTAGTGCTAGTCTATTACCAAAGCCACAAGGTAGGGTTTATCCACATGTAAGCCTATGTTAGAGGTATATGTCAGGAGGGTCTCCCTACAAATAGCAATAACGGAAGTCTACAACATATCCTACTGTATAGACATACAGTGGCATAGCCCAAAGACTACTCTTTGTTATACACTGAAGAAGATGGTACGCTGTCACATACTAACTAGCCCAGCGCTGGGCCTATGGAAACATTGGAGGTATACATCAAGAATATTTCTGAACTATACCTTTTTACTTGAAGAAAAATTAGATGTGAGTAGAGCCTTGGTGGAATCTCTCAATACCTAGGTAAATAGACCACATTGCATCATTAACCAAACACTGGGCCCAGTGCAGTTGCTAAAAATGACGTGACATATTCCCTTTAAGGGGCAATAATCTATTTAGGAGGGGCTATCAATCCTATTTCATCATTGGAATCAATTTAGGGACCATAGCTATAGGGGGGATCATCTGCTTCCATTCTGATATATCCCATATATAAATACATATACTTATTTCATTATTGGCTCCTCTGCATGTTGTGGTTCTTTACATTATAAATTGAATGTTAACAATAAGCATATTAGATTACTACACACTCTTATTAGTCAGCTAACATTACTAATCCTTGGAAGTGCTATACAACTTTTTCAAAGCGGCATTGATGAGACTTGATTAGATACGGATTTTCTGGATTATCAGACAGTTATAACAAATAACATAAAACTCGTGAGGATAGAAAGCCTTTAAAGGGCTTGCTTCTTTAAAAAAAAAATGTTTCCCTTACATTCGGCTTGATGTACAAGAAAACAAACTGGAGATTTAATTACCCTCCCTGGTTCCTGTGCTGTATCTCCATTGTGCCCCAGCTCGGCAGCTCCTGCCATCTACTTCTTTAGGGGAATTAACCGCAGCACTGCTGACGTGACGTTACCGCTGCAGCCAAACAACGCAGACCGATGCAGTGGCAGAGACACAGCGTTAGACCTGGGGAGAGTAAGTAAAGCCCTGTCTGTTTTTTTACAGGTAGTTGAACTTATACACAAACTTTTTTTTAAAAGAGACATCTTTTTAAAAGTTTCATCACAAAATCTTAGAATAGAACGTAATCAGACGTTCCGGATTACCCGGGTCCAATGGGGAAGGTTAGGAGAGGCTTTGTACTCCACTACTTGGTTTCCTAATGATTTTACAGTAATTAATTATTTTCAGGTTTTTTGACAATGTTATAAATAAGGACAGCCCGCTCCCCTCATGTGTCCAGCAAGCCTCGGCTGTAGCGGATAGGAAGAGGAACAGCACAAAGGTGGACATCACAGAACTGATCAGGGAGTCAAATGAGGTATGTTATACCTGTGCAGGCCTGTGGCCGCCATGCAGATGTAATACAAGATTTCATCAATATTGGGCACGTTCTTGGACGGATTGTCATATACAACTGTCGGGTTTTGTGGGTCATGGTTGGAACCTGCTATCTGATATAGTTGTTGGCAAATGTTTAGACTTGGACTTTGCAAATATTTAAGGAAAATGGTTTTATCCATCGCTGTCTTTCATAGCCGAGACTGGATCTAGAAACCGAGATTTAAAAAAAAGCTGAGCCCAGCCGCAATATAATGTTTGTGTAACTCCCATGGAAATGAATGGGATCATGGAAACGGTGTAGGAAAGGTACGTTGTTGGCATAACTCCTCAGTTATGCTACGCTGTGTTCATACATCCCATTAATTTTTATGGGATTTATGCAAGCCGCATAGCGCAGCTGTGCTCGCCTGTTTTTGTAGCCTCTTCTCTGGTGGCCAGGAGCCAGGACCTAGAAGCAGTTGTTCATGTCTCAGCCATGAAAGGCAGAGATTGGAATAACAGTGCAAGAACAATTTATCCTGATTTGTAAAAACATGTTTTTGTTTTTTTTTTCCAAATGTCAAATCTGCAGAGATATGGGGCCATTCGGTATGAAGATGTGGAAAGCATGCGGACTAGAAACCGCCTGTATGTCATCCAGACTTTAGAAATGACGACCAAGCAAAATGTGGTTTGTACTATTTTCTTATTTTATGTGACATTTGAAATGGAAAACAAATGTATCTGCTTTCTGGAGACAGAGTACACGCCTGTGTATTCATGTGTTGTATGGCCTGCATATTCACATATCATACCACCTGTGTATTCATGTGTTGTATGGCCTGCATATTCTCATATCATACTGCCTGTGTATTCATGTGTTGTATGGCCCGCATATTCACATATCATACCGCCTGTGTATTCATGTGTTGTATGGCCTGCATATTCACATATCATACCGCCTGTGTATTCATGTGTTGTATGGCCTGCATATTCACATATCATACCGCCTGTGTATTCATGTGTTGTATGGCCTGCATATTCTCATATCATACTGCCTGTGTATTCATGTGTTGTATGGCCCGCATATTCACATATCATACCGCCTGTGTATTCATGTGTTGTATGGCCTGCATATTCACATATCATACCGCCTGTGTATTATTATTAATACATTATGTATTGTGAACAGTTAAGCTAGATGAAGATAAAATAACCTCTAAAAGGCGTAAAGTTAAAGATGACACATTTCCTTTGCATTTTAGGCAAAAAATATCTAGATATTGTAATATTTTTCATGTCAAAAATTACAAAAAAGAAAATGGGCCAATGCAAAAGTTTGGGCACCCTTGGAGATTTGTGTCCTCGGATAGCTTTGACCAAGGTTTCCGGCCTTAAAGGGAAACTGTCACCCCCAAAATCGAAGATGAGCTAATCCCACCAGCATCAGGGGCTTATCTACAGCATTCTATAATGCTGTAGATAAGCCCCCGATGTAACCTGAAAGATGAGAAAAAGAGGTTAGATTATACTCACCCAGGGGCTGTCCCGCTGCGGTCCTGGCCCGATGGCTGTCGCTGTCCGGTCCGGGGCCTCCCATCTTCTTACGATGACGTCCTCTTCTTGTATTCACGCTGCGGCTCCGGCGCAGGCGTACTTTGTCTGCCGTGTTTGAGGGCCTCTCTGACCTTTCCCGGCGCCTGCACACTGCAGTACTTTGCTCTGCCCTTAACAGGGCAGACAAAGTACGCCTGCGCCAGAGTCGCAGCGTGAATACAAGAAGAGGACGTCATTGTAAGAAGATGGGAGGCCCCGGACCGCAACAGCCATCGGACCAGGACCGGACCAGGACCGCCCCTGGGTGAGTATAATCTAACCTCTTTTTCTCATCTTTCAGGATACATCGGGGGCTTATCTACAGCATTACAGAATGCTGTAGATAAGCCCCTGATGCTGGTGGGCTTAGCTCATCTTCGATTTTGGGGGTGACAGATTCCCTTTAATTAGCCTGCTATGGTTATGGCTTGTTCACTATCATCATTAGGAAAGGCCAGGGATGCAACTTTCCCAGCTTTATAAAAACCCAGTCTCCTCTAACCTTGTGCCAAAAAACAGCAGCCATGGGTTCTTCTAAGCAGCTGCCTAGCACTCTGAAAATAAAAATGGTGGAGGCCCACAAAGCAGGAGAAAGGTATTAAGAAGATAGCAAAGTGTTTTCAATTTGCTTTTTCCTTAGTTTGAAATGTAATTAAGAAATGGCAGTTAACAAGAACAGCGGATGTCAAGATGAGGTCTGGAAGACCAAGCAAAATATCTGTGAGAGCTTCTTTTAGGATTGCTTGAGAGGCAAATCAGAACCCCCGCTTAAATGTAAAAAGACCTTCAGAAAGATTTAGCAAACTCTGGAGTTGCTGTACATTGTTCTACTGTTCAGAGACACCTGCTAAATTTGGCCTTCATGGAAGAGTCATCAGAAGAAAAGCTCTCCTGCATCCTCATCATAAAATTCATAATCAGAAGTATGCAAAAGAACATCTAAGCAAGCCTGATACACTTTGGAAACAAGTCCTATGGACTGATGAGGTTAAAATAGAAGTCTTTGGCCACAATGATCAAAGGTATTTGTTGGGGAAAAAAGGGCATAGAACTTCAGGAAAAGAACATTTCGCCAACAATTAATTTTAGGGATGGATCAGTCATGCTTTGGGGCTGTGTTTGCAGCCAATGGCATGGGGAACATTTCACGAGTAGAGGGAAGAATGGATTCAATGAAATTTCAACAAATTCTTGACACAAACATAACACCATCTGTAAAAAGCTGAAGTTTAGAAGAGGATGGCTTCTACAAATGGATAATGATCCTAAACACACATCAAATCCACAATAGACTACCTCAAAAGGTGCAAACTGAAGATTTTACAATGGCCCTCACAGTCCCCTGATCTCAACATCATTGAAAATCTTTGGCTAGACCTCAAAATTAGCAGTGCATGTAAGATGACCCAGGAATCTCCCAGAACTGGAAGAATTTTTCAATGAAGAATGGATGAAAATCCCTCAAACAAAAATTGAAAGACTCCTCCTGTCTGGAAACAAAAAGAGTTTACAAGCTGTGATACTTGCAAAAGGCGGTGCTACTACCGTAGGCACTAACCATTCAGGGTGCCCAAACTCCAGACTTTTGCATTAGACCACTTTTTCCTTTTTGTAATTTATAAAATGTAAAAAAAATATATATACAGTACAGACCAAAAGTTTGGACACACCTTCTTATGTAAAGATTTTTCTGTATTTTCATGACTATGAAAATTGTAAATTCACACTGAAGGCATCAAAACTATGAATTAACACATGTGGAATTATAAACTTAATAAAAAAGTGTGAAACAACTGAAAATATGTCTTATGTTTTAGGTTCTTCAAAGTAGCCACCTTTTGCTTTGATGACTTCTTTGCATACTCTTGGCATTCTCTTGATGAACTTCAAGAGGTAGTCACCGGGAAGGGTCTTCCAACAATCTTGAAGGAGTTCCCAGAGATGCTTAGCACTTGTTGGCCCTTTTGCCTTCACTCTGCGGTCCAGCACACCCCAAACCATCTCGATTGGAGTCATCTGGCGTAGCACCCCATCACTCTCCTTCTTGGTCAAATAGTCCTTACACAGCCTGGAGGTGTGTATGGGGTCATTGTCCTGTTGAAAAATAAATGATGGTCCAACTAAACGCAAACCGGATGGAATAGCATGCCGCTGCAAGATGCTGTGGTAGCCATGCTGGTTCAATATGCATTCAATTTTGAATAAATCCCCAACAGTGTCACCAGCAAAGCACCCCCACACCATCACACCTTCTCCTCCATGCTTCACGGTGGGAACCAGGCATGTAGAGTCCATCCATTCACCTTTTCTGCGTCGCACAAAGACACGGTGGTTAGAACCAAAGATCTCAAATTTGGACTCATCAGACCAAAGCACAGATTTCCACTGGTCTAATGTCCATTCCTTGTGTTCTTTAGCCCAAACAAGTCTCTTCTGCTTGTTGCCTGTCCTTAGCAGTGGTTTCCTAACAGGTATCTTACCACGAAGGCCTGCTGCACAAAGTCTCCTCTTAAGGCCGGCGTCACACTCAGCGTATGAAAATACGGTCCGTATTTTACGGCCGTAATACGCAGAAATGTTCCAAAAATAGTGATCCATATGTCATCCGTAGGCAGAGTGTGGCAGCGTATTTTGCGCATGGCATCCTCTGTATGTAATCCGTATGGCATCCGTACTGCGATATTTTCTCGCAGGCTTGCAAAACCGACATCTAATGGATTTATGTGCTCAAATGTTCGTTAAAACATATATATATATATATATATATATATATATATATATATATATATATATATATATATATATTCTGTATTTATATTTAATTCGGCTCGAGATATGTGAAAAGCCGGTAATTCAATTGCCGGCTTATCATTTCTCCTTCCCAAACCCGGCATGATATGAGACATGGTTTACATACAGTAAACCATCTCATATCCCTTTTTTTTTTGCATATTCCACACTACTAATGTTAGTAGTGTGTATGTGCAAAATGTGGGCACTCTAGCTTGTAAAATAAAGGGTTAAATGGCGGAAAAAATTGGCGTGGGCTCCCGCGCAATTTTCTCCGCCAGAGTGGTAAAGCCAGTGACTGAAGGCAGATATTAATAGCCTAGAGAGGGTCCATGGTTATTGGCCCCCCCTGGCTACAAACATCTGCCCCCAGCCACCCCAGAAAAGGCATATCTGGAAGATGCGCCTATTGTGGCACTTGGCCACTCTCTTCCCATTCCCGTGTAGCGGTGGGATATGGGGTAATGAAGGGTTAATGTCACCTTGCTATTGTAAGGTGACATTAAGCCAGATTAATAATGGAGAGGCGTCAATTATGACACCTATCCATTATTAATCCAATAGTACGAAATGGTTGTTGTAATATTTTATTATACTGGTAATCCACCTGATGACCCTCGTCCTGTAACAAAGGAAAAATAAAAACTCAACAATATCTCATACCTTCCGACGCTCAGGTCAAGTCCCACGAAGTAAATCCATCTGATGGGGTTAAATCATTTTACAGCCGGGAGCTGTGCTAAAGCAGTGCTCATGGCTGTAAAACCCCCGGGAATTAATGGATTGCAAGGGAATGACCTGTAGTTACCTTGAGTTGTGGTGAGGCGCCCTCTGCTGGATGTCCTCATGAACTGGAGCCTGGTAAAAGTTCCCACGCTCGAGTTCAGTCCGGGGACTGAGCTGGCCAGTCAATAGTAGCCACCTTGTTCTATTTTTTTCATTCCGTTACTGTCTTAGCTCTGTGACAAGGAGCATTATCATCCTGGAAGATATAATCCCCTGAAAACAGGTGTTGAGCAGAAGGCAGCATTTTCTTATTAAGGATGTCTATGTATTTTTTTGCATTAACCATACCCTCCACTATATGAAGCCTTCCAACACCATTGGCTGCCATACAGCCCCATCCTCCCTTTTAGTTGACTTTTCTGGGCCGACCAGATCTGGCCCTGTCCTGGGTAATTCCAAGCTGCTTATGTTTCTGCAAAATTCTTACGACAGTACTCTGACTACAGCCGACCTTCCTTGCGATCTGGGGGCCAGTATAACCCTCTTCATGTAGCACCACAACTCGCACACGATCCTCCGCTGACAAAAATCTGAAGGCTCCCATCATAAAACTCTACAGTATGATTCACTAGATAGACCAACAGATAAAACAAACAAAGCAGCAGATGTGATGCAATGTAATGCAATGTGATTGGCTGCCATATCCAGGTTATGATTGGTCACAAGAACCTCATCTGTGATTGGCTAATTTTGGATCTGAAGCTGTACAATATTTAGTTGTGCTTTCAATTCCCATATTGTTGCAATAATTTCAGGCAAAACTGCTTCAAAAGCTAAAAATATTACAGTGAGAGAATGCAAAATTGTACTCTGAACAAAACCATATATAATATGTCATATTAGTATCGCAGATATTCGACAGAAAACGTTTAAAACTGGAAAAATCAATTTATCCTATGCAGGACTTTTGAACACCACTGTGTATGTGTGTGTGTGTATGTGTATATATATATATATATATATATATATATATATATATATATATATATATATATATATATATATATATATATATATTATATATATATATTATACATACACATATATATATATACACAAAAAAAAAATCTGACCACCTCGTTAGTGTGAACATGTGCAAGCTGCAAGTTTTTTCCTTTTCTTAAACTTACGGAAATGAATGAAAGTTAATGTTCTTGGCGCATAAATTGGCCAATTCATGTATGCCCATCAAGCACGGCAAGGTGACCTCCCTCTGACGGGTCCCTGCTCTACTGTACATGCCTTCTCTTGGACTATCAACCTACAATTTTGGACACTCATGTCTACTCCTGGGTTTAACCTACAATTTATGAGCAAGTAGAGCTGATTACAGCCACCTGCAGGTCAATGGGACTAGTGCATATATATATTTTGCCTAAAATACAAAGGAAATGTGTTTATCTTTAGCTCTTTTAAATATCATTTTATTTTCAACTTGCTTAACTCTTCATAATAACAATTTTGACTAGGGGTGCCCAAACTTTTACAAGCCACTCTAGTCACATGTTGTATCGCCTATAAATTTGTGTATTATCTCCAGCATATTCACATGTTGTATCTCCGACGTCTCCACGTGTCAGATCGCCGACGTCCCCACGTGTCGCTTCTCCCGACGTCTCCGTGTGTCGCTTCTCCCGACGTCTCCGTGTGTCGCTTCTCCCGACGTCTCCGTGTGTCGCTTCTCCCGACGTCTCCGTGTGTCGCTTCTCCCGACGTCTCCGCTTGTCGCTTCTCCGACGTCTTCACGTGTCAGATCGCCGACGTCTCCACATGTTGGGTCGCCTACATTTACCAGCACCTCTTTATGTTCTCCCTGCAGGTTCGAGTTGTTTTGCAGGATGTGAAGTTTAGTCCTTCTGATCTAGAGGAACTGTATTGCATATTTAAGGTAATAATTCTTGCTATTATGTCCTCCTCTGAAGTAGAATACATTTTTAACAGATATCCAATATTTTGAAAAGTAAGATTAATCAGAAATGAGACTTCTGGATAGGAGGAAATGTATGAGTGCTATTGTGTCAGGTATTATAGCGGCGCAGCTCTGATTCTTGTTATAAATCCCTTCATAAACAGGGAGAACATATTGCTCAGCACTACGTGGTAAATTATCTCGTGATACCAATGACGGCTCTGTAAAGCATTGCCAGACATTTTGGCCTCTTATTGGTCATCTGCTTTTCGATTGAATGACTGTCAGTAATGGCAAGGAGCGAGCAGCGGTATTGTCACACGTGTAACTCTGTCAGACGTATAAATCAAGAGTCATTGAAATATATTGAAATCTGATAGGGGGCTGCGCTGCATTCGGCAGAATGAAATTGCTTTGATTTTGTTTACGTTTTTAATTATTTGCTCTGATGATACAATTATTTCTCCTTCGCCTCATTGGGGGACACAGACCGTGGGTGTTATGCTGCTGCCACTAGGAGGACACTAAGTGATACAAAGAAAGTTAGCTCCTCCCCTGCAGTATACACCCTCCTGCTGGCCCTCAGCTAACCAGTTCTTGCTTAGTGTCTGTAGGAGGCACTTGGGTCTGTTTTCAGACCCCAACTTTCTTATTTTAATTTAAATTTTTATTTTTCTGTAAATTTTTATTTTTTATTCAACGGAGTGAAGGGGGCGACGGATCCTTTTTTATGGGACCCGCTCTCCCCCGAACCAGCAACAGGCGAGCACGGCGAGTATACCTCCCCGTCCCTCTCCTGCGACGCGGGAGCACGCCAATTTTTACTGGGGCGACGGGTTTCCATCTTTGGTCCCGATCTCCCTTCCCCCTGCAAGACGGCGAGCACATAGAGCTTGCTCTAATGTTCCTCTCCGGTGGCCCGACATACAAGGCCCACATCACATGGCGTTGCATACTTGCGGCAGAGCCCAAAGGGATTACAGAAGAGGATGAGGATGGAGCGCGCAGGGACAGGGGGACCTGCATTACCGGACTGTGAGTACATCAGGAGTTCCCCTCCTGCGCTCCGGATCGCTTTGCGGCCGCGCCACCGCACACCGCCGGGCAGGCCGGAAATTTAGTCCCCGGCTTTTCAGCTGGAGTAGGCCGCAGTGGGCAGATCCCTCCCACGGCCGTAACCCCGCCCCCTATTTCGGCGCTTCTCGTCTGGGACGAGAGGCGCCCTGCAGATCTCGGGGGCCATTCTTCTCACGCTGCCTGCGTGGAAGATGCTGTCCTGGGGGTGCCACTGGCCGGTACGCCAGCGGCAATCATTCGGCGCGCGGCCAGCCGACGCGCTCCACCGGCAGGCTCCATAAATTTAGTCCCTGGCTTTTCCAGCCGGACTAGGCCGCAGTTGAAATCCCCTTCAGGGGCGAAGGTGCCTTCACGATCCCGATGGGCTGAACTTCGTGGATGTACAGAAGCCCCTCTCCATGGTCCGGGCAGCCCCCACTGTCCCACCACTGTGAAAGCGGATGGCACAAGGAGGCGGATGGTTCCTCTCCACCTCCCTAACAAGAGGGATGATGGATTGAGGTTTATCCCTCTATCCCTGCACCGTCCACGCTGCAATACCCGACATCCGCGGCGGCTCCATGCCGGGACGCGCACCGTTGGTGAGTGGATCCTGCCAGCGATGGGCTTCTGCAGCGGGATATTCACAGGCAGTCTCAGGCTTCCCTGTGGCCCACCTCCCTGAGGTAACGCTCCAGCTGGCTACAAAATTTAGCTCCTGGCTTCGGCCGATGTGTAGGCCGCACCACCAGAAGCGCACTGTGGCGCCTTAAGGCGGCTCTGCATTTTTTTTCCTGCCGTTTTTTCGCCTGGCACGGAAGCGCTCGATTTTCTCGAGCAACGGGTGACCACCCCTAACTTCTACGCTGGCGCCGGCTGCAGAAATTTACGCCCCGGCTTGGGCCTATTCATGGAAGTCTCGAGGCTCCGCCCTCGTCATGCCTGTGGCTCCGCCCCCTGAATTGGCGCTTCTCGCTCGCTGCGAGATTTTACCTAAACCCGCACGACCAGTATAAAGTCACACGACCAGTATTCTCTGGTCTTAAAGGCACGTGACCAGTATTCTCTGGTCTTAAAGGCACGTGACCAGTATTCCCTGGTCTTAAAGGCACGTGACCAGTATTCCCTGGTCTTAAAGGCACATGACCAGTATTCCCTGGTCTTAAAGGCGCGTGACCAGAATTCCAGGGTCTTAAAGACACATGACCAGTAAGTATCCCCTGGTCTTAAACGCACACAGTATTCCCTGGTCTTAAAGGCACACGACCAGTATTCCCTGCTCTTTAAGGCACACGACCAGGATTCCCTGCTCTTTAAGGCACACGACCAGGATTCCCTGGTCTTAAAGGCACACGACCAGGATTCCCTGGTCTTAAAGGCACACGACCAGTATTCCCTGGTCTTAAAGGCACACGACCGGTATTCCCTGGTCTTAAAGGCACACGACCGGTATTCCCTGGTCTTAAAGGCACACGACCAGCATTCCCTGGTCTTAAAGGCACACGACCAGCATTCCCTGGTCTTAAAGGCACACGACCAGTATTCCCTGGTCTTAAAGGCACATGACCAATCCGAAACTGGTCATAAATGAGGAGCCCTCTGCCGCTGATCCCAGTTTATCCCAGTGTAACTAGTTCCCTCAGTCTAAACTCCCTCGTAGAGCTTTTGCCATCCAGTCCGGATATGCGAGTCACTGGATAGAAGCCTCTACGTGGGACGCTATGCCTGGTCTGATTTTTAAGGGCGACAGGCACTTTAAAGGGCGCCGGTCTCCCCACACCATCAACAGACGGGCACATGAAGGTCGCTTCCAGGTATCCTTTTTCTGCATCCAGGTCTAACGCCAGACAACCTGTCCTGTCCACTCGGAGACCTGAACTCTGTGGATGTACAGAGGCACCCTTTTTCGGGCGTCTGAGCACCCCCCTCTGCATCACCACTATTTAACAGAAGATGCAAGAAGGCCAATGTTCCCTCTCCACCTCCCTGTTAGGAGGATGGTGGATCGAGGCTCCTAATTTTTAGCTCTATGACCAGCTGGAAGCAGCGGCGCATTCTGCCACTCGGCAGATTAACCGGGTGCAATCTCCTGTGGTTTACCTACCAGTATCCCTGCCCGATATGTCCTCAATTAAAAATGCCACGCTCTGTCAAATAGCAAATCTGGTTTGTTCCGTTTTGCGGCTACGGGTCCAGCCCTCTACCCTCCCTAGCCGCCGCATGGATTGCTAGAGCAACGGTCTCCTGCCTGGAGACCTTAACTACCTTGATTCACACCAGTACCCCTTTCCTGAAGACAGTTCAGCTGGTCAATCAAATTTTTCAGCGGGAGACTAACCAAGGAACGTACGTTCCTACAGCCCCGACCAACAGTGAAAGGGTTGTCCAGGACAGTCTAGATCTAAGGGATCTTGGTTCCTAAAAAGGGAACGAGAAGTAGGACCGATCCCGGACCTCAAACTTCTAACAACTTTTTCACAAGGTTCTTCTTCTTCGAATGGAGTTCCTCCGCTCAGCTATTACTTCAACAAAAAAGGTGCAGTCTCTGGCATCCATCGACATTCGGGATGCCTAACCTCTTCAAAATTCCTTTGCTTTTCCATTCGTGAACAGCATTTAAGTCACGACCTTGTCCTTCGGCCTTCCTACCGCACCCAGAGTGTTCGCAAGGGTCATGGCGGCTGTCATCTTGCACCTAGAGGCGTGGTCGTTTTGCCCTGTTTGGCCGACTGTTTACACGCCCTTGCAGGACTACGCTGAGTCGTCTATATCACTTGTGATATCCTCTCACCTGGACTGGAAGCTAGACTTAGACAACTTCTCATTTCCAGCCCAGCAGATATCCTTTTTGAGGATGATCCGGTATTCTTCCAGAAGGGTGGTAAATTTCCCTCCAGACAAGGTCATGGTTTTTTAACAGGGAGCTCGCGCTCTTGCTCACTCATCCCCTCATTTAATTCGATTTGCTGGGAGGTTTCTTAAAAAAAAAAAAAACAACAACGGAGACGACAATGGAAGCAGTTTCCTTCGCTCCGTTAGTTTTTTCAGCAAGTCAAGCAGCCTTTCAGACGATTCTGAGCTCTTTCTTCATCCGGGGTTTTTTCTCCCGGTTCCATGGTTACTAGTAACTTCCAATGCCAGGCCTCTTCTCCCGATCATTGCTCTGGAGATCTCAAAGGTAGTCCTATAGTAGGTCCACTACCTTATGGCGGGTCAACCCAGCCGATTTCAATTGGACAGCGCCACGGCTGTGTCATACGTCAATCATCTAGCGAGTACCCACGTTCAAGCACCTTGGCCAAGGTACCTCACATAGGCCGAGATCTATCACTCGGTGATCTTGGCAGTACATGTCCCAGGAGTAGAACTCTGGGCTGCGAACATATTTAGCTGTCAGGGTTTCACCTCAAGTGAGTGGGAACTTCACCTGGAAGTCTTCCATCAGACCCGCCTTCACTGGAGCTCTACAGTTGTAGTTCGGATGGCGTCCTGACTGATCGCCTGTGTACTCGAGTTTGTTGTTCGGCCTCGAGATCCAAGAGCCATCGCACTGCATGCTCTGGTTATTCCGTGGTACCAGTTTCCACTTCCGAGAGTTTTTCAGAAGCAGAAAGGGCCCCAGTGATCCTCGAAAATCCGCACTGACCACGTCAGTTAGCTTGCGGAGCTGATAGCTTTCTGTCTTTCTGCAACAAAACTGCAAGTAGGGACCACCTCGCAGGATGTTTTCATATGTAGTTCTTCCCTATTGCATACCGTTAGATCATTGGGATCTATTCTATTAGGGAAGGTCGCCCCCTTTTTTCTCGGCGATATCCTCATCCTGATGAGTCTTCGGTGCTAATGGGTCTTTTCAGACCTTTTTCCCTTATTTCCTTCAAGGCAAGGTGGTATTGTATCACTACTGTCATGAGGGCATAGTTCTTCCCTCATCTCTTTTGGCACCAGTCCACAAAATGGAATGAGTTCCCCATATTCCGAACGAAGCGAGTGCTTTGAGTAGGTACGTCTTGAGGACGGCGTCCCTCCCAAGGTTGGACACTGTATCTTGGGTTTCCTAACGGTAAGAGGAAGGCTTCCTGACGTTTACAGGAAGGGTTTGGCCGTCTTCATCGGCCATTTAGCCTGGTGTATTCTTTTCTCCATCCAGGAGTCCTTCCGTGTTAGATGACAGCCTATCTCCCTGTCTATCGTGGGTTCTAGGCACCAGGCATCGACAAGACACGCCTGCAAGCTTGCGGATTCGTCCAGTCCGCATGCATTCTTGAAGCATTATAATTCCCAGACTTCCACAGATGTGGCTCTGGGCAGGCGGACTCTGCAGGCCGCGGTGGCGCACTTGTAAGTAGCAGTTACACAGGGCCTGATCTGACGTTGTCCCCACCCAGGGACTGCTTTGGTACGTCCCACGGTCTGTGTCCCCCAATGAGGCGTAGGAGAAAGAGGGATTTTTGTGTACTCTCCGTAAAATCCTTTTCTCCGAGCCAATCATTGGGGGACACAGCTCCCACCCTGGTATTGGCTTATGCTTGTTTTTTTATAATCCGATATGCTATACTCTCATATATAATATGACATGCTGTAAGCTAATATGTTGTTACTGATCTCCTACTGCTTTTTACACCGAACTGGTTAGCTGAGGGCCAGCAGGAGGGTGTATACTGCAGGGGAGGAGCTAACTTTCTTTGTATCACTTAGTGTCCTCCTAGTGGCAAGCAGCATAACACCCACGGTCTGTGTCCCCCAATGATTGGCTCAGAGAAAAGGATTTTACGGTGAGTACACAAAAATCCCTCTTTTTTTTTCTAAGAGAGAACACTTCTTGTCTTGTTATTGGAGTGTGAATACCAGCGCCATACTAAGTCACCATGACCCGAGCCTGCCGTATCTAGAGCAGTATCACATAGACTGCCAGCAGTTCCGGACTCTGTACCATCTTCTCAGCCCCTGGGCTTACTCTCCGGGAGTGGACTCGCTTGCATTGTGGACCTTCCGTCTATTGGATGAAAATTCAGATGGTCTCATCAATTTTAAAGAATTTGCTTTGGCATTCGGTGAGACCTACATTAATCTAAATAACACAAGTTTGAGGACAAGTAGAAATAGTAATTAATGTACTCATCTTGTTCTAGATATTATTGTTAATGGCAGCTTTACAGACCGGCTCAAGCTACTCTTCAAAATGCATATACCGCCAGGTCTGTATATTTAGAGGCAATGCAAATAAAATGCTTCTTAGGTGTATGTGTTGATGTCTTCAGTGTATTGTATTTATTTGTCAAATTTTAGCTTTTACTGAAGTGGGATCTCTGAGCCCGTCAGAGGAAGCCAAACTATCCAAAGAGGATCTGATGCATTTCAGCCAACTTCATGGTAAATGAATGGTAACTGTAATGTTCTAGAGGGAATCAAGATTTGATGGTCTCGTTCTTGTCTATTTCTTCCACAGTTATTGCTTTGCTTGTGATTTGGCAGAAACCTGCACTTACGTTTTTTGTGTAACGTCATATGAATACGCGTAATCATTAATAGACAGTTTATGACAATGCAACTAGTGTGTCAGCCTTCAACAAATATAGATGGATACTGATGATATAAAGGGAATCTGTCCGTAAGATCAACACTCATAAGAAATCTATATGGGCATGTAGGTTATAGAAAGTGAAATAACGTGACACCTTGATATCTGCAATCCAATATCTTATTCAAGAGAAATCCACGTGATCCTTGCTATGTAAATGAGCTGTTAAGATCTATGGGCAGGACATGGATCTTCCTGAGAATCTACCTCTAGAGCTTATATTAAAGGGAACCTGTTACCCCCTGGGGCATTTTTAAGATATAGATATGGGCATACAGGCGATAGAATTGTTCAAATAGGCCTACCTTTATGCCTCATTGCTGAGGTCTTGTTGATGAGAAATGGGATTTCTGTATTTAGACCCTTGCGCAAACGCAAGTGAACGCATGTCCTTGCGTTCCTATGCATTCCCATAGACTGTAATGCGTTGTTTTGACGCACTCCTTCCGCAAATGTCCGCATACGTATGGCGGCGGAAATTTGACGCCTCAAAAATTGCAACATGATGCGTTAGCCGTGCCCAGCCGCACACCGCAAAAAGACGCATGCGTAAGCAAACACGGGCGAACGTATTCACCTGCGTCTACAATGTTAAAGATATGAAATCAAGACGCATGCGGATGTATGGGTCAGAAACGCTGCGGGCACAACCGCAAATGTGAAACCGACCTTACTCTGTTCTCAGATGGGGCAGCAAAAACTAAATCAGAAACAAACAAGCACATAGACTGCTCTCATTTACTTTAAATAAGTCTTTTTAAAATGAAATGTAATTTGTAATGTTCCTGAAGGGTGGGATTTGCAAGGGAAAGATCTCAGAAAGGGATAACTTCTTCACAATATAGGACATAGTATTACATCCTATGTATGTAGTGCGTTCAGGATCATACCTCGCAGATGCCAGCTGTGTTACACAGCTTCTATCTGCCTCTAACAGCAGCGACCAGAGGGAGCATCAATCACTGCTGTTTAACCACTTAAATGCCGCTATCAATCACTGTGGCATTTAAATGGCTGTGTTGCCAGTGCATGCATACACCAACTCCCATTATCTCCCCTTCCATCGCATGGTGCCAGACAGGACATCACGAGTCCTACAGAATGGGACCCTTTCTTTATCATGTCTATAGGTCTTTCAGGCACATTTTTGCCAAAGGTTTTATACAATCAGCATCCCCAAGAGTGTACCAAACCGCGCTCCTCTGAAATGTCCGACAGCTGGGTGCCTAGCTTAGTATAAGGCCCCTCCAAATCTGGTTCTGGAAGATATACAAGCCCTTTTGTAATTTCTTGTTAATTAAAATTTGCAGCCATTCTCGAGCTAGTAAAACTCTTCTTTTCTTATGTTTACAACTTGTTGCCTAGGAGACTGACCACCGCTGCTGTCTAGCTTGTAAGCACTGCACTGAAGCTGGCTGTGAATAATTGATACCAGTGCCCTCCAATGTCCCTGGCCAGCTTCAAAGCAATGTTTACAAGCTCAATGGAGAATAGCTTGTAAGCGCTGTGCGTGTTCTGCCACCTCTGATAGGCAGCAGTGGTGATCTGTCACTTAGGCAACGAGATGTATACAAAAGAAAAATCTTAATATTTCAAGAACAGCTAAAGATTTTAATACTGTAATACATTTTGCAAGCATTATAGCCATCTCTATGAAGATGGGAATAACCTTTAAAGTGCCTCTAATTTAAGCAGCGTATGTTTTTATATACTTATATGTAATACATTCTCCTTCTACAGTGTCATCTCCTGTAGAAATCTCCAGCCCTGAAGACAAAACTAAGAGTCCTGAGAAAGGTATTTTGAAACATTTGGACCCCAGTTCACTTAACAGTTTGCACCAGAAAACTGCCGTAAAACTGTTGCAAATGTCAAAAATGTTTTAGTACATGGGGGGAGTTATTATACCAGTAATGTGTGCGTGAGCGAGGCCTAGTGCCACCTGACAAATTCTAATTTACACATTACTGAGTCTGATGGCCGGCCGCTGAACAATGCACCAAACGGATTAAGAATGGAATTTGGTGCAGTCCAAGGGGTATGCCATCGCTACCGTCTTCCTGCCCGCTCAGATAGACGGACAGGCCTCTCCCTACATGTACCCCAACTATTATATGATACTATGATGAGCTATGGGCAGTCTCATCATAATAGTTGTCCAGTGTGGAGACTTGGATCACTTCTGAATTGTATGACTTTGATTTTAAAGGTAAAGGGAAGATCGATATTCAGGCATATTTAAAACAGTGGCAAGATGAACTGGTGCGTAAGGAGGAAAGTATTAAGGATTTGCCCAGAATGAACCAGGTAATCGTTCACTTTCATTATTTTACAGTAAATACCATTTATTTCCCTCATGTTTTACTGGTCTCCACTTTGCAGAGGGAGGAATATTTATTTTTACAGATGACCCAGTTTCTGGTTTATACTATATCTGTGTGCAGATGATGGGGATGATGTGATCGAGTAGTAGCAGGACAGGTGAATATGACTGAGGAATGTCTGTAAGCAACAGAGGTTTATCTAAATGTTCATATGCCCCGCATTACATGGTTTATTAGTAGTGATGAGCGAACATGCTGGGATAAGGTGTTATGTGAGCATGCTCGGATGCTAACACAGTGTCTTTGGCATGCTCGAAAAATATGTTTGAGCCTCCGCAGCTGATTGACTCACGGCTAAGAAACCGACAATCCCTGCATGTGATGATGCTGCCTAACAGCCACAAGACATGCAGCCGCGGGGACTAGAACATGTTTTTCAAGCACGCCGAAGACCTACAGTTAGCACACGAGCATGCTCAGATAACACCTTATCCCTGCACGTTCGCTCATCACTATTAGCTTCATTAACTTACAATCTGCACACTTCTACTTTTCCACATGCTTAAATTGAAGACTAGGAATTACTGTCGTCCTTTACTTCCTCCGTGCTGTTGTGTACGGCAGAAGCAGTTGAAGAGGTAAAATAAGTAAGAGAGCGTGAGATGGAGAAATAGAGCTTCAGACTAGGTTTACATACTTGCAGTGCATTTTGCTAGACATATACATCTGACTTGCAAAAACTGTGTTCAGACCTACTCATGGACTGAAATGGGCAAGCCGGAGCAGTTTTTTTTTCTTGGATGTATAGAAAATTGCAGTTGACTTCGCTTTTATTTTCCTCACCCCAAAAAGTGTTAAAAGTGTTCAGTTTTTTTCTTTTTTTTTTTTACCATTGTTCTCAATTCGAGACATATTGAAAAGTAAAGTAATACATTTCAATATTAGCAAAAGATGTGCGTTCATAATTATGTAAGAAAAAGGTTTACTTCCCTAGAAATGTGTTGTGCACTTCCCCACCGAGTTGACAAAGAAATGCGGAGCGGTGGGCATGTCTAAACAAGTACAAACTATTTGAAAAAGATGTGTTTTCTTTTTTCGTTTTTGACGTTTCAGATTGTCTGCGGTGTTTCTGCACATAGTATCTAAAGTGGGCTACTTGCATTTATGTATTTATTTTTTTACATACGTTTTTTGTACCTGTCTTTTTTTTTTTTTTTTTTTTTTTTGCCTCTTTTTGGTGCATCATGCTTTCAGATAAAACTGCTTTCGTTTTTTATACTTCTTTATATCTGCGGGCAGCATGATGCCTCACTGATTAGCACGAGTACAGTATTGTAATTACGTTATAAATTAGTGTAATATTGTAATTATTCAACCATCTCTCATCAGACCCAGTTCATCCAGTTTTCAAAAACACTATACAACTTATTTCATGGGGACCCTGATGAAGAATTGTTATACCGTGCCATTGCGGCTGTCACCAGTCTCCTCCTTCGTATGGAAGAGGTGGGAAGGAGACTGCAGAACTCTGCTTCACCAGCGCAGATTGTCCCAGCAGAGGGAGGGATGAAGCCTACTGACAGCGCGCAGGCGAGCGGCGCTCTACAACAGGCGGAAAATGCTGATCCCGGCCCTTCCAAAGAAGACACTGAATGGTCTTTTGCATTTGAGCAGATCCTTGCCTCACTACTAAACGAACCTTCACTTGTCAGGTTTTTTGAAAAACCTATTGATTTCAAAGCCAAGTTAGAAGCCGCTAGGACATCTCAAATGCACGCTAGTAAAAGGGTATGAAGGACATTTCTAAGCTCCACTTCACACACCACATTAAATGACCACCTCACCTTAAAAGATTATTTCTTCTGTTTGTTTTTGATGGGCTACAGTTGACACTTTTATATGTTTTAGGTCTATAATGCAATTTTTTGTTAAGAGGGAGAATATCCCTCACTTCAGATGTGTATGCGGAGAGCGCACTACTGCTGTTATCACATCTGTATAATATATGGTTGTGGCTCAAGTTATGCCTAAAAAAAGTAATATCGTTTTAAATATTATAGATTTAAGGCTGGGTCACGTGTTTGCACGGCACAGTAAAATCTCTTTATTCCTTGATAATTGCTGCTGCTTATTCACTTATGCCATTTAAAGGGAACTTTGTGTTTGAAACGCTCGATGCTTCGCTTGTAAAAGCCATCTTAGGACGATGAGACTCGGTGACTGATCCAACGGACAGGACCCGGGCAGGTTCTCCACTACACTCCCGGGAAGAGACCGGTCCGTCAGATTGGCAGCGAAGAACGTACTCACAGACCAATATAAAAGGCTACGGAAGTATAGTTCTGGCAACCGTTCAATAGGCACAAATCTGCACTGACACCCATAAAACAAATAAGTGTATATTAAAGGGATAAAAAAACATAATAAGGGCAGACTAGAAGCATCTTTTTGTCCTTTTCTGCCATCTGAGTCTTCTGGCCTAGTATTAAATGGTCTATGCCTAACTAAAAATCAAGGATAAAATAGAGGAGATGTGTCGTCAGCAAGGCTAAAATACATGGACACTCAAAACTTCCATGTGACACCGGCCTGCATGGCTTTATAATGCTAATATTGTTCTTTAAAGAGCACCTGTCAAATGCGGCCAGTTTGTGCCCTCCTTTATTCCCTGTGCTCACCTGAGTATTCTATTTTGTATTAATTATTTTTATACCCACCAGAGATATGGGCTTTTGCTATTGAGAGTTAATTTTTAGCCTCCCCAGAGAATCCGGTGAGCCCATGCCCCTTGGCTACAGACCGTAAAAATTAGCATATTGGGTCTACTAAATAAAAAGGCACCTATCTCCCGAACCAAATGGTGGATTTTTAAAAAGAAAACAATGTAGAGCAGCATGGATAAAATAAAAGCAAAAACTGTTGACTTTTGTCCCGCTCACAGGTCCTCTGCCAAGAGTTCCTTCAGACTTCGTTTTGGCATATGCAACAGATCTTCCATAAATGACCGAAAGATGCGGATCACTTCACCTGTCTCTAATGTTAGGGTCTCTACCCTTATCTCATGATTGCTGAGGGTGTAGGTAGAGATGGCTCTCCACACAGCTTTTTCCATCCACTCTTATGGGAGTGCTGAAAATGGCTCAATAACTCACACTTGGCTGTTTTTGAAGCTCCCGTAAAAGTGAAGCTGCACCAAGGGTTGGGGGTGCTTTGCCTTACTGATAGATGCAGGTCCAGAAGTGACGGACAATTTGGGCGTATATGGTGGATATGCTAGAATTGTCTAAGATAGGAATAACCAATTATTTGCTGCGGATGAGAGAAGCTTCCATGTTTTCATGTATATTTATCAGTACTTTGCTGTTGTGTTAATTTTCTATGAAAAGAATTTCTGCCTGTATAAAATCCTGGTAATGTATACATTTTGCATGGTACCATATTTTTTATCATAGCTTTTTTTGTTATAAAGCTGCCAAGTTAGTTCAACTTTCCAACCAATATCCAGAAATGTAAGATAATGTAATACAAAAAAGCGTGGGTACTTACAGAGGAGTCCGGCAGTAATTGTTTCATCTCGAACCTAAAGCCTATTAACGTTAGTTATACTTTTAGTGATGCCCTATGCATTTTGTACCTGGTAGGTATATTAGAAGGGTTCTCTGGTCATATGATGAAGACTCGTCCTTGGGAAAACTGATCAGTGGAGATCTGACAATGAGCAGTCTCCATGGATCAACGCTATTGGATTTTGTACAGAATCCAATCGGTGGGCATCTGACACTGATGTCCTAAGATATAAGATATATAATAGTAGACTCGGCACACACCAAAGCGTAAATGTAGTGAAAGGGGGTTTATTAATGAGGTAAAGTACATACAGTGACGTTTCGGTCTAATCACTAGACCTTCATCAATGTACTGCAAAATACAACAAAATATAATATAAACATAACTGAAATATTTACAAAGGTGGGTCATTATACAATCATTTGCATGGAAATATTAGCAATGTACATATGCAGTGAAACATCAGACTTATAGCAATGCTCAGTACGAGGAACAAGGCCATGAGGATCCATAGCGAACAATAAATCCCAGATAAAGATCATTCGACTGTTAAATATGTGGATTTATAAATAGAGATGTATACCAAATATACAAAGGGCACACCTACCCTCACATAAACAGTAAAGCGGGTACCCCCGGGTCACAGAATAGACTGTCAGTCCTAAAAGGGGGGGTGAGGAAAGACCATTTGTTACTAAGTGTAACGGAGTGAGGCTGAAAGAAAAGTGAGTGCTCACATACCCTGTTGCTGTGAATGGCTCCAGTAAGGTAAGAGGGAGCAGACCGCTAGGAGCAAAGAGAAGCGGTATGATTAGTTAGCTGTCTGGAGTGGTGAGGTGCCGGTGTGGCAGCGCAGAGATATAAAGAGGCTTACCGCAGTGAAGGTGGGCTGGTATATACGGACCATGGACGCGGTTCCACCGCTTGTCCAGTGTGTCCGTGTGCCCTCCTCGTGTGTCTTTTTATGTCTAATGGCAGTGCGCGGCCGGAAGTTGTATTACCGGAAGTGGCGTCAGCGGTGCCGTAAAAGTGTGTGCGTTCCACTGTGGATTCAGGAGGTGGGACTAAGTCCGGGTGTGCGTACCACCTAGTGGTCATGTGCACTGGGAAGTTGTGTTGGTGCATATCCTCAGAGCGCCAGTGCAAACTTAAATCTAGCGGTGGAGAAGTGGTCCTATGGACAGATGGTGCACTTGTTTAGTAGAGGCGGTTCTGTGAAAGAAGACATACACATATTAGTAATTATGCAGGCATCTCTATATTATAGTAATATACAGTACATTAAATGTATGGATAGACCCGGTTCTTCTTGATACAGGTCAGAAAATGTTTCTGATTATGGTAAAAACGACTGGATATCGTATTCCTTGTTTAAGCCTTGTGGGGCTAAAGTCTGGAGTTCGTGAATCCAGTAGGCTTCTCGCCTCTTCAAAAGGCGAATCCTATCTCCACCCCTACGTGGTTGTGCCACTGAGTCGATCACTTGAAATTTAAGTTAAATCTATAAGGCGACATTGGCATATCTTAGGGACAGCACATCCACATATAAAAGAATTCAACAGCCCCTTTCTCCCTTGCTTCAGGAGACCACGGAATATCAGAGACAGACTGGTCAAGGCCGATATAGGTCCTTCACAAATACCGAAACAACGTTTCTTAATGAATCCAAAATTTGGCACCTTCCCCTGCCTGAGATGCACACAATGTAACAATGTACAACGTGGCGGTACATTTCACCACCCACTCACGGGCAAAGAATACTCAGTCAAGGGGTATTACACATGTGACTCGGCCTTTGTGGTCTACTTGATAAAATGCCCGTGCGGACTCGGCTATGTGGGTGAAACCACACAGTCGGTACGGGACCGCATATCAAAACATAAATCTACCATTAGGTGCAAAAATCTTCTGCTACCTATTCCCAACCACTTCATTAGTCATGGCCACACTATAGCACAACTTAAATTTCAAGTGATCGACTCAGTGGCACAACCACGTAGGGGTGGAGATAGGATTCGCCTTTTGAAGAGGCGAGAAGCCTACTGGATTCACGAACTCCAGACTTTAGCCCCACAAGGCTTAAACAAGGAATACGATATCCAGTCGTTTTTACCATAATCAGGAACATTTTCTGACCTGTATCAAGAAGAACCGGGTCTATCCATACATTTAATGTACTGTATATTACTATAATATAGAGATGCCTGCATAATTACTAATATGTGTATGTCTTCTTTCACAGAACCGCCTCTACTAAACAAGTGCACCATCTGTCCATAGGACCACTTCTCCACCGCTAGATTTAAGTTTGCACTGGCGCTCTGAGGATATGCACCAACACAACTTCCCAGTGCGCATGACCACTAGGTGGTACGCACACCCGGACTTAGTCCCACCTCCTGAATCCACAGTGGAACGCACACACTTTTACGGCACCGCTGACGCCACTTCCGGTAATACAACTTCCGGCCGCGCACTGCCATTAGACATAAAAAGACACACGAGGAGGGCACACGGACACACTGGACAAGCGGTGGAACCGCGTCCATGGTCCGTATATACCAGCCCACCTTCACTGCGGTAAGCCTCTTTATATCTCTGCGCTGCCACACCGGCACCTCACCACTCCAGACAGCTAACTAATCATACCGCTTCTCTTTGCTCCTAGCGGTCTGCTCCCTCTTACCTTACTGGAGCCATTCACAGCAACAGGGTATGTGAGCACTCACTTTTCTTTCAGCCTCACTCCGTTACACTTAGTAACAAATGGTCTTTCCCCACCCCCCCTTTTAGGACTGACAGTCTATTCTGTGACCCGGGGGTACCCGCTTTACTGTTTATGTGAGGGTAGGTGTGCCCTTTGTATATTTGGTATACATCTCTATTTATAAATCCACATATTTAACAGTCGAATGATCTTTATCTGGGATTTATTGTTCGCTATGGATCCTCATGGCCTTGTTCCTCGTACTGAGCATTGCTATAAGTCTGATGTTTCACTGCATATGTACATTGCTAATATTTCCATGCAAATGATTGTATAATGACCCACCTTTGTAAATATTTCAGTTATGTTTATATTATATTTTGTTGTATTTTGCAGTACATTGATGAAGGTCTAGTGATTAGACCGAAACGTCACTGTATGTACTTTACCTCATTAATAAACCCCCTTTCACTACATTTACGCTTTGGTGTGTGCCGAGTCTACTATTATATATATTACGGCTTGGGTCCCTACTTGAGCACCACCTCCCACTAGTAGTGCCCACGTTTATACCTTATAACTGATGTCCTAAGAGACCTCCATTGAGGGTATAATGTTTCCGCTAATGGCCACAATTCCATAATCTCAAGGTGGACACTCTTTCTGTGAGGAAGTAAAGGCTGTATTCTCACTCGTTGGACCAATTCTGTGACAACATTTCCATGTAATGCCGCGACAATCTGCATCCCATGCATGGTATTGGATTTCCACAAACCCATTCATGTGCTATGGGGAGTGTTTGGCTCTGCCAGAGGAAAAATGTATCGCAAAAATAACTGCATATTTAGCTAATTACTTCCAGCAGAAATGTAGAGGGTAAGCCTCTTTGTATTACCATCTGCAGCAAGCCCATGGTAGAAAGCTGAGGGTCTGCATCCAATTTCTGATGCTTATAGAAATGTTGGATTTTTATCTGATATGAATGTAACATAAAGGTATTGTAGTCTGCCATTGAACAATTCTGGAGCAACCATTCATAGATGATTGCTCAAGGGGACGGGTAACATGTCTGTATGTTTATACATTACCGGGAGGAATGGTAGAGGGAACAGCGCTATGCACAGTGCTAAGAAATGATGCTCTGAACCCCGGGCAAGCTCCATTATTACAAATATATATTCTTCATCCAAGGCTTTTGTAGGTCCTGTCAGTCTATCTGAGCGGGCTGGATGAACGTAGCGAGGGCATACCCCTTGGACTTGGTCACCTCATCCCCAACCACTGTTGCAATTATGCTTATCTCTAAAATGCTGCAGCTCTTCATAGTAAAAAAAATACATGTTTCAGTCTCTGATTACTGCCCCTGTGATTCTGGCAGCGTGAATCAGCTGGAAGTTTCTCTTTAAAGGGTTTTCCAGTTTTGGAAAACCCATGTTCCCTGGCCAGTTTTCTTTACTCGCCTTCCCTGAGTCCAACACTGAGTATCCGCCGCTGCTCCCTCTGCCTGGTTTTGTCTGCAATACGATCGTTGCTGCCAATAACTTGGCTCAGGCAGCTCTGTCTGAGTTGACGGCACAAACCACTGCGCTCAGTTATTGGCTGCAGCGCTGTCAATGCGTCATCAGCACTGCAGACAATAATGGACACTGAGAGCAGCAGCAAAGAACAAGCTTTGGACCTGGGGATGGTGAGTAAAGAAAATTGAAAACATAAATAAGGGAAGTGGTGGCTTTTTGAAACTGCAAACACCCCATTAGGCTTCTGAAATGTGACCACACAATCTTCTTTGTATTGCAAAAGATCCAAAGGCAATTCTAAATACCAAATGTAACACTGCACTGATGAAAATACTCCTATGAGCAGCCTGGCTTCCAATCCTACAAAGTTGCAAGGAATCAGGTGGTGCAATCTGTGGAATGAAGGAAGTGGAGGCAGGGAAATAGAAGAAAGCATTGAGACATTCATGGAAGATTGTATATCCTCTCTGTGCCTGACATTCATCTGGATGGAATTCTATATACAGGTTTATTACTACAGAGCCATATCTATTGTACTGTCGCCATACATTACCTGACCGGTGATAACACATAATGTATACAGGGGTCATAGAATAATAAGAGACGTGACCCAGATGTATTTTCCTACTGTCCTCCTGTAGGATTATGTATAGATATCAGTCTGTATATATCATTAGTCGGTGTGTGTAGTCCTCGGCACCAACGCTAATCCTCTAACTTTCTTTAATATTAATTAATCAGATACAATTTACATTTTTTTAATTGATAACCTGAATGTTCTCGAGTTGCCTCAGTTGCGAGTTGGTGCGGACCCTCAGCACTGTACTCGGCGAGGGCTGAATCAATTCACAAATATACAATAATACAAATGGACTGGACTGGATACAGTGTATATGTGTCTTATTACTGCCCTGACTCTGTTATATAGAAAATGAAGGGTATATTACACACATACAACCGTTTAAAGGTCTCCATTTATTTCAATCTCCACCTTTTAATCCCCATGTTGATTTTGGGTCTAAGAGTGTGTAGATTATTATTTTTTTAATAGTCTAAAGGGGTTGTCCATGGCAGAATATAGCTTTTTTGCATCATACTGACCTTGCAGTACTCCTCCTCGTACCATATCCTGGTCCCCCGCCGGTCTCTGCTTGCTGTTCTGGCTGGACAGTCATCTAAACGCTGCAGCCAAGCACATGTCTGCATAACTACATAACCAAAGCAGGATGTCACAGACGTACGTTTGGGACGCCGGCAGCACTAGTACAGTGGTGGTTTGGTGAGTTTTAGAGACAAAAATTCAATGTGGCCGATGCGTTTTGAATCTGCTGACAAATTATGATTTGGTACAATTACAACTCTTCCAAATTGAAATTGACGTGAAAAGATATTTATGTTCTCCCTGGGCCCCTGAGCGTAATAAATGAAGGGCTGAGAAGGGGTTAAAAAATAACAAAAGCTTATACTGAACTCGCTTGTCCTAGGCCTACCCCTCATCTGTCCAGCTGCCGCAGCTCTCATCCAGGTGCTCCGCTTGCTCCATCCATTTTCTCCTTACATCTCCTGGCATGTCACCTCGCAGGGTTACATAGGGCACAATGCACATTATCGATGTGCCTCACACCCCAAGTGACTATTCAAAAACTAGTGGTCCCAGGGCGGGTGAGTATAAGCTTTCATTATTCTTTAACCTCTTCCCGGCTCTATAAATAATCCCAAAAAATTGTTGTCCACCCCTAATTTTTTTTTTGTTCTACAGCATATTAAAGGTTAAACATATTAAAGGGGTGAACAACTGCTTTAATCTTTATTTTGCTTTTTTTTCTGGTACAGAGCTCCAAAGGTCCAATAAAGGAAGTTTAGGTTAGGTCGTTATATCATACATGACCGTTAAAAACCTTTTTGTTACAGCCTCTTATGGACAACCCTTTCTTAAATGGTACAGTGCCCCAAATAAAATGAAATAAAAGTGATGTCGGCACGGTGTCTTCCATCACTCATGACTGCTGATGGCCTGCAGCCTTCACATTTCCATCAGATGGAAGGTACCTGATAGACATAATATCACGTGAGCGCCAGGAGACACCATACCGACATTACTGGAGCGGTGTCCGTACTGGAGGTAAGTGTGGTGTTTTCATGTGTGTCACTGTAGCAATTAAGGGGTCATCAGTAGGGTACAACCCCTTTAAGTGGACACAGATAGCACTGCCTAGCAGAGTCCATGTTTGCAAAATATTGCTGCTCATTCATTCAGGAATAAAGTGTGCTCAAAAATTAAAAGTTAGAATAGAATATTGCATATTATTCAGGGAGGTCGGAGGATTTCTTTGATAGGACACTCGCCTTGTGTGACAATTCTGTAAATTGTATGGAAGGGACCATCTGAGGCCACACACCAGCATGCTCCTCAGTCACGGCTGCTTTCCTTGGGTTACCATTCTGTGCTCTGTATTTTGTACTTTTGTTTCTGAATTTTCACTTTTTAATTGTTTATATTTAAATATATTATAGTATCCATGGCAAAACTAATGTAAATGTTACGCTTAATAAAAGAATCTTCTCTGGTTTCCGGGTTCTATTTTTGACTTCTTTATTTAATCTTAGGAATTTAGGTGCTAAGCTTAGGAGTCCAGAAAAGATGAAAGCTGATGGCCAAGAAAATGTTGTTTTAATAGAAAAGAGCAAAAACATTTGCCAAATTTAGGCCATTGTAACATTGTTGCCTTACATGCTCTAGCTACACGTTACTTTGTTGCCTGGCGTGGCCACACTGAATCTGTTTGCGCTGCTGGCGATGGAGGTGGTGGCGAAGCCGACGTCGCTGGGTGGTTTGGATGTCGTCTTGGTAAATATTGTTAAGTTAACGCTCTTTCTGTGCAGGATGGCGCACTGACCACACAGCTTGGTGTATTGCAGTTCTATCCTGCCAGGTTCTGTGTCTTTATGTTGACCAGCTTATTTGGGTTGATCATCAGTTGTGATTATTTTTCCCTGCTGTGACAATCGGACAACAGCATGCCCTAATTAAAGAGTAGTCTTTGTTTATTTTATTTTTTCCATCAATAGTACATGTGAAAATAAGACACTTTGTAATATATCTTATTAAGAGAAATCTGCTTCTTTCTCCGGAACAGAGCTTTCATTGTCAAAACTCTCTGTTCACCATTAACATCTGACTTCATTGACTACAGACTTTTCCATTACTGAGATAGGAGATGGTAGTTGGTGCTCATAAAGTTCTATGAGATGATGGCCCAAGACCGACCGACTCTTCTATAAACATTTCCATCAACACAGTTGAGTCAATTCTGGCGAATTGTAAATCCATACCCAGCCAATCATTTATGATGGAAACCACATTATGTATTAAAGGAAGATGGTGTAAGGCCAGGGTCACACTAGACCGTAATACGGACGAGTGCCATGCGATAGAAAATCGCATAGTACTCGGCCCAATGTTAATCTATGGTGCAGCTCCCATCATCCGATATTTTCTCCACCGTATTCAGGATCCGAGTGAAATCGCAGCATGCTGCGATTGTCAGCGTATCTCGGCCGAGACTCGCCAATGCAGGTCTATGGGTGCGAGAAAAAATCGGATTACACACGGACCATGCGTGTGCATTGCGAGAAATACGCAGCGGTGTTAGAGAAAAGCCGGTAATTCAATTGCCGGCTTTTCATTTCTCCTGCCTAAACCCGACATGATATGAGACATGGTTTACATACAGTAAACCATCTCATATCCCCCTTTTTTTTGCATATTCCACACTACTAACGTTAGTAGTGTGTATGTGCAAAATGTGGGCGCTGTAGCGTGTAAAATAAAGGGTTAAATTGCAGAAAAAATTGGCGTGGGCTCCCGCGCAATTTTCTCCGCCAGAGTGGTAAAGCCAGTGACTGAGGGCAGATATTAATAGCCAGGAGAGGGTCCATGGTTATTGGCCCCCCCTGGCTACAAACATCTACCTCCAGCCACCCCATAAAAGGCACATCTGGAAGATGCGCCTATTCTGGCACTTGGCCTCTCTCTTACCACTCCCGTGTAGCGGTGGGATATGGGGTAATGAAGGGTTAATGTCACCTTGCTATTGTAAGGTGACATTAAGCCAGATTAATAATGGAGAGGCGTCAATTATGACACCTATCCATTATTAATCCAATTGTCTGAAAGGGTTAAAAAACACACATTATTAAAAATGATTTTAAAGAAATAAACACACAGGTTGTTTTAGTATTTTATTGTTCTCTCAATCCATCCGGAACACCCTCGCTTGGCAAAATAATAAACCAACAATATACATACCTTCGGATGAACTGTCAGGTCCCACGAGATAATCCATCTGAAGGGGTTAATTATTTTACAGGCAGGAGCTGCGCTAAAGCACTCGCTCGTGTCTGTAATCCCCGGGTGATGAAAGGAAAGCAGGATGATCTGTACTTACATTGAGTCGCGGTGAGGCGCCCTCTGGTGGATGTTCTCATGAACTGGAGCCTTGGAAAAGTTCCCACGCTCGAGTTCATATGAGTTCATCCACCAGAGGGCGCCTCACTGCAACTCAATGTAAGTAAAGATCACTCAGCTTTCCTTTCATCACCCGGGGATTACAGGCACGAGCGAGTGCTTTAGCACAGCTCCTGCCTGTAAAATAATTAACCCCTTCAGATGGATTACCTCGTGGGACCTGACAGTTCATCAGAGAGGGTATGTATATTGTGGGTTTATTATTTTGCAGAGCGAGAGTGTTCCGGATGGATTGAGAGAACAATAAAATACTAAAACAACCTGTGTGTTTATTTCATTAAAATACTTTTTAATAATGTGTGTGTGTGTTTTATTAACCCTTTCAGACAATTGGATTAATAATGGATAGGTGACATAATTGACGCCTCTCCATTATTAATCTGGCTTAATGTCACCTTACAATAGCAAGGTGACATTAACCCTTCATTACCCCATATCCCACCGCTACACGGGAGTGGGAAGAGAGTGGCCAAGTGCCAGAATAGGCGCATCTTCCTGATGTGCCTTTTCTGGGGTGGCTGGGGGCAGATGTTTGTAGCCAGGGGGGCCAATAACCATGGACCCTCTCCTGGCTATTAATATCTGCCCTCAGTCACTGGCTTTACCACTCTGGCGGAGAAAATTGCGCGGGAGCCCACGCCAATTTTTTCCGCGATTTAACCCTTTATTTTACACGCTACAGCGCCCACATTTTGCACATACACACTACTAACGTTAGTAGTGTGGAATATGCAAAAAAAAGGGGGATATGAGATGGTTTACTCCATGTCTCATATCATGTCGGGTTTAGGCAGGAGAAATTAAAAGCCGGCAATTGAATTACCGGCTTTTAACATATCTCGTGCTGAATTAAATATAAATACAGAATATATATATATATATATATATATATATGTGTCTCAATGACATATATATATATATATATATGTATACTGTATATATGTTTTAACGAACATTTGAGCACATAAATCCATTAGATGTCGGTTTTGCAAGCCTGCGAGAAAATCTCGGCATACGGATGCCATACGGATGTCACACGGATGTCAAAGGGATCATTTGATGCAAGGAAATCGCATCCTCGCACTGCACACGGATCACTGTTTTGGAAACATTTGTGTGATTCTCGTCTGTGAAAAACGGACCTTTTTTTATACGTTGTGTGTGTCCCCGGCCTAATACAGATGTTGTCAGCAATGTTAGTGTTGAGCAAGTATACTGGTTGCTCGGGTGATCTCCGACTATTTCGGCGTGCTCGGAGATTTAGTTTTCGTTGCCTCAGCTGCATGATTTACGGCTGCTGGACATCCTGAATACATGTGGGAATTCCCTAACAAACAGGCAATCCTCACATGTATACAGCCTATCCAGCAGCCGCAAATCATGCAGCTGAGGTGACGAAAACTAAATCTCCGAGCACTACAAATTACTCGATCACCCGAGCATGCTCGGGGAGACCCAAGCAGCAATGCTACCCGCCCATGACTAGTCAGCATTATTGGTATCCTTATTTACTTTTTTTTAATAGAATAAATTGTTATTTGTGAGCTTCTTGAACTTGTTTGCTGGAATTATTTTCCACTTCATTTATTTCGTTTGCTGGGTTCCTTTTTCCAATAGTAGACATCAGCTCTCTCCAAAGATTTTTAATTGGACATGCTGAAACATTTTATTTTAGACGATACTTTACTTAATTAATATTAAAGGGTGCCAATAACATTTACCACAACGGCATGCTCAAAAAAATTATTGACTATAACGAACCTAAAAATGACAGGTGCTTGAACCTGTTCAAAGAATTGGATTATTTGGCTTGGGCCGTTCTTTGCTCCTCCTGTTAGCTTGATAATTCAGCTGTGTTTGATATTACCATGTTGGGCTGGAGGGTCTGACTGTACTGACGAAAGTCCAGAAATATCCCTCTTATCTTCAGTCCTGAGAACCTACAGCCACCCCTTGTGCCTTTTGTATGTCACTGGATTTGGCCTCATCCATATGTCAGTATTTAATCAGTACTTGTAAGCCAAACCACTAGTGGCTCCAGAATCTTTGAATTTCCCTTACAGATACTGTCTCAAGAATATTGACTTGTCCATCCTTACAAAGGGACCTTTTTTCCCTCAAATCTATATTGTAAAACATCTCTATAATATGCTACCAGTTTTTGGTGAATTTTGGAGGCACATGGTTCCGGTACACAGTATATAGTGGAGCATCAGCAGTTCTACTGGAACTATTTCACAGCCTGTCCGTTTCATGCTACCTGTGGTTTGACAGCATGAATCTTCTTATAGGTTCCCATTAGAGAGGTTTTTCTGTTACGGAAAACCCCTGTCCCCTTGTTGCAGTTGGTTTAAAAAGCCCCCACTATGCCTTACTCACCCCGTTTCTTACAGAGCTGAGTCTCAGCCACTGTTCCAGTGTCTATTGTCTGCAGCACTGACATTATGTCAATAACGCTGCAGCCAATCTTTGAGCTCAGTGACTCTTCGTGAACTTGGCAGAGCCACTGAGCTCCGTTGTTGACTGCAGCGCTGTCAACGTGACAGTAGTTCTGCAGACACAAATTGAGCACAAAATAAAGCGCAGTCTGTTTTTTAAAAGCCAACTACAGAGAGGGATCATTTTTTTCCAAAATCGGGAAAAAACACTTAACTTAGACTTAAGGGTGGTGATGGATACTTCGGGATATTACAGAATATCCATTCTTACTAAAGGATAATTGTCTTCTGCTTTCATAGCATTTTTTAGCTTTCTCTGGAACAATGATTCTGATAAGGTAGAACTAGATGTATGTCGCTACGAGTTTTTCATGACCATTTTGCTGGATCTTGTACATCGGCTTTTATTTGACCACAGAAGAGTATACGGTTAGGCCAGTCTGTTGCATTTTTGGGCTGGTAACTTTAGAAAATGGCTTACCCTTTTTTACCTTATGCAGGCAAAATGTCTCATACAAGTTCTTCCTGTAAAAGCTTTTTCTTTTTCAATGTTTTTATCTTCCCTCTTCTATTTATATATGACTGAGACAAACCTTCTCTGGCAGGAGAAATATCTCTCGGGATGGGAATGGCTTTTATCAAGTTTCTGTTGTGCCAAGTGAAAGCTTAACGTGCTTTGTTTCCTGTGAAAGGTTTTGTTATGGACCAGCCATGATCTGTTATTTCTCAAACGTGCTTACATTTTTATTTTTTTTTTACTTTTTTGTTTCTGAATTGTGATGGAGCGTAAGCAATTCACAGGGTAAAGTTGAACTCAACTTTTATCACCATGTTGATGCTCCAGTCCTTTTCTGCACCATATGATCACAGCTTTTACATTGACATTTTACCTGTGACTACAGCAGGATATACTTACAGGAAAAAAATGGCAGGGGCCTATTTTAAGGGGGTTATTCTAAGATATATAAAAAAGTGGCCCAGAGTTGGGTATGGGTTAAGGGAAAAAAAAACAATTTACTTCTTCAATTCTATTCCCCTGTAGCTCCAGCTCTACCTCTTCGGTGGACTCCAAGCAGCCAAAAGATTCACCAAATTTATTAAGAAATACTCCTTAATATATTTGACACGTAATACTCCATTAATGTATGAAACTTCAGTTATAGTGTATTAATTTGCGATTAGTCAAGAGAGCAAATCAGAACTGTGGCGTGTTGTGCTGCTGAGACTCTCGGAGGTCTAAAGCTCACAAAAACAACAATTTGAACCCAATGACACTGTGTTTCTATTCTTGCTTCCTATAAGAATCGTATGAGAAAAATATAGGAAAATGCACATATCCTTACGGTGACACCCCTGGTCAAAATTCCTGTTATTGTGAAACCGTTAATCAAGTTGAAAATTAAATAGTCTCTAAAAGTCTTAAAGTTAAAGATGACACATTTACTTTGTAAAATTCCTGGGTTGTCTTGCATGCACCGCTATTTTGAGGTCTACCCAGAGATTTTCAATGATTTTCAGATCAGAGGACTGTGAGGGCCATTGTAAAACCTTCAGTTTGCTCCTTTTGAGGTAGTCTGTTGTAGATTTTGATGTGTGTTTAGGATCATTATTCATTTATAGAAGCCATCCTCTTTTCAACTTCAGCTTTTTTTTACAGATGGTGTTATGTTTGCATAAAGAATTATTTAAAAATTCTATGAAACCTGGGAATAGGGAAAAGATTGTGGGGTATTTTGGAAAATATTCTGTTATGTTCTGAAAACTTTAATAAAAAAATATCTGATTCAAAAATTCAATGAAACCATTCTTCCCTCTATCCGTGAAATGTTCACCGTGCCATTGGCTGCAACACAACCCCAAAGCATGATTGATCCATCCCCATGATTAATGGCTGGTGAGATGTTCTTTTCCTGAAATTCTGTGCCCTTTTTTCTACACACATACCTTTGATCATTGTGGCCAAAGACTTCTATTTTGACCTCATCGGTCCATAGGACTTGTTTCTAAAGTGCATCAGGCTTGTTTAGATGTTCTTTTGCATACTTTTGAGACTAATTTTTATGGTGAGGACGCAAGAGAGGATTTCTTCTGATAACTCTTCAATGAAGGGCAAATTTGTGGCGGTGTCTGTAAAACAATGTACCACAACTCCAGAGTCTGCTAAATCTTTCTGAAAGTCTTCTGCAGTCAACTGGGGGTTCTGATTTGCCTCTCTAGCAATTCTATGAACAGCTCTAACTGAAATTTTAGCTTGGTCTTCCAGACCTTATCTTGACCTCCACTGTTCCTGTGAACTGCCATTTCTTAAAGGGGTTGTCCGGTAAAAACTGATAAGTCTGCAGACTCTGGAACAGAGGGTATGTATGAGTTATACATACCCCCTGCCACTGTCTGGCTGCGTCACTAGACAGGGCATGTATTCGGTTCTATACAAGTGTATGGAGTGAGGCCACACAATGTCTAACTCATATACACCCTCCAGTCCCGGGTCTGAAACCAGCAAATTCCTGCAGCACATAGTGCATGCGCTGGGGGGGATTCATAAGTCTAAGTATGCATGACCGTTTTTATAAAGCTGGGAAGTTTGCATCATCAGCCTTTCCTAACTATGATAGTGAACAAGCCATAACCCTAACAGGCCAATTAAGGTCTGAAACCTTAGTCAAAGTTATCTGAGCACACAAATCTCCAAGGGTTACCAAACTTTTGTATCGGCAAATTTTCCTTTTTTGTAACTTTTTAAAATGAAAAAAAAAAGACTATTTTTTTGCCTAAAATACAAAGGGAATGTGTCATCGCATCGGTAATTTTAGGATTTTAGAGATCATTTAATCTTCAACTTGCTTAACTGTTCACAATAACAGTAATTTTGACCAGGGGCGCTCAAACTGTTACATGCTACTGTATATGGGGCTGAAAATAATTTCAGCTATTGCATCTTGTTAAGCCTTGACAGTGAATCAGAACTTGAATTGCAAGAAAGTAATCATAAATTATTTTTTCAGTTCAGTGGGGCTGACACAGATTCCCTGTAATGCTGGTTAAATTAGTCATCTGTTTCAGGCTGCTGAAATGATATAGCTCTAGAATGCCATATAAATAAAGGGCAATCCCAAGCCTGATATGTCATCTATTACGGTTGTTAGCTTGACTGTAATGACAGCTTTTGATAAAGAGTGCGTGTCACTGATGCTATCCAAATCTCTGATAACATCCAAGTGTAGTAAGATTTTCACGGAATTTCAACATGGGGAAGGGGGAGAATTTTTTTTTTTTTTTAAATCTCCCCATGTACGAGAAAATCAGATGACACTCGTTCCACCATCTTAGGCCGGTTTCACACGTCAGTGTCTCCAGTACGTGAGGTGACAGTTTCCTCACGTACCGGAGACACTGGCACACGTAGACCCATTAAAATCAATGCATCGGTGCAGATGTCATTGATTTTTTGCGGACCGTGTCTCCGTGTGCCAAACACGGAGACATGTCAGTGTTCATGGGAGCGCACGTATTACACGGACCCATTAAAGTCAATGGGTCCGTGTAAAACACGGACCTCACACGGACGTTCTCCGTGTGCAGTCCCTGTGGCATGCAGGAGACAGCGCTACAGTAAGCGCTGTCCCCCCCATATGGTGCTGAAGCCGCGATTCATATCTTCTGTGCAGCAGCGTTTGCTGCATAGAAGATATGAATAATAGTGTTTAAATGAAAGATCTATGTGTCCGCCCCTATGGGAGGTGGAGCCGCCTATTCATGATTGTAAATGAGCGGCCCCACGTGACTGCATACAGTGGAAGCCGCGGCCAGACCAGGAAGGAGCGACAGCCAACGAGGGAAGCGGGTGAGTATTTTCTGAACAGCGGGGGGGCGCACAGGGGGTGGGAGGGCGGCGGACACATAGATCTTTCATTTAAACACTATTATTCATATCTTCTATGTGGCAAACGCTGCTGCACAGAAGATATGAATCGCGGCTTCAGCACGATGCAGGGGACAGCGCTAAACTTTAGCGCTGTCTCCTGCACGCTCCGTGTGGTACCCACTTGCCACACGGGCGGCACACGTGTGCCGCACGTATGGCCTACGTGAGCTCACGGGCACACGGACACGGATAACTCTGGTACCGATTTTTTCCGGTACCGGAATTATCTGGACGTGTGGGACAGCCCTTAGAATAATTGCTCCATTTTTCTCGTACGTGGAGAAATTGGACGTGTGAATGTGTCCTCAGTAGTATTTTGTCTAGTTAAGGCAGATTTCACCCATCTGTGTTTTACGGTTCAAGTACAGACCATGAAGTATGGACTCCCTGCGGGTCTCCTGATCCCAACAGCCAGCCTCCTATATCCTCCTATGGCTGTTGAGTTTGGGCCAGTCCATACATCGCAGTTAATACACAAACATTATAAAACCCGTCTTAGTCAACATACAGTACATAAGTGAAAAACTGGAATTTGCACATTTATCCAATTCACATTGTTTGTACAGTTGTGTTAAGATTAAAAGGTCATAAATCATTTCACTCAGGTTCCACAGGCTTTATAAGTAGACTTTTAATTTTTTATCTTTTTCAAAATATTATATGCACTCTATTAAAGCTTTTTTTTTTTCCTTTTGTTTCACGTTGCGACAGGCTCAACAAGAAAGCTTCTCCGAGACCAGAAAATCGACCAGCCTGTCCTTTTTAATAAGACACATTTCATTACAAAATTATATCCATAGGAACATTTATAAACGCCTCTATCTGACATCATATAAAATAAACTAATTTCAATATTTGACTCGAGATTTGTACACGGAACATTTACAATATGTACATTGCAATAATATAATAAGAAAATTAATTTTATTTACAGAAAGTCAAAAGTGCAAGGCTGTGTTAACCCTTTAAGTGCCAGACCACGTTTAGCCATGTTTGAGCAAAAAAAAAAAATAAATGGTAACATCGGCAATGGGGACATAAAATATTAAAATTGGGAGTTGTAAACAAAAGATATATATGGAAGATGAGAATGAGGAATGATTTTGAACTTTAACACTTCGATTACATTAATATTTAGCAGTGATATATTGTTAAAAGTTACATTTTGGTTCCAGAATTGACGTCAGTACTTGGAATCAATGAACCCAACAAATGGGGATTTCTGATTCTTCCAACAACCACTGCAAAATATGACATTTCTTTTTTATATAGATTATCCATTGTGACAAAATTGGACAATAATTGTGGTAGTTTGTTTTTTGGCAGGTTCACAAAAATCAGGAGGTTTGCGGAGATTTTCTGATAGTCACCAACTGGATTTTGGTGCACTTTTATAATGTTTGCTGAAAAAAAAGTCAATTTTTCCATAGCATTACCCTGGTGCTGCATATCCATAATGGCGTGTTGACATGTGACTGTTTCAGCGGTCTGGTACCAAGACAACTTAGACTGATTGGGAATGAGGCAAGTGTCCTCCACCTCTAAGGGATTGGACAATCTGCAGGAACCTCTAAAACACAATGCTTTAATTGTAGATTTGTTATTCCCTGTCAAATTAAGGTTGATTTATACAGCATGTGGATAAGTTTGGTTTGCCTAATTTGAGCCCATTTTATAGGGGCCGTTTATTTGATAAATCTGTTTGGTAATTCTGAGCCATTAAAGAGTGGTCCTGTGTTTGGCATTCCCATAGTTTGGGCAAAGTAGGAAGCAGTAACATAGAGCGTCTCTTAGTCTGGAGGATCAAGTACTGCTTAATTTCCTGTGGTGGCGCTGCAGGAAATTGAACATGAATTAAAGGGGTTGTCTTGTCTAAAATGTAAAGTCTGTAGTCACTCTGTGTGACTGTAGACTTGTTACTTCTCCAAGCACATGCGCTGCAAGAATTCGCCATTGTCTGCCCCCCCCGAAATGGTGGTCAAGTATGCCATATGCATACTCCCAGGCAGGACCCTTCTAGTGGACGTAGCTATCTAGTGGGCGTACCTGTGTAGTAGGCGCGGCCTCTCTCAAAACAAGTGTATTGGCTGCACCCACCAGAAGGGTTCTGCCCGGGAGTGACTGCAGACTTGTTATTCTGTATGAAGGGTTGTCCAGTCTAGAATGGCAACTGATTTCAGGATGTTGTATAATTTGTGATGATCAGCTTATTGTCAAAGGACCCTCCTAAGAAGTAGGTGCTGTAGAAAGTGAACCCCTTTAATTACTACATTAGGTCGCCACATTTTTAAATTGTGACTGGTAATGCAACTGAGTGCAACTTGTGTCTGCAGACATTGCTTTATGCTCAAGGTAAACCAGGTGACAGCTAAAAATCTAGAACTCGCCAAATTGGAATCGGCCATGTTCAGAGGAACATTAGGAATTATTTTTTTTTTTCTACTACTTCATAAGAGAAGAAAAATGTAATTCAAAGCTGTGACAGATCTGGCAGATGGCTGAAAAAACCCCACTCCTGCCGGACATGATGGACTATGACATAGTCCGTCAGGGTTACATCATGTTGCAGCTATGGCTGTGTTTTAGCTTCTTTTGTGGAGTCTGTGATGGACGCTCTTAATGGAGCCACTAATTTCGATGTGAACCTAACATTAGTCTTTGCACCTAAAACTATAGGTCCCCCAATATGGACTGGGATGGGGGGAGCATGTGACAATAATCAAAATGTATTTACCGTACATGGTAAATGAGGTCTATGGTTTTGGAGAGGAACAGTAACTTTTAGAGAAGACAGCAAATTCTGCTGATATCAGTAGTAGGTGAACATGGCAGAGTGCTCCAGTACTATAAAATACTTCACACTTTTCCTCGTTTAGGGTAGTTACATTGTTTTCTATGGGAGCTAGAGATTCACAGAAATCAAGGACCATCTGAGACACAGCTTGCGACTTTTGCTAATGGAGGTGGGAATTAAGACTGGTCATATGGCAAGAGGTCATCTACAGTGATCCCCCTTTATAAGGCTGTAATAATAGTTACATACTTATGGCTATGCAACACAGTGCCAGGTTGTAACCTGTAGTGGACACGTGAGGACAAATTACAATAAATTGAAACTTATTTTAATTTAAAAATAAATAAATTAAAACTCAGCATCACCGAGCCGACCAGGATCAATAGATTTGTGACTAACAATACCTATCCCCCTCCCAATATAAGACAACAGCTCATGATGGAAATAAACATTGATTAAATAATTTGTTGATATGTCATGAACATTCCTGTACTAATACTGAGGCAGTTTAGTCGATGAACAAGATCAAAATCGACCTCAACTTAATTGTTGATTTTAGACTGTTAGGCCACGTGCACACGTTGAGTATTTGGTGAGGTTTTTTTTTTACCTTTGTATTTGTAGACCAAAACACTGACCAATCACTGATGAATAGTGATGAGCGAGTATACTCGTTGCTTGGGTTCTCCAGAGCATGCTCGGGTGGTCTCCGAGTATTTGTTAGTGCTCGGAGATTTAGTTTTCATCGCCTCAGCTGCATGATTTACGGCTGCTGGACAGCCTGAATACATGTGGGAATTCCCTAACAAACAGGCATTATTCACATGTATTCAGCCTGTTTAGCAGCCGTAAATCATGCAGCTGCGGCAACAAAAACTAAATCTCCGAGCACTAACAAATACTCGGAAATCACCCGAGCAACGAGTATACTCGCTCATCACTACTGATGAACAAGGGTCCGTGTTTTAAGAAAAGAGAAAAATCACAGACATCTGAATGAGGCCTTAGACTGTTCACATTACCACACTCACTATCACATATCACATGAAATAACATATTGCAATAACATTCAAATGAATCTGCTCCATGCTACAAACTTATGTAGTCAGAAAAGCTACCGAAAACATAACTTTCTCAAAGTCCGCCACATTTTAATAAGTAATAATTCGGTCTACACAATGGCAACTCCAGTGTAATCCCTCAGTACTCTGTAGTTCAACGCCACATCTCAAATTTGGTCTGCAGCTTCTTATGCGATTGTTTGATTATGTGCTCTAAGTCTACGTTATTTCCCAGATGAATTGGATTGGTGATATTAGTAATCCCACATCCGAATTTCTGTACAGGCCTATATACATATCTACTAGTGATGAGCTACTCGATTGTGCATCGGGGTGCTCGGGTACGCATCAAGTATCACGGGTGCTCGATTCCCCACCCCGCCTGTTTCTAGGCTGTTAGGCTATTCCCGCAGGTGTATTAGTTGTCTAACATACCTGGGAAATCCTGGCATGTTTATTGGCTGTCAAACAGCCACAAAACATATGAGCCAGGAAATCGATCATGGCGCTCGAGTTACCCGAAGCGGGCTCGAGTAGCTCGCTCACTAGGCTCATCATTAATCTCTATCAAAAGCTCGGGTTACTGAAAACACAATTGTTGGAAGTCAAAACTAGGCATTCAGAGATGCACCATATTTTTTTGCAATTTACTAATATTTAATTATGGTCCCCCTCTCTTGTCTATCAGCTGTGACTGGTAATGCAACTGAGTGCAACTTGTGTCCACAGACAAGCGTGGCGCTGTTTACTGGCTTGTCCCATTGAACTCACTGGGGAAAACGTACCATTAGACTCAATGCTGAGGGTAGGTGCAGTCTCCATAACTGGAGCATGTAAAGTCTTTTAAAGAGAAAAGAACATATTGAGGCTGATTTATACCAGTGACCTACGCGAACAGAGTGATAGTTTCCCCGTAACAGTGTGCAACCGGTCATCAACAGAGACTATGCTCTATTGGGTCTCATTAAGGACCAATTTTCATCCATTTTTGGTCTTGGTGTCCATTTTCACATCAGTGTGACCTCCGTTTTTCTCATATGCAAAAAAAAAGAATCCAAACTTCTACAGATTAAACAAAAAAATGGACAGCACTCGATTGCACTCGGCTGCCATCCACGTGTCAATCTGTTTTTTTTGTTTGTTTTTTTGGCATGGACTCATTCTCCTGAATGTTCAAGCTTAACCTACAAATTGCTGGCTTTTTTTCTTTTTTGCGGACCATTGGTCCACACCCAAAAAAAATTGGACATATGAACAGACCCATAGACAATAACCTGTTTCATCTAAGAAAAAAACTTGGTTGGAATATGTACTTGAAAAGCGAACATCTGAATAACGCCATAATGAATTTGACTTTTTCATGGTGGACTTGGCTTTGGCTTTAGACAAATTGGTGCAAATTCATATTCTCTTAAAAAGTAGTCTTGGCCCCACGAGCATGGCGTTTTGGTCAGACATCCTATACTTTTTTCATACATTTTTTGTACGTAGTTAAATAATTCTGTCCCATTGTCTAAAATGTACCCAAAAAAACAAACTTGGAATTGATGAATGAACCTTGTGCATCCCACCACTATGCTACAATACTGCACCCAAAAAAACTGAAGGCAAAGTGCTGTGTATACATGGCCGTAAAATGCCTTCGAGCTGGAGTTTCACTGTACTTTGATATAGCCCTTGGGTTGTCTATGGCTTGAAGCTTGGAGGGGGTAGGGGGCGGGGGTCTGATTTGCATACACTCATTTGCAGGGTATATAATCCAAAATAAAAGCAGCATTTTGGTTTTCCTATATTTCATCTTATACATTCCAATAGAATAAATATCTGGGCATTTACTTAATATAAAAGTCTCATAAATAACAGATGTACAAAGGATCACACGTAATACAATACAACGTCAAGGTGAATTTACAATCTGCCAAGGTTAGGTGATCATTAGTTCGGCCATCCTCCCTGGACGTAACCATAAAAGTCGCTCAGTTGGACAATTTGCATCCTGTGCCCAGATGTGCATCAGTGTCTATTACCAGGCGGCTTTTTATAACTTGTCCCGAGCTGCCCACTCTCCAATCTGTGCTCGTTTCAGTAGTCATATACGTAGAGGACAGGCCAGAACACGTGAGCGATGGCTCAATAGTAGAAACAGTGAGGCAGAATGAGCAGCTGGACAGGTCGTTCTTTTGTACAGGAGGCACTATCGAATATTGCGGAATAGTTGGACTCGGAGACAATGAAAAACATAGATTTCAGAACACATCCCAATGCAATAAATATATTAATATAATAGAATCCATAAACCTGTACATTCTAATATGACCGTCTAGTCTAAAAACTGCACACGTGTGAAATAAACGCTGCTTATTAACCATAGCAAGCATGCAGCATTAATCCAAATGACAGTGCAAGTAATTCCAAAGCCACACGGCACCATGGAGAGCGTCCATGTGCCCATCTTGAAAGGACGAACCAGCCGTTCCATCAGTATACAGACATAGCAGGGCTGATGTTCATTTTTTTAATTTTTTTGTGTGCACCGTGCTAACAACATAGCCCTATAGTTTTACCTACAACCCCATGAAAACCCCTCCGGGCACATTTACTATTTTTGCTCTGTTTTATCTGCAAATGGACGTTTCAGCCAACCAGCACCAGGCTGGAGCGTTATGACCAGTTTGGTAATATTAAGGACTTTTCTAGGTTCTCTTCTGATATATAGTTCTCTATATATATATATATATATATATATATATTTAATACTTTGGCATTAAACTCCTGATTGATAAAAGGGCATATAGATCATCACTCTATTAGGATAAATCTCAGAAATTCTTCATAAAGTAGATGTACAAAAATGCAGAATTAACTTCTAAGGTACGTAAAATGGGTGCCTGACCTAGCCGTAGACCATTGGCAGACACAGACAGAAGAGGACCCTGTGCAGGAACAGTATATGGACTCTTTGAAGTCCAATAGCTCATCATAATGCACAATTCCACCTGTTTTGAATGTGGAAATGAGCCCCCTTATCATTGGTGCAGCCACACAAGGGCCCAAAAGGTATGTCCGCCCCAGCTGCCGGCCGCACCCTCCAAGCACTTCTCTATAGTTTGCTGGGTATAGGTAGTCAATATAGTCACTTATTGGGTAGTCACTTTGGCAAACCAAAAAAAGAGAGCCCCTAACATACACTTTGGTGCACAGGTAACATCAGAACTCAGAATTACTCTTGGTTCTTCTTGAAGGCAGCTGGGAATCTATAATATAATCTAATATATGGGTTTTGCAACTTTCCTCTTGGATTGGTTTATCAGCTGTCTTCAGTGAAAACGTCTCCTTCTTCAGCACAATCTTCAGTGAACGGGATAATTAGAGAGGGCTTCTGGGCCCGGTAATGTCCTCTATGACTGTTGCACATGGTGCACAAGTATAATGCCTGAGATATTATTCTCTTTTCCTCTAGTGTCACGGGAGTTACATGTCCGGTAAGTCGGATATATTACCCGATTGATTTTGTTGTTGAGGATGCAGAAAATAGCCGATTGTATTCTGTTGAGGGATGTGAGATTGCTGAAACATACGCTGAGACTGGCCCGACTGCAAAGATTCTGGATTTTGCATCTGAAACACAATGGAAATAATGAAAAATAATACCAACATTGTAAACCTTCACTGGAATGTATCGGCCGATAACAAACAATTGAGTGAATCAGGTTTTTAAGCTCAATTTATTTTTTAATCTTTGATAATTTGTCTATAAAAAACAGAAATATTATAATATGGATGGATGGACACTAGGGGTAATACTAGAATCACACTGCTTGTTCTGCATATATGACTTTTCGGCAGTCTCGTTATCATCACAGACAGGATTATAATGAAAGATAACACCTCTAAACAGCTGATAACACAAGATCCACCTTTCACAGTAGATGATGGTCACAGCTCACCTTCTCCCTTCACAATGATCAGAGCATGCCTAGAAACCTGCACTGTATTAACTCATGGAGTCATAGTTAGTCTATTGTACTCTTTAGCCCATGTAGCTGCTGAAAAGGACTGGAAGTTTTAGTCAAGTGTGTGAAAATTGCAAGATCTTGGATTTTTTTTTTAAAGCACCACTCCAGCGTTTTTTGTCTATTTCAGCACTGGAATGGAGCCACTAATATAAAAGTTCCCTGACCCTAGTCTTATACTTCCCAGTCGCTGCTCCATCTTGTGACCGCGACTTCTGACTGACCGGAAGTCAGAGGTAACGGTGACAAGCTCTCAGTGTAAGTCTATGAGAACCATGTTGTGCCTCTCATAGACTTACATTGAGTAGTAACTTACGGATCGCGCATCAAACACCTTAGCGATCCGCCAGGTCACAACTTGCAGAAGATGACCAAAGTGGCGCCAATTACATGGGAAGGTAACGGCTGGTAAGTATAAGATCGGGGGCAGGGAACTTGGATTAGTGGCACCACTACAGCGGTAAAATAAAAAATTTTAAAATGCTGGCGTGGTGCTTTAATATAGATAGGGACATAGAAAATAATGGAAAAAAAAACATCAAAATTATTTAAAAATACATTTTACATAAAACCATGTATTAAACAATTGGTCAATTCTTGCAAATTCATCCCCTTTTCAGTCCCAAAAGTCAAACTGTATATTTGATCTTTACAGATTTCTACCATTTACGTTACCTGAAGGTAGAGATGCTGCGGTTGGACTTGCTGTTGCTGACGATGGTGGAGGTGAACTGCAGCATGGGTCTGTTGGGGGGTAAAGCTGGCTGCAGGGATCATTATGGAGGGGGTGTACGCCGGAGCGGGAGACGCTGCAATCACTGCGCTACATGTGATTGGTTGCATTTGTATCGAGGGCGGCCGCATTTGTTGGTCCTGGACAAACCTGTCATAGAGAAAAACATGTAACACAGACATAACATTAAGGGGTATTCTCAAGTTTGGAAGTTATCCCTATCCATGGGGTTTAGAAGTAGATTTTATGCTCCATGTTTATCACAGTAGCTCAAGCCGGAGGATGCATTTCTTTGTTTTGTCTAACATTATACCACCTCTTGGTTAACTTCTTTTACACCATTATTTTACGCTCAAATTTTGGAGCATTCTGGCACATCTTAAAAACACCACAACTTTTTTGCTACAACACTCCACCTTGCCATATGAGTCCAGTCGGCAGTCCTATTTAGTAACAGTGTTTCTAGTATGCAGAGCCTGTGACCGATTCCCATGAAAAAATATGCACAACTTTGAGGGTATCTTTTTTTTTACTTAAATACGTGTACTTCTACTGCCTGTGGCATATCTATGGTCTAATGGGCCCCAGTGGAAGAGTTTTTGTAAACCTCCAGTGAGCTGGGAGCTTCCCGGTAGGAATGGGGATTCCAGGAAAGTCAAGATAGGGGATGGGAAATAAAAGTGGCACAAATACACAGCTGTTCATGACCAGACTAAAGAGAAATGTAAAAAGTCAAACAGTTCCAAAAGAACCAGATTTTTATGAGGTCTGTACTAGAGCTGAGAGACATTTTTATTTGGAGGACCCTGGTCCAGATCCTTGTGAACCTTCACCAGCCCCAGCGCCTCTTCTAATTAGTAGGCAGGGTGCAACGTAATGCATAATTATATCATCTTTGGCCTGCTAATCAGAAGAGATGCCGGGAATCCTGACCGGTAGGAGGAGGTTCACAGGACTCTGGGCCGTTGGCCACATATTGTTGACCAGGGTTCTGAATCAGAATCTTTTTCCTCAACTCTGGACATAAATGATGTTAGGGCTAGGGAACGCACCGAGTAAATATAAATGTTTTATTGAAACAGATGCGTTCGCAGCCCGGGGTCCACCGTGCAGGAGAACCTGCTGCTAGGAAACGGCGGTACTATATGGCGGTATGAACCAGCTCTGTTAGCTTCACAGAGCAGCCGAGAAAGCAAAGCTCTGTGCCCTGTTAACTTTCACACAGGCACAGGCTAACTACCCAAATTAGAGCAATCAGTGGTCATGCATACAAAACTCCTTGCCGGAGGTGCCAGCATTCTAGGGGCTTATTTTAGCCGGGTCCCTGAACACATACAACCACATGACCACACTGGCGCAAAGCACATAACTTGAAAAGACACTAGCGCATGGCCGTGCGGCCATGCGAGGCTTAAATAGATGCAGCACGTACAGGACCTTCCTAGAAGGACCAATGAGAGGCTGCTACAGTCTGCGCACCTACAGGACCTTCCTAGAAGGACCAATAGAATTGACAGCAGTATTTGAACATGTGACCCTCGATCTCCACTAAGAGATCTTACTCTGGGCATGCTCAGAACGAGGAAAGCAGGACTTAGTCCCAGCAGCGTCTGCTCGCCGCTGCCCAACACTGGCCTCAATGGCAGAAGCAGGAAAGGCAGCAGCAACTCTTTGCACAGAGTCAGCCTGAGTGAGACACTGGGACCGACGTCTCCGCTGAGCAGGCTCCACTGCGGCAGGATAAGAATGGGAGACTGCAGCGAAGATGGCCCGAGATTCTCCCTGTGCAGAGGCGGGAACTCGACCCCTAACAAATGATAGCTGACTCCGTATAATACTAGCATCCTCAAGCTCAAATATGAGCTTTCTTCCAGTATCTCTTGTTGGTAATAGATGATTTCTGGTGAGTCAAGAAAAAAGATCCCAGACATGTTGGGAAGCTGCTTAACTCCTTCAGCCACAAGCTTGTTTTCACCTTCCTGACCAAGCCAAATTTGACACTTCTGACCAGTGTCATTTTTTGTGGTAATAACTCTGGAACGCTTCAACATGTTCCAGTGATTCTGAGATTGTTTTTTTTGTGACACATTGTGCTTCATGATAGTGGTTAATTTTGGTCGATATGATTTGCGTTTATATATGAAAATATCAAAAATTTGAAAATTTTGCAATTTTCAAACTTTTAATTTTTATGCCCTTAAAAAATAGATATACCACACAAAATAGATTATAAATAACATGTACCACATGTCTACTTCACATCAACATAATTTTTTAAAGAGAATTTTTTTCGGAAGTTAGAAGGGTTAAAATGTAATAAGAATTTTGTTTTATTTTTACAGCAAAATTTACAAAACTAATTGTTTTAGGGACCACATCACATTTGAAGGGACTTTCAGGGGCCTATGCGACAGAAAGTAACCAAAAGTCACACCTTTTTAAAAACTGCACCCATCAAATTGCTCAAAACCACATTCAAGAAATGTATTAGCCCTTAAGTTGAGTCCCAGAAATTTAAGCAGTGTGAAAGGAAAACTTAAAATTTTACTTTTTCCCACAAAAATCTTGTTTTTGCCCCAAAATTTTAATTTTCATGAGGGTAACAGGAGAAAATGGACCCCAAAATTTGCTGTGCAATTTCTCCTGAGTAGAGCGATACCCAATATGTGGGCTCGGAAGGGAAGGAGCACCATTTGGCTTTTGGAGCGCAAAATACAGTGGAATAGATATCGGACGCCATGTCGCGTTTGCAGAACCCCTGATGTGCCTAAACAGTGCAAAACACCACAGGTGACCCCATTTTGGTAAACTCCTTGAACCCACAGGTGCTTCATGGAGTTTTATAACATTGAGTCATGAAAATGGAAAAATACATAAATCTTGCTTTATCCTCATATTTTTCATTTTCACAAAGGTAAAAGGAGAAAATCGACCATACAATTTGTTGTGCAATTTCTCCTGAGTATGCTGATACCTCATATGTGGTGGAAAACTACTGTGAACACACAGCGGGCCCAAAATGGAAGTTGCCCCAATAGAATTCTCAAGCGCAATTTTGGCTGAAATAGATTGCGGATGTCGTGTCGCGTTTGAAGAGCCTCTGACATGCCAAAACAGCAGAAACCCCCACACATGATGCCATTTTGTAAACTATACCTCTCGAGGAATTTATCTAGTGGCGTAATGAGCATTTTTAAGTCTTAGGCTGTGTGCCCACATTGCGTTTTTTTAAGCATTTTCGCCGCATTTCTCTGTGGCGGAAACGCATAAAAAACGCATCCCATTAATTTTAATAGCATTCCGCAATTGTTGTGCCCATGCTATGTTTTTTCCGCAACGGCATCGCATCACGGAAAAATACACAGCATGTTCATTAATTTTGCAGAATCACGGCTATTCCACTGCCATAGAGCTGAATAGGAAAACGCTTAGAAAAAACGCATGAAAAACGTGACAAAAACGCTTGAAAAACGCATTAAAATTCGCAAGCATTTTCCTTGGCTAGGGAGTGCGGATTTGAAACAGAAAAATCTGCTTCTATTCTGCAACATGGGCACATAGCCTTAAAGGGAACGTCACCCCCCTGGTGTTTTTAACTAAACGAGCCACTTGTGCAGCACTAATGCTGCATTCTGTCAAGGTGGCTCTTTTATTTGGGGTCCCTATCAATGCTGTAATATTCGTTTTTTTAATTTGCCCGCCATACCTGTAGTCTGTCCGGGGGGCGTGTCTTTTCCCCTCGGACACAAACGCCTCCCAGCCATCACTCGGCCCCTCTGTGCGCCGGGTGCCGCCTCCTGTGCCTTCATTAACGTCCCCAGCGCCTGCGCTGTAAGTTCATTTTTCGGGCATGCGCAGTTTGCTCTGCCCTTTGACTCACATCACATAATGGGAACTTACAGCGCAGGCGCCGGGGACGTTAATGAAGGCAGAGGAGGCGGCACCCGGTGCACAGAGGGGCCGAGTGATGGCTGGGAGGCATTTGTGCAGGGCCCAGCTCACTGTCTTGTGTCTCCACACAGCCTCAGCTCCTCACGGTCCGCCTCCAACAGCCGGTTGCCGCCCTCACATGTACAACTACTTCCGGCCGGGCCCAGCACTGCTCTCTCTGGCTGGAAAGCTACGTTCAGCCGGGAGCAGTGCAGGACTAGAAAGGAGGAGATAGGACAGGCCAGATACAGAGTGACGGCGGCGCACACATTTAATTAAAGGCACATGGCACAGCACAGCTGTTGCGGTCTGACTCCGGTGGGCCCCCTCACCCCTCAGGGCCCCATAGCAGTCACGTGGCCTGCTGCCATTGGCGGTATGCCACTGCCCCTAAGTGCCAGAAGAGTAGAATCCCCCCTCAGGTTGACCCCATTTTGTAAATTACGCCCCTCTGGGAATTTATTTACAGGTGCAGTGATGATTTTGACTCCACGGGTGGTTTCAATAAACAAGCAGCAGTGGATGTTGCCGAGTGAAAATTGCAAATCTGCCATTATAGTGCCCAGTATGTAGTGCTTCAGGCATGGTCTAAGCAGAGGTCCTTTGGTGGCAGACCAGGAGGTCGACATGTGACCTGCTGCTATGGCAACCACGGGCCCCCACGATGACTTCACAGGGGCGCCGTACGGACGGGAGATGTAGCTCACTTCCTTTCACTGCCTTCTAAATGATGCTATCGCTATTGATCGCAGCATTTAGAAGGTTAAACAGCCTGGGGCGGTGTGGTCACTACTCCTGGCAGTGACGGCTGGGTTTTGGCCATCACTTAAGCCAAGCTCCTGGCGATAATCGTGTGGGCACCGCTTCTATACCAGTACAACTGCCAGGACGTACCGGTACGTGTATTTGCGGGAACACACTGCGGAGTAGGATGTATGTTATGACCTGGTGGTTAAGTGGCCGCACTGATATGACCTGGTGGCTAAAACGCAACATGGGACGAGCTCTGAGAAGGTGGTATCTCTACTGACCGCAGTCCCTAATCCTAACAACAACACTAGTAATAGCCGTGGGATGTTCCTGACTCTCCCTAGACACCTCTTCACAGCCTAAGAACTAACTACCCCTAAAGAAGGAAATAGAACGCTCTCTTGCCTCAGAGAAAACCCCAAAAGGAAAGACAGCCCCCCACAAATATTGACTGTGAGTGGAGAGGGAAATGACGTACACAGAAATGAAATCAGGTTTCAGCAAAGGAGGCCAATACTAAACTTGATAGACAGAGAGAAAAGGATACTGTGCGGTCAGTATTAAAAACTACAAAATCCACGCAGAGTTTACAAAAATGAACTCCACACCGACTCACGGTGTGGAGGGTCAAATCTGCTTTCCCAGAGCTTCCAGCTAGCCTGAATATGACATAGTGACAAGCTGGACAAAAAGAGACATATTTGCAGAGCAATAAAGTCCAAAACAAATGGACAAACAAGGACTAGCAAAAACTTATCTTTTGCTGACAAGGACAGGCCATATGAGAAATCCAAGGAGAGAACCAAATCCAACTAAGAACATTGACAGCTGGCATGAACTAAAGCCCAGAGCAGGTTTAAATAACAAACCCAGGCAAGGCGATTAGTGAAGGCAGCTGCTACAGCCACCTAAAGGAGCAGCAGTTCCACTCGAAACCACCAGAGGGAGCCCAAGGGCAGAACTCACAAAAATACCATTAGCAACCACAGGAGGGAGCTCCAGAACGGAATTCACAACAGATGTACCAGTATGTCCAATGTGTTGAAGGGATAAAAATAAGTGGCTTGTATTGAGGAGAAAACCATGGATGAACATATGCAAACAAAGGATGTGATACTTATTGCCACTGTTTTGAATTGAAACATATGGACATCTTCTGGGTATATTCTATTTTACCTTTCTTAAAGGGAATCTGTGAGTAGGATCATCACTCCTAAGTAGTGATGAGCGAATATACTCGTTACTCGAGATTTCCCGAGCATGGTCAGGTGTCCTCCGAGTATTTTTTAGTATTCGGAGATTTAGTATTCCTCACCTCAGCTGAATGATTTACATCTGTTGGCCAGCATAAGTACATGTGGGGATTCCCTAGCAACCAGGCAACCCCCACATGTACTTATGCTGGCTATCAGATGTAAATCATTCAGCTGAGGTGATGAAAACTAAATCTCTGAGCACTAAAAAATACTCGGAGGTCACCCGAGCATGCTCGAGAAATCTCGAGTAATGAGTATATTCGCTCATCACTACTCCTAAGTCATCTACAGTATATGGCCATGTAGGTCATATGAAGCTGAATAAAATGATACGTTGACATCTGTGTCCCGATGTCTTATTCAAGAGAAATCCACGTTTTTCTTATATGTTCCAGGCTATGGGCCGGACATAGATCTCCCTGAGAATCTGCTTCCAGAGATTATTTAAGTGATAGGGGGAGTTACCAGAGTGAGGCATGTAATACCTGGACCCGCTGATGCCTAGTGTGTACCCGAAAATGACTGTAGTCTGCACAGTCACCAGCGCTCCCCTGCTTCCATGTCTTTTTTATGCAACTAATAAAGAAGTTTTTTCACCAAATAGTGTCCACAGAGTGCCACCCTTCAATTCTATCCTGCATATCTGAATAAGCTCATCTGCTGGGATGTTCACATACACCTGTGAGTCTTTGGTGCAAGAAGAAATGTGTCCGCAAGCTGAATCCTATGTGTGGAGGTATGTGAGTTTGTTTAGTGCCGGTTTTTCTTCTCATTTCACAGCTTGCAATGACTGACACTTTGCTCTCATGATGACGCACAGCTCTGCAGTGAGATCAGAACTAACAGTACAGCAGAGCTAACAATAATGAGACAAAGTTCTCTTCTGTCAAACTACCATATTTGCACATTTGTTCTCTCACAGTGCTTCAGCTTCCATGTCACAGGGAGCATGTCATTGTCTTTGCAATGAGACAAGGTTCAACTCTGCAGTACTGTGTTGGTTATAATCACACACAGCTCTGCAGTGAAATCAGAACAAACACAGTACAGCAGAAGTGAACTTTGTCTCATTACAAAAATGTTTGCAGCTGCAGATGTCATCTCACGGAGGGACAATATAGCAGAGCTGAAAGCAATGTGAGAAGACAACTGCAAACATGCTTGTGTTTGTAATGAGACAAGGTATAACACTGGTGTACTATGTTGGTTATAACCAGTCACAGATCTTCAGCAGAACTGCCAGCACTATGAGAGGACACGTGCTGCTGCAATTGTTTGTAATGAGACAAAGTTCACTTCTGCTGTACTGTGTCAGCTCTCATCTCACTGCATAGTGTGTGTGATTATAAGACCTGACATGTATCACACTGGTAACTCCTCCTTTTACTTAAAATAAGCTCTGTAAGCGAATTCTCAGGGAAATCTATATCTGGCCCATAGTCCGGAACAGCTCATTTGCATATAAGAAAAATGTGGATTTCTATGGTCCTACATGCCCATATGGCCTAGGAGGTGTGATGCTACTGACAGATTCACTTTAAACGCCTGTATTTTGTAAGGAAAAATTTTTTATTGAATTTCATTAATCAAAAAGTACAGTTTGCCTTTGATAGCCACTATCTATTGCTGGCTAAAGATTGAATTAACTAAATGTCCATATACGCTGCATGATTTGGAGTACGATAATAATGTGATGATTACCCAAAGACCGAGTCCCCACATATACCGTATTTTTTGGACCATAAGATCTTAATCTGAGCATGCACTGTCCCGGCGTCCATTTTACCAGAGGCCACTGCATCGCAGCAACGGAGCTGCGGGGGCCTCCGGGCTTTGACGAAATGCCGGCGGAGTCCCCCATGCAGCACAGAGCCCCGCTGCCGCCCCAGCACAGAGCCTCGCTGCCGCCCCAGCACAGAGCCCCACTGCCGCCCCAGCACAGAGCCCCGCTGCCGCCCCAGCACAGAGCCCCGCTGCCGCCCCAGCACAGAGCGCTGCCACCCCAGCAGAGCGCAGCCACCCTACAGAGAACAGCCACCCCACAGAGCACAGCCACCCCACAGAGCACAGCCACCCCACAGAGCACAGCCACAACACAGAGCACCACCATTGCACCAGCCTGGGATGGGATTTCCCAGAGGCCATCGCACCAGCCTGGACCACCGAACGACCCCTGTGACCACTCCTGCACCTGTGCCGATCCTTTCCCTGGTAAGCTGAATTCTAAATGTTAGACGGACCCTCATTTGACACATTATTTTTTTCCCTATTTTCCTTCTGAAAATTTGGGGTGCGTCTTATGGTCCGGTGCATCTTATAGTCCGAAAAATATGGTACTGCAGGCCAAGTGAACAGGCACAGTGTGAGCTCCTCTCAGCTAATTTATGAAGACATGAAAGTTCAGTTTGTGGTCATAAATCAAATGAGAGCAGTTAAGTAACAGATAAAAGAGTTATAAACTCCCCGTGAACTCACTGACTGTTTCAGAGTTAATCCCATTCTACAGTCAGCAATGAGCATGGAAACAGCAAGGCTTAAAAGCCAAGCGGTGCAACATGTCTAATGAAACCTAATTGCAAAACTTATTTTTAGGCCAAAATAAATGCATGTAAGTAAAAAATAATAAAATGTGTCCAAAGGTGTAAATATCTTGTACACTTTACAGGACACATACATACTTATATCTGTAGTTATAAGATAGAAAATCACACTGTGTACCTCAAATGCCTGTCTTGAGTGAAATCAGATGATTGGGATCTGTCCACATTATCTGAGGAAATTCGTGAAGAAGAAGCAGAAGAAGGGTTGTGAGTCTGTGAGAACATCATAGTATTATTATATAGAGGCATCACAATGTTGCCATGAGTCTGTAACACAGCTGCTTGCTGTGTCTGATTTGTTCTCATCATCTGCTGTTGTCTTTGTAACTGTTGCTGCTGGTGCTGATGTTTCTGCAGCTGCTGTTGCTTCTGTAGTTGTTGCTGCTGTTGCTGTTGCTGCTGTTGCTGCTGCAGCTGGTGCTGTAGTTGCTGATGCTGTAGTTGCTGTTGTGCTTGCTGGACTTGCTGATGCTGGTGTTGCGGTGCTTGCTGTTGTATTTGCTGATGCTGGTGCTGTGGCACTTGCTGTTGTATTTGTTGATGCTGGTGCTGCCCCGTTGTTTGCTGTATTTGTTGATGCTGATGTTGCGATGCCTGCTGTTGTACTTGCTGAGTGTGCTGGTGCTGCTGACTTTGGGGGTGCTGCTGGTGAGTTGTGTTCTTTTTTACATGTGAAATAGAAATGAGCAGCTGTTAATTGATGAAAAAAAGCAATATATCTAGTAATAGATTATTTCATCTCAATTTTAACTATATAACTGGAAACAGTTGCGCACATTAAAATGTATGTCCAACCAAAGAAATAAGAAAAAAGTGAAGTGGCACCACTCTAGAACTAGAGGACAAATCGGACATATGCACTGCATCCAGCGTGCTTACCAACGGAGGTGCTAGCGTATGAAAGCAAGTAATTGAGCTGGCGGTAGTTCAAAAGAAAAAAGAAACGCAGCACTCACCGGAGTTGGAGAGGATAAGTCTTCTTTATTTAGAACTTGTAGCAGTACATGTTCACGGCACGGGGGAGTAGGAGGTGAGGAGCGTGTGAGGCAAGACGGACAACGGCCGTTTCGCGCTGAACGGTAGCGCTTCTACGGGTCCAACGGATGGACCCGTAGAAGCGCTACCGTTCAGCGCGAAACGGCCGTTGTCCGTCTTGCCTCACACGCTCCTCACCTCCTACTCCCCCGTGCCGTGAACATGTACTGCTACAAGTTCTAAATAAAGAAGACTTATCCTCTCCAACTCCGGTGAGTGCTGCGTTTCTTTTTTCTTTTGAACTACCGCCATTAAAATGTATGTATTAAACACATAGAATACACGGTTAATTCACAGTTTAACTTAGGTGCTGTCATTGGATACTGTAAGATCTTATTTAACGGGAAAGTCACCCCAGGAAATGACCTATTGTTTAAATCACATTTTTGTGTCAGAAATATTTTTTTACAAGTTAATGTTTTTCTTTCTATAACCAAGTCTGTATTAAAATAAAAAAATATAGAAATCTCGCTATTCTCACAATAAACACTGACTATTTTAGACTCCTACTTCCTGTTATTCCAAGAATTGCACATTTACATTTGCAGCAGTAGACAGATGATGCAGACTGTATACCCACTGTATTGAAGCATCTAATGAGCGTGTGCAAAGTCATTGGGAAGGGAGCACTGTTAGAATTGTGATATCATCTTGGATCCTGTGTTATTAGCTGGGTATAAATTCCATTGTAATTCTGCCTCTGACGATGAGCATTTTAGATGATCATTTTGAGTCCAACTATAGAGTTAGAGCTTATGAGTCCAAGTGTATTCAGTCTCTACCAACCTACTCTGTCAATCACATTAAGTGGGTGGAGATTGAGTTTTACACTTTCAAAAAGTCCATAGTGTGACAGGAATTTCAAAGTAAGTACACCAGCCTCAACAGATCTAAGATATCTATTTAATAATGTCAGCAGTCTGTATTGTGACAAATGATGTTTTAACAATAGGTTTAAATAATAATTAAAAATGGAATCTATTTATTTAAAATGGGATCTATTTATTTTATTGCATCTCTACATCCACCCACAGATTTCTGAATCAAACACTTTTTTATCATAGTTATAAGACTGCACCCAAATAACAACACCGAAAAAAGTTTTTATGGATCAAAAAAATAATAAAAAATGAATAAAGAATGCTTCTAGAAAATATGTGTATGAATATAATAATTGAAACTAAGATCCAATAAAGCAAGGGGATAAATGCAGATCAAAAATAAATCTTATTATAGAATAACATCAAAAAAGGACAAAAGGCAAAAAATAGATGGGGTAGGATACAAATAAGCAGCTAAAAAGAACCGGTGCTAACAAATATATATTTTTTATGTTATTCTATAATAAATGTATTTTTGATTTGCATTTATCCCCTTGCTTTATTGAATTATTATATTGATACAAATATTTTCTAGAAGCATTCTTAATTCATTTTTTATTATTTTTTTTGATCCATAAAAACTTTTTTCAGTGTTGTTGTTCAGGCTCAGGGGGATGTCCCAATTGGCCATGTGGTCATTTTTGTAGGTTTCATGCACCCAAATAACCTTTGCCTTACAACAACTTACAAGTAGGGAACCCACAAATATCCTATCACATCATGTGGACATCCCGAGGCAAGACCCCGTTTATGACCAAAGTGGATAGACGTCAAACATTAGAAGCTTCAATGTAATTGGTCGACAACGTGATGGATGCACAAGGCTTAGTTACCTGATTTGGTGTCCCATACTGTTGAGTGGAGGTTATCTGAGAGCCACAAAAGCGTTTGGAGCTCATCATGGACTGAGATTTCTTTCCCATTTCCAGACCTTGCCTGGCTGATGCTCCAGACTGGTGCGAGACCCTTCTTGAATCAGACTGCTGTACATTTTTGAACCCCATTGATATTGGTTGCTGCATAAACATCTTCATAAAAAAAGAAGAGGGAGGAAAACGTTTAAATATTTTGTTTTCATAGATGACATTATTTAAAAGAAATATATTAAAACAATAAACAGTATATATTATTGTTAGATGGTCAGAGTCACCACTAAAATGGTGCGAGAAGTGTGGCTCATCAGATAAACCCCACTCCATAAACCTCCAGATTCAAGTTAATGGGATAATACAACAATGCTTGCACCGCTGCTAAGAAATGTATAAATGAGACATCAAGCAAAAGAGAAGTAACTGAAGAAGCTCACACACGATCGCCAAACCAGCTGATCAGTGGAGGTCCAGATAGTGGGACCCTTCCTTCTTCAGGATTCCACTGCTCCAGTACTCTCCTAGTGATTGACAACCTGGACCACCATCATGGCTAAGGCATTGGTCAGAGTTGTGCGCTCTCCGATCCTGCAAGCAGAGGACTGAAAGAGTGCAGGGACATTGAGGTTGGCCAGATCTAATGATCCACAAAGTTTCAGAGGAGCGCTTCCAAGCTCTACAGCACAGAACTTACAAGCCCTACACTCCTCGCTTAGAAAGCTGAACACAGCTGATAGACTGCAGATGTGAGCAGAACCTGAGACAACATTCAGTAAACTACAGAATTAAAAATCTATCCATTCTTTAGAAAAGAGAAGGTTTTTTATTGAAAGCCCGCTATTTAGCACAAGCATGCAGAACAGGCTGTGAAGCCGTGTCGGGGACTAGTTACAGCACACCAACAGTATAGTGAGCGGTGAGCAAGCGGGTAAAGGGAAAATAAAACTTAATTTTCTCCCTGTTGCTGCTTTTCCAGTAAGTCACCCATACAGCATTTGCATGCTATTTATGTGTATATTAACCCTATATCTGCAGGTAAACAGCATTTTATTACGGTGACCTGTTCACTTTACATTTCACACAGTCGTTACATGCTAAATAGACCTTATGTTTGATACCTGCAAATTGGAGTCCTGCACCAGCTGCAGCTGTTCCTTTAAGACATCTAGTTCTTGCTGCTGTGTTTTGATGTCGGCCTGTAATATCCGCGTCCTCTCTTCCAGCTGCTCCTTCAGTTGAGTCACCATGCCGAGGTGACTGGGGTAATGACAAACCGGCTACAGAACAGAATAAAAGCTGCTGTTGAGCTGATAGTAAGAGCTAAGTTTGTTGGTTTTAATCTTTAATTAATATGTAACAACAAGACAATCAAGGAAAAAGGACATTCTAAAATGTTTTCCCCAGACATTTCCAGACAGATAAAACCTGATGCCAAAGTACAAACAACACGTAGAATTATGAGAGACACAAGAGTATTTGATAGACAAAGAACAGCTGTGAAGAGATGAAGCGTGAAGATGACAAGTCTACTTAGATGAAATATGGGTGTTGGTAGATACAACAGAAGAAATCATGGAGGCTGAGCAGAATGGTTGTATATATATATATATATATATATACACAAGGTGGGCCATGTATATGGATACACCTAAATAAGATGGGAATGGTTGGTGATATCAACTTCCTGTTTGTGGCACATTAGTATATGGGAGGGGAGAAACTTTTCAAGATGGGTGATGACCATGGCAGCCTTTTTGAAGTCGGCCATTTAGGATCCAACTTTATTTTTTCCAATGGGAAGAGGGTCATGTGACACATCAGACTTATTGAGGATTTCACACAAAAAACAACGGTGTACTTGGTTTTAACGTAACTTTATTCTTTCATGAGTTATTTACAAGTTTATGACCACTTATAAAATGTGTTCAAAGTGCTGCCCATTGTGTTGGATTATCAATGCAGCCCTCTTCTCCCACTCTTGACACACTGATACCAACACCACAGAAGAAATGCTAGCACAGGCTTCCAGTGTCCGTTGTTTCAGATGCTGCACATATCCATATAAATGGCCCACCCCGTATATACCATGTGTATATAATGGGGTGTATATAAGTTTGTGTTAGACAAAGAACAGCAGAGACTAGTGATGAGCGCACGTGCTCGTTACTGGAGTTTGCCTAGGGTGCTCGGGTATGAACAGAGTATCGCGGGTGCTTGAGTGACGTGTTTGAGTCCCCGCGCCGGCAAGTTTCATCGCTGTTGCCCGTGTATGTCAGGCAATCCTCGCAAATTTTGTGGCTGTCTAACAACCGCGAAACATGCGAGTGCGGGGACTCCAACATGTCACTCGAGCACCGCGATACTCGGGGCATACCCGGGCGCCCTAGGCAAACTCCAGTAATGAGCACTTGCAGAAATCTGCTGATGCTTCTAGTGCAGAGGGAAAAACTGCTAAATGTGCAGAATAAAAGTCATATACAGTAATTGCCATAAATAGTGTTACATTCCTCATGTGCACGCATTTATTCTGAAAAGATACCGAAAAGCGCAGATACACTTTTAGTTTTTCTAATTAATAAAGTGATTGTAATTCTCCATTTTCATACAAGAAGTATGCTATTTTTTTTATTATTTATCCAAATTCTTCAACAATTACTATTTCTATGAATAGTTTAAGAGTGCTGTAAGCAATGCAATAATGCAGTAATGCAGGGTGCCTATGGGTCACAGTATAAATAATATTGCATTGAAGAAGCACTCCTATCAAAATTTTTCTCCTCCTAACATATTGCAATCATATTATATAGGGCTGTGTACTTACAATTGCTCATTATGCCTTTCTACCAAATAATTCTTCTCTTTTTTCTGATGTATGTAGAAACAGGAAGTCTCTTGTCCATACATTTATCATTTCCTCTCCAACTCCTGACCCAGCTCCTCTTCCCCCTGCCATTGACTGTTGCAGTGACTTGTGACTCGTGCAGGGAAAATTGACCTCCTGTTTCTACATAGAGCTTAGAAGGATTCAGCTAGTCAGTTTTTAATCATGTGATGTCATAGACCTGATAGAAAATAGAAGAAATAACTGGGTAGAAAGGCAAAATGACACCGTGTTATATAATAATGTGACAACTGCAGTATATTAAGAGGATAACATTTTGATTGGAGGAGGAGTGCTTCTTTAAGGGTTGTTCCTTCAAGCAGTTTGCTGTAGAATGAAGATCTGCACATTTTATGAAATATCTCATTGTGAAATGTGGAATGATCCCAGTCTTCTGGCTACATTAGATCTTCATATTTACCATGATGGCTTGCTGTGGTGAAATAGTCGGCTGTGGAACATGATGTTGGGATATATGTTCAGTGGAAGGTTGAGAAGTTACCACCGGCTACAGAAAGACAAAGATGGTTTGGAATATGTTTTGCCCATGTAATAAGTGCCTGGCATTGTTATAGTCACACGTATGTATATACCTGGTTTGCATTGGGGGCCATTCTTATTTGGGGCATTTCTTGCTGGTTCAGAGTCATGGAGTGTCTAGAAGGAGTACTGGCTTCTGTATGTCGCATGGAAGATGTGGCTAAAACATATCAGAAAGTTGCATTAGGAGCAATATAGGAATATCATAAAGATATATATACTCTGCTGTATATAGAACATAAGATAAAACATGGGTGTGGAATAAATCTGGCACAATAAAGAACAAGAAGTGTACATACAAGCGGAGTCTGAAAGGGCCGTGTGGGACGATCTGCGGGAACTGTGCGATGACACAGACACTCCTTCCCTGCTCGGCTCCTGGTTATTGGTACATTGCCTAATATCCAGATAGGTGTTTTGGATCTGATTTTAGAAGAGAAGACAATAAAGATATTAATTCAATGCAGATGCATAGTAAAATACAAGAATATGTGTTCTATAATTCAGTCCATCCTATGTAACAATGAGTGACACCCAGGCTGGGGCTTCCCGGTTACTTTGGCTGCGATCGGGCAGCCAGAGATCACTGTATGATGCCGCTACATCCCAGCATAATGCAGAGGACTAGGGTTGCATTACCAACTGCTAGGTACAACGACAAGCAAGTCACTAAAAGTTAGAACCCGCTAGATGTTTTTTTAGTTGCATTGTGGGTCATAATGTTACGTCATTAACTGACATTTTTCTGAGAAGCAGCAGAGGCGTATAGTGATTTTGGAGGACGTGACCTGTGTTGCGGCCAAAGTGACAGTGTAGCCCCAGCCTAAAATAATTCTATATAGAAGTAGTTGGAGCATTAGAGTAAAATATTTCTTCAAATATAAATGGACAGACAATGTACTACCATGTTTTTAAAGGGAATCTGTCAGCAGATTTTTGCTGAGTAATCACCATGATGTAGGGAGAGAGACCCTTATACCAGCAATGTATCACTTACTAGGCTGTTTGTTTTTTAAATAAATTAAATCAGTGTTTTATCATCAGGAGATTATCACTACAGAACTAGGTGTCTCGTGCTTCCCAGTCTAACCACACCCCCCACCAGTGATTAACAGTTTTCTGGCAATATATAATGTGCACACAAACCTGCCAATCAGTGGTGTGGGAGGTGTTATACACAGCTCAGGATAAGCACTGCTAAACTGCAGCAGAGAAAACTGTGATTTTATCACATTTGCTGCACTTAGTAAAGTAAGTGATACATTGCTGGAATCAGGGTCTCTGTCCCCTCAGGTTACATAGAAGGAACCTGCTGACAGATTCCCTAGAATCTATCAGTATGATCTCACACTCCAAACTATTTATATGCGCATGTAGCTCTTTGAAAGATAAGTCCAGCAATACCTATACATGGCCAGTCCGTTCCTGTTTTACTGAGAATTCAACATTTAAATTAATATACAACTGAGGCTGAAGGACTATGGTAGATCTGAAGCCTCTGTCACTCCAGCTCTATTCTCTGTCCAGCGCCGCCTCCTAATGCTTGACTGACAACCTCTATGCTGTGTGACTTCAGGCAAAGGAGTGGTTGATCAAACAGGACGAGGCAGCTGTGGGGAGGAAATAGAGCTGGTGTGACAGAGGCTTCAAATCTACTATAGCTGTTTAGCCGTATTTGCTTATCAATACAAATACTGATTTCTCAGTACTGGAGGAACGGACTGGCCATGTAGAGGAATTGCTGGACTTGTCTTTGAAAGAACTACATGTGCATAAATAGCTTGTAGTGTGAAATCCTGCTGACAGGTTCCCTTTATAATAGCTGAATTAAAACCATTTTCAGCACATTGACTTGTTTCATACACCCCTAAAAAAAGTTCCTATTTTGGGACTGTATTATATCCAGGATTCACAGCGGTTTTACTGATGGAAACTTACAGTAGATCACGATAAAGTCCTAAAACTTGATTCTGTCCGTTCAACAGAATCATTGAGGTGATTGGGGGCTGTATGACGATCTTAATATGTAGCTCAATGTTATGAGGCTGGTGTCACTGATGCACTAAGGATGTGACCGCTACGATGCCTTTGCAGATCGCACCTAGAAGGATCATTAGCTTTCCGGGACATAGCTCAGGGGTGTCCTATTATGTAGCAGGCACAGCTAGTGGAGCACTGTTATCATTCCCGAACAGAAAACTAAATGACATAACCAGCACTCTCGCGGCCAATCATAAGGCTATGTGCAGATTTTGCTGCGGTTTTGACGCTGCTGATTCGCAGCTGCTTTCCATGAGTTTACAGTACCATGTAAACCTATGGAAAACAAAATCCGCAGTGCACATGTTGCGGAAAATACTGCACGGAAACACAGTGGTTTATATTCCACAGCATGTAAATTCTTTGTGCGGATTCCGCAGCGGTTTACACCTGCTCCATAATAGGAATCCACAGGGGTAAAACCGCAGGTGGAACCCGCACAAAAACCGCGGTAAATCCGCAGGTAAACCGCAGTGCTTTTTACTTGCGGATTTCTCAAAACAGATGCGGAAAAATCTGCAGAGGTTCCATCTACGTGTGCACATAGCCTGAGTGTTAGTGTCATGCTGATGGTTGCACAATACCTTCAATGAGGAGTCTGCAGTTTCCAGGGCGGACTCCTCCAGACCCAGGTCTCGCCTCCTCTCTGCTCGGACTTCAGGATAACTGTAGAGCGGTATGAGATGTTATAGGGAGCGAGGAACATGTCTTCTCTACAAGCATGAATGTGACATATATGAACACCTACTGTACATCCGCTACCTCTACCATACAAATACTGTGAGTGCACTGACAGACTGGTGATACATTAGGAAACGCTCCCCGCATTCATGACGTTATATAACTTAGATGTGAATCTTTTTTCTGCCATCGGTACGCTATCACACCATTGAAAAGTCTATGGGCTTTCTATAATGCTACAGTCAGTAGAGGGCACTATATACCAGAAGTAACACTGGCTGATTATTTGCACAGGTTCAAGGATCTACATGCAGCAAATGTAGAGGGTTTTATACAAGGGGGCAAATCTCTGACTCCGCTTGCAAAACCAAATTTCTGTCTATGAGACTACTGGAAATAGCCAAGAACTCATAAATCATATTATATTACAAGCTGACTCAATATTCCAATGGTAAAATCAGTATTGGACATTTCATAGACTTCTATGGGACTTGTAATGGGAGTGGACCTGGCACTAAACTTGTTCTTTCAGAAGCACCATCACAGCATTTCCCTGCTGCTGCCACTAGGTGGAGCTAGGTGCATAGCAATCTGCTTGAGTTCTATAACAGCTGTATAAAACCAATTGCACTGGGCTCCCCCTAGTGGTGACTGGGCTCCAGAAGAAGAGCAGTAAATGGATTTCGGGCCCAATTCATCATTGCATTTCTACCAGTTTTATGGCATGAAACCTCTCAATTTTTGACTTGTTCATTTGTAAGGAATGTATCCAAAGATTTGCTTTTTTTTTAAAGTTGTCTTTTGTGGCTTAGTTAGTGTTCTGGTTTTTACATCAATGTGGCTTTTCCAGATGTTTTAGATTGGTTCATCAAACATAACCTTTAAAAATAAAAAAAAACTTGCAAAATTTGGTGCAACTCCAAGCCTCTCCTGTAGTTATTCTATGTAGGTCAATTATTTGCTACACATGTGACTTTTCCTGCTAAAAAGTGGAAAAAATAAAGTCAAAGAGGGAAAAAAAAGACAATTTTTGTCTTTGCGCAAAAATCGTGAATCACCACTTTGATGAATTTGGTGCAAACAAATAAATAAAAAGGACAAGTCAAAAAAGAAAAGTGACTTAAAAAAAAGTAATGATGAATTGTGCCCTTGGTGTTCTGAGTGAAAACCAAAGATCCAATTAGGTTGGACATTAAAGGAGTTTTCCAGGACTTTGATAGTGACGTTATATCCTTAAAGGGAATCTGTCACCAGGTATTTGCTCTTCCGTCTGAGAGCAGCATAATGTAGAGAAAGACACTGATTCCAACAAGGTATCACTTACTAGGCTGCTTGCTGTCATTTTGCTAAAATCCCTGTTTTATCTGCTGCAGATCTAGCAGTTCTGTGAATGCTGAGCTCTGTATAACCCCACCCACACCACTGATTGGCAGCTTTTTGCACATGTGCAGTGTACACAGAAAACAGCCAAGCAGTGGAAGGGGCGAGGTTATACATAGCCCATGAATATTTCGGACTACAAGGCAGCAGGGTTACTAGTCCTTTAGTGATAGTCTCCTGCTGATAAAACACTGATTTTATCAAAACTGCACCAAGCAGACCAGTACGTGATACATCACTGGAATCAGGGTCTCTGCCCCTACATTATGCTGCTCTTGAATTAGGTTGCAAAAACCTGGTGACAGATTCCCTTTAATATAGAAATATCAATATAACATTTCCAGAATACGCCTTTAACGTTAATAACAAGTATTGTCAGTGTGCACGGGCGCCTAGTCTAGGTTTTGCCAAGTGACCGTCAGACTTTTGTCTGTAAGGCTACGTTCACATTAGCGTTAAGCTAATGTGCGTCGGGTTTGCGTCGGCGACGCAGCGGCGACGCATGCGTCATGCGCCCCCTATACTTAACATGGGGGACGCATGCGTTTTTTTTTGTTGCGTTGTGCCACACATGCGTCTTTTTTGCCGCAAGCGTCGGACCAAAAAAACGCAGCAAGTTGCATTTTTCTTGCGTCCGATTTTCGGCAAAAAACGACGCATGCGTCGCAAAACGCAGCGTTTTTGCGTGCGTTTTGCCGCGTTTTGGCGTGCGTTGTGCGTTGCGTCGCCGACGCAGCGGCGCACAACGCTAGTGTGAACTTAGCCTAACAGAGTTTTTTGCTTGAATTTCTCTTACAAAACGTCAGAAATCATTGAAGACAGGACTGAATAATAGGAAAAGCGCCAGGCCAAACAGCTGCGAGGATTTGGCTCCGGATCGGGGTCTGTGTCGCTATTCTGTTCTCAAACTTCACCACAAGATGAGGAATTCTTACCTAACGACAGTGTGTGTACAGACAATAAACTCCGGCTTGGAATTCCACTGATGATAGGTGATGTAGTAGTGCGTCTGCAGCCAGATCCACTGTTGGCCTTTGGTTAGAAACCTGTAGTAACAGGACTTTCCCTTCCCATATTGCATCACTAACAGGCAATGAAGGAAAAACAAAATAATCAGTGACAGACATATAAGGGACACTAGAGCCAACAATATGCTGAGAAGCCAAGGAAAGCATAGCATCAAGGGGACCAGGGTCAGTGGGAAAGCACAAGGTACGTTATCAAGAAGCTTTACAACATTCTAACAAGTTCTGCACGCCATTTATTACAGAGGTAGCAGAGTGTAAATTACTATTCAGCACCTTAGGGCTGGATTATTTACTGTGGGAATACATAGAAGGGATTGCTGTATGCCCAGATAGAGCTACATAGCAGACAAAGTGGTATCACTACATGACAAAGCTATCCCTGACATATCTGGCAAACATAGCTCTGCAACATCTTACATAACTAACATTGATATAATCTTAAATGTCTATTTAATGTAATCATCTAATTGCTTTTCTAATGTACTCTATTGTTCCCTCTCTACACTATAACTGCTTTATTTTATGCTTTTACCAATTTCCTGTTTGATAACATTTTGTTTCAGAACTCCCACTGCATGCTGGGATACTCAAAGGTGATGTCATCAGGGGCAGAGGCTGGGATCACCGCTCCAGCCTCTGTCCCCACCACCAAACAAACAAACTACTACAGCTTCTGTCCCCACAATGAAATGAGGCATCATCAGTAACATCCGTTTCAGGAGCTGGGCTACTAAGAATGAGCAGGTTGTCAATGCTGAGTAGGATCTTGTCACTGTGCAATATTATTTTTAATGCACAGTGACAGTGCACTCCCTCACCTGGTCCAGTGAGAAGTATCAAGTTGGCCAAGAGAGTGCACTGTCAGTGCGCATCGTATGTAGAGAACTTGGAGAGTAGAAGAAATAGAGACCAGCTCCGCTCTTGAAAGTGATGTCTTTTTGGGGGTAGGACTGGTCTCTGTTCTCGCTGATCACTGGGTTCTCTCCTTACAATACTCACTGACAGTGCGCTCTCTTGCCAGTTTGTCACTTCTCATCAGAGCCAGCGAGGGAGCGCATTGTCACTGTGCATTCTGCACAGTTACAAAATCCTGCTGGAATTGACAACCGACAGATACTCATACTCATAGCCCAGCATCTGAAATGGATGTCACTGATGGCGCTTCATTTCAAGATAGGGAATTTTTAAGTTTATTAGAAAAGCAATAATATTTTTACATTAAAGAAGCACTGAACATCAAAGTTGTTATCCTCTTAATATATTGCAACCATCATATTATGTAGCACTGTGTAGTTACAATTGCTCATTTTGCCTTTCTACCTAGTTAATTCTTCTGTTGTCTCTGCTCTATATAGAAACAGGAAGTCTCTTCTCCCTGCATTTATCATTTCCCTCTTCAAGTCCTGACTCAGCTGTTCCTCCCCCGCCAGGCACTTTTGCAGTGACTCATGACTCATACAGGGAAAATTGACCTCCTGTTTCTAGAAGGATTCCGCTAGTAAGTTTTTAATCATGTGATGTCATAGACCTAAAAGAAAAGAATTATCTGGGTAGAAAGGCAAAATGAGCAATTTATAAGTACACAGTGCTGCATAATATGATTGCAATATATTAATAGAATAACAATTTTGATGGGAGGAGGAGTTTTTTTTTTAAATAAATACATAGTTAGGATTAAATCAGTGTTTGTTTCAGACCACCCCTTTAAGTTGCAAGTTCAGTTGGATAACTGAATTGTAAATGCTCATAAACGGTTTCCTCTTTTATTTTCCAATTTGTTATTGAGCCAGGCTTCAATCTTTGAGGAGAGTCTCTCCATCTGAGCGATCGGTGAGGGTCTCAGCACCCAGAGCCCCCACTGAACAAAGCTGCTAACATGTCTCTATGACATGTCAAAGTGGATCCTTTTTAAAGGATTTTAGGACATATTTATTTCTTTTAAAAACAGTGCCACTCTTAGTCACAAGTTGTAGCTGGCATTGCAGCTCAGCTCCAGTACAAGGTATAGGGTGGAGCTGCAGTACCAAACTCAACCTGTGAGCAAGTGAGGTGCCATTTTTAAATGAAAGCAGCCATGCAAGTCACTGAGATGTTCTCAAGTATCAAGCAGTCAAGAATCTGGAGGACCATCAATACTACAGCTATTAGAACTGGGTGACAAGTGCCGTGGAGGCCATCCGTACTGCGCCACCCTTTACCAAAGACCATTATAAGTGATAAATGGCAGAAATGATTTCTGTTTATTGCGCTGCCACAGCTCATCTTCCCCGAGCACGTAGTGAATCATTCATCACTAATAGGAATATATCACCTAATGCAAATATGTCCTGAGTCTGACCGATGTCAGTGATCCCATGGCTACAGCTGCCGCACAGTCTCGCTATGTACAGAGGTATTCTTCCAATGTCAGAAGGTTGGGTGAAATGAGCCACGCCATCACTATGTCTCTATGTGCTGAGCTGTAATATGACCATGTGCGACGGCCCTAATGCTCCAATCACATCGCAGGTTTGGGTGCAACAAAATGTGTTTCTTGCACAAACTTATATTTCAATGCAACCAAAAATTGTTTGGTTGTTTAATGAAAATCTGCAGTTTTTCTTACTACATTTTGACCATATAGTTAAAGTGAATCTGTTAGCCAGTTTTTGCTATGTAATTTGAGGTCAGCAAGAGGTAAGGGCTGAGATACTGATTTCAGGGATGTGTCACTTACTAGGCAGTGTGCTGTTGTTTCAATATAATGAAGGTTTTCTCACCAAGAGATAATCACTGCCAGACTACAGCTCACGTGAGCCCTAGTCTGACCATGCCCCCTACTGTGATAAGAAGCTCACTGTGAATGGACACTGTATATGCAGAGCCTGGTGTGGGCAGTGTTAGTGTTACATCTAAAAACTCTGTGTCACAACTGATGAACCCAGTAATCTAAGTGACACATCATTGGAATCAGAATCATATAAAGTAGAATAAAGAGGTCTCGGGTTGCTAAATGGATACTATTTGTAATTTACCTTTCCGATTTCAGGAATGGATGGATTTTTTAATGTATAGCTTACAGCTTATTAATTAGGTTACTGGCCACCCATCCCAGTAGTCTATCAGAGGTGGCCAATTTCTTAGGCAAGGAGCACGCGCTTCCAAGTTGTTGCAAGCACTGCTCTGAAGCTGGCCATATCACCGGGTCACTGCACTCGTCTAAGGCTACAAAGGAGATGTTGTCTTATATTTTAGCATCAGAAAATGGGAGGTTCGAGCTACTGGGCCGTAGAAATGCTGACTTTGTATTTTAATAATGGTTAACAAGACATTTTTGTGGCGGTGAGCTTTAACATCTGCAAGTAATAATTTCGTAGCCATACCCAACATGATACTTTGAGGAGACACCATGAATAAATATCACCCAGTTTTTTTTTTTAAATGAAATATTAGAATTGTAACAAACAAAGTAATGAAGGTATAACTCACAATGAACATGGCACCTTGCTAGGAGTTCTAGGTCATCTGCATGGTAGTAATCGTACCCTGACGTCCCCAGCACTTCAAAGGGTAAATAGCCAATTATCGGTGGGGCCCTGGAATAATAAGAGTGATGTTAATGGAGACAGAAGTGGTTTCTAGACAAGTATAGAATACAAAGCGGAACCTAAAAGCAGCCATCACTGCCGCACCCAGAATAGCAGGACACATTACTGGATGCAATTCACCGGCTTTTAGTTGTTAGCTCAGTGCTGTCCATGTTCCTGTAATAAGCATCATTCAAGATGTGTATAGTGCTACATTTATTAAAGTGTCAAGAAAGAACAGAAGAATGAAATAAATACATTATTTTTACTCTAAACGAAATGCCTACTGTATGTCATACTATAGAACTATATGTACATGGGCAGCACGGTGGCTCAGTGGTTCGCACTGTATGGTGGTTAAGTGGTTAGCACTGTATGGTGGCTCAGTGGTTAGCATTGCAGCTCTGGGGTCCTGGGTTCAAATCCCACTAAGGACAACATCTGCAAGGAGTTTGTATGTTCTCCCCGTGTTTGCACATTCCAAAGACATACTGATAGGGAATGTACATTGTGAGCCCCATTGGGGACAGCGATGATAATGTATGTAAAGCGTTGTGGAATATGATAGTGCTATATAAGCAAAACATAATAAATAAATACACATTCTTTTGGAGAAAACAATAATGGCGGCAAGATTGACTGCTAGCAAGGCAGACATGGCTACAATTCACAGAGCTGATCAGATACTAGGTTATAGTATCAGTTCTTCTAGCATCGCCCCATGGATGAGCACAGCGCTATAGATAGGTTTGCTTTCACTCCACTGAGACACCTGGGCACAAGTCTTACTCCAGCTGCGAAGAGTTTTTCTCAACATCATTCTTCAGGAGCGCACTGCTCCCCAGCCTCCTAACGTCCTGCATGCCGGGGAGCAGTGCGCTCCTGATTGATAGTACACACCAGTAGCATGGTTACGCAGATGGGAAAAACTGCAAGTAGAGGTATAATTTTATCTGTACCAAGAGGCACTGAAGCAGGCCGGGTCCAGCAATCTGCACAGCTTTAGAGCAGTGTTTGCAAGCTCTACAGCAAAGGGCTTGTAAGCGCTGAATAAATAGCAGGTTCTTGAGAATGGAAAGGATTTTTAATAACAAGAAAATTGCAAAGTTGTTTGTATTTACAATTTGAACCATTTATTATGATGAGAATAACCCTTCAAGTCCATCATGCATATTTCAAATACCACCCTGAACGCATAACGAAATGTGGATAACTGAAATTCATGATTTCCGGGAACCGTATTCTTTACACCAGTCATTACACAGCTATCTACACGGATGGTTTAGCGAATCCTGCATTGAGCAGGGGGTTGGACACGATGACCCTGGAGGTCCCTTCCAACTCTAACTTACGATCTAATTCTATGATCTGTTCTAGTAGGAACTCACCTTCTCGCTGCATTGTGGGACCTCAGCTAAACTACAAACTCACTACATTTTGCAGACTTCAGTCCAGCCACAAACACATTACACAAAACATACAGTATTTCTTGAAGAAGAACCACAGCTGTATATGTGCTTTATACAGGCAAATCACACAGGACTTAAGGCCCCGTCTCACATAGCGAGATCGCTGCTGAGTCACAAGTTTTGTGACGCAACAACGACCTCAGTAGCGATCTCGCTATGTGTGACACGTACCAGCGATCAGGCCCCTGCTGCGAGATCGCTGGTCGTGTCGGAATGGCCTGGACCTTTTTTTGGTCGTTGAGGCCCCGCTGACATTGCTGAATCGGTGTGTGTGACACCGATCCAGCGATGTCTTCACTGGTAACCAGGGTAAACATCGGGTTACCAAGCGCAGGGCCGCGCTTAGTAACCCGATGTTTACACTGGTTACCAGCGTAAATGTAAAAAAAAAAAAAACAATACATACTCGCCTTCTGATGTCCGTCAGGTCCCTTGCCGTCTGCTTCCTGCTCTCACTGACTGCCGGCCGTACAGTGAGAAGTGAGAGCACAGCAGTGACGTCACCGCTGCGCTCTCAGTGTACGGCGGCTCAGTCAGAGCAGGAAGCAGACGGCAAGGGACCTGGACACCGAAAGGCGAGTATGTAGTGTTTGTTTTTTTTGGTAACCAGGGTAAACATCGGGTTACTAAGCGCGGCCCTGCACTTAGTAACCCGATGTTTACCCTGGTTACCCGGGTGCTGCAGGGGGACTTCGGCATCGTTGATGACAGTTTCAACGATGCCGAAGTCGTTCCCCTGATCGTTGGTCGCTGGGGAGAGCGGTCTGTGTGACAGCTCCCCAGCGACCACACAGCGACTTACCAACGATCACGGCCAGGTGGTATCGCTGGTCGTGATCGTTGATAAATCGCTTAGTGAGACGGGGCCTTTAATCTCCTTTCTAATCCCAAACCAAAGCTAGTCAGTAATTCAATCTACAGCCGGATTATTTCTTTCACACACTTCCAAGACTGTGAGAAGGGATGTGAAAGTGGACAGTATGCTATCTACAGGTACTTATGTTGCGTTTTATGAAGAATCCAGAAATTTAGGACAAGGGCTACATTTCTCAGTATTTTCCAAAATTAAGAGAAATACAGTACATATTACACCTGAGGTTGCTGTGCACCACAGAGGAGCCTCCACAATCATCACATGTCTTCAATAGCCTTAGGAAGCTAGAGACAGCTGAAGCACTCCAGAATTAAGTTACTTTGGTCATTAGGGAACATGACATTACGCTACCACATTTAGTTTAGTTTGTCCTTATTCCTGTCACTTAATTTGGTGGGATAAATATCTCAAGATTAAGAAAATGACATGTCTCCTGTGATGACTATACCCCAGTCTCATGTCTCCTGTGATGTCTATACCCCAGCCACATCTCTCCTGTAATGTCTATACCCCAGCCCCATGTCTCCTGTGATTATACCCCAGCCCCATGTCTCCTGTGATGTCTATACCCCAGCCCCATGTCTCCTGTGATTATACCTCAGCCACATCTCTCCTGTAATGTCTATACCCCAGCCCCATGTCTCCTGTGATTATACCCCAGCCCCATGTCTCCTGTGATGTCTATACCGCAGACCCATGTCTCCTGTGATGTCTATACCCCAGCCCCATCTCTCCTGTAATGTCTATACCCCAGCCCCATGTCTCCTGTGATTATACCCCAGCCCCATGTCTACTGTGATGTCTATACCGCAGCCCCATGTCTCCTGTGATGACTATACCCCAGCCCCATGTCTCCTGTGATGACTATACCCCAGCCCCGTCTCTCCTGTGATGTCTATACCCCAGCCCCATCTCTCCTGTGATGTCTATACCCCAGCCCCATCTCTCCTGTGATGTCTATACCCCAGCCCCATGTCTCCTGTGATGACTATACCCCAGCCCCATGTCTCCTGTGATTATACCCCAGCCCCATGTCTCCTGTGATGTCTATACCTCAGCCATACCTCCCAACTTTTGAAGATGGGAAAGAGGGACAAATTTTGCGGCGCGCAAAGCGCGTTGCGGCAAATTTTTGGCCACGCCTCTGACCACACCCATTCATAATTAGTCACACCCATATCCACGTCCCAACCACATCCATTTAGCACTGCTGATCACACTGTTTCATATACAATAGTTATAAACAAAAAAATATGGCCACACAGTGCTCCATACCGTATAATGACCACACATGATGCCCCATACTGTATAATGGCCACACATGACGCTCCATACTGTATAATGGCCACACATGATGCTCCATACTGTATAATGACCGCACATGATGCTCCATACTGTATAATGACCGCACATGACGCTCCATACTGTATAATGACCGTACATGATGCTCCATACCGTATAATGACCGCACATGACGCTCCATACTGTATAATGGCCACACATGATGCTCCATACTGTATAATGGCCACACATGATGCTCCATACCGTATAATGACCGCACATGACGCTCCATACTGTATAATGGCCACACATGATGCTCCATACTGTATAATGGCCACACATGATGCTCCATACCGTATAATGACCGCACATGACGCTCCATACTGTATAATGACCGTACATGATGCTCCATACCGTATAATGACCGCACATGACGCTCCATACTGTATAATGGCCACACATGATGCTCCATACTGTATAATGGCCACACATGATGCTCCATACCGTATAATGACCGTACATGACGCTCCATACTGTATAATGGCCACACATGATGCTCCATACTGTATAATGGCCACACATGATGCTCCATACTGTATAATGGCCGCACATGATGCTCCATACTGTATAATGACCGCACATGATGCTCCATACTGTATAATGACCGCACATGATGCTCCATACTGTATAATGACCGCACATGATGCTCCATATTGTATAATGACCGCACATGATGCCCCATACTGTATAATGACCGCACATGATGCTCCATACTGTATAATGACCGCACATGATGCCCCATACTGTATAATGGCCACACATGACGCTCCATACTGTATAATGAACACACATGACGCTCCATACTGTATAATGATGGCATGCATACCGTATAATGGTCACACATGATGCTCCATACTGTATAATGACTGCACATGCTGCTCCATACCGTATAATGGCCGCACATGATGCTCCATACTGTATAATGACTGCACATGATGCTCCATACTGTATAATGACCGCACATGATGCTCCATACTGTATGATGACCGCACATGATGCTCCATACTGTATAATGACCGCACATGATGCTCCATACTGTATAATGACCGCACATGATGCTCCATATTGTATAATGACCGCACATGATGCCCCATACTGTATAATGACTGCACATGATGCTCCATACTGTATAATGACCGCACATGATGCCCCATACTGTATAATGGCCACACATGACGCTCCATACTGTATAATGACCGCACATGATGCTCCATACTGTATAATGACTGCACAAGATGCTCCATACTGTATAATGACCGCACATGATGCTCCATACTGTATGATGACCACACATGATGCTCCATACTGTATGCTGGCTGCACATGATGCTTCATACTGTATAATGACCGCACATGATGCTGCATACTGTATAATGACCGCACATGATGCTCCATACTGTATAATGGCCACAGTTCTCCATACTGTATAATGACATACAGGCACGCAGCTCACACACATGCACACGCACACAGCTCACACACACGGCTCACACACACGCAGCACACACACAGCTCACACACGCACGCAGCTCACACACATGCAGCATCACACACACAGTATCACACATACACACGCAGCATCACAAACGCAGCTCACAAACACATGAAGCTTTGACACAAATGCATCACATACGCAGCCATCACACACACACAGCCATCACACACACACGCAGTCATCACACACACACACACGCAGTCATCACACACACACGCAGCCATCACACACACACGCAGCCATCACACACACGCAGCCATCACACACACGCAGCCATCACACACACACGCAGCCATCACACACACCCAGCCATCACACACACACACGCAGCCATCACACACACACACCCAGCCATCACACACACACACCCAGCCATCACACACACACACACCCAGCCATCACACACACACCCAGCCATCACACACACACCCAGCCATCACACACACACCCAGCCATCACACACACACCCAGCCATCACACACACACCCAGCCATCACACACACCAGATACCTCATACACACATGACACACACACAAATGCAGCATCACACACACACAATGACACACACATGCAGCATCAGACACACACACACACATCTCACACACACACACACACACACACACACACACTCTCTCTCTCCTTTGTGTTGCAGGGGCGGCTGATCTGTCCATGTGCAGCTCTTCAGTTCCTCCGACTGCTCACAGCTCTGCACTGTCCCGGCACCTCCCCCGTCTCTCCTTCTCTGCCGGGATAGCAGCTAAGAGCAGGAGAAGCCGGAGCTCTGTGCACACACAGGAGGAAGTGAGTCGCTGACCTCTCATCTTGATCGCTGCTGGCTCTCTGCCTCAGCGTGGCAGCGCAGCGCCGCACACACAGGGGGCGGGGGGGGGGGCGGGATCGGTCGGGAGGAGACCCAGCATGTATAAGAAAAAAAAATAGCCGCAAACCTAAGCTACTCAGGTGCCGCCCCCTGCATTGTCCCCGCCCTAGGCACGTAGTGCGGGACATTAGTGTCCCGCCCGGGATCCCGGGGCTGACTGTCAAAATCAGGACAGTCCCGCGGGATCCGGGACGGTTGGGAGGTATGCCTCAGCCCCATCTCTCCTGTGATGTCTATACCCTAGCCCCATGTCTCCTGTGATGACTATACCCCAGCCCCATGTCTCCTGTGATTATACCCCAGCCCCATGTCTCCTGTGATTATACCCCAGCCCCATGTCTCCTGTGATGTCTATACCTCAGCCCCATGTCTCCTGTGATGTCTATACCCCAGCCCCATGTCTCCTGTGATGTCTATACCGCAGCCCCATGTCTCCTGTGATGACTATACCCCAGCCCCATGTCTCCTGTGATTATACCCCAGCCCCATGTCTCCTGTGATTATACCCCAGCCCCATGTCTCCTGTGATGTCTATACCTCAGCCCCATGTCTCCTGTGATGTCTATACCCCAGCCCCATGTCTCCTGTGATTACACCCCAGCCCCATGTCTCCTGTGATGTCTATACCTCAGCCCCATGTCTCCTGTGATGTCTATACCCCAGCACCATGTCTCCTGTGATGTATATGCCTCAGCCCCACTGTCTCTATGTGATGTATACACAGGAGTCTCAGTGTCTCCTCTGTGATGTTTATACAGCAGCCTTGGTGTCTCCTGTGTTATGTATACAGCAGATCTCCCGCTGCTTGAGTTATAAATGTAACGTGAACAGTGATGGATTTCCCATGTGAGGAGACCTGCAGTGTAAGATATATGTGTTCAGTACAACTTATTGCTGTGATTCTTTACAAAACTTATTGCAAAGATTTGAATGTGCTCCAGACCAACAGAAATCTAGAAAAGCAGTTACGAGTAGCAACATCATCCATACAACCTAACATCACAGCTGCACCAAAGAGTTCTTCAGTTCTTCAATAGAAAAAGTGAAACTCATAAAGAGTTATTAAAAACAGAGTGATCTATTTCAAGTGTTTATTTCTGTAAATGTGGATGATTATGGCTTACAGCCAATTAAAACCCAAAAGATATTATCTCAGTAAAATAAAATAATTAACAAAAAACATGTGCAAAGGCTTCCTTAGCATTTAAAAAGGTCCCTTAGTTTGTTTCAGTGGGCTCCACAATCATGGGGAAGACTGCTGACTTGACAGATGTCCAGAAGGAAGTCATTGACACACTCCACAAGGAGGGTACGCCACAAAAGGTCATTACTAAAGAAGCTGGCTGTTCACAGAGTGCTGTATGCAAACATATTAATGGAAAGTTGAGTGGAAGGAAAAAGTGTGGTAGAAAAAGGTGCACAAGCAACAACCGGGAAAACCGCAGCCTTGAAAGGATTATTAAGAAAAGGCCATACAAAAATTTGGGGGAGATTCACAAGGAGTGGACTGCTGCTGGAGTCATTGCTTCTAGAGCCACCACACACAGATGTATCCAGGACATGGGCTACAAGTGTTGCATTCTTTGTGTCAAGCTACTCATGACCAATAGACAACGCCAGAAGCCTCTTACCTGGGCCAAGGAGAAAAAGAACTGGACTGTTGCTCAGTGGTCCAAGGTGTTTTCAGATGAAAGGAAATTTTGCATTTCATTTTGAAATCACGGTCCCAGACTCTGTAGGAAGAGTGGAGAGGCCACAATCCAAGCTGCCTGAGGTCTAGTGTAAATTTTCCACAATCAGTGATGGTTCGGGGAGCCATCTCATCTGCTGGTGTAGGTCCACTGTGCTTTATCAAGACCAAAGTCAGCGCAGCCGTCTATCAGGAAATTGTAGAGCACTTCATGCTTCCCTCTGCCGACAAGCTTTTTGGAGATGGAAATTTCATTCTCCAGCAGGACTTGGCACCTGTCCACACTGCCAAAAGTACCAATACCTGGTTTACAAACAACAGTATCACTGTGCTTGATTGGTCAGCAAACTCGCCTGACCTTAACCCCATAGAGAATCTATGGGTATTGTCAAAAGGAATCTTTTCTCTCTCTTTTTATTTTTTTTTTTATATAGTGCTAACATACTCTGCAGCGCTTTACAGTTTGCACACATTATCATCGCTGTCCCCAATGGGGCTCACAATCTAAATTCCCTATCAGTATGTCTTTGGAATGTGGGAGGAAACCGGAGAACATACAAACTCTTTGCAGATGTTGTCCAGGGTGGGGCTTGAACCCAGGACTCCTGCGCTGCAAGGCTGCAGTGCTATCGACTGGGAGACACCAGACCCAACAATGCAGACGAGCTGAAGGCTGCTATCAAAGCAACCTGGGCTTCCATAACACATCAGCAGTGCCACAGGCTGATCGCCTCCATGCCACGCTGCATTGATGCAGTAATTGATGCAAAAGGAGCCCCGACCAAGTATTGAGTGCATTTACTGAACATACATTTCAGTAGACCAACATTTCAGATTTTAAAATCATTTTTCAAGCTGGTGTTATAAAGTATTCTAATTTACTGAGATAATGACTTTTGGGTTTTCATTGTCGGTAAGCCATAATCATCAACATTAACAGAAATAAACACTTGAAATAGATCACTCTATTTGTAATGACTCTATATAATATGAGTTTCACTTTTTGTATTACAAAATTGAAATAAATTAACTTTTTGATGATATTCTAATTTTGAGAGAAGCACCTGTATGAGCATTCTTTCAGGCTTCTGCTATATTCCCTCACTATAGTTATAGGTTTTGCTATATCCTGTAATGTAGACAGAAATGTAAGTTACTACAGAAAGCTCACTGACTTTTAGGTGTGGATTGGTCAGGCTTGAAGATTTGTAGGAGGAACCGTAGGGTGGAAACACTGGCAAGGACGTCTGCCCCACTCTTCCTCCCTACTAGATGCTAAGCGAAAAGGTAAACCATGACAAATTTACCTGTGGTCTAAAAAGAGGAATTTCCACTCTAAGCTGTGCCTTGATGTAAATTCTTCACAAGGCTCTTCTACATTGCACAACTCCTAGAACATAGAAGACACAGACAACATAAAATGGATATCGTTTGTCGCAACACAGATATTTGTTAGAACAGTAAATCCTAAAGTTGTATAAAAGCACAACGAGAATATTACACAACTGGATATAATCTAAGAGGCATAAAATGTGGAAGGGCATTGTGTCTTATCCATACTATTACATGTTGTGCACTTCTGTTTACTGTCAATGTGGGTTTAGTCCACAAAATGTGGCATGTTTGTAGTTTCATTAATATTGAGTGAGAACAGGGGCATAAGTACAGTGGGATGTGGGGCTGCAGCCGCATCAGAGTCCACAAGCTGTGTGTGTGAGTAAGAAGCAATCTGTGGGTTTAACATGTAATGTGTGTGTAACATGCAGTATATGTGTGTGTAACAGGCAATGTGTGTGTAACATGTAATGTGTGTGTAACATGCAGTATATGTGTGTGTAACAGGCAATGTGTGTGTAACAGGCAATGTGTGTGTAACAGGTAATGTGTGTGTAACAGGCAATGTGTGTGTAACAGGCAATGTGTGTGTAACATGCAATGTGTGTGTAACAGGCAATGTGTGTGTAACATGCAATGTGTGTGTAACAGGCAATGTGTGTGTGTAACAGGCAATGTGTGTAACAGGCAATGTGTGTGTAACAGGCAATGTGTGTGTAACAGGCAATGTGTGTAACAGGCAATGTGTGTGTAACATGCAATGTGTGTGTAACAGGCGATGTGTGTGTAACATGCAATGTGTGTGTAACAGGCAATGTGTGTGTAACAGGCAATGTGTGTGTAACAGGCAATGTGTGTGTGTAACAGGCAATGTGTGTAACAGGCAATGTGTGTGTAACAGGCAATGTGTGTGTAACATGCAATGTGTGTGTGTAACAGGCAGTGTGTGTGTAACAGGCAATGTGTGTGTGTAACAGGCAATGTGTGTAACAGGCAATGTGTGTGTAACAGGCAATGTGTGTGTAACATGCAATGTGTGTGTGTAACAGGCAGTGTGTGTGTAACAGGCAATGTGTGTAACATGCAATGTGTGTGTAACATGCAATGTGTGTGTAACAGGCAATGTGTGTGTAACATGCAATGTGTGTGTAACAGGCAATGTGTGTGTAACATGCAATGTGTGTGTGTAACAGGCAATGTGTGTGTAACAGGTAATGTGTGTGTAACAGGCAATGTGTGTAACAGGCAATGTGTGTGTAACATGCAATGTGTGTGTAACAGGCAATGTGTGTGTAACAGGCAATGTGTGTGTGTAACAGGCAATGTGTGTAACAGGCAATGTGTGTGTAACATGCAATGTGTGTGTGTAACATGCAATGTGTGTGTAACAGGCAATGTGTGTGTAACAGGCAATGTGTGTGTGTAACAGGCAATGTGTGTAACAGGCAATGTGTGTGTAACATGCAATGTGTGTGTGTAACATGCAATGTGTGTGTAACAGGCAATGTGTGTGTAACAGGCAATGTGTGTGTAACATGCAATGTGTGTGTAACAGGCAATGTGTGTGTAACATGCAATGTGTGTGTAACAGGCAATGTGTGTGTAACAGGCAATGTGTGTAACAGGCAATGTGTGTGTAACATGCAATGTGTGTGTGTAACAGGCAATGTGTGTAACAGGCAATGTGTGTGTAACAGGCAATGTGTGTGTAACAGGCAATGTGTGTGTGTAACAGGCAATGTGTGTAACAGGCAATGTGTGTGTAACAGGCAATGTGTGTGTGTAACAGGCAATGTGTGTAACAGGCAATGTGTGTGTAACAGGCAGTGTGTGTGTAACAGGCAATGTGTGTGTAACATGCAATGTGTGTGTGTAACAGGCAGTGTGTGTGTAACAGGCAATGTGTGTGTGTAACAGGCAATGTGTGTAACAGGCAATGTGTGTGTAACAGGCAATGTGTGTGTAACATGCAATGTGTGTGTGTAACAGGCAGTGTGTGTGTAACAGACAATGTGTGTAACATGCAATGTGTGTGTAACATGCAATGTGTGTAACAGGCAATGTGTGTGTAACATGCAATGTGTGTGTAACAGGCAATGTGTGTGTAACATGCAATGTGTGTGTGTAACAGGCAATGTGTGTGTGTAACAGGTAATGTGTGTGTAACAGGCAATGTGTGTAACAGGCAATGTGTGTGTAACAGGCAATATGTGTGTAACAGGCAATGTGTGTGTAACAGGCAATGTGTGTAACAGGCAATGTGTGTAACAGGCAATGTGTGTGTAACATGCAATGTGTGTGTGTAACATGCAATGTGTGTGTAACAGGCAATGTGTGTGTAACATGCAATGTGTGTGTAACAGGCAATGTGTGTGTAACAGGCAATGTGTGTAACAGACAATGTGTGTGTAACGTGCAATGTGTGTGTGTAACAGGCAGTGTGTGTGTAACAGGCGATGTGTGTGTAACATGCAATGTGTGTGTAACAGGCGATGTGTGTGTAACATGCAATGTGTGTGTAACAGGCGATGTGTGTGTAACAGGTAATGTGTGTGTAACAGGCAATGTGTGTGTAACAGGCAATGTGTGTGTAACATGCAATGTGTGTGTGTAACAGGCAATGTGTGTAACAGGCAATGTGTGTGTGTAACAGGCAATGTGTGTGTAACAGGCAATGTAACAGGCAATGTGTGTGTAACAGGCAATGTGTGTGTGTAACAGGCAATGTGTGTAACAGGCAATGTGTGTGTAACAGGCAATGTGTGTGTGTAACAGGCAATGTGTGTAACATGCAATGTGTGTGTAAAAGGCAATGTGTGTGTAACAGGTAATGTGTGTGTAACAGGTAATGTGTGTGTAACAGGCAATGTGTGTAACAGGCAATGTGTGTGTAACATGCAATGTGTGTGTAACAGGCAATGTGTGTGTAACATGCAATGTGTGTGTGTAACAGGCAATGTGTGTGTAACAGGCAATGTGTGTGTAACATGCAATGTGTGTGTAACAGGCAATGTGTGTGTAACAGGTAATATGTGTGTAACAGGCAATGTGTGTAACAGGCAATGTGTGTGTAACATGCAATGTGTGTGTAACAGGCAATGTGTGTGTAACATGCAATGTGTGTGTGTAACAGGCAATGTGTGTGTAACAGGTAATATGTGTGTAACAGGCAATGTGTGTAACATGCAATGTGTGTGTAACAGGCAATGTGTGTGTAACATGCAATGTGTGTGTAACAGGCAATGTGTGTGTAACAGGTAATATGTGTGTAACAGGCAATGTGTGTAACAGGCAATGTGTGTGTAACATGCAATGTGTGTGTAACAGGCAATGTGTGTGTAACATGCAATGTGTGTGTGTAACAGGCAATGTGTGTGTAACAGGTAATATGTGTGTAACAGGCAATGTGTGTAACATGCAATGTGTGTGTAACATGCAATGTGCGTGTAACAGGCAATGTGTGTGTAACAGGCAATGTGTGTGTGTAACAGGCAATGTGTGTGTAGCAGGCAATGTGTGTAACATATAATGTGTGTAATATGCAGTATATGTGTGTAACATACAGTATGTGTGTCTGCGCTTTATGCAATGTGTGTGTGTAACAGGCAATGTATGTAAAATGCAATGTGTATGTGTGTAACAGGGAATGTGTGTAACATGCAGTGTATGTGTATCATGCAGTATGTGTGTGTGTGCAACATGCAATGTGTGTGTGTGTAACAGGCAATTTATGTAATGTGCAATGTGTATGTGTAACAGGCAATGTGTATAACATGCAATGTGCATGTATCATGCAGTATGTGTGTGTGTGTGCAACATGCAACCTGTGTGTAACATGCAATGTGTGTGTAACAGGCAATGTATGTGCAACATGCAATGTATATGTAACAAGCAAGGTGGGTTTCTAACATACAGTGTGTGTATACCATGGAGTGTCTGTGTGTGTAACATACTTTATCTGTGTGGCTAGCATGGTGTGTGTTTTCTAACATACAATGTGTGAGTGTGTACTTTTGAGTGTGTGTGACATGGACAGTGTGTGTGTGTATCATCCACATTTAAAAAATGCTGTCAAAGCAGATGAGCGTCCACAGGGATAAACATGGCGGACAAATTTGGGTGACTGCATCGTTTGTGTCAGAGTGAAGATCAGCATTCTCAGCAGCACGTCGTACGGTGTAAACAGGACATGAGCCGCCAATGACAGGAAACGGAATAAGGACAGACTAATCATATTAGTGATCGTTCTACCCCTATCATTCTTTGCCTGTGTAAATAGGCTGGGAAGCAAAAGCCAAATGACTCGTCTAATGGTCTGAAACAGTCTCGTATAAATGCACCATAAATGTTTCTGTACATTGGAGCAATATGTTATCATTTGGGGTCCTACTTTAAATTTTGCTCAGGGGTCCGCTTTTTGTAAGATTGTCCCTGGTCAGACCTAAATATTTCAGTAAGTGAGAGCAGAGCTGCAGTCACCTCTGGTACACCGGCCGTACCTACTGAGAGGAGACATGTCTATCCCCCACTTATGGTATTTGGGTCCATGGGATGTTCATGGGCCTTTTTCTGGCTAAAGTACTGTGGATGGGAATCCTTTCTGACGGGCACTGTAAACCCTCTCTAGCAGTCACTGTATATGTGTACACCCTCCGGCAAGCTGTATATGAAGGTAATGACAGCCTCGAATATGTCATGTGGAGATGCGGACAATAGGGAGGACAATCTCCTAAACTGAGCTGACGGTAAGAAGCTGGCAAAGCTCCTTGTCTCACCCCTGTACATACATGTAATAAAACAGTTATTGTACTCACCTTCAGAAACTGTGGAGTGACAAGACGCACTGTAGCTACAAGACATATCTGCTCTTCCGTGGCTGACCGAAACGCCCTTGCAACAGCTGACTCAAAGCCATTATATGACGACGTAGGCACTGTAACATAAGCAGACAGGCGGTCACATCAGCACATTTTATGATTCAGATTTTTTTTTTGACTGATCAGATCACAATTATTCTTCTGTCAGCAATTCAGGTACACACATAAATAACATGACATGGTCTCATCATAGTGGCATCGATGCTACACTTAAAACATTCAACAAAGAAACTGATCACTGAAAGCTGTAACTCTGGGGACCAATATGACCCTCATAAACCATGTACTGGGATTATTGCCTCCGGCACAATGCACAATGGAGGCATGCAGTGAGTAAAACATTTATGCCAGCACATCTTACCTGGCAATGTCAACCTCAGTTTTTTACATCCACAGCTAGAAGACTTAGAAGCCCCCATCTCCTGTTACTCACCCAAATGAGAATAGTGACCCGTGTCAATGAAAGTGTCAGTGTGTCTGAATATTCCTAGTACATTTGTACATAAAAACTTTTGCTTTAATCAATAGGAGCGACATAATATCTTTATGTGAATCTGTCATCTAATTCTTGATTTTGGGAACATGAATTCACCTTACCGCATTATTACAGCCCTGTATGTTTTACTATGAAATGCTGCAGAGTTTCAGAGAAAACACTCTGAAAAGCCGGCTGGTGGCTATCCTACTCAGTCCCCAGCGACTTCTCCTTGCCTGGTCCTCTAAACTAACAGGTCTCTTCCTTTGTATATATAGGAAGCGACCTGTCAGTCAAAGGTTTCAGGGCGTGGTAAAGCTGCAGAGGCCCGGCTTCAAACAAGTAAGACACTTAGTCCCCAGCTTTTCTAAGTATATTTTCTCTGAAATGCTGCAGAGTTTTAAAGTAAAATTTACACGGCCGCAATAACTGAGCCAGCTGGACTGATGCTGCTTGTGGTTCAGGCAGCATGGAACAAATATCAGGTTCGCTTTAAAACCATTATTTCTACAGTGACTGGGTGGGGGGTATTTCATGGTACACACACCCCAACGTGCACACACGAACAGACACACACTCTCTCCATGATATACACACATACTCACTCCATGGTATATATACATGCACACGTACCCTCACTCCATGGTATACACAACACCATGGTATATACACAGACTTTCACTCCATGGTATATACACACTCCATGGTATACATGCCCACACATAAAAACACGCGGCATACACAAATACACACATACACACTCTCCATGGTACACACACACACACGGACTCCATGGTACACACACACACACACTCACTATAAAGGTACATATACACACACTCCATGGTACACACACACACATACACTCACTCTATGGTATACACACACATACACACACTCCATGGTATACACACACACATACACTCACTCTATGGTATACACACACATACACACTCTCCATGGTACACACACACACACACACACACGGACTCCATGGCACACACACACACACACATACACACACATACACTCACTATAAGGTACATATACACACACTCCATGGTACACACACACACATACACTCACTTTATGGTATACACACACATACACACACTCCATGGTATAAACACACACATACACTCACTCTATGGTATACACACACATACACACTCTCCATGGTACACACACACACGGACTCCATGGTACACACACACACACACATACACTCACTATAAAGGTACATATACACACACTCCATGGTACACACACACACACATACACTCACTCTATGGTATACATAGAAACCTTCACTCTATGGTATACACACACATACACACACTCCATGGTATACACACACACATATACTTGATCGTATACTCACACATATCTACTCCATGGTATACATACACACACTCCATGATGAATACACTCCCTGGTACACACATACTCCATTTGGTGTACACACACATTCTATATAATTCTATACACATTCTAATAATATATGTATCTAGACACAGATATAGTGTGTTACACCCCTAGGCACAATTCATGATACACACACTATGCTAGAAACACTCTGCATGTTATACACGCACACACAATCACATCCCAAAAGGCTTCAATTCATATTACAACTGCATACAGACTCTTATAGCATAAAAATCTCCCTATCCCCCCCCCCCCCCCATCCAAAAACAAAATTGGGGAAATCATGCTGTTTTTCTAAGCTGTTGGCCATCTTACACCACTCATCTCATGATATGTCAAGAGTAAAGGTAGGGGAGGACAGAGGCCATACGTGTATATGTGCATTTGATATTGTAACACAAAATAATGATTTGATGCAAAAAAAATTGTCAAATATATTGGACATTTCTATCCCAAGTACTGATGAGAGAAACCTTATTCCCTTGTCAGCAGTGAGAATAAAACATCTGAAAGGCAAATAAGGGGTCTTATAACGAGATGTTTTCCACTGATGTTGCATGGGTACAATAGCAGATTACTGACGTTGGCATATTAGTCACTGCTATAACGTGCAGCAGCTAATTAACACATTGAATATGTGTAGATGGTATAAGAGCTCCGGCGTAAGGTTAATTGGAAGACACTTGTACTTTATTATATTGCAAAAGGTTACAGGGACGCCGTTATCTGTGCTGCTTATTGCAATGATGTGCTCATGTAGTCGGATTTAACAGGCTGTTCACTGATGCCAACAAAAGACGCACTTCTACATATAAGGTAAGAGGATTGCTAGCATATTGATCTAGAATGTCAAAAAGGAGAATTATCCTGTCGCCACAAAAATATGAAGGTAGACTAACTACTATATGCTCTAAGGAGTCATGCTGGGGAAGGAATATGCTACAACGTCAGCCTCTAGGTGGCGCTGTGTACAGGACTATTGCTATATAAATGAGCGTCCTGCTTCTGATTAAAATATTACTCACCAATAACATAAGATGTAGGCATTAGCTAGCAAGATGGTGATACCGGTGCAAATATACTGATATTTACCACCACCGACCTATCAATACACAACATCCAAAGACTGCAAGTACAATATGCAAAAAAGACTTCTCATGTGACCAACAAAATAAAGTCAACGAGAAATAAAAGCCTAATAACAAGATAGTGAGTCACTAAATGCAAAACAGCCACAACATTACAAAATGATCAAGATAATAAGACTTGATAACATTTTACGCTTTCTTGGTGTCAAAAACGTTAATCATCCCTAAACCATTAACATGGGTGTTTAGCCTTTTAAAAATAAGCCAGTCAATGCCTTTGTAATCTCAAACTACTGCTCCAGCAGCGAGAAGTGCGTTGGGGAGTGACAAGGCACTTACACCTTCTCAGTCTCTGCTGTATTCCTGAGCTGGACGCACCCTCCGCGGGCTGATTGACGGGTCATTGTGCATGTACCAGAGCAAACGAACTGTCAACCAGCCGGGGGGGGGTGTGCTGATAATTCAGGAAAATAGCAGAGGCTGAGGAGCTGTAAGTGCTTCGTCACTCCACAACGCACTTCCAGACACAACTTCAAATCATGATTTCTCAGCACTTTAAGGTCATAAAAATACCAACTGGCTTATTTAATAGACTACTTTGCCATCTTAATGGTTTGGGGAGTAAAGTTTTCTGACAGGTTACCTTTAACCTTTTAGACATATACAGTTGTCAACTCTACCAGATCTTCTGAGTCTCCTGGGCTGTAAGGAAACAGGATTTATGTAAACCCTGCCCAAACATGAGCCTTCCAGGGCAGAAATGGAGCAATACTGGGAGAGGTGATGGTTAGTGATGAGCGAATATACTCATTACTCGAGATTTCTCGAGCATGCTCGGGTGACCTCCGAGTGTTTTTTAGTGCTCGGAGATTTAGCTTTCCTCACCGCAGCTGAATGATTTACATCTGATAGCCAGCTTAATTACATGTGGGGATTCCCTAGCAACCAGGCAACCCCCACATGTACTTATGCTGGCTATAAGATGTAAATCATTCAGCTGCGGTGAGGAAAGCTAAATCTCCGAGCACTAAAAAACACTCGGAGGTCACCCGAGCATGCTCGAGAAATCTCGAGTAACGAGTATATTCGCTCATCACTAGTGATGGTTGTACCTATGCTGAAAAATGAACATGCCGATAAAGTAGGAGCAAGTTTGCCACAACTGTTTCTAATGCCTATGACCAGCTACATGGAAAAGTCAAAAGAGGTAAATAACTCCTCATCTGCTACATCTCTACAACAAAGATTTGTCTGTTGGTCTCGCACAACAGTAACCCCTCGGGAGTAGAGACGTTAATGGCAATACCCCATATTTATCAAACACTAGAAATGCACGCTGTGTGTGTTCATTTAATACACAAATCAATACTTTACATAGGTGACCACAAATATAATTTTACATACTCACCATGGGTAAAAAACTTAAAATCTACAACAAATTTTACATATTCATAAGTTAGAGGCTCGTTTGGGTCCAGACTTCCTCTTGCTAAATGACAACAAAACTCCACTTGTTTATCATCTGAAAATGGAAATGTAACAGGAGAGAATGAGAATAAACCTTCATTTGTGAAACAATGTAATATCTGTTCATTGTTTTGTGCTGCTAATTTCATTTAAGCCAATTTCCCACTTCATAAAACAGTGAAATAATACATTGTTCTTACAAATATTATTGGTGCCACACTTAGATTTTACTGGGAAGTAAATGTAATGAACCAAAGGGTTTGTATGTTTTAAAATGGTGTAAGTTTACAGCCTTATAAAGACGTGCTGCAGAAATGTTCCCATCACTGTCTCTCACCCGTATCGGATTGGATAAAACATCATACATTCTTATTAAGCTTCAGACTCAATGGTTTGTTTCTAGATTTTATTACACTGTTGTTGTTTTTTTTACAATGTAACATATCGATAAAAAATATGTATATATGAGTTAAAAGTAGGGGTTAAGAAGACGGCCATTATTGCTGATTTACAGATATGCTTGACATTGAGGGTATTGGATTGGCAATTACTGCATACTGTCAGTACATATACTGTATGTCATAGAGGAAAATGAAAATTCATAAGACATCTCCAAGGAGGGGACATGTCCCCCTCACATTAAACATATGGAAAAGAGAGAAGACTAATTATAGCTAGAGAGAGCAAACACCTCATCTCCTTTTTGAAGCAGAGACCTCCTGCCGTGGACAGGTGATTAAAACATATGCAGGGGCTGACTTTGTTTCAAGGAAGAAACATCCTGGGTTCAAAGGATTTTTCTGAGCGTGTTCCAGACTTTGTGTCTCCATTGTCCAGATATGAATATTGAGTTTTGTATTGATCCGATATTTATGGTATATAGATTTTCATTGTCGTAGTGAAAGGGCGGATGTGATGCATTCACTCACATCGCCGTGGGGCCACTAGAACCCCTCCAACTTAATAACAGTCTGATAGATGATGAGAACAGGCTATGTTTGAACCCTATGTAACAATAAAATCATGATTACAAATATGATGTCAATATCTACTGCCTGGAACCTTCAGTGGCAAAGATATCTTGTAAGTTGGGGATCTCATAAAATTTTGATGGGTCAGGCATAACCTACAAACAGCCCCGTCATAAGCTCATCAGGGGAGGTATGTGGGCGTAAGCCTGAGCTAATAAAAAGCAGTATTTGAGTCTGGGTCATTTGTTGGTCCTTGGAAGACATAGTGCGCTGTAGGTTCTTTCCATTTTCCCAATCGGCTAAGCTCTGAGCAATTTCCATGACCAGGTTTAGTAGTTTTCTTTCACTATTCCTTTTTATCTTATGTAATTGTATATAAAGTATTGCTTTGTTCCCATTTTGTATCATCTAATTTTTTTTTATAAACACTGCCTATCTTTCTGGATTAAATATATACAATTTAGCTCAGTTCCTCTTGCTCTGTAAACCGTACCCCTGAAACCACATGCTATCTGTAACAGGTGTCCAATCATCCTGTATAAATGATTGGTGGTGGCAGCTAGTAAGTCTTTTGTTATTGTAGAGCTAGCAGTGACCGTAAGGGTGGTATATATACATATATTCCATCCGTTGGGAGTCGGAGGTGTATATATCATACGCTTACTGTTAATTCCCCAATAGTCAGCCTAGTAGTGGAAGAAGCCGCAGTCTCGTCCATCATCTCGTCAGCTAATCGTGAAATTGTCCTGCCAATTGGAAGCAGTGGAGTTGCATTCCTTTAACAACAGGTGGCAACATTGAGATCTGTGTGTTCTCTCCAGTGTCATCTGTGACAAAATGGTAACACTGGTGGGTTCTGCGTGACCCTCTCGGCTGTGAATCCCTGACAATATAACAGCTTTTGTTACATGTAACATTGATATGAGCCATGCAGGCTGCCCACACTAGCCTGAGCAACATGCAGCATTGCATTATTGGGTTGAAAACCAACTCCTGGGACACTTTCTAGATTTGGCCGTACCACTGGTTCCAAGGCCAAATCAAGGTAATACCAATCTGTTATTGTATCTGGAATGAAGACTACAGGAGTGTGGCTAAAAGTACAAAGTAGTAAAGTACATTATGTCACCTCACACCATCATCCCAGGAGTAGGACCAGTGGGAGGTTCCCTCGTGAAGACCTATTCCTTGACCTAAAGCCACTGCTCTCAAAGGATATCATGGTGCAGATCACAACAACAATGGAAGCTGGAATGAAGGTCTATCTTCTTCAGTGATGAGTTTTGCTTTTGTCTTAGACACGCTGACAGCCAAAATTGGCCTGGAGACCATATGGGCAACTCTGTGAAGATGCCTTAACAAGGGAGAGTGACACCTGTCCTACTCCCTGGACTATGGTGTGGAAGTGGTATAATGCACAGTGCCTGGACCTCTCTAGTCTTCATCCGAGGTAAACAGCTTGGTATTACATTAATTTGGTTGTGGAACCAGTGGAAAGATGTTTACTCCAAAGTATCCAAGGAGCCATTCTCAACACAACAATGCCAGGCTGGACGTTGCTTGTGTTACTGTGATTAGCCTGCATGTCTGAAATGTGCTACAATGGCTCGCAGCGTCTTCTGAGTTGTCTCTCATCGAGTACATCTGGAACATCATTGTTTGATAAATGCAACAGAAGCTGCCAGCAGTGAATCTAGATAATTTTTGGGACAAGTGCCAAAGTGTTTAAGTGTATGTAGTTCTATGAATGGCGCTCACACTCGATACTGGATAAATTGAGATGCTTCCACTTTTTCACCAGTTGCACATCATTAACCTGTCATATGATCTGGTGACTTCATAGATCCATGACCATTCCCTTCTGGTATTACAATTCCAATGTAATATATGCATCTAAGTGCAAATATATATACAGTTTTGCTGAAGTGGAGAGAAAAGAGATGACTTCATGACTTCAGTGCTGGGTGCTGGTAGCTATGACTATGGTTAAATTCCATTTCCATGAATAGATGTCTCAAGCCAGTCGATCTAAGGATGCTTACTGTCTCCTAAGGACTTATGAATAAATTAGGGCTCCTTCTTATCTCCTCCACATGCTGCTGTGGAAATGATCCCATAGTGCTGTAGCAATGATTGACAGCGGTCCCTGACTAGTCCACTACCTGCAGGTCTATACATGTGTAGTGTTCAGGTAGAACACAGGGACCATTTATATCGCTATTTAGAGCCCTATAAGCGCTCCCGATACCTCCTAGAGGTTCATTTTCCTTCTAAAAGAGAACTGTCACTAGGTCAAAAATGGCCAGTGTTATCTATTGTTTTATTCTCTCTGCTCTCTTGGCTATTCCATTTTATTTTTCTGTTACATTCACAATACAGTTCCAGGGATATGCGCTAATTTAATTAGTGTGCACAATATGCTAATTTTAATGTTCTTTTCCAAGGGGGCAGTGCTCAGAGTAATTATGCTGAGCAGCCTAAAGACGCGCCCCTGAGATTCCTATGAGTGATGTCTTCATGGTAATTACTATGACAATTAGCATATTGGGTGTACAAAATAAAAGGCCCACATCTCCTTATGGCAGCATGAAGAAAAAACAAAACAGAATACTCAGGGGAGCAGTAGGAATAAAATAAGTGTAAGTCCTGCTGACTTTTGAACTGGTGACACGTCCTCTTTAAGAATATAACTTATCGTATATTAAAGTAGACGCTCATCACAGCTTATATCATATCATCATCTAGTTGGAGATTTACTTACTGTTAAAAAATTCTGGAGTGGCCGATTCCGTCATAAGTATATGTGGCGCCAGCATCTTATACACTTCACCATGTTCACGTTCCGGCAGAAAGTTCAATATATTTTGGTCCACCAAATCTGACTGGTACAAAAAGATGCTTTGTCATGTTCAGTAAAGTGAAGATCTGTCACTATGGACTTATAGGTAAGGCTACATACAACGTAGGGAAAGTGTCTTCAGCATTGGTTATACATAAAGGTGCACTAAATTACATGATCCAAACCCAATGGCAAAGACCAATTCTGGCTCTGGAGGATCTGGAGCAACCATGTAGCCCATACTTTTAAATATCAGCTGCATTGGCCACTTCTAATAAAATGTGGGGTACCTCCAACCCCCCAAGTGGTAACAATTAACAACCGTGGAGTTTTAGCTGATTGCTAGTGGCTCCTCATATAGACAAGGGACTGTCCACGTGGGGCATCTCCTTTAATACAGTTTACCTATTTTAACTATCTACAGGTCATGAGCTCAGTATTGTATTAATAAACAAAACTAAGTTTGACTCACCCTCCCCAGGTCCAGTGCTGCATCTCTGTTGCTGCTCCAGCTTCTGAACGGCTGCAGTGGTGAAATCACGTCTACAATCACTGAGCTCAGAGGCTCTGGTCATCTAAATTGGCAGAGCCAATGAGCTCAGTGATTGGCTGCAGCAGTGTAGACCCGACGTCACGTGATGGAAGCTGATCAACAAAGACCGGAGCAGCAGCAGAGAGGCAGCGCTGGACCTGGGGAGGGGAAGTAAAGCTTAGATTGTTGTTTTATACATCACCTTCCCTATGGGCTAAGGTTAGTTGAAATGGGATATGAAATGAGAATTTCTCGTAATGTAACTGCAATGATCTATTAGTTGAACGGGTTGTCCGACAGCTTAATACTTTTTGTCTAGGAATGGATGGTTGTAAAATCATAAACAGAGACATACTTATGCTCCAGCACCCCCGATGATTCAGCACAGGCGACTCTGGGGGTCTACGCTAGTCTCAGAAGAAATGTCTGTTTAATTCAGAAGTCATCAGCACCACTGCAGCCTGTGATTGGCTGCAGCAGTCAAGTGACTAAAGGATGTTTTTCTAGTGACACGCTCTATTAGTCACCTGACTGCTGCAGCCCATCACAGCCTGCAGCGGTCTTGGAAACTTGCGAACTGAACAGAACTTGGGTCTAGAGCGTGGACAGACCTCCATTGCAGCCTGTGTCTGTTCTGCGGATGTGCGGAATGATGACTTTACCTCAATTTATTATTTTGAAACCATTCATGCGTAGAAAAAAATACTCAAATGAGGACGACCCCTTTAAACAGTCCATAAAATGAGAATTTGCAATGAAAATTGGCAAAGGCTCTATCTATGTACCTATCGATCTCTGTATTTATAACATGTCTACTATAGGACTATATTCTACACATATGACTTGATTTAATACATAACTTACCGGTAAATGACCCATAAGAGAGGAAACACTGTCAGAGACATATATTATCATGCCGTCTGTGGTCAGCGCAATTAGAAACCCATCCAGGGCCTGACAAGCAGAAACACAAATTCAATTTACTCTTTACATGTTAAATCAAACTGCACATTGATTTTTAGAAAGTGCCAAGCGTTACTATATATAGACCATAAAGGCGGAAATTCAATTTATTTTTATCTAAAGTTATTTTTAGAGAAGGCTAAAATCAGCCCGGAGCAGTCATTCAATCACCCGATGTGACACATATGCTGTATGTTAGCGAGGAGGAAGCCGTCATCACTGGTGCGCTGTCTTCTATAGTATTATGTAGGATGAGCAGCGGAATGTCAATATTGACGGATTCGGAACATTCTAATTGTCAGCTCCGTATCAGAGTCTACATATACAAAAAGCCAGTGTTATAGCTGTCACATCATCCTAATTGTCAGATCTGTACCACTACATCATTTTATCATCACTTTCTCCTCTCTATTGTCAGACACTTATCAGTTAGTAAGAAAGCTTTCAGGAGACATGAGAAAACGTCTGTGTTCTAAAAACGCTACTATCTCCTATGCAGAGGCGTCCCTATAATTAACACATAACTTCAGAGCTTTCAAACATGGACGCCTTTATATTTCTCCTTTTATATATTCTCTTTTCACAGAGAGAAAAACAGTAAGACAAGATGTAAAGTTAAAGTGTGAGCAAGGTCCTATTTGCTTACTTTGCATACCCATGCAGGAAACTGAAAGATGATTAAAGGGAATGCATAACCTATATTACAGTGATTTTGGAAAATAAACAAAAACAGTAGCAAAAAACAACTTTTAACCATGAAAAATTGATTTTATTTTCTGATGACGCATTCCCTTTAAATAACTTTGCATTGATTTAGTGTAAAATGGAAATGTATTAATTTCTTGTTTTGCTGAATTGGTGGAGTTCAGTTGTCACATTATTGTACAGAGGTAATTAAAGTAGTTTTCCACTCATCATTCCCATAGTACAAAAATATGCCATCCCATTTAGATCTGAAGGGGACTGAACTGTGAAGGAACTTAAAGGGGTATTCCCAATTCCAACATCCTATCCAAATATGAAGTAGGTGTAATAATAATAAAAGTACCTCCATTTAGAAAGATAGTATAGTTCTTCTGATTGGCTATGTCGCTCTCCTCATGTGCAGGGCATTGCAGTAGCTTAGGTATCCATGGTTATTATGACCATTAACAATATATGAGAGGTCATTACCATGGATACTTAAGCTACTGTAATGCCCTGTACATGTGGTAAGTGACATAGTGAATCAGAAGAACTATACTACATTTCTAACTGGAGATATTTGATAATATTAATATTATTAAACCTACTACATAATTTTCTTTATAATTTGTACTGTTTGGAAAACACATAACTGACATATTTTCTAATTTGAGTCACAAGCTGGTGAAATGTTCAGTGTAGAATTCATGATGTAAGGGTTGAATAACACATAGTTATTTCTTTATATATATATTTTTTTTTTACAGGAAAAGTGCAGGCTACGACTAGAAAACAGTACCAAACATTTTGCACGTTTTTTATGCAATTTTTGGTCTTTTGAGCTCAATAGGAAGAAAATGCAGTAAAAGCACTAGAAGAATTGACACTGCGTTTAAAAAAAAACAAAAACGCACTACAAGTAAAAAAAGAACTACTGTAAAATGGTGATTTTTATTCATCAGCACGTAAAAATGCATCAAAAACGCGGTATGTGAAAAAGCCCTAACAAACTGGACAAAACTTTCCAACATCTCACATACAGAGTTTTTTTCTTTAAAGTTCTCATTTACATATATAACCTATTAAGAGGAATGCCACACTTGAAATAGAAGATTAATATAGTTTATTTATTAAATAACTTAAAAAAACCCATAATATTTAATTTATGTAAATTGTACAAAAAATTCCAAGGAATAAATCAGCACAACAGGTGAGTAGGGAGAGGGATTGGGTAAATAGATATGTAAGTAATGGTAGACTCAATATCTGATAATCAATTTCAAATTGAGATTAAAATTCACGTGTATAATTTTTTAGGTGGCTATAAGTAGATAAGAGAAAAATGTATAAATAGAAGTGCAAGTGCATAGTTATTCCACAATTGTTATATTGAATAACATACACCAAACTGGCTTAAAAATAAGTCTGCAACAAAATGCATACTTGTATCAGATCAAGGTTAAGTTATTCAGATTATGATCCCAAGAGGGATTTAGTTACCCAAATCATTCACCTAGACACCCACGCACCGACGCGCGTTTCGCATATTTGCTTCCCTGGAATTTTGTATACATATTACATAAAGTAAATATTATTATATATTTTTTAAGTTATTTAATAAATAAGCTCTTTTAACCTTTTATTTCAAGGATGGTGTTCCTCTTTAAATGGTTATACTGTTCTCCTTTAGCACACACTTATTTTTTGGTTGTTGTAATTTAGTTCTCATTTAAAGAAATAAATCCTGATTCTTTTTTGATGGATGATTCATTTTTGGATCCAAATCCTTTTTTCTTTCTGAACTCCAAATGTCTTTTTATTGCTTACATATAAATAAAGGACTTTTCTCCGTTGTCTCTGAAAAGCGCCATTTTGGCTATCACAGGTATAATAGAATTCACATTAGAGAAGTCATGCTTTATTGATTTATCGGGCTCTAGGACTTCTTTTTTTGAGCTTACATGTGAAAGCTAAGTGTACGTACACTGCCAATGTATTGTGGCCACTTTTTACAACAAATCCTTTTTCTGGCAACTTTTACGATATGGGTGGTACGCCCTGCTGTGCCCTACAATGTAACATGTGGCCACTGAAAGACTCAGCATGTTGATTCACGCACAATAGGATATTACCAGTGTAATGGAAAATGAGGGCTTTTCAGTACATAAAAATAGCACATTAAACATAAGCACTTCCCCGTGGAGCCCCTTGTGTAGATATTTGTGTCTCTCCGTTGTTACAGTACATGAACTCTGAGACATCTGGAGCTGGGTAGACACATTGTTCTGTGATATTCTCACTTTTATATGAGTAAATCTCCAAAAACAATAAAACAATATGAGCAAAAGTTTAATTGCAATGTGAATTTATGAGCACATACTACGCCCTTACTAAAAAAAGAAAGAAACAGCTCCTCCCTCTCTGCATCATATATGATGGCATGCAAGGAAAGCGTAAATTTTGGCCAACTTTTGCCCCAAATCCTGCACTTGCTAACCCTTTAATGAAGCAGCAGATTTCCCCGATGATGCCAGAGTCCTCATTGCTTGCCGAGTAGTGATACTAGTTATTACAACTTATGATGTAGACAGTTCAAGGTGAATGTAAGAGCTGTTAGCTAAGGGCGTGTGTATTATAGGGGCAGAGCATGCTGGAGGGAGGTAACACAACCAGCACCCATTATGGAGGGGTGACAAACATGACAATTGCCATAGATCCTAGTTTTAAATGGTAATCACGCAAAACTGAGCAAAATAAAATTACAAATGTATATTAATCTCTGGTTTTCCATCTGGAGGAGAATATGGGGAAGGGAAGGGAGGAAGGAGGAGAAGGAGGCATTGAAGGAGGCAGGGAGGGTTTGAATGGCGGTGGGAATGAGGGAAACAGGGCAAGAGGGAGGAAGCAAGACTTGACAGTGTTTTTCATGCTGGTCTTGATTAGGGGGCATGCTGGAGTCAGATGCCTCGTCATGAATCAGGAGCGTCAGACGAGTAGCGTGCACCTCCATGTGAATCCCACCACAAATTCTTCTACAGCCCTTGCTTGTCGGAAATTTGATGAATGGCGGTCACCACACCCTTTCCCTCCCTAGCCCTGCCCATTTCAGCAGAGCTGAGAAGAACTGGTGTGAAGACACCAGAAGTCACAACATTTAGGTGCAGCTCTGAGTTGCTCCTAAATTTTGCAGCTTTTCAAAGCTTTTATGCCAGAATTCTGTTGCGAAAGCTTTGATGCATTGGGACTGTGAGGCAGTGACTCATTTCACAGGTAGGGGTCGCTGTGTGTTCTCCCCAGGTTGTGCATGGAGACGGATGAAGTCCATAGGTGTGCATGGCAGTCACGGATTTCCAGTCTGGGTTTTCCATGTGACTGAAAGCCACAGGTTTATTTGTTAAAAACCCTGCAGTAAGGGGTATGGGTGTGTCAGGTGCACTGTCAGTATCAGTCTGGTGTGTGCTGTTGTGCAAGGCATACCCCATAGCGTGCTGCATAGCGTTGTGCAAATCTGCTGGAAAAATGTTTTCAAGACAGCTTGCTGTGGCTTGGCGGGGCAACGAAGATTGAAGGCTTCTAGCGGTAACTCGGTGGGGTTACGAAGATTTACTGTGGATCGGCGAGTCCATGAAGCCTGCATTGTGGAGGAGCTGCAGTTGCAGCAAGAGTTTCTGCAGCAGCAGGAGCTGCAGTGGAAGTAGCAGAGAATGTGCTTATGTGCTGTGTCGGGCGTAAAACCCGAAAATGCTGAGATACCTGCCATAGGGATTGCCAAATTAGGGTCAGAGTGTAAACCCTATAGGCTTCCCCTAGAGGTATTGGAAGGAGAAACTGAAAATGTTGTTTTGGGAGGAAATGTCACAGGGTCAAACGGATGACTTGTCTCGCACCCATAAGGGGTAACCAGTGTTCAACCCCACAGGTATGAACAGGGGGAGGATATGTGAGGCAGTGACTCGTATCACAGGTAGGGGTCGCTATATGTTCTCCCCAGGTTGTGCATGGAGATGGATGAAGTCCATAGGTATGCATGGCAGTCATAGATTTCTGGTCCGGGTTTTCCATGTGGCTGGAAGTCACAGGTTTGTTTGTTAAAAACCCTGCAGTAAGGGGTATGGGTGTGTCAGGTGCAAAGTCAGTGTTAGCCTGGTGTGTGCTTTTGTGCAGAGCAGAGGCCTGCAGAGAGCTGGCTGTGTGTGTGAAGCAGCACAGACCAGCAGCTATGGCGGCAAGTCCTCCATGGTAATTGGTCTCAGATGTGGACAGTCCTGTGCCCGAAGGTGAACCGGAGGTGGATGTCCTGTGCCCAAAAGAGTCAGATGTGGACAGTCCTGTGCTCGAAGGTGGCTGTCCTGTGCCCGAAAGAGGACTGGCATGTGTAACGATTGGAAACAGGTGGATATGGTACCGGCTGCTATCCGGAGGATATCCTGGGCTGTGTGAGTAAAGAGTCTGTGATACAGCGGTGCAGGACACCAACGGGAACTAGTCAGAGGAGCACTGGCGTGTGTAGTGTCTGCAACATGTGAAGCTGTGTTTGAAGACTGTAATATGGCGTGTGGTCGCCCCACGAATACCGGGAAAGGAGAGGTCTGGCATGTTTAGTGACTGCAATCTAAAGCTGTGTGATGTGTAGTGCTATGAAACAGGCACTGAGACGAGATGCAACTATGTGCATTGAACTTTGATGACGTGTACTATAAAATGCTATGCACCTTTATGTGTGAAGCAACACATTAAAGAGACTTTGTGTTGGAACTTTGTGGGTCACTGCCTCTTCACTGTGTATGGGTGATACCGCAGCATTACAGGCCTTATATGTGAGCATAATATGGTATAGTGACCTACGACGCTATTAAATATACATAAATAAATAAAAGGACATGAATGAGAAAAAGAGACTGCGAAACCACCGGGGATCGACCTGTCTGACTACTCTCTAGTGCAACTCTGTCCCCGGCAGCTTTTCAAGTATGTTTTTCTCTGAAAAGTCACAGCTTTTCAAAGTCAAATATACATGGCTGAAATCATACAGCCAGTAGCCTAATACATCGGGAGTATTAAAATAAAAACCTTTATTTGTAGCTGGCCCTATGCGATTATCCAAACTTTACACCTGTGTGGAGCGTATTGCACTATCAAAGTGGCATTATATGGGCAGCATACATTAGTGTTATCTTTACACTATATGTTGGTATTATTTAGAATGATTTTATTTAAATTGATGATTGTCACTAAGAAACAACTTTTCAATAAAACGAATAAGCTACATATTTTTGAGAATTACCTGTATTTTAAGGGCCGCATTTGATATTATAACAGGATGTTGCCACTATGTATGTATTGTAAAGTGACTGGCACGTATCAGATATTGGTGCTCCAGCAATGGTTGATCATCTACTCAGAAGCAGTACACCGTCCCACAGCAACCGGGCTCCTTTTCATTTGTCAAGTTGCTTATTGTTTGCTGTTTTAAGATGACGTTAAAAATTGCAAGATATCTTAGATTTTGCTTCCCAAATTTAATGGTGACAAAGTGCATCCACGTGCCTGTCCAGAGGCCTACCCATGACAAGTATGACATGATACGCTAAAACACGCATGTCACATTAATATATAACACCTTCTATGTTTAGTCTTTCCCATGGTTGTTATCTGGAGGTTGGCCATATAGCAAGAAAATATGTCACTGATTTGCTGTATTTCTGTATTATCATTCTACCTTGTTATTAGAAGAATTGAATATCTGACAGCGGAATGAAATATGCCATCAAGCACAACAATGGTATTGTCAGGTTGGATAAAGGCGGTGACAGACAAGGTACCATTAGTTAACCCATTTTTGGTTTTTGCCAGGAACTAATCTACATATAATTGAGTATTGTTAGCAGCTTATGGAGCAGCCGTAAAGGTGACATACAGCCGGCGGTCTGACCTGCTAGTCCTCATCACTTTCCAAGAGACACAAAGCTGACTAGGTCATGCTGTGTTCTCCTCCTCAGCCGCACTCATTACCATTCCCTCCATTTCCTTCCGCCTTCCCAGAGTGGTGCCAAGCCTGTATTACCCTTCAGGCAAGCAGCGACTGTGGAACAGCTTCTTCAAATGCTCACACTATTACCATATGATAATTGCAGAATTACTGATGCCAGCTCTACCCACTCCCTTCTTCACAGAGAAAACAAGCGTTTTACTCTTGACATACTGTGCCTCCACTTGCCCAAGTGGAAAAACAGAAAAAAGGGACGGATTATGTGCTGAGCAAGATTCATTGTTTTACAGAATAAATTAGACCGATGACTAAAAAGGAGTTGGCATTGATTTCTAATGCATGCAAATTGGTAACACAGGCGGAGGATCCAGCAGGAGGACGCTATCAACCTCTGTATCTCGGGCTTACGTACTCATTTTCATTTTCTGACGAACATGGCTTGATATGTTGTTAGTACGGGCCAAGAACTATTGGCATACATACGGTTATGAACAGTCGATCTGCCCTATATGTTGCGTCGTCCAATATCGACAGGTTCAGCCGACAGTCTAATGTGTATGGGAGCCCGGATAATTTATTGTCGGGAGACATATCCATCCGGCATGTCTGATTTCGGACTGACAATCATATTGATAAGTCGTCGTCTGACATGTCTAGTGTTGGCTTGCTCATGCAGAATACAGGAGCGCTTCGCCAAACGAGCCATCCTGTGTATGGGAGAGCTAGCCGAGGCAGACGATCAGCTGAATCATTGTGTGACTGACAGCCAGCTAATGTGTATGGCCGCCTTTACCTATAGAATCTAGAGCTGGTTTATGGATGAATACATTAAAAATATGGTGCTCCACTGGTGCCATATTTCTGTATTTTTAATCCTATACAGTCATAAAAGTTTTCTATTATCTTGTATTTCCATCAAATAATATCTCTGGCAATTTACAAACTGCTAAAACTGCAATAAATCTAAAGAAACTTTGGGGGTTACACCATAGGTTTTCCACAATCCATATCCAGGTTCTGTAGTTATGTTACTTAAAACTTCAGACAAATCAGTCATTTCTATGGGACTTTTTAAAAAAAAAAAACATTTTACTAAATTATTTTTATTAAACTGAATTAAAAAATCTTAGTACCCCCAGGACAAGAAAGCAACATCATCCTACCAAATAGATTCATTCAAAAAAAGTGACGTCAATGGAGATTAGAGGTTAACTTAATTTAGGCTTGGTGCCCAAGCACCATAGTGGGATAGTCGTAGGATGTCGTTGTACTGCGTATCTAATAAATCACTTAATAAGGAGGCGTCAGCTCTCATGACGAGATTCTTTTAGTAAATATTTCTCCAAAAAATAAAATTGCTGGAGAGACTTTTCGGTGAACATCGTGTTCTAATGTTCCTCTGTTGTTCCTCTTGGAATTGTATGAATGAGAATCCCATTCTTATTAATCAGGTGTGATGCAGATCGGGCAGCATCGGAGCGTACAGGGATATCTGCCATTGACAAGGAAAGTGGTAAAACCACTATTTAATCATTTCCCAAAAAATAGCAGAACAGCACAATGCTGAGTTTGATAAAATAAGATGCTGCGGCATTGTTATTTTATGGTGAAGACAAGTGTGCTCTAAAATAGCAACGCTTGGGGGACTGACAAGTGCTTTCTTTTTTTTTTTTTGGTAAGAGCAGATTCTATAACCCATCTTGAAATAAACAATTTGCAATAGAGATGTGTCCATCCTTATCTATCCATGACTTTCAGACTCCAACTTCTCCTGGCACAATCTATAACATCACCGGAGATGTGTTCTTCTGTCCGAAGGCTCCAGCGCATGCCAGGAGTCAGCGCATGCCAGAAGTCAGCGCATGTCAGGAGTCAGCGCAAGCCAGGATATCAGCGCATGTCAGGTGTCAGCACATGTCAGGAGTCAGCGCATGTCAGGAGTCAGCGCATGTCAGGACTTCAGCACATGTCAGGAGTCAGCACATGTCAGGAGTCAGCACATGTCAGGAGTCAGCACATGTCAGGACATCAGTGCATGTCAGGAGTCAATGCACTTCAGGACATCAGCGCATGTCAGGACATCAGCGCATGCCAGGAAGTTGGTTAGAGCAGCAGCAGCTTCACTGACAGAGAGAGAGAAACAGGGAGTAAGAGAGAGCGATAGAGAGACAGCGAGAAAAACAGAGAGAGAAACAAAGCGAATGGCTAGTTCAATATATTACAAGTCACATCACAGCCAATGGATGGCCACACATAGCATAAACATCTCCTGACAGAGTGCTGCAAAAGCATGCTTTTTTATGGCCATCCTGCCCTACTCATTTCAGGATATTTCAAGCCCAGTGGAAAGATAGGGAAGGATGCAGAATGATATAACAAGCTTTACCTCTAACATCAACTGGGTAAACTCTTCATTACTAAGAAAAGACGGCTTCCAGTCCTGCCTGATCTCACAAGCTTCTGTCTGTGCTGTGATTTCTAGGAAAGAGACAACACATTGTACATGAATACACATGACATATGACTAGCCGCACACCACTATGCCCCGCACACCCGTACAGCATACCTTTCTGTTTCTGCAAGAAATCAATAGTTCTTTGGAGAATGGTGGACTTGTCCATCTTGAGGGGGTGTCCATGGCCGTGCAGCATTGTACACAGCTCCTTAATGAGGACATTAAATTGGTCTCTTCTCTTCTTCTCAGATTTATTCCGTGAAGCCCTGAATACAATGAAAAGTAATATTATAAAGCTACACTATGTGGCTTGTATAAGGCTATGCTTAAATCTCCCAAGATTTAGGTTGAGGGAAACTTCAAACTCTGCCGCTGCTCCAGGCAAGCCCGTAAGAAAGTGCAATAATGCAGCTCTTGTATGTATATGATCATAGGTCATATCCCTCAGTGCAGCACAGGCTTTTTTTTAATCCTCATCTACTCAGTTAACAGAAACTGTGAGAAATCGGTGTAAGCCTATGTGCACACTGAGTTTTTCAATGCATTTTTGGAGCAAAAACTGAGCAGAAACTGAATGAAAACTCTCCAAATCCTCCTCCAAATCTCAAAACTCAGCAAAAACGTTGAGTTTCCGTCCAGTCTCTGCCAAAAAACCTCAGCAAAAAGATTGTGTGAACACAGCCCAAGCATATGTGCACATTTGAATCAGAAATTGAGCAGATTCTCCAAGTTTTTGAGGTTTACGATTTTTAATGTGGATTTAGAGAGTTTTGTTCATTTTCTCCTCCAAAACCTTCTAAAAAAAACTCTGTGTGCACAAACCCTAAGAAACCAGGCAGCCTCAAAAATGGAGTCTTATAAAAGTATTGTCTGCAAAAACAGGGACAGAATTGTTCTATCAATGTATTGCCTGTAGATGAAGTGATCATATCACATCACAAATATTGAAATTAAAATACATAATTAATCTTGTATATCAGTATTAAATTAGAAACGCCGAGCTGTTAGTGTTAGCCATGGACCGGATTCTCAATTAATTTTGGAAGCAATATAACAAGATACTTTGTGCAGATCTCCTCTAATTCGGGACTCATATCACACAAAAAATGGATCTGGAAGTCGAGATTTCAATCTGAGTCATGTGGATTTCAATAAGTGCCTATGATTGCACCCAGCGGGTCGGCTTTGTGGGAGCGGCAGTAATGACTTTGTAATGGCCTCCACAGCTCCAGTATTAGTCATCAGTATTTTACAATTCAATCTTAGTCAAAATCATAATGAAGCACAAAAACAGCCAAAGGATAGAACTACCGGCTGACATACATAGTCCCTGACCAAAGGTAGGATGCCGCAATATTCCCAAATGTCAGGCTACTGGCCTAACGCACAGACATGGTGGGAGGAAGATCCAAGGTAATGACACAGCCAGCTCAGCACTGAAGTCCAATATAGTCCAAGTGCACAGAACAACATCTTGAAAGACGTAACGAGTCAAGAAAGAGCAAAGAGGGTTTAGTTCTAGCTCCTCAGATTACATCGTTTCATTTAGACAAATGTCAAAAATTCCATGGCACTCAAGAGCAAAAAATAAGCAAAGAGGAGACAAAAAGCGACACGTTTTGAACCTAGACTGCGATCTTAATTAGAACTCTGATTAAGGGCACGGTCTGTGATCGAAATGCGTCACTTTTCTCTCTTCTTTATTTTTGCCTTTGCGTGCCAAGGAATTTTTTACAATTGTCCAAATAAAATATTGGAATTTTAACTAAGAAGCTGGGACTTAAACCCTCTTTGCTTTTTCTTGAGGAAGGTCCAAAGCATTGGAATATAATAATGAAGGAATATAAAGACAAAGAGCTTGATTTGACATTTGGGTGGTTTTTGTTTTAAAGTCACCTGTTTTGTCTTCTGGTATTTGTTGCCCGTTTTGCACCAAATTCTTTAAAACGAGATTCATGAATTTTGCATGAAGTCAATTGTTTTTTGTTTTTTTTTGCTTTCAAACTTTTATGTGACTTTTTAGTCCAAAAAGTCACACATTTTGCACAATGTGAAAAGGCTGCAAATGAGGAATCAGGCAAAAATATGTGGAAACCCTAAACTCTGCCTTCATTGCAAAATTAAAAAAAAAAAGGGTTACAATAGACTAGACTTCAAAAAACAAGCAAATGGAAGAGTGCAAAACCTAAAAAAGGACTAAAACAGGAGCAAATGCAATTATGAAATGGGCTCAAAGATCCTACTGTTACATCGCTAAAAACTATACTGCCATATGTAGCTAGTGCATACTCCTTCTGTATCGTAAATCAAAATCATTCCGTCACTTGGGGGGAAACAAAACTGAGCTCTGTCCAACCAGTCATCAGGTTATACGCTGCATTATGTCTATAGAAAAAACAGCCGCACACTCAAGACTTGCAGGTTTTTACGTGAAAGTAGTATTTTTTATTATTAGTACAGGCATCACCAAATGCTTATTAGTGTTCAGAGAAAATGACGGATACTTTAAGTTACGGTCAACGTTTCGACCAAGGCTGGTCTTTGTCAAAACCACACTTCTAATGGAGGGTAGAAAAGGTGCAGAGGCAGTCCGGAGTGGGCGGAGTCTGCAAGGGTCCTGTAGCACTGAGTCCGTCACCTTGGTGGAAGCACTACCTTCCACTTGGAGACCTCCAGCCTCTGTGCACATCAAGTGCTTTCATGCAGAAAAGCAGTCCAAATTCCACCACAAGCTACCGGGTGCTCCTCCAGAAATCACATAAAAATCAGTGCATTGCATAAGAAAGGAAGGAGGGCACTCACCGATCTGAAGCTTGACTTTGCTTTATTAAATGTTCATTAAAACACCATGGCTGGGAGAGTAAACAAGGAGCTCCTGTGAGCAGTGTGAAGACGACGGCCGTTTGGCGCTCTATACAGACCCGTGGAAGCGCAGTGAGAGCGCGAAACGGCCATCGTCTTCACACTGCTCACAGGAGCTCCTTGTTTAGTCTCCCGGCCATGATGTTTTAATGAACATTTACTAAAGCAGAGATATGATTTTACAACACTTTATATATCTAATTACTCTAGGTTATCGTCCTGTACCTCTTAACACATCTTTCCTCACAGATGGCACAGCACTCCTGTTCATACAATGGCTGCTGATGGAGGAGCATGTGACCAGACCAGCCCATCAGCCTCCTCCAATAGAAAATCAGCTTTCCCAAGTGAGCCATTTTTTAATTGGAGCAGGCTGATGGACTGGTCTGGTCACATGGTCCTCCACCAGTAGCCATTTTATGGACTGGAGAGCTGTGCAGTCTGTGACGAAAGTAAAAAGAGCAGGAGGACACCGTGTCATACATACTGTATATATTTGTCTGCAGTTTAAAAATATGTTTTGAAAACAAATGTTAAGATACATATAAAGTAGACAACCCCTTTAAGGAAAGTGCAACTTAACAGACCTTCATACTTTAAGTGTGTAATTTGATTTGGCGAACCAACCACATGATTCTTGGCTCTCTGCACGTCTGTGCGATATAAAGACGGTACAATTTTTTTTATTAAAGGATGATATCATTAGGTAATAATGTAAGTTTATGAGAGACAGAAGCCCTGATGACTAAATAATGATAGTGTGTTCACCACTTTGGTATTTTAAATGATTATTTCAAAATGTCCTCATATCTCGTGATGAAAATGTCAGGACTTGTTCAGAAAAGTATTACAAAATAAAAAAAATAAATACAATTCAGTGTAGCAGCGATCGCTTATTCTACGTATTACGATTTTTCCTTTTTGCGCTTTTGTTTTCTCCTTCCCCTTCATCTAAGCCATAACTTTTTTATTTTATACTTTTCTTTTTAAAATGATAATTTGGTTGAAATTGCTATTTGAGCTCTTGATTTTTGAAGGACGAGTTGTAGTTTTGAATGACATCATTTATATTACCATATAATGTACTGAACAATGGAGGGGACAAAGTGGTGTGAATGGGAGAAAAAAACGCAATTCTGTCATTGTTTTTGGATTTTGTTTTCACAGCACTCATTGTGCAGGAAAAATCACCTGGCAATACGATGCCTCGGGTCAGTACAATTACAGTGATACCAAACATCCCTTGGGTTTGTGTTGACATTTTATGAGATCTCCACTACTAATTTAACCCCTTTTCAATCATATATCCCAACTCTTACTATCAGTTTTCTAATATATTCCTATTACATGCACTACGTCTGTAAGCTCATCGCTATGAGGGTCATCTAGTCTGTGATTCTGGCTCTGCTTCTAACGATCTGCAAACTGAAATCGGATGAACTGAGTAGTGCACATCATTGGTGGGGGCGGGCTACCTCTGTGATTGACAGCAGTCTGATTATGCATGCTCAGATCAGAATACACCTTCCTCTTCTGCCTGGATCCTGCTGATGCACTGGAGTGCCAAGCCTTCAGCTGACAAGCGCTACAATGTGCTGTTGATCATTAGAAAGCATATTACAGAGCTTATCAGCTGAATGAACAGCACTTCATAGCTTCGGCAGGATCCACGCAGAGAGGAGAGTGACGCTTGATGTGAGCTTGGTAATGGAGTTGACAAGCCCTGTGATATACTTTTTAATAACAAGCAGCACATCGCAGGGCTTGTCAGCTGAAGGGACAACACTCCAAAGCATCAGCAGGATCCATCCAGGCAACGGAGAAGAGTGAAGCCTGATCTGAGCATGTGTGCTCAGACTGCTGAGAGTGAAGCCTTATCTGAGCATGTGTGCTCAGACGGCTGTCACTCACAGAGATGTTGCCCCTCCCCGACCAGTGATGTGCGTTGCTCAGTTCGTCCGATTTCGGTCTCCAGACCGGAAGCAGTAGAGCCAGAATCACAACAGATGGCTTGATTACCCACATAGCGTTGAGCTTTCCTTGAGAAGAGCAGATAATAGAAGTATATTAGGAAACTGGTAGTTAGGAAGTGCTAGGACATATGAAAGAGGTGAAATTAGTAGAGGAAACCCTCTTTAAGTGGTTATAGCAGTGATCAGAGCCAGCTTGAAAAGAGGCATTTGCTGGCTACATAACATCTCCCACCCACCATGTATGGAGTGGGCTCAGCCACTGAGCCCACTCCAGATATCGGACATACCAGTATATCCTATGTTGGAGAGAGTTTAAAGCGATCATCCACTACTTGTATATATGCTTCAGATATGTTATCAATATCAGTAGTAGTTCTGCACCCAGCAACCCCACTGATCAGCTCTCATCGCCCCAAGCAGCAGCTCTGTGCAATGTTTAGGGGCTGCTGTTGTGTATTGCAGATCAGATCATATTCTCCACAATAACAGCGGATCGGCAGTACCTGGCAGCGGCCATGACGCACTGTAGACCGTCTACAGCCGCCTACCATCGGAGCTGATAAAAGGTCATTAGTGGGCGCATTTATCTAATTAAGCTGCCCTTTTTTCTGTAGTGCCACCAAATGGGAAATGAGGCATGTACGTGGAATCAGTTGGCTGTCTGATTGGGGTCATCAGAAGAAAAAGACACTAAGGCCCCAATTCATTAAGATGCTGTTTTGTGCACATAATACGTGTGGGACCCAGTCTTTGGAGACATATTTTTCCAGCTTTGCTGTTGACCATATTGTATTTTTTCTATCTCATCACATCTACCTGTAAACATTAGGGGCACACTATATGATCGGCAGAACCTTGAAATGACCTAGGAAAAATAACGTCTCTGTGCCGTGTCCATCTAGCCGTCTGTAATAGCCGATTTATAAAATGGCTACCCTTTGTAGAATATATGTAAATGTTTCTTCATTAGCATACTATTTCGCCTTGCTACACAGATTGATTTATTGTACGAGTATAATATAAATAAAAGCTTCCTATTGGCTCACAAACCTCTTTGCTCTGTCTTTCTCATCTTCATCCATCAGCTCGTTTAGACAACACGGGATTCTGAAGAAGAAAATGAGACACCGGTAAATGCAATTATTGAAAATTCAGTTTAAGACTTTAAACAAAAATCTATATAAATTTGCAGCTAATGTGTAAATAAACATTGACGTTACTAACGCAGCTGTGTCTATTCCCTGCGGACAGACTCTGGGAAATCGCTGCTGAGTAATAGGGTATCATCGAAACATCTGCTCCTGCAGAACAGTCATATTACACGGCCCACGAGCTCCACTATAGTGATAGGACTTACTGCCATGTTCAGAGACATGACCACTTGGGACTCGTGTGTTGGCTGCTCAGTCATTTTACTAGAGGAGTCCTGCTCTCCGCCTGGATTTGTGCTGACGTTCTATGTCATTGATGGGTGATGAACAGGAGAATGTAAATATTCTAAACGCATTTTTTCTTTTACTGCAAAACTTTGAATGGACAGGAATCAGCAATAAGCAGATAGATCAATTATAGCATGGCTCCACTTTTTGACTTTTCACAGATCACAGGGGTCCTTTGCTTAAAGGGGCCGTCACATCTATCTTCAGGAGTGCATAGTTCCTCTGCCTCCAGCCTTCCTACTTGCTGGGGGTGGTGTATTCCTGATTATTAAGTTTGATAGCTTGATGCAGCGGCACGGCTCTGCCTCTCTGCAGCATCGGAGGAGCACAGTGATGGCCAGATGAAGGAAACTAGCTGGCTTTAGAGCAGCGCTTGCAAAAAGCATAGCAAAGAGCTTGCAAGCACACTCTCCATACCTAGGAGACCGACCACTGCTGATGCACTGCAGAGGTGGCTGGTCACCTAGCCAATGATCAGCATACAACACAATTAGAAATCTCTCTAAAAACAAAGATGATTTTGAATAAAACCTAAAATGCAAAGTCGCTTATTTTTACTAGCAATTTGCAGTTTTACCCATTTCAGAAAATGAAACAACCCGTTGAAGAACAGTATTTGGGCTCCTTGCCTCTAATAACTCACTACATAGCACTCCTTCTTATACCTGTCACATTCCACCAGTAAATGTGATCCATTAATCAAGCCACGCTGGGAGAAGAGAAGCTAACGGAAGGGAACATACTGTAGTTTGTCTATTTTTTCCCTGAAAAGGTCTTAACATTTCAGAGTTGAAGGGAAAACGTTAACATATGGGAGTAGTGATATGGTTGTGTATCGGCATGTCCACCAATGCAAATGATAACTTTTTCTGTACAGATCTGATGTGCTAGTCATGAGAAATCTAGCATAGTAAGCCATATGCAAGCCACAGAATGACAATATGCATGAGCCCTAATCTAGCAGTAAAAGACACACTGGTTTTTAAAGGGAACCTGTCACCAAGTTTTCCCAATACAAAGTACTGCCAGCACCTTTAAGGCCTCTTTTTCAGCATTCTCCTCTGCATAGTATTAAAAATATTTTTTAATATACCCACAATTTTCCTACAATCTCTTTCTAAAATTTCCATCCTCCTTCCCTGCTTCATGTGGATGATGCGTCCTATGTCAGTTTATCCCTGACAACCAGACTGTCAGCCATGACTCTTCTGTTTGATGGAGAACCATCATTCTATAACATAAGTGGATAAACTTCAGTAAGTGAATCTCCCTGTCTCCCAGGCTTCTTATGTGCTGTGAATACATTGCCCACATCGAGCGCGGTGACTACCGTGTGACCGTAGTCACTGAGGACACATTTAGGACATATAAAACAAGTTACATCCTGAGCCAAGATGTTTTGTTTTCTCCGAATACGCCATGTCTGTGTGCAAATGATCATTGAGAGCCTTTTAATTGACACGTGGCTTCTTAAAAGCAGGTTCACGCTGTGCTACTTACACATCAGTGTTCTTTGTGAGACTGGACGCAACGTATTCTGCTTCTTCTTGTAAACTGGAGAAAATGAGATTAATATTAATTAATTACATTCTTTTATATTATTGCACGTTGTGTAATAAACCTGATATGTGAAGATTGTACAACACAGTGACATTATATAATGGAAACACAGTACTCAAGATATATGTATCTGATTCCCCCACATTTTGCGTGCACTTTTATTAACTCCAGAAAAGCTGCCTTTTATTAATTTAAACTCATTTAAATCAATACAACTTACATTGATATTAAATTATAGACAACATCATCAAATTACATTCTGGAAGATTACAAATGAACAGCCCTGATTTAGTTATCACCTTGGTAAGGGTCTCTTGAAGTCAAAAACACTTGTATCATCCATTGTATTAAAAGGAATCTGTCACCAGGGTTTTGTCATCCAATCTAAGACCAGAATGATGTGGGAACAGAGATACTGATCTCAGTCTTGTGTCCCTTACTGGGCTGCTGGCTGTAGGTTTTGTAAAATCAGAGTTTTATCAGCAGGAGGTTATCACTAGTGGACTAGTAATCCTGCTGCCATGTAGTTCTCCATATTCATGATCTCTGAATACCCACGTTCCCACAAGTGATTGGCAGCTTACTGCCTATGCACAGTGTACACAGAAAGCTGCTAATCAGTAGTGTGAGTGTGTGTAGGGGTTGGGGGCTATACAGAGATTAAAATTCAGATAACTGATATTTCTGCAGCAGATATGAGTGATATTATCAAAACTCCAGCAAAACTCCAGCAAAACTCCAGCAAGCACTCCAATTATTGACACATCACTAGGAGCATTGTCCTGATCCAAGGACACCAAAAATCTTCTAAACCTAATAATCCTTCCATGGCACCCGCTCATCAGCAGAGTACAAATCAAATCGAGTGCCCAACTGCATCCAAGAAATTACCACCAACACCAAGGGGGATAGAGAGACCCAATTTCTTATTTACATTTACCTTACTTTTTCTCATATGAAGAACCACTGATCACATCAAGTTATTGATCATCAATTATTTAAGTTATTTGTTTTTTTTTCTGTGCCAAAGGGTTAGAGAACTATGACATATCTACATTATTTTATCCTAACAGAACCCATTGCCTTATAATATGCCCATCAGGTTTCTGTAAAGGTTACGGTACATTTGATGGCAGAGATCAGGTTCGGACTTGGGCTGAAATTCAGCCCTGGCATTTGAAATCACACAGGCCCATGCTATCCCCATCCCCAAGAACCAGATGGGATATATTACTAATATTACCCTGGATGGAGGAAAGGAAGATTTATCAATACTTCTAATGATACCCATGGCCTGCTGGGGTAAGTGACGGAGTCAGCAACTTTGTGCTCCGTCACAACTCTTAACAGTATGGGTGTATTGAGAACACTGACTCTGTTAGCAACGTAGCAGACAAGGCAGCCCATGACCACAAAGGCCCTTCTGGTATTTGCCAGAATTGCCAGATGGCCAGTCCAGCCCTTGCAGAGATTATTACTATTATTATGCTGCTTTCCTTACATAGCGCCATGATTTACCCTTACAGACATCATCATCACTGTCCCCATTGGGGCTCACAATCTACATTCCCTATCAGTATGTCTCTGTAGTGTGGGAGGAAACATGAGAACCCGGAGGAAACCCACGCAAACACGGGGAGAACATACAAACTCCTTGGAGATGTTGTCCTTGGTAGGATTTCAATCCCGGACCCTAACGCTGTAAATCAGCGCTTACCACCCAGCCAACATGCTGCCCCTAGAGATGGCTCTGTTGTTCATAAAGCAACAGAATGTAAGAACACCAGTGAAAACAGAACCATAGAAAAGAACAATAATGCTTTTACATATTTGACTTTTTTTGTCAAAATAATTGGAGTATTTGTATTGTTCGACCATTGATGACATCTTGTGACCATTTGACTCTACCGGTTGAAGCTTCTCTGGAAATTGTCCAACCTTGTCCAATTCTAATTGAGAAACTCTAAGCAACAAAATATTCAAAGCCTTTCTCAATTGTGATCTTTTAAATCTGTGCATTTGCCAAGTAAAATACCCTTCATCTTCCAGTCCTCATCCTTTTTACCATCAAGAAGTAGCCTACTCCATCAGAATAATCTCAGGCTAAAGCAAGCCTGTAGTCACACTGTCTCTGTCTCTGGACTGTCTCTGCTTTACGAAGCTGCAGTTCTGACATTACTGTCATAATTGCTGTGACATGTTGCTGTGGCCCCAAAGTGTAGAAGCCTACTTGTAAGTGCCGTGACCTACAAATATGAATATATGTGTACAGTTATGCATTACATAGAGTGATGTAAGTGTTATTTAACTGAAAACTTCTTAGCATAAGAAGTAAAATCAGAAACTCAGATGTGTTTCAGGGTATGTCAAGGCCCTTAGAGAGTCTATTTAGAGAGGCAATTTATATACTTAAATTCCCAGAGAATCATTGCACGGCCTATAAGTTTACTTAATCCAACTTGTTGCTCTCCACAACAAGAATCATTAACTATATGATCCCCTATCAGCGGCCTCTCACCCAGTCAAATCAGTTCTCTTGCTTTGCACTGATGAGAGGCCCACACACCATAACAACTGTCGGCAAATAAAATCCTTTTAAGGATCAATATTGACTTTTACGATTGCCACTTCTAATAGGTGGCACTAGAATTCTAGTCCTCTTCTTCTCTGAAAAGACTATTTGCATTCTTATATTGCCAGAGGAACATTGCATGACCTAGAAGTCTCCTTATGCCGACTTGGGATTCTCTACAAGGAGAAACTTTACCCTTTAGAGCTCTGTCTAGAAGACATCTCTAGAAGACATCCCAGCAGCTCAGAGACAACTAAAATTAGAGATCGTTACTGCAGAGGGGGAAGAGTGGTGACAATATTGCTGGCCAGGAGGTTGAGATTGTTGAGAGCTACAAATATTTGGGGGTTCACCTTGACAGGAAACTCGATTGGAGATGTCATACAGAAAAGGTTTACAAGAAGGGAATGAGCAGACTCTACTTCCTTCGGAACCTCAGATCATTCAATGTGTGCAGTAAAATGCTGGAAATATTCTACCAGTCCGTTGTGGCAAGCGCCATCTTTTTTGCTATCATTTGCTGGGGAAGTAGTGCGCGAGTAGTTGACGCTAATAGGCTCAACAAACTTATCAAGAAGGCAAGCGCGGCTGTTGGCCTCCATCTGGACTCTTTTGAGGAGGTATTGGAGGATAGGATTCAGAAGAAGTGTAGCGCTATAATGATCAATCATACACATTCACTATACGAGCTGTTCTTGAAGCAGAAGCGCACATTCAGCAGCCGCCTAATCCTACTAAGGTGCAAGAAGGAGAAATTCAGGAAATCGTCTGTACCTACTGTTATGGGGATGTATAATAATTTCCTAAGGGTGGTAGACAACAATGACTGATTGCAGGTGTACTAATGTCAATTAACAGTGATTTATATACCTGAACCAACCACATTTATTTGTTATGTAATGTTGGTATACCTGTGCAAGATTTGTGTCCAAATATTTTATCTACTGCTGTTTGTATTGCTGCTGTAATACTGTAATTTCCCCCCGGGATCAATAAAGTGTATCGTATCGTATCGTAAAGGCAGTATACAAGTCAAAAATGGGCAAAATAGTTTTATTTCTCATGTACACACACATTGTAACATATTCTGAAAAGTTTTCTATTTAGACTCTCTGTCTAGAAGACATCTTAATGGCTAGTCTCCTCCCAGCAGCTCAAGACAACTAAAATTAGAGATTGTTACTGCAGAGGGGGAAAAGTGGTGAAAAGGCAGTATACAAGTCAAAAATGGCAAAAATAGTTTTATTTCTCATGCACACACACATTGCAACATATTCTGAAAAGTTTTCTGTAATGACTCATATGCATTAAACCATGTCAGGTCTACTTGTTTGTACTCCTAAATTTTGATTAGTACCGGACATTTCCAATACTACATTCTCCAAAAGGTTTACTTAATAGCCCAATTTGATCTTTCATATGTATCAGTAAACGTCATTAAAAACCGTGTTCTCATTAGTGCCTATTGAAATAGCTATAATAAAGTCAGTTTATAATGTACTGACCGTCAGACTACAATAGTGGCTGCCGTGGATAACAAGGCCGTTTTAATTTCTGCTTTTTCATCTTATGTATAAATGCGTTGTAGGAAGTGAAAAAAACATATTTGATTTACCAGTTAGATCCTAAAAATACCCCAAGGACTGTCTCTCCGCTGCAAGTCTTAGTTATCAATTAAATTAAGATCATTCATATAAAAGTCTCATTAGCGACATCCAAATGATATATGATCTCGATGGATCTATTTATAGGCAGCTCACAGGTACCTATAGTAAGAAAGAACTGAAGAGAGCCCTTCTCAACTGAAAGGCGCCACTCCTGTAGTCTAATTAATGACTGTTCGTATAATTTACAGGCTTTAATTAATTATCCACTTTCAATTTTTTTTAAATCCCTTTATTCAATCTTTTAATTATGTTTTGAGTGATACCTGCTGTTCCCTGGTGGCCGTTTTTCTTTATATGACATTGTATTTCAGTACTAAGTTCGTTTTCGAGCAAAATCAAGTTATAAAACAGAGATTATAAATGCTTTCCAGAGTCTTACTCATCCTGATATGGAAACAAAACCTACACAGCTTGTCAGGGATAATTATAAATATTTCACAAAAATGCCTAGCGTACACCCAACTATAATGACACCCTAAGGAAAACAGCATACATAATCTGTAAGTAAATAAATAATTACTATCTCATTAAATCATGTGAAGTTTGTATGTATGAATATGTATATATATGAAGATAGACATTACTCGTTGAAATTTTGGACACACCTATACCTGCAATGGTTTTCCTTGTTCTTAAAATTGTAGATTCAAACTGAAGACAGGAAAACCATGAAAGGACATTCATGGAAGCAAGTTCAAAAACAGCTATGAACCAAACCAGAATATGTTGTAAACCTTAGATTCTTCAAAGTTCCCCCTTATACTTTATACACACTTGACAGTCTTAAAAACAGCTTCCTCAGGTAGTCAACAGGAATGGCTCCAATGAACAGGGATATATTGTCAAGAGTTCATTTGTGGAATAAGAAAGTGTTTGCTACACTTGATCTTAGCTAAAATGCTGAGAAGCGATCATCATGTGTTTTCCAGGAACAGGGTTGGTACACAGTCCCATTCAGTGCTGTGCCCTAATACACTACTATTCAGAGCCAGAATATGGCAAAAAGCACTCAACTATGTAGTCAAAAAGTCAGTCCAATGTTACTTTAAAACAATAAGGTCAGGCAATACTTGCTAGAACCTTGAAGGTATTCTTAAACTGTCTCTCAGGAAAGGAAGATCTAGGATTACCTCTGCTGCAGAAGATAGGTTCATCAGGGTTACCTGCCTTAGAAACTGTAAATTAACAGCACCTCCAATAACAGCACATATAAATGATGCACAGATGTAGCAGACACAGCTCCACATAAATTGTTCAGCGGAGACCATAAGAAGCTGACCTTTATGGTTAAATTGCTGCAAAGAAACTACTACTGAGGAATGCAAACAAGAAGACAATCATTTGTTTGGGCAAAGCAACATGAGGAATGGATAATAGATCTGTGGAAATCTGTACTGTGGTTTGGTGAGTCAAAATTTGAGAATTTTGATACCAATTGATGTGTCTTTGTGAGATGTAGAAAAGGTTGGCAGATGTTTTCTACATGCATGGTGCCCACCAGGAGGCATGGTGTGTAAGGTGTTTTGGGGGTGCTTTACTGGTGACACAGTTGGTAATTTATGCAAAATTCAAGGCACCATTATTTAATTACCCACCATGACTACCACCACATTCTACAACAACGTACTAATTCATTAAGTTTGCACTTAGTGGGATCATCAGTTGTGATGCAACAGGACAATGATCCAAAACACAACTCCAGGCTATATAAGGGCTATTTGACCAAGATGGTGAGGGATGGCGTGCTGCATCAGATTACATGGCCTACACACCCGACGGTAACCCAATTGGGGTTGTTTGGGATAAGTTGGACCAAAGAATGAAGTCAAAGTAGCCTACAAGTGCTCAGCACCTCTGTAAACTCCCTTACGACTGGTGGTAAGCCCTTCCAGGTGACTATGTGACGGAGATTCTTCAGAGAATACCAAGGGAATCTGAGGTTTAACACATATTCTGCTTCGTTTCTTTACTCCTCTTGTTTCCATGTGCTCCTTTGTGGATTAGCCACCTTCTGTCTAAATATGCAATGTGCACAATCCAATAAGAACAACCCAATAAGTGTATATATATATATATATATATATATATATATATATATATATATATATATATACTGCTCAAAAAAATAAAGAGAACACTTAAACAACAGAATATAACTCCAAGTAAATCAATCTTCTCTGAAATCAAACTGTTCACTTAGGAATCAACACTGTCTGACAATCAATTTCACATGCTGTTGTGCAAATGGAATAGACAACAGATGGAAATTATTGGCAATTATCAAGACACCCTCAATAAAGAAGTGGTTCTGCAGGTGGGGACCACAGACCACATCTCAGTAGCAATGCTTTCTGGCTGATGTTTTGGTCACTTTTGAATGTTGGTTGTGCTTTCACACTCGTGTTAGCATGAGACGGACTCTACAACCCACACAAGTGGCTCAGGTAGTGCAGCTCATCCAGGATGGCACATCAATGAGAGCTGTGGCAAGGTTTGCTGTGTCTGTCAACATAGTGTCCAGAGGCTGCAGGCGCTACCAGGAGACAGGCCAGTACACCAGGAGATGTGGAGCGGGCTGTAGAAGGGCAACAACCCAGCAGCAGGACCGCTACCTCCACCTTTGTGCAAGGAGGAACAGGAGGAGCACTGTCAGAGTCCTGCAAAATGACCTCCAGCAGGCCACAAATGTGCATGTGTCTGCACAAACGGTTAGAAACCGACTCCATGAGGATGGTCTGAGTGACCGACATTCACAGATGGGGGTTGTGATCACAGCCCAACACCGTGCAGGACGCATGGCATTTGCAACAGAACACCAGGATTGGCAAATTCACCACTGGCGTGCTCTTCACAGATGAAAGCAGGTTCACACTGAGCACATGTGACAGAGTCTGGAGATGCCGCGGAGAGCGATCTGCTGCCTGCAACATCCTTCAGCATGACCAGTTTGGCAGTGGGTCAGTAATGGTGTGAGGTGGTATTTCTTTGGAGGGCGGCACAGCCCTCCATGTGCTCGCCAGAGGTAGGCTAACTGCCATTAGGTACAGAGATAAGATCCTCAGACCCCTTGTGAGACCATATGCTGGTGCGGTTGGCCCTAGGTTCCTCCTAATGCAAGCCAATGCCAGACCTCATGTGGCTGTAGTGTGTCAGCAGTTCCTGCAAGATGAAGGCATTGAAACTATGGACTGGTCCGCCGGTTCACCAGATCTGAATCCAAATGAGCACATCTGGGACATCATGTCTTGCTCCATCCACCGTCACGTTGCACCACAGACTGTCCAGGAGTTGGCGGATGCTTTAGTCCAGGTCTGGGAGGAGATCCCTCAGACCAAAAGCCGCCTCATCAGGAGCATGCCCAGGCGTTGTACAGTAGGGAGGTCATACAGACCCGTGGAGGCCACACACAATACTGAGCATCTTTTCCTTGTCATGAGGCATTTCCACTGAAGTTGGATCAGCTTGTAATTTGATTTTCCACTTTGATTTTGAGTATCATTCCAAATCCAGACCTCCATGGGATATTAATTTAGATTTACATTGATAATTGTTATGTTGTATTGTTCTGAACACATTCCACTATGCAATGAATACAAATTTGCAACTGGAATATTTCATTTAGAGATATCTATGATGTGGTATCTTAGTCTTCCCTTTATTTTATTGAGCAATCTATCTATCTATCTATCTATCTATCTATCTATCTATCTATGTATCTATCTATATATATATATAAATAATTATTACTCTTATTCTTAAGGTGTTCCCTGCCACTAGCACTATGGCTTTTGGTCCTCACAGGGTCATGATGGAATTGTGTTAAATCAAATCCAAACAGATCATAATTCCATCTACCTATGAGATGTTCAAGATTTGCAATATTTTTTTGTCAAAACAACAATTCCAAATAATGTTATTCTACCATTCTATAATGCCAAAACTTCAAATAAGCAATTTAGCTTTCTGGCAAAATGACACATCTGGAAATCCAAAGAGAAAAACTGTTGTGTCCATACATCTCATCTAGCCTTCAGTCAAATAACTCCTGCAGGAATATAGAACAAATAATATGACTGATCCCATTCATTCATTGACATCTATCGGGTAAGTTTTATCTAATGTGTATAGCTAGGGAAATGTTAGTTCTCTGAGATTTCCCTTTCAGGAGCACGCTACAGATTGTTACATCACAGTCAACGGTCTGGCCAAGTTAATATTACTTTAACTGTATATCTTGAAGTCAAGAATTGAAACCAAGGTGATGTGGGGCCATTATACAGTATGGAGGGCTCTGAGGAGATCAAAGTTTGGGCATCATATTGTATTGGTGTCTCCATATTTTGCCGGGGAAATGTGGGGTACAAATGGGCCATTATACCATGCATGTGAAGTAATACACTGAGGGGGTATCTTATCTTTCCATACAGTATAATGGGCCTTGCATTGCCTTCCATACAGTATAACAGCCTCACATAGTCCTCTATACAGTATAATGAGACCCAGATTACGCTCTATACAGTATAATGGGCCCACATAGTCCTCCATATAGTATAATACACTCCCCATAGTCATTATACTAGTATAGTATAGTATATATAATAAATATTATATAATATATATATATATAATATAAATATAATGACAGCACCAAAGCTTATAACAGATCGGTAGTGGCACCTCCACTAATCTAATGTCAAAGACCTATCTCATAGGTAGGTCACCAATAACTGGTGACCGAAGAACCAATTTAATGCAATTGTCAGTGCTTTATCACACCATTCTTTTGAACATTTATTATTTGAATAAATGCTAAAATATTGATAGTGGATGTAACAGCCGAAACTGATGTCCTTGTGAATAGGGCAAGTATGGCCAGTCTATGAATGAGCATAGGTTACGGAAACCAGAGTGTAAGCACATGGTAGTTTCTGAAAGTGCAGATGGTGGAAAAAAAGTAACTCTTCATTCTCAGAGGAGATAAGCCACCGCCAGAGGTGTCTGGCAGCAGCCTATTTCCAAAATCCTACTGAGAACACATGAATGCTCAGCTTTGTTGGTGTGCATATGTATGTAAGGGGTAGGAAGGAATAATAGTCACTAGTGGGCTTCAACTCTCTAAATTGTATGGCCTCCTGGACAGTTGTCTATACCCTTTCAGACCGGGATATGAGCGCCAATCTTTCCACAAAAGCAGAACATCTAATTATAAGCATTGCGCGATTGGTGATGTGTCAACATGTACTTTACAACTAAACTAAGGTCAAAGCTTCACAAATGAAAAGAAATCAGAAAATTGCAGTAGGCTTTTGTCCCTTTTCTTTCTTTGTAAAAGGTGAAAGAATATACCGTAGCTCTTAAGAAAATTACTTTTCCATGGTGACATTTCTATGTGGGGCTAAAAGAGCAGTGTCACCACAGTTATACACGCACAGACACTGTTTAATAGTAGGGATAATTCTAAAGTCATGTAAGGAGAACAAATGTGACAAAGGTTGGAAATTATAGTTGTGCCAGAATGGTTCACATGAACCTGTTATTCCAACATACAAGTGTCTTGTCATTTCTAGGCCAATAGGGAGAAGAAGCTTTAGTAGCTATGTCTTCCTTTATCAATGTAAAAATTATTACTTTTTTCTAAACTTTTTTCTAAACTTTTAGAATGTCTGATAGATTTGTGTATAACTCCGATATTAAAAAGTAATAGATCAGTTGGCGAGAAGACAAATATCAAATCAATGACAACAGTACAATAGGAAATTTGAAGACCCAGGTGCCCATTCCATTTTGATTAATCTGTTTTGTTTTTGGGGAGTGAAGGAAATATGACTAATAGCTGAATAACTGTGATGTGACCCTTTTTTTGCCCTAAAGGGGGCTATCCCAAGAGCAAAGCGAATCTTGATTAATAGATCTTGAAATTTCCAAAATTGCATATGTTCAAAAAATATTCCTGTGCTAAGAAAATCTTATGAATGCTATGTGATCCTGACCTATCCTTGGCAACTAATGGCTGTGGCACAATTCACCCTCTTTACATCCATGAAAAATAAATATAATAAAAAATAAAATACACCTATCAATACACCAATATTGTTACATCCAGAAAAGCCAAATCTATGAAAATATGTAAATGAATTAACTTGATCGGTAAACACCATAAACAGAAAAATAATAAAAATGCCAAAATTGTGTTTTTTTCCTCAATAGTAAAGTAAACAGCAATCAACATATCATATCTATCCACAAATTATATCAATAAAAACGTCTTCTCACCCTGAAAAAATAAGCCCTCACACAGCTCTATGAACCGAAAAAATGAAAATGTTACAGGTCTCGGAAACTGACGACAGTATCTAAATATGTTTTGTTTTTTACAAATTTCAGATTTTTTTCATCATTAAAATAAAAAACTTAGACAAGTTTGGTAATCGCACTGAGAAGGAGAATCATATTGCAAGGTCATTTTATACCACACAATGTACTTCTTAGGCTAGGTCCACATTGTGAGAGGGTAGTCCGTTTAACGAATCTGTTAAACGGATGCTCTAAAAATGAGCCCAAAATTGTCTTGTATTTTTGCCATCGCGTTAATGCATGTGGCTGCGTTAGGTCATTTGTGTTCGCAATAGAGTTCTATGGCAGAACAAACTCTTCCGTTCACTGTGCGTTCCCCGTACTGGACCCGAAAATTTGGTAGTCCACGTTGGAAGGAGCGTCACGAACTAATGGACCATTGCAAAAGCATGCTGATTTTGACATGCGTTAGGATCCGTTACACTAATGGAAGTCTATGGGTGCGTTAACATGTCCGTTACATTGCGTTAGTGCTGCTTACAAACAGGTCCGTTAAATGGATTGCCCTAACGCAATGTGAACCTAGCCTTAAAAACAATGATAAAATACGGAGTCAGCATTGTGGGGTTTTTTTTACAATTTCATCGCACTTGGATTTTTTTCCTTATTTTCCAGTACAATATGCGGTTTAATGAGTGGAGTCATTCAAAAGTAAAATTTGTCCCGCAAAAAAACGAGCCCTCGTACATCTATATGGACATGAAGATAAAGGAAATATAGCTCTTGGTAGAAGAGGAGAAGAAAAACAAAATGAAAAACGCAAATTGTTCACGTCAGGAAGAATATGCCCACCTTTCCTAAAAAAGGAGTTTCAATTTATCAACAATAAAACACCAAGTGTGGCAGTTTTTTATCACATCCCGAAACTGCACAAGAACCCCTCATGCCCTCCAGGAAGACCTATTGTATCAGGTATAAATTGCCTGACAGCTAATTTATCAGAATACGTGGATATACATCTACAGAAATGTGTCACTCTTCTTCCAGCCTACCTTAAAGATACAGGGGATACAATACGAGTTCTGGAAAATACTAGTTGGGGGAGTAATTACATACTTGGCACATTGGATATTAAATCTCTCTACACGGTCATCAATCTAGAGATGGGTTGTGCATCAGCCAAATATTTTTTAGAACAACTACACTCTTACAACCCCAATCAGATCGCATATATTGTGGAGAGTATGAAATTTATTCTCCAACACAATTATTTCATTTATTGTAAACAGTTTTATTTACAAACATGGGGTACCGCCATGGGTACAAAATTTGCCCCCAGTTATGCAAATCTTTATGTGGGGAAGTGGGAGGAGTCTTATATTTATCAAAATGGCCATTTACGGAAAGGCCTAGTTTTGTGGCGACGCTTTATAGACGATGTGGTGTTTATATGGGAAGGGACACAGTTCGACCTCAGCACCTTTCTCCAGGGTCTAAATAATAACATGTATGGTCTGGAATTTACGCCCACTATAAGTACATCAAATGTAAATTTTTTGGATTTAAACATCTTTATAGAAAATAATACCATACTCACCAAATGTTACCACAAGGAAGTGGATTGTAATAGCTACATCCATACAGACAGTTGCCACCTTCCGTCATGGCTTTCAAACATTCCAAAAAGCCAGTTTACACGGATAAGACGGAATTGTACAAAAGATGGGGATTATGATGAAGAATCCAACCATTTAAAGAGACAGTTTGTGGAAAAAGGGTACTGTGAGACATCCTTGGAAAAGATCAGGCAAGAAGTTAGGACGGTCCCAAGAGGGAATTTGCTTCACGCAACCAAAATGAAACCACAACTCTTGAGCTTAGCACATGATATTGGGAAAATACCATTCATCACTCAATACCATGCAAACCGGAATAGATTTACTAATATTATTCATAAGCATTGGCCTATTTTAAAGAATGATAAGGTTGTTGGAGAACTTATTCCTGATAAACCAAGATTTGTCTTTAGAAGGGCGAAGAACATTGGAAATATGATAGCTCCAACAGCCAGGATGGGAATGATTCATGGCTATACCAAACCAACAAGTACAATAGGACTGAATCCTATGAGGGGATTTACTACGTGTGGCACTTGTTCCTGCTGTACACGGGTAAAATGTAAAAAGTCGGTTCAAACAAATTTTTGGAATACTGATAGGACTGAAATGTTCAACATTAAGGATAAAATTTCCTGTCATTCAACAGGGGTCATCTATATAATTAGATGCCCCTGTGATAAACTATATGTAGGCCGCACAAAAAGGAGATTGAAAGACAGGATTAAAGAACATTTGGATAACATCAACAAGGGGTTTGGCGGCCACCCCCTGTCACGCCACTATGCAGAAAAACATGGTAGGATGTGCAATGGAACATCTTTTTGTGGCATCCAAATTGTACAAAAAAACCCCAGAGGGGGGGACTATCTGAAGAGTATGTCTAGGGTTGAATCCAATTGGATTTTTACACTTAATAGTCTGGCCCCAAAGGGACTTAATTATGAAATTGAACTGTTTGCCCTTTAATATTTTAGAATTAGGTACCATCATTTCAATATGTGATTTTGAGTGGGAGATCACTCTCACATTCATGGGGGTATGTTTTTTAATACAACTATATACTGCACACTGATAACCTCTTTTAATTTGAGCTGTATGTTTGATGTTTTAGGATTAATTTTATGGGACATGGGGGTTATTTTAGTTATTTGAATAAAATATTTTACTTATTTAACATATATTTATATACGTATTTTTTATACATTTACTTGGGGATTAATAAACTTCTATTTTTAATTAGAGAATAGGGGGCAAAAATTTTTTATGTGTGCAATATAGGGTCCAGTGGTCATGTGCATCCCACCATAGGTGGGTGTATATGGCATACTTTGTTTGATTGTGATGGCATGGTGCTGGCAAGCCCATTAGATAGAATGGGGGCTCAGTAGCAGGGAGTACAGCGGGGGGTATAAAGGGTTAGCGTTAGTACAGGGACCACAACCTTGAGGAAGAGGGACGTCTCCCTCGAAACGCGTCGGTCATTGGCCCCTGTACATGTCCGTTTTCCACGGACAGGTGACGTCACCGCTCAACCACGCCCCCCGCACTTCCCGCTCGTACACGGCGGCGCCTTCGGCCGAGGCACACCGCCGTTCAGCACGCGCTGGTTCTCCAGGAATCACCTTGGTGTTCAGGGAGGACGCTCCCAAACTGCAGATCCAGACGCAGCAGCAGTTACATCAGGAACTCTGGGCGCACCGATCTGGTGTTGCCACTCCAGCTTCGGGACTGTGCAGACACATGTGCACACCAGCACGATAAGGTGGGCAAAGTTACGTTAGTTATTTGGTCACATAGCTGTGTTAGAGCGCGGCAGTCCTTTGTTGTATTTCTGGTTAGCTATTTATTTGGACAGGTTTGCACATCCCACCTGCCAGGGTGCCAGCAGCTCACACAGGACAGGAGTTTAGGACAGCGCCGGTGTACCTTTGTTGTTTTTAGCCTTGTGGGTGTGCTATACACTCAGGCAGCGTCCGTATGGCTATCTCTTGTTTATGGAAAGATAGGGATTATCGTTTAAAGCTCATAAGAAACCAGAGTTTACATTATCAGTGTGCAGATACTGAATGTGTTAAAGCCAAAGACATTCTCAGAAGTTTGGAAAAATGTTTGTGCAGTGAAATGAGGGATCTTTGGGAAATAGCCTCTCTAGAGAGGTACATGGCAGCTAATAAAGTCCCGAAAGGGTTAATGATATACAAATCGTTAGCAGGGGACTTTGGGGAGCCTTCTATACAGAACGAATGGGACAACATGTTTCTCCAGTTTTCTAAAAGGGCTGTACAGTTCATTATTGATAAAAGGAGAATTAATTTACAGAAAACTAGCAACAATATTATTAATTTATTTGAGCAACTAAAGGAGTTTGACCATTTGGACGAAATCCATGAACTGGCAGAAAGTATTACTAACAGACTACAAGAGAAAGAAAAAGAAATTAGATATAAGAAATTGAGAAAATTTGCCAGAGATGAGATAGTGGTGGAAGAAAATCTAAACCTTATAGGATCCAGTAATGTATCTAATATACGAACTATGGATCAAGTGAGTAGAGATACGCAATTCGTAGTCCTAGATGAATATGAAGGCACGCCACCCCAAACCCCGCTTGACGTATCAGCAGTGTTTTCAACTTACACGAATTCAAATTCCACACAGTATACCCCCATGTCAATCGGTCGCAATCAGTGTATTCTGGGTGAAACCCCAGGTCCATGTATTGAGGCCTTTAATGTGACCAATAGTGGAGCTGAAACTCCTGAAGTATGCACCCCCATAGTAGTTAACATTCCTACAGGGAATAGATATTCGGGACTTTCACCATCAATTGAGGTCCCGGGTACATCAAATGGAAGTAATCAGTCCAGTACCACTTTAAGATTACTCCCTCAGGTGGAGGACACAAGTGGATTCGTTAAACATGGCCTGACAGGAAAACGAACAGTAGGAAAAAGTCTGGGTGTCAGCAGTACCCTTAATAGGAACTTCAATACCAAAAAAACTCATCCCCAGAGGATTCCTAACAAAGGAATGTTGGGCTCTAAGAAGGGAATCAACTCAAAGACATACCAAAATTTTTTTCAGGTACGAAGCGCAAAAACAAACGGGGCAAGAGAGCAGGGAGGAAACTCACCAAAACGAAAATAAATAAAGAAATTTGTGGGCAAAAAATTTTTAATTTAAGCTCCCATATATTAACTAAGCAAGAGGAGTCTCTCCTACAAAAAGGTCTAAAATTTGCCCCTACATCTAAATCAAGCCCCTTCATGTTATATGTCTGTATGAAAAAGTTTCTTCGCAGTTTAGCGATTAAAAAATATTTTTTAAAAAAAGAACAGGCAGGTGCAAACATAATAAACCCTAGTCCTAAGGAGTATGTACATACTTCATTAGCCAACCCCTCAGCGTTTAATCCTTTGAGTGAATATTCAAATGCCTTCCACGCCTTTGAAACATCAGTAACTTCTGATATTAGAAAATTAAAAAAAGTGAACCCCAGGTATGCTTCAAGTAACCTCACTAGAGAGGAAAGAAATGCCTTAATCAATCTCCAGGACAATAATGATATTGTGGTCCGGGGTGCTGATAAAGGGGGTGGCATAGTTATCATGGATCGCAGTATGTACCATAAGGAAGCAGTGAGGCTCTTAGATGATGCCGTCACGTATAAGAAACTTTTGGGTGATCCCACTGTGCAATATGTAAAAAAGTTGAATTTTTTAGCTATGAAAGGCAAATCTATGGGCATTTTAAATAAAAAGGAGTTTCAATTTATCAACAATAAAACACCAAGTGTGGCAGTTTTTTATCACATCCCGAAACTGCACAAGAACCCCTCATGCCCTCCAGGAAGACCTATTGTATCAGGTATAAATTGCCTGACAGCTAATTTATCAGAATACGTGGATATACATCTACAGAAATGTGTCACTCTTCTTCCAGCCTACCTTAAAGATACAGGGGATACAATACGAGTTCTGGAAAATACTAGTTGGGGGAGTAATTACATACTTGGCACATTGGATATTAAATCTCTCTACACGGTCATCAATCTAGAGATGGGTTGTGCATCAGCCAAATATTTTTTAGAACAACTACACTCTTACAACCCCAATCAGATCGCATATATTGTGGAGAGTATGAAATTTATTCTCCAACACAATTATTTCATTTATTGTAAACAGTTTTATTTACAAACATGGGGTACCGCCATGGGTACAAAATTTGCCCCCAGTTATGCAAATCTTTATGTGGGGAAGTGGGAGGAGTCTTATATTTATCAAAATGGCCATTTACGGAAAGGCCTAGTTTTGTGGCGACGCTTTATAGACGATGTGGTGTTTATATGGGAAGGGACACAGTTCGACCTCAGCACCTTTCTCCAGGGTCTAAATGATAACATGTATGGTCTGGAATTTACGCCCACTATAAGTACATCAAATGTAAATTTTTTGGATTTAAACATCTTTATAGAAAATAATACCATACTCACCAAATGTTACCACAAGGAAGTGGATTGTAATAGCTACATCCATACAGACAGTTGCCACCTTCCGTCATGGCTTTCAAACATTCCAAAAAGCCAGTTTACACGGATAAGACGGAATTGTACAAAAGATGGGGATTATGATGAAGAATCCAACCATTTAAAGAGACAGTTTGTGGAAAAAGGGTACTGTGAGACATCCTTGGAAAAGATCAGGCAAGAAGTTAGGACGGTCCCAAGAGGGAATTTGCTTCACGCAACCAAAATGAAACCACAACTCTTGAGCTTAGCACATGATATTGGGAAAATACCATTCATCACTCAATACCATGCAAACCGGAATAGATTTACTAATATTATTCATAAGCATTGGCCTATTTTAAAGAATGATAAGGTTGTTGGAGAACTTATTCCTGATAAACCAAGATTTGTCTTTAGAAGGGCGAAGAACATTGGAAATATGATAGCTCCAACAGCCAGGATGGGAATGATTCATGGCTATACCAAACCAACAAGTACAATAGGACTGAATCCTATGAGGGGATTTACTACGTGTGGCACTTGTTCCTGCTGTACACGGGTAAAATGTAAAAAGTCGGTTCAAACAAATTTTTGGAATACTGATAGGACTGAAATGTTCAACATTAAGGATAAAATTTCCTGTCATTCAACAGGGGTCATCTATATAATTAGATGCCCCTGTGATAAACTATATGTAGGCCGCACAAAAAGGAGATTGAAAGACAGGATTAAAGAACATTTGGATAACATCAACAAGGGGTTTGGCGGCCACCCCCTGTCACGCCACTATGCAGAAAAACATGGTAGGATGTGCAATGGAACATCTTTTTGTGGCATCCAAATTGTACAAAAAAACCCCAGAGGGGGGGACTATCTGAAGAGTATGTCTAGGGTTGAATCCAATTGGATTTTTACACTTAATAGTCTGGCCCCAAAGGGACTTAATTATGAAATTGAACTGTTTGCCCTTTAATATTTTAGAATTAGGTACCATCATTTCAATATGTGATTTTGAGTGGGAGATCACTCTCACATTCATGGGGGTATGTTTTTTAATACAACTATATACTGCACACTGATAACCTCTTTTAATTTGAGCTGTATGTTTGATGTTTTAGGATTAATTTTATGGGACATGGGGGTTATTTTAGTTATTTGAATAAAATATTTTACTTATTTAACATATATTTATATACGTATTTTTTATACATTTACTTGGGGATTAATAAACTTCTATTTTTAATTAGAGAATAGGGGGCAAAAATTTTTTATGTGTGCAATATAGGGTCCAGTGGTCATGTGCATCCCACCATAGGTGGGTGTATATGGCATACTTTGTTTGATTGTGATGGCATGGTGCTGGCAAGCCCATTAGATAGAATGGGGGCTCAGTAGCAGGGAGTACAGCGGGGGGTATAAAGGGTTAGCGTTAGTACAGGGACCACAACCTTGAGGAAGAGGGACGTCTCCCTCGAAACGCGTCGGTCATTGGCCCCTGTACATGTCCGTTTTCCACGGACAGGTGACGTCACCGCTCAACCACGCCCCCCGCACTTCCCGCTCGTACACGGCGGCGCCTTCGGCCGAGGCACACCGCCGTTCAGCACGCGCTGGTTCTCCAGGAATCACCTTGGTGTTCAGGGAGGACGCTCCCAAACTGCAGATCCAGACGCAGCAGCAGTTACATCAGGAACTCTGGGCGCACCGATCTGGTGTTGCCACTCCAGCTTCGGGACTGTGCAGACACATGTGCACACCAGCACGATAAGGTGGGCAAAGTTACGTTAGTTATTTGGTCACATAGCTGTGTTAGAGCGCGGCAGTCCTTTGTTGTATTTCTGGTTAGCAATCAACATATCATATCTATCCACAAATTATATCAATAAAAACGTCTTCTCACCCTGAAAAAATAAGCCCTCACACAGCTCTATGAACCGAAAAAATGAAAATGTTACAGGTCTCGGAAACTGACGACAGTATCTAAATATGTTTTGTTTTTTACAAATTTCAGATTTTTTTCATCATTAAAATAAAAAACTTAGACAAGTTTGGTAATCGCACTGAGAAGGAGAATCATATTGCAAGGTCATTTTATACCACACAATGTACTTCTTAGGCTAGGTCCACATTGTGAGAGGGTAGTCCGTTTAACGAATCTGTTAAACGGATGCTCTAAAAATGAGCCCAAAATTGTCTTGTATTTTTGCCATCGCGTTAATGCATGTGGCTGCGTTAGGTCATTTGTGTTCGCAATAGAGTTCTATGGCAGAACGAACTCTTCCGTTCACTGTGCGTTCCCCGTACTGGACCCGAAAATTTGGTAGTCCACGTTGGAAGGAGCGTCACGAACTAATGGACCATTGCAAAAGCATGCTGATTTTGACATGCGTTAGGATCCGTTACACTAATGGAAGTCTATGGGTGCGTTAACATGTCCGTTACATTGCGTTAGTGCTGCTTACAAACAGGTCCGTTAAATGGATTGCCCTAACGCAATGTGAACCTAGCCTTAAAAACAATGATAAAATACGGAGTCAGCATTGTGGGGTTTTTTTTACAATTTCATCGCACTTGGATTTTTTTCCTTATTTTCCAGTACAATATGCGGTTTAATGAGTGGAGTCATTCAAAAGTAAAATTTGTCCCGCAAAAAAACGAGCCCTCGTACATCTATATGGACATGAAGATAAAGGAAATATAGCTCTTGGTAGAAGAGGAGAAGAAAAACAAAATGAAAAACGCAAATTGTTCACGTCAGGAAGAATATGCCCACCTTTCCTACCACTGTGTCTTGATTCAAAATAAACTTGGTCACAGATTAAACAGAATATGTGGTGTCTGATCCTGAAATCATTCTCCATTTTATCAGTCTATAACAAATATTTGGTGGGCTAGTGTTAATCACTAGTGATGAGCGAATATACTCGTTACTCGAGATTTCTCGAGCATGCTCGGGTGACCTCCGAGTATTTTTTAGTGCTCGGAGATTTAGTTTTCATCACCTCAGCTGAATGATTTACATCTGTTCTCCAGCATAAGTACATGTGGGGGTTGCCTGGTTGCTAGGGAATCCCCACATGTACTTATGCTGGCTAACAGATGTAAATCATTCAGCTGAGGTGAGGAAAACTAAATCTCCGAGCACTAAAAAATACTCGGAAGACACCCGAGCGTGCTCGAGAAATCTCGAGTAACGAGTATATTCGCTCATCACTATCAATCACCTGTCCAGGCTCAAGTCCTTCCCTTGCGACCAGCTCCCTTTGTGCTAATCCATGCTGTATTAATGTGCTAACTAATGGACTTTAAGTCTGGCTCTGACAGCCATGATAACATAGGATCCCCCACTCACTATCTATGATGTCACAGCTCCCCTGCTCCCCCTCTCTTCACAATGAAGTTTGCACATGCTCATTAGAGGCTTCAATACAAAAGATAGGGTCTTAGTTTATTGCTGCTAATTTACATGAAAATTACCTGAAATAACAGGAAGTGAAAGTCTAAAATAGCCCGAGTAGTCAATGTGAAAATTGCAAGATTTCTAATTTTACTTTTCAATACAGAACACATGAAAAAAAAAAATCCAAATATGTCTTAACCCTGCTGTTCTGTTCGCATTTACTATACACTAGTTCTGTTCGGGTCACTATGACCCGGCTTATTAAACCTTGATTTTAGACACTCTAACTCATTTTTTTTTATAACTTTTTGCTTACTAGACTGTTTGTGAACATGTTTGGTAGTAAGAAAAAGAAAAATGAAACAGAAATCTTTTTTTTTTGTTTTTATTCTGAAAAAACAGATCAATGAGCAAAACGAAAATAGAAAAATACACATTTTTGTAAAAAAAAAAAAAAATCAAAACAATCAAATCAAACATTTTGAAAACTTCTGAAAACAAGCAGATAAGCCAGGAAGACAGACTTACTTAGCCAAAAAAATTATTTGCAAGACTTTACAGCTCAGATTTACAAACAAAAACCGTCTTAGACAGCGCGTTCTGAGCAGTCCGTTCTGCGCAAAATATACACGTGTAGTGCACACCTAGTGATCTCTCCGGATGCACTCTACATTTTAGAATAGACTGCACACCAAAAATAATCAATATAAAGCCATTTTTATGGTGCGCAGATCTCAATGCATACCCCCGGTAGAGCGCGCGTACGACCCCATTGAAATAATTTAGGAAAAAAATCAATTGATATACAATAGTAGATGCAATAAATAGACCCAACTGAGGTTATAAGTCCTTTATTTCACTGAAAATATGGCCTCACAGCTGTAAAAAACGATGCCGGGTCACTATGACCCGAACAGAACTAGTGTAACTTTTTTCGTGTAGCAAAAAGTAAACGAAAAAAAATATATATATATATACTCATATGTAGGTCCCCCCAAATGAGGAAAAGTCAAGGAGTCTCAAGTTTTAGAGACTTACAGAAAAAAATCTACAGGGCCGCAAAAAGTCTGTTCGGGTCACTATGACCCGAACAGAACAGCAGGGTTAATAATACTTTTAACAGAAAAACCCGATTTAAGCAATAGGTTATATTTTCTAATGACACATCACTTTAAACTGATAATAAAATCCTTAAGTTATACTGTTAATGTATGATCAATGGGAGTCCAAAGCTTTAGGACTAATATTAATTATCAAGGCACACTGCCATATACACACTTGTGGTGGTGCCTGGTACTGCAGCTCAGGACACCCAAGTGAACAGGGATAAGAATCATCTTTGGGGTCGCAATGTTGACTGTTAGACAGGAATTATATTCCATAAACTGTAAGTCCTGGTCAACCCCTTTGAATAGCTATTTTGTTACACATAATACTAGTGTATTCGATATTACTGTATACCCCTTCAAGAAATACTTTTAAGTTCTCCATCAATAGTAATATACTGGAAAATAATCTTAATTCTTTTAGTGAGTTGACCAGTTTGTGTAAATAGGATGTGGCTTCATTTGTTCAGAATTTCCAGTTAAAATGCTGGCGAGTACAGTTTGTCTCAACATAAATGCAGCCTACAAAATCAAAGGAAACTGCAACATCACCAGGACTCCAGCCAAAAATGAAATCTTAGGCCGTAAGTTACTAAAGAAATATACTTTCATTCTTATGACAAAAGATAGTTTTGACGACAATCTCTCTAGCTGGCACTACCGCCTTCACAGCTGTCAATAAACACCCAGTATAGTATAGTAAAAATATGAGGGTCTTAAAAATACATGGTGAACAATGTATCCCACTGGAGATACAGAGATGAATGCAAACTATACAAACTGAGCACAGTGCAGAACGTTACGCGTCACACCTTAAGTGGGATCTGTCATCACTCCGATTATTAGGAATTATGTGCACAAGCCCTGAGAGTGTACTAGGACACCCCCCAACTGGTGACACCCAGTTGTCAATTTATGTGTGCATTTTCTATCTGAAAGGAGACATAAGTCATTTTTATGGTAGTAAGACCAGACAAATGTTTCACCTCCGTACATTGCTTACATAATGTGGCATAGGTTTCATAAATGGCATGGTAGAAGTAGTTATGCTGATCCTACAGATTGATATATTAAACTTTTATTCACTTTTAGGACTTAAATATGTCTGCCATATCTGCCAATTTCTTACTTAAAATACTGACATGCGACTGTAGGGACCTCGTATGTGTACAAACAATGCAGATCAGAGGACAACTGTAAAGCCCCATTTGAAAAGAAACCCTTTGGCACCCTGCGATCATGTTGCGGGGAGCTGATGAAGTAACAGAGGGAGCCCACTTCTCTCTGTCTCACAACTTTATCTAATTGGGTAAATGGCTAGGATTGTAACATACAGCCAACATCCGCTAGGCTGCACAAGCTCAGCTCTCCAGTCTGCACATAATTACTGCAAATGTCAGGAAGGGGTTACATTTTGGGCTAATGATACCATCACATACCTCCCATTTATCTGATGTCAGCAATAAAAGCGGAATAACCACAGAAAATGTCCTACAGCTCATATCAAACTGCCCGCAAAATAGTACTTCTAAAACTATAAAAATACATGTACATACGGTACAGAATTATATTACAACATTTGGAATGCTAAATATTATTTTAATCTAGAAATACCATTTTCTACCACTAGTGTAAGAGATATCTAATACCCCAAGCTTTATTGTGCACCATGATATAGTTTTGCAGTACATCGATATAAGTGGGCTCCATTAATTCCTGCGACTTTGAGCATTGTAGTCATTTGACCTTGTCTCTTCATGTGATACATATGACTTTAAGAGATTTTCAAAGTAAAAACCACACGTATTTCATTTCTGTACTAATTGATTTAGCAGATGAATCAGCATTTTTGGAAACATAATGGCGTTTATTAATGTCACATGCAATATGTTAGCGCACATCTATTTTTGGGTATACTGGGAATCATTTGACAATAGCCAATCAATTATACAGTGTCCAGTGTTTACAGCTGGTAACATAATATATGAGTAATATTTATTTTTGGGGCTAATGGTCTCCTAAAGCTTTTTTACATTGTACTTTCCATAAATATATCACAACTGTGAATCGTTGAAATTAACGTTTCTTGCATTTATCTACTTCTTGGTACATGAACAAGACAATTAAAAAAACGTGTTTTTGCTATGGGAACCCTGATCAATCAGCTATAATATTCAGGGAAATGTAACCCAAAAGAGACTATACATTAGACAATGTTACACAGTCACCATTGAAGTCAATGCGTTGTCCACACAAAAAAGGCAGGACATCCCTGGAGAGGAAGACATTACAGCCATTTCTGGCTCAAGCTAATAATTGACTAAGAAGCCATCCTCCATGAAAGTGGTTGACCAGTTCAATTTTTGTCACAGGTGAAGAGGATGAGGTCTGACTTTGAAATTACTGAAGCCATTGAAATTAGCAGTTTGACAGTCTCCTTCCTCCATTGCGCTGGTAGAAGAAGAAATATTGTTTGTTGCTGGGGACAAATCTGGAAGAGGACCAGCAGAAAACAGGAACCGAAGCTTATATCTGAAGATTCAGACAAGAGGCCCACTAATAAGTTACATAACCTACTCATTCAAGCAATTTTTCACAAAGGACAACCCCTTTCCTCATCCTGATATTTGAAAAACAATTTTTTGATCCAGAGAACCTCATTACCTTTTCCTAAATTTCTAAACTGATCCCTCAGTTTATATATTTAACATAAAATGGTTTGGCTTATTTTAACTTAAAACCACATTCAGCATACAATGTCACAGATTGGCTGAATCCTCTGCAAGTGTGATAATCCGGCAAATCAGCATGGGCATATCACTAGTATCACTAAAGAGCATGAATTGATTGGGTGTCTAGTAGCGCCTCTCTACAGTAAAGGGCACCAGCATAAGTGGCTCCTTTTGACACTAGATGAGAGCGACGACATTTTACTCTTCTGTACACTGTGTGTACTAGACTTGAAAAACTCTAATTCTCTAGATTATTTCCAACTGTGATCTGTTCGTCCTGGATTGTAATTGTCCGGAGTTATGAACAAGGAAGTTTAATCCAAAACGCGTCAGTTGTTTGAGAATCTGTGTTCAGTGGTTTTAGCACGTATGGAATAAAGGCACCATAAGCAAAGAGTTTTGGAAGAAGGTCGAAGTGCTGGCTTTTCTCTTACTGGATTATATTAACATGCTCTTCTCAAGCTTCCGAGCACCTTGGATGAAGCCACTACAGGTGTGGCTAGCTGTTGGTTTCCTTATGCTGGATTTGTCTTTAACCTTCATTTTGTACTATTTCGGGTTCATATTTGGAGCCATTAGAACCAATAGTTACAATAGTTTGAATTTACAATGACCACCCCAGAGTGAATTATTATAGGAAATGGAGGGACCACTGTAAACTACATATATAATTCAGTCTTCTCGCAATGCTGTGGTGGAGCATATTATGGTTACGACAAGTCTCAATTACCTAAGAGCTATTTTTATATTCCGGGAGAACAGATTCAAGCTACAACATAAAACTAAGCCGTCACACCTTCTTAAAATCACGTAGATATTAATGCGATTAGTTTACCTTTGAGTAGTAAAGTCATCAATTGATAAATATGTATATCCTTGAAATAGTCCGGTCAGTGTTTCTCTTTCTTTTGGATACATATATATTCCCAGATGTGAATATCCAACCTTCACTCCTATATGCCAGCATACAAATTGCAAAGTCACTTGTAATGAACGCTAGAAGAATCATTTTGCTTTGTCATGCCACTTCCACGGGCCAAATAGGAAAGTTACTTTATTGGATAAGGCTCATTTGTGGGAGGAGAATCCAGAAAATAATGACACGAGGAGTCATCTAATTATCACCAGGGCATGGTTATGTCACCGTCACAAAAGATTCACAGGCTATCCTAAATATGATAATGGCAAATTCTATGTCAGGGAATAGGTCATGTGAAATAACTTCTAGAAAAGATCTTATTAAATATCCTATCAGAATATGTATGATATGATTGAATGTAATAAAAAACAAGCACCAACCAAATCGGGAGTGAAAAATTCATACATAACTGATTTTCTTAAATAGCCCTTCCAAACACCTACAGGGGAAGGAGTGGCACGTTCTTTTCTGTGGATTTTAAGAAGTTAACGTTAGGTAGAAGTCTAGCCACTTTGTTGTTAAGAAATCTGATTTTTAAATACTCTTTTACAGCATTCAACAATATTCTAGGTGAGAAAATTTTCTGCAAAAAAACATTCAGAGCACCCTAGTCTATCAGTGATGTTGGCAGTCTGCCAGACCAGAGCCCTGCAAACCTCTCTGACTTCATGCCTGGTGCCTATTCTGCTTAGTAGACCTGCGTGACGTCATAATTGTGGTGGGAGCAATGCATTAAATTGCACTGGGCTTACTAATCAGAAGAGGTACCGGGGATGCCAGCAAACAGGAGGCGGTCACTGAGTTATTTTGCTCAACACTTACATAGTCATTTGATTGCTGGTCCCAGCAACTTGCCTTGGCATGTGGTCAGTCTAATATCATGGGGACAGACTAATAAAAAAGGAATCCCCAAAACCATCAACTTTCAAAAAAAAAAATGTGTAAAAAAAAAGTATGAAATGTCAATAAAAATGTAGGAAAAAAAGTATAAATATCTATTTATAAAAGTATATTCCCACTACAATTTACATGACAAATCAGAAAACATTGATTTGTGGGGCCTGTCCACTGTCTCTTCTGAAATGGGAAAGCAGGATGCACAGATGCGCATTCTCTCCATTAAGATAAGGGGGAATTCCAAAAATGGCAAATTATTTAGAAAAAAAAATAAAGATATTCCATTATGAACGTTGTTGAGATTTCCATTTATAATAGAGCCACAACCTTTCTTTTATTATCTATTCTCCTATACAATGTCTTAATAAAATATAATTTTACGGGAACATATAGGGTGGCAAATTCACTAAGCAGCCACATGGATTTGTATGTATTCTGGTAATAATAATAAAGATGATAAAAAACAAGCATTAGAAGCATCATACTATCCCTGTAACCAGTGTGGAGAAAGAGGTTGGCCTCTATTGCATCATAAATTTGTTTAGATATATCTAGAATGTTTTAATAATATGTTATTGTTTCCAACTCGTGATTCATTGATACATTATTTAAGCATAACACCAGCCTAATCTAGAATGATAACAATACCGGTCACGATCACACCATACATGAAAAATAAATCAGTCTCAAAGGTTTTACGAAGAAATTACCAACTTTCATCTGTTGTCATATTTACGACATTTTTCTGAAACACCATTTTAACTGAGGATAAAATATTAAAAGGGTATAATATTATATTTTCTATTCTATTACTTTGTTCTTTCTTTGCAAAGTGTCTCTTCTGCTTTTTTGCTTGTACAAACCGCTGCTGACAAATTGTTGCTATTTCACTCCCTTGAATCTAATTTAAAACTACGAAGCAAAAAGTTATCCAAACACTACTGAATTTGTTTTGCCATTTTTTACAGCCGCTAAATTATTAAGCAAAGTTTATCCAATTGCTACTTTTGTGGCCATTTTAACAGCAGATGAACTTGTGTATCAAATGTATTTTTCAAGTGAAAGCAAAAGAAAAGAGGTGGACGTCACGCAGTGTTAGGCAGAAGGGATGCCTGTTTTAAATACTACAGCACACAAACCAATGTCAAACATTTCAGTTTCTCATAAATAGGTTTGAAATTATTTGTTATAGGTTTATTCTCAAACTCATAATGTGGTCTGTGTTCTGTACATACAGAATTAATATAAATACAACGTATTTTTAAATCAACAGCTATCACCCTCCCAAATGATGATCACCCAGGGCTCTTTTTATTCTTCACTGCAATTGGATCCCTCCTCCAGCAGTGCTAATGCTGTTGGGCAAAGCACATGATGACCATATCTAAAAACACATATGACAGTATCTGCGGCACAGCTCAGCTATGTTGTACTGAAGATCCCACTGATACCATCTGCATATGCACCTAATGACCGTGTGTAGTTAATGAACAACAGAGCCCCCATAACCCTGTCTAATATAACATCCCCAAGACATCCTCATTGACTTGACAGCCATGGTGTAGCACAGCTCAGCAAATCTATGCTCAGCTCAGCTCTGCCTGCTGAGAACATGTTCATGGTCTAAAGATCCCCATAAGTGACCAATGAAATGTGGAGTTTGTAAATACTAATGAATATAATAATAATAATAATATGGGTGAAATAACGGATCGCTGTCACTACATTCAAAATTATCAATGGTAACGTCATGCATATAAATAAAAATTGTCCATGTTGAGATCTATTAATCTTTATCAGGAAGTACAGGAGAGCAGAGAGAGGGGCTGCAGCACAGAGGAGAAAGAGTGTGCTGCTGGGAAATGTAGTTTTAGCAGACAAATATAGGATTGTCCATTCAGCTCTCTGAAGCTGCATGCCAAGAGGGGTATAAAGAAATGAAAAAAACACAAAGGTACAAAAAAATAATTATGCTGAGCTTGTATATTAACAATAGTTATGCAGATATTGTGCTTTGTAGAATATTTTGCCATTGTGGGAATAACTCTTTAACCCTTTTAGCACCAAGATATTTTTTCATTTTTGCCCCTTTGTTTTTTTCACACCTTTCTCCCAAGGGTCATAAAATGTTTTAGTATTTTGTCAACATAGTTGTATAATGGTTATTTTTTTATGTGTGTGTATGTGTGACAAGTTATAGTTTGGACACCATTCATTTTACTAAATAAATTACTGAAAAACAGGAAAAATGTCCAAGTCTGGTGAAATATAGGGGAAAAAAACAATTCTGACATTTGTTTTTGAGCTTTGTTTTTATTATGTTCATTGTGTTGTATAAATACCTGGGCATCTATGATTCTTCAGGTTAGTACTTGTAGGATTATATAAAACTTGTGTATTTTCTATGTTTTAGTGGTTAAAAAATTCAGGAGTTGCCAAAAACAAACAAGATTTGTATGCAATTTGTAACTTTTTGAGTTTTTCGTTGATAGAGGTATGTGAGGGATTGTTTTTGAGTATTGAGCTGTAGGTTTTAATGTATCAGTTTTGGGGTTAATACAACATTTTGTTAATTTTTTAGTATGTGGTTTACTGTGTGGGTTAATTAATTTTATGTTTTAAAAGACTGTACTTTTATGGATTCAGCAATACCAAAATGTCTCCTTGCATTTTGTCTATGGGGAGAGTTCAGTTAAATATATATATATTTCATATACTGTATATAAGCCAATTTTTACTTGTTCCTGCAGGAAATTTGAACCTGAGATTGTTTGATTGCTTGTACTTCAGGGGACCAAGATGGCAGCAACGAGGGCCAGCAAGCAGGAATTGCCACCAAGACTTCCTCATAATGCCATGCAGCTATGATATCACATGGTCTAGTGCAGCCAATAAAGGGGCTTTCACACAAATTATATTATTATTATATATTATTATAGGGAATTTATACTTGAGCTCTTTATTTTGGCCTGGTGTAGTGGTGTTTTCTTTAGGTTCTTTTACTTAGAGTACAAACAAGGGTCTGGCCTATAAAAGATGAGGGTCATCCAATGAACATTATTTTAGGATTTTACAGCATAGGGATAGGAGGTCAGAGCAAACCAGCACTCATAGGGATAGAAACATGTCAAATCTGATTGTGGCATTCTATTGCAGTGCTGAAGCTCATAGAAATTGCAAATGCTAGTCTCAGTCTGTTTATAATAATCCAAAGATTGCAGTGAGAAAGGGAGGTGCTGGACCTGTGAAGTCACTCAGTGTGACTGTAAATTGATTGATCTGAGATATACTGTAGTAATAACACCTTAATAACAGCCTTCTTTATTCTATACACACTGCAAACAAGAAGGGTAGTGTAAAGGGAACCTGCTGTTCTAACAGTCCAATATTAGACCTGTATTAGATCTATACTTGCCACCCGAATACAGTGGCCGTTGAAGGTGTTTGCTTTTGGGATGTTAACCTACCTAACACCAAGCCTTGTGAAAAAGTTTCTGGTGTTTGCAAAAGCACCAACAAGGCAGCCATCTGCCACTCAAAATGGATAATTTTTGGACCATTTTTTTTTTTACAATTTAAGGAGCTTAAAAAGTCTGATACTTCAGTGTGCTGTTACCTAAGCTGTTGATTACCACCAGTTATTATCCATTACTCTTTAGCAGATGGGTTGAAATCACGTGGACATTAATGAAGCTGTATTTGTGCTAAAAAGCTCAAAACAGGTTCAAAACAGTCATATGAGACCTTAGAGTGTTGTATAAGTATTTTCTGGGTAATTGGAGTCTTTGCAGTATTGAGATTCGTGATGATTAATCGTTTCAAATCATTTTGGGGGGACAATCCAGCAAAGCTGGCACATTTCTGAATATTTGCTCATCTCTAGTGCTGTCTCATTTAAAATCATGAAGATATTAATCTAATAACTGGGAAAAAATATATAAAAAACTTCAAATTCTATTAGAAGGGAAAAAAACGTGATTACATGGTCAGGCTCAGCAGCTACACTTTATTCTGTCTTCTGTCCTTGTTTATGAACATGTAGAATAAGGTTATGTTCACGTGGGCATAATGGTTGCTGTTTTTTTGGCATGAGCCATAAAATATTCAATCAGTCTATCCTGTAACAGTTTCTAATGAGCCCCATTTACTTTTAGTGGGAATTATCCTAATGTTTCCATGCTATTCCACCTGTTTGTGGTAAAAAAAACTTGGTTTAGTGGAATATAAATGTAGTCAAGGTTTCAGAATCTTTATTTCAGAGTAACTGCTTTCAGAACAGAACCCAGTTATACATTGTTTGCATTTAATAACAGTGAAGTATAAAATAATGGATTTACAAAAGAGGCAAAATTCTATTTAAATGTAATCAGAATTATCATTGTTATGCAACAGCTCATGTTCCACCCCCACACCATGAATATTCCTATTACAGGAAATTACATTAATCACATCACTTTTATATACCGTAGATGCTTGAACAATATGGTTGAGGAGGGAGGTAAAGCAATTCCGCAGTTTTTAGCCAACAGTAACAATGCTATTCTAGCAAATTGCAAAATTATAGACAGTACCACTGATTTGACGGCAAGTTAAAGAGGTTCTCTGGTGGCAACTTGCCTTCGATGGGTGTCCCAGTGCTGGGATTCGCACCGTTCGGCAGAACAGAAATCTCAAGAAGAGAAGATGAGTCGGATCAAGACCAGAGACGTCCACCATAGGGAGTATAATAAAAGGTCTTTATTTTTTAGAGTGGATTGTTGACATACTGTATATGCATCATTCTAGAATGCTGTAAACACAGGACTTAAGGGTGCTGGCCATACTTTATATGGGGAAAGTATGGTGACCGGTTCTCTTTAATTAGTGCAATATGACATGTACGCCAGGTACAGAGTAGATAATGGTAGGCTTGTGAATATAACATGCACTTTTCATATTTAACAGATTTCTGAAAATTAGCAAACTTTTACTTGTTACTTTAATATGTGATATTGCATTTTACTATAATGTATCGTCAGCTATAACATCCACGTAAAAAAAAAAAGCCCTTTAAGCCTTTCATGACCTTGCAATTTTCCATTATTTGGGCTTTCGTTTTTTCCTCCCTTTATGCTAAAACCCATAGCATTTTTATTTTTTCGTCCCCATAGCAGTACGAGGACTTGTTTTTAGGTTTTAGGATTGTACTTTTGAACAACATCATTCATTTTATCATGTAATGCACTGGAAAGTGGGGAAAAAATTCCAAGTACGTTGAAATTGCAGAAAAAAGTGCAATTCCACAATGTTTTTTTTTTTATTTACCATGTTCACTATATGGTAAATCTGACCCGGCGGTATGATTTTCCAGATCAGTACGAGTACGGAGACGCCAAAATTATTTAAGTGGTGAAAACAAATTTGGAAATTTGCATGAAAATTATTTCTTGCTTTTGCACCATTTTTCGAGACCCAGTAGAATTTCCATTTCTCGGGATCTGGGGCTGGGTAAGGGCTTATTTTTTTGTGCCCAAAGCTGACATTTTTATTGATACCATTTTAGGGTTGATTAGATGTTTTGATCGCCTCTTATTTAATTTTATTGCAATGTTGCGGTGGCCACAAAAACGTAATTCTAGAGTTTTCTTGTTACGCTCTTTACCGATCAGATTAATTTATTTCATCTTTTGATCGATTGGACATTTCTGAACCAAACAATACCAAATATATGTATTTTAATTTTTCTATTTTTTTTATTTCAATGGGGCAAAAGGTGGGTGATTTGAACTTGTGCTTTTTTTTTTTTTTTTTTTACTTTTTACTGTATTTGTTAGTTCCCTTAGGACTTGAAGCTGCAATTATCAGATCACCTGTTCTACCCATAGCAGAGCTTCAATATGTATAGCAAAAATCACCATTTCCTATGAACTCCCACCACGGGCCAGCATTTACAGAAGGATCATAATAGGTATGGTGGTCATCAGCAGTCCCCCGTCTTTCATGATAACCCATTGGCACCCCACGATCACGCCATGAGCGTGCTGATGGAAGCATGGAATGACATGCTCCCCTGTTGACGTGTGTTAAATGCTGCTATCAGAGATTGACAGCAGGATTTAACAGGTTAACAGCCAAGGGTGGAAGTAAAATGGTAGCTCATTAAATCAGTCGTCATGTGCAGGAAAAGATGCAGGCTCGGCGTGTGAGCCCGCATTAAAGACAGGGACACAACATATGGCGTAAATATACATCAAATGTCGTCAAGAGGCTAAAGTCTATGGTGGTATTCAATTGTCTGTGTTTTTTTGCAGACAGTGTGTGTACAAAAAAATCTCAGAGATACGTCAGCTGAGGATTGGGGTCATGGATCAAAATCACCGAAGTCTAAGGTTCCGTGAAAATCACGGACAGCACAAGGTGCGATCTATGTGCAGTGCATGATTGACATTGCAAAATACAGAAGAAACTTTGTAATTTATTAAAAATCACTGATGATAAACAAACTGACAAATGGACCAAACACTGGTGAAAATGTTATCCAAAACACTGACAAAACTCAGATCATTTTTTATTGCATTTGTGTAAAATGACAGATGTCTGAACGAGGCCTTAGGCAGAGATACACTATAATGCTTAGTAAGGCAATAAAATAAATGAAAGGTCCATTCAGTTCTGCAAAAGCATCTAAATATTTCCAACTCGCCATACAATACACAAGAGCTTCTGATACAAGTTCATTCATAACTATTGTAAATCACTCTCTTGTTTCTCTCCTGACGACATTCATTTTTCTCCCAGGAGATACCGTAAGTGATAACACAAGGATCCGGGAGAACGAAAGAAAGCCTGGAAAAAGGGCATGGCATAACAGAGATAAAGAGCCAGAATGTGATCTCTATCCAATAAAGTCAGATTGCTTCACCCACAACTGTACAGGTAATTATCATTAATAAGGAGCCATGATTCATATTGGGTTATTATTACTAAACACCATATTGCTCAACAGAAACTCCAGCATTTTGCTTTACATCTGGCACGTCTCGATTTTCATGGAGTTTCCCCTATGTGATATCTCTTTAGGGCTGAAGACACATGGGTATAGACATGTCAGAGGACACATTTTTCTGAATTTCGATATCGCCTAGTGAATCTATGTGGAGTCTTTTCGAACTTATAAATTGGAACCTTCAACTAGGAATGTTTGCGTTTTTGCGTTTCTGATGTTACCTTTTATCGTAACTGAAACATATTTTAGGATATTAAATAATAATAATAAAATATTTCAATATCTGTTCTTCCCGATATTTTTCACTTTTAGCTGATCCCCTACAAGTAAAAAAAAGGAAACTCCTGTATTACAACCTGCACAAAGGTAATTATCCTGCCGAGCCTTACAACAGAAAACTCCCATGGATTTCCGATACAAGAAAAACCTAAAATGTTTTTACCAAAATCATTTTTTTCCAGCAGCCATCTGAATGTATATCCAACTGCTTCCATATTTAGGAGAATGGTTCTTATGCCAAACACCGTACGTAGCAATTTTACCAATGGGTGCGGCCAGATCCAATGGGTGACAGCATCTGCAGAAGAGGGAGCAGCTATCAAACACTGAATATAAAGTAAAATCATATTTTTAAGGGAAGGGGTTAATGTCAAAGCCAGGGATTAGTCATCAGCCGCACTCAAAGTAAGTGAATGATTTAAAAAATTGCTAGTCGATTTGTCATGTGCATTTTTTCAACCAAAAACTCTCTTCTTCGTGAGACCGTTGACAGGATGCATTTCCCATACTATGCTACACTCCAACATACGTTTATATCTTTGCAAGTTTTCCTAGACAGTTTATTGTTTAGAAAAGGTGTTCAATTTTAGGACAGATTTAACCCCTTCGGAACTGGACGATTTTTTGTTTTCGCGCTTTACGTTTTTTATTTTTCTGTCAATACAGTTCTATGGGGGCTTGATTTTTGCAAGATGAGTTGTAGTTTCAAAAAATATTATTCATTGTACCTTAAAATGTACTGAAAAATGGGGAAAAAAGTTCCATATGGGGTGAAATTGTGAAAGATGTATTTTTTCAGTTTTGATTTTACGATGTTCATTCTGTAGTAAAAATGACTAACAACATGATTCTCCTTATCAGTACAATTACAGCAATGCCAAACTTCTGCAGATATTTTTATATTTTAATAGTGAAAAAGGTTGCGACATTTGTAAAAACAAATTTTTCGTTTCTGTCGCCATATTCTAAGATTCGTAGCTATTTTATTTTTCCATCGCTGGAGCTGTATGGGAGCTTTTTTTTATGTGCCGAGCTGTAGTTTTTATTGATACCATTTTGGGGTACATAAAACATATTGATTACTTTTTGTTGCATTTTTTGGTTGTCTGAAAAAAATGCAAATCTGGCATTTACATTTTTTTTTTTGGGGTGTACAATGTATTAAATAATTGTATACTTTCATAGACAAGGCATTTATGGATGCGGTGATAACATATATGTTTATTATTATTATTTGATGTCCTTATTTTAAACCTGAGAAAAAGGGGTGTGATTTAAAGTTTAATATTTTGCTTATTCATTAAATATTTTTTAATTTTTTTTATTTTTTTACTATTTTTTTAGTCCTTCTGGGAACTTTAAGCTACAATCGTTTGCTGATACTAAGTACCACGATACAACTGTATTAACAGCATATATTACAAAACATGGTCTCCCTTGAAGCTCAGCTTATAGCTGTGCTTCAGAGATGCACTAAGATGGATCAATTGCAGTAAAGGGGTCAAATTACATATAGAGGCGTCGCTGAGCATTAAAATAAGTTCTGGATGGAGAGTCCTGGTAAAATTTCTCTCTGACCCAGAGATCTTAACATCTAATTTACATATTAAAAAAAACATGAATTTCTCTGAAATAAGTCAACGGATCACAGATTTCAAGGTATAATTTTACAAACCTTTCTATGACCTACATGCCGCTATAGACGGTGTACGAGGGTTGATCCTTCTAACAGATTCCCTTTAGGCCGGCGTCACACTGGCGTTTTAAACGGCCGAGTGCAATGCGATAAAAAATCGCATTGCACTCGGACCAATGTTCAGCTATGGGGCAGCTCCCACCAGCCGACTTTTTGTCGGTCGTTTTCCTTGGTCCGAGACAATCGCAGCATGCTGCGATTGTCTCGGACCGAGGAAAACTCTCGGCTCACTCGCACCCATATAAGCCTATGGGTGCGAGTGAGACAGCGCACACCACTCGGATATCATCCGAGTGCTGTGCGTAATAAGCGGACCCCAGCAATGGAGGAGATGGAGAAATTCATTTCTCCGCCTCCTCCGCAGCTGTGCTCCGATCCTCCCTGTGCGAGAGGCTCGGAGCACAGACGCATGACACTCGGCTCCTGCTCTGCTCTGCTGCGAGCAGGAACCGAGGGTCATTAGCATATCGCATCCGATGATCTCGCATCGCATGCAATACGCCAGTGTGACGCCGGCCTTAATGTCCAAATCTGATCCGCAAGACAAATGAGACCAGTACATTCACGGACTGGAGACATGGATCCATTTTTATAATGGATGTGTGTATGGATCAGTGGGTCAATGAAACTCTATGGTCAGATTGCTGTTTGCTTGAAAACGGACAACACTAGGAAGTGTCACACGGTTGTGTGAATGCAACCTTAGATACACAATAGCATAAATATAGTATGACTTCTTGATTCTCTATTCTGGGCGTTAAAGAGGAAAGGAATCCAAAGTAGCAGGGTCTAGTTGTTCCTCACACATTATAAAGCCACCTACACAGCTGTTTATGTTTCAGTTAATGACGGTGTGTCACCCTAAATATGAAAATGATGATCATTGTGACCTGTCTGGTATAATTGATTACTCTAAGGGTACAGTCAGTGCACGGAGTGGACAGCGGCTCTCCCGACCCAAACATGACAGCTTCACGTATTTCTATGCAGCTCTCACGCTCAGGTCAGGAAAGTGTCGGACAGTCCGTGCACTGCATTCCAATTTCAGTCCGATTTATACGGACATCTGACTGCGCCTGTACACTTGACTATAATCCTACAAATCCCTGACTTTGCGCAGATGTATCTAGAAGATCTGATGTTGTTTTGAAGGGAAAGGATAGATTGATTTGATTTAGATTTCTCTTTTTCATTTTTTTTTTAAATTAAGAAAAACACCTATTTACACTTTTCTATTTTTAAAAGCCGTGTGTGCATGCGTATGGTGGTCGGAAGAAATAGCTGTCTGCCGAATTATCTAAAGCTTGTGGGGGGTGGAAAGCAGAGAGACTGTATTAGGGTTCGCTCACACCGATGTATAACAATATGACTGAGTACTATTCCATGTTTTATCGGATAGGACTTGGGCATTACCTGATAGCACTTGACCCAATGAAGTGCACATCTGCGATTATTTTGTCATGCCAATTCGGCATGAATAAACAATCAGACCATGCTGAGAGTGCCTCCAATAGTTTGCACTCAAGCTGCTGTATTTTCTCTCATGGTGAGGCCGGCGTCACACTCGGCGTAAGACAATACGGTCCGTATTTTACGGCCGTAATACGGCCGAAATACGGTGAAATGTTCCCAAAATAGTGATCCGTAGGCAGGGTGTGTCAGCGTATTTTGCGCATGGCATCCTCCGTATGTAATCCGTATGGCATCCGTACTGCGAGATTTTCGCGCAGGCTTGCAAAACCGACATCTAATGGATTTATGTGCTCAAATGTTCATTAAAACATATATACAGTATATATATATATATATGTCATTGAGACACATATATATATATTCTGTATTTAGATTTCATTCAGCGCGATATCTTTGACCAGCCGCTAATTCAATTGCCGGCTTTTCATTTCTCCTGCACAAACCCGACAGGATATGAGACATGGTTTACATATAGTAAACCATCTCATATCCCCTTTTTTTTTGCATATTCCACACTACTAATGTTAGTAGTGTGTATGTGCAAAATTTCAGCGCTGTAGCTGCTGAAATAAAGGGTTAAATGGCGGAAAAAATTGGCGTGGGCTCCCGCGCAATTTTCTCCGCCAGAGCGGTAAAGCCAGTGACTGAGGGCAGATATTAATAGCCTAGAGAGGGTCCATGGTTATTGGCCCCCCCGTGGCTAAAAACATCTGCCCCCAGCCACCCCAGAAAAGGCACATCTGGAAGATGCGCCTATTCTGGCACTTGGCCACTCTCTTCCCACTCCCTGTAGCGGTGGGATATGGGGTAATGAAAGGTTAATGCCACCTTGCTATTGTAAGGTGACATTAAGCCAGATTAATAATGGAGAGGCGTCAATTATGACACCTATCCATTATTAATCCAATTGTTGGAAAGGGTTAAAAAACACACACACACATGATTAAAAAGGATTTTAATGAAATAAACACAGCGGTTGTTGTAATAATTTATTGTTCTCTCAAATCCATTTGCAGTCCCTCGCTTGGCAACATAATAAACGCACAATATACATACCTTCTGATGTCAGATCAGGTCCCACGAAGTAATCCATCTGAAGGGGTTAACTAATATTACAAGCAGGAGCCCTGCTATAATGCAGCTGTGCTCCGTGCTTGTAATTCCCCTGCGAATGAATGAAATGTAGGTCATTGACCTACATTTCATTCATTCGCGGTGAGGCGCCCTCTGGTGGATGTTCTCATGAACTGCAGCCTGGGAACTTTTTCCCACGCTCCAGGTCATATGAGGACATCCACCAGGGGGCGCATCACCGCGACTGAAGGAAATGTAGGTCAATGACCTACATTTCATTCATTCGCAGGGGAATTACAAGCACGGAGCACAGCTGCATTATAGCAGGGCTCCTGCCTGTAATATTAGTTAACCCCTTCAGATGGATTACATCGTTGGACCTGACAGTACATCAGAAGGTATGTATCTTGTGCGTTTATTATGTTGCCAAGCGAGGGACTGCAAATGGATTTGAGAGAACAATAAATTATTACAACAACCGCTGTGTTTATTTCATTAAAATCCTTTTTAATCATGTGTGTGTGTTTTTTAACCCTTTCCAACAATTGGATTAATAATGGATAGGTGTCATAATTGACGCCTCTCCATTATTAATCTGGCTTAATGTCACCTTCCAATAGCAAGGTGGCATTAACCCTTCATTACCCCATATCCCACCGCTACAGGGAGTGGGAAGAGAGTGGCCAAGTGCCAGAATAGGCGCATCTTCCAGATGTGCCTTTTCTGGGGTGGCTGGGGGCAGATGTTTTTAGCCACGGGGGGGCCAATAACCATGGACCCTCTCCTGGCTATTAATATCTGCCCTCGGTCACTGGCTTTACCGCTCTGGCGGAGAAAATTGCGCGGGAGCCCACGCCAATTTTTTCCGCCATTTAACCCTTTATTTTAGCAGCTACAGCGCTGAAATTTTGCACATACACACTACTAACATTAGTAGTGTGGAATATGCAAAAAAAATGGGGATATGAGATGGTTTACTGTATGTAAACCATGTCTCATATCCTGTCGGGTTTGTGCAGGAGAAATGAAAAGCCGGCAATTGAATTACCGACTTTTCACTAACAGCGCTGCGTATTTCTCGCAAGTCACACTGCTGGTCCGTGTGGAATCCGTATTTTTCTCGCACCCATAGACTTTCATTGGCGATTTTTTTGCGCAGTACGCTGACAAACGCAGCATGCTGCGATTTTGTACGGCCGTAGAAAGCCGTATAATACTGAACCGTAATATACGGCTAATAGGAGCAGCCCCATTGAGAATAATTGTGCCGTATGTTATGCGAGTTTTACGGACGTAGTTTCTGCGCTCTTACGTCCGTAAAACTCGCCAGTGTGACGCCGGCCTTAGAGTTTGATCAGAGTGCGAAATGAGTGTGATCTGATTCTCTCACATAAGAGAATTGCATCACAGATGCAAAGAAGATGGAGAACTTAATTTTCTCCATCTTATCCTTTTTCTGCGGCAATCGGACTGCACTCGGATGACATCCGAGTGCACAACATACAAAGTGGCTGGCAGCACTCATTGTGTTGGACGCAGGTCCATGATGAACCCACTTGGTAATATATGTAGCAAACAAAGAATAAGTTCAGGTAGTGTCCAATCCAGGCTGAAGTTTAAAAAATGAAGTTTTATTCCGCCATAGAATATATGTTTCGTCCACCAGTGAGTCTTTTTCAAGTAGTAACACATTCGAGTGTAGTCCGATGTTGCACACACACCCATAGACTTGTATGAATGCACATGGTGTAAATATTAGAGCCACTTGCAGCATGCTGCGATTATTTTCTAAGTCGAATCGGCATGAGAAAATAATCGCTGATCTGCACTACCCCATAGTATCTATTTATATAATTGCCTTGTAATATTTTCATTTCCTGTTCTGTCCAGATGTCACCATATCCCAGAATTCCAAGTGGAGGAAGTTCACCGACCGCCATATTGGGACACCCAAGTGATGGGTGTCTCAATATGGAAACTGCTGCTGGTACCAACCTATTGCGCAGTACCACCAGCGGAACACCGTCGCACCACACACACACTCTTTGCCGTACGCACCACACACTCTCACACACTCACACACTCACGCAGCCTCTTGCACAGTACCACCAGCGGAATACGGCTGGCGCGAACGCGCTGCTGCCGGGATAAGCCAAATGATTCACTGACTGCCGCCATCCTTGTACTGGAGGAGCGCATGCGCTGTTTTAATGTGACCGCCGCTATCTGTCTGCACAAAGATGGCGGCGGTCTGATTTACTGCACCTGCGTGAATTACGCGCAGGTGCAGTGAATCATTTGGCTGATCCCGGCGGCAGATGCGCGACTTGTCTACAGGCAGAGGAAGCCGGTCACATTTCGTTTTCCTACGAAAGTTTATTTTAAAAATTAACTGTGACAGTGTACAGAGCATACCACATCTCCTGGGCAGGGGAGGAAGCAAAAGACAATACTGACATTACAGCAGGGGATCACAGTGGATTCATTTTGTGAGGTAAAATATTTCACTGACTGTTTTTAAAAAATATTTTGCCTCACAAAATGTATTCTCTGCGATCTGCTGTAATGTCAGTATTGTATTTGATGGGAGAACACAGCACAGGAAGGAGAGAGACACATAGACACAGATAGCACATGGGGTAGACAGGTCAAAGAAGAGAGCACAGATGGGAGAAGTCAGCACATGGGGAAAGAGAGAGTGGATAGGTGGGTGAGCACATGGGGGAGAGATTCTCATCGCCGCAAAGCCAACCCCCATGGTGACATTACCACCCTCCCAATGCGAAAGCATCGGGCCTCCATCTAGTAACATATAGATAGCACTCGGCCATGTTATATGCCCGTGTGAGCGTACCTATATCCTGATCACATGCACCCATACAAGTCCATAGGAGTAAGTTACACATCGAACTACACTCGGATGTCATCTGTCTTCTCCGCACCTGTGCTGTGACACTTTTATGCGAGAGAATCGGATCACAGTTACATGACACTCAGTTCATACTCTGACAGAGTTTGAGTTGAGTGTCATTAGCATAATCGGCCCGATTCTCTCGCATGAGGTAATCTGTGCTAGTGTGAACAATCCCTTAAAGCAAGACTGGTACAGGAGAGCATATTCTACTACACAGATCCTCCTTACTTAAAAAAAAATATTTAAAATGCTTATGAATGATAGATAATGTAATTTTAGCTGTATAAATAACTATGTATCAGGCCTCAATCACACATCTGTGTTCACGTACATTATAATCTATGATGCTGTTCACATGCCCATGTTTTTTCACGAACCATGTGTTTGTGCCAAACTCATGTCTGTTTTTCTCAGATATCGGTAGGTAACATTGCAAAGTATAGGTAAAGCTTTGTCATTTATTTATTTATTTACCCATCAACGAAAAACACTGACGACACACTGATGGTAAAAATGCACACACGAGCCAAACACTGATGACCACACTGATGGTAAAAATGGACACACGAGCGAAACACTGATGACCACACTGATGGTAAAAATGGACACATGAGCCAAACACTGATGATCACACTGATGGTAAAAATGGACACATGAGCCAAACACTGATGACACACTGATGGTAAAAACGGACACATGAGCCAAACACCGATGATCACACTGATGGTAAAAATGGACACATGAGCCAAACACCGATGATCACACTGATGGTAAAAATGGACACATGAGCCAAACACTGATGACCAAAATAATGGTAAAAATGGACATACGAGACAAACACTGATGACCACACTGATGGTAAAAAAGGACACATGAGCCAAACACTGATGATCACACTGATGGTAAAAATGGACACACGAGCCAAACACTGATGACCACACTGATGGTAAAAATGGACACATGAGCCAAAGGCCGGCCTCACACTCAGCGTATGTAAATACGGTCCGTTTTTTTACGGCCGTAATACGCAGAAAAGTCCCCAAAATAGTGATCCGTATGTCATCCGTAGGCAGGGTGTGTCAGCGTATTTTGCGCATGGCATCCTCCGTATGTAATCCGTATGGCATCCATACTGCGATATTTTCTCGCAGGCTTGCAAAACCGACATCTAATGGATTTATGTGCTCAAATGTTCGTTAAAACATATATACAGTATATATATATATGTCATTGAGACACATATATATATATATTCTGTATTTATATTTAATTCAGCGCGATATATGTGGAAAGCCGGTAATTCAATTGCCGGCTTTTCATTTCTCTGTTGGATGTCCTCATATGAACTCGAGCGTGGGAACTTTTCCAAGGCTCCAGTTCATGAGGACATCCAGCAGAGGGCGCATCACCGCAACTCAAGGTAAGTACAGATCATCCTGCTTTCCTTTCAGAACCCGGGGTTTACAGGCACGAGCGAGTGCTTTAGCACAGCTCCTGGCTGTAAAATGATTTAACCCCTTCAGATGGATTTACTTCGTGGGACGTGACAGACCATCTGAAGGTATGTATATTGTTGGTTTATTATTTTTCAGAGCGAGGGTCTTCAGGTGGATTGAGAGAGCAATAAAATATTAAAACAACCTGTGTGTTTATTTCATTAAAATACTTTTTAATAATGTGTGTGTGTTTTTTAACCCTTTCATACAATTGGATTAATAATGGATAGGTGTCATAATTGACGCCTCTCCATTATTAATCTGGCTTAATGTCACCTTACAATAGCAAGGTGACATTAACCCTTCATTACCCCATATCCCACCGCTACACGGGAGTGGGAAGAGAGTGGCCAAGTGCCAGAATAGGCGCATCTTCCAGATGTGCCTTTTCTGGGGTGGCTGGGGGCAGATGTTTGTAGCCAGGGGGGGCCAATAACCATGGACCCTCTCTAGGCTATTAATATCTGCCCTCAGTCACTGGCTTTACCACTCTGGCAGAGAAAATTGCGCGGGAGCCCACGCCAATTTTTTCCGCCATTTAACCCTTTATTTTAGCAGCTACAGCGCCCAAATTTTGCACATACACACTACTAACATTAGTAGTGTGGAATATGCAAAAAAAAAGGCGATATGAGATGGTTTACTGTATGTAAACCATGTCTCATATCATGTGGGGTTTGTGAAGGAGAAATGAAAAGCCGGCAATTGAATTACCGGCTTTTCACTAACACCGCTGCGTATTTCTCGCAAGTCACACTGCTGGTCCGTGTGGAATCCATATTTTTCTCGCCCCCATAGACTTTCATTGGCGATTTTTTTGTGCAATATGGTGACAAACGCAGCATGCTGCGATTTTCTACGGCCGTACAAGACCGTATATTACGGATGCGTAATATACGGCAGATAGGAGCTGGGCCATAGAGAATCATTGGGCCGTGTGTAATGCGTATTTTACGGACGTAGTTTATGCGCACATACGTCCGTAAAACTCGCTAGTGTGAGGCCGGCCAAACACTGATGACCACACTGATGGTAAAAATGGACACACGAGCCAAACACTGATGATCACACTGATGGTAAAAATGGACACATGAGCCAAACACTGATGATCACACTGATGGTAAAAATGGACATACGAGCCAAACACTGATGACCACACTGATGGTAAAAAAGGACACATGAGCCAAACACTGATGACACTCTGATGGTAAAAAAAGACACATGAGCCAAACACTGATGACACACTGATGGTAAAAATGGACACATGAACGAAACACTGATGACCACACTGATGGTAAAAATGGACATACGAGCCAAATACTGATGACACACTGATGGTAAAACTGGACATACGAGCCAAACACTGATTACCACACTGATGGTAAAAATGGACATATGAGCCAAACACCGATGACCACACTGATGGTAAAAATGACACATGAGCCTAAGGCTGCCGTCACACCAGCAGTATTTGGTCAGTATTTTACATCAGTATCTGTAAGCCAAAACCAAGAGGAACAATTAGAGGAAAAGTATAATAGAAACATATGCACCACTTCTGTATTTATCACCCACTCCTGGTTTTGGCTTACAAATACTGATGTAAAATACTGACCAAATACTGCTAGAGTGTGACGGCAGCCTAACACTGATGACACCGATATCGTTTTTTTACTTATGGTTTAAACATGGAAGTGTGAATGAGGCCTAACATGTAAAATAAAAAATTGCCAATTGAGCATATATTCCAGGTGATTTGATAAAGCTACCAAACCATATCTTTGTTTGTGTTCTCGGCAACCATCTGTTCATGATGAATGCAAGCACCAAGCCGTAATTTCCGGAATAAGATTCATGAACAGGATATTTCCAAATATTGGTATCATAGGAACCACATGTATCATTTTTGATACTTTTCCAGGTTAGGATGCTGTAAATCTTACATCTGGACATGATCCTAATAAAAGATAAGTAGTCTCTTCAGGTGTCACATCATTTCTGTTTTATGGTGTTGATATTGCGCTAAATACAGATATTAAGAGATACAAATCAAGCAGTCAGGTCTACAGAATCTATCCCAAAAATAATCAGCACCTCAGAAAGTACTAAACTTTAATATACTTTTTTAAAGGGATTTTCGATTACAGAATTGCTACTAATTGATGGTGGTACTTGTAAAAAAAGATCGAGTAACCAGTGTCTTTCATAAGAAAACCTTTTGAAACTACTTACAGATTTCTGTTAGTAAATCCTTCAGATTTCAACAGGATTTCCTAGTAATGTGATTTTTATATACAATATAATCTGGTATTCCCCGAGATGTGAGCTGCCATTTATAGATTTCCTGGATGATCCTTGTATCTTGCAGAGATAACTGGCAGAAGTGTATCACTTGTGGATGTATAACATTTGGTCAAAATAAAAATTATGGGTTAGGGCAGGCACACCACGGGCGACCAATGAACACCTGTAGCTTTTACAGGAAACCAGGCAGTAGATTAATTCACGGGAACCATGAATCAGACACTGGCTGCATTATTGCAGCCAGGTATGTTTTACTCTGTAACGCTGAGGTGTTTAAAAGAGAAACCATACTTTGAAAAAGCAGCCAAGGACTATGCGTCTCAGATGACTAATCGAAGGTAGGTCACCGGTTGCTCTGCCTACATCACTCCCCTAGACTATTGGGTTTCTTATTTGTCAACCAAATACCCATAGGCTATCATACATCAAATGGTTTATACCATAAAAGTGATGTAAAACACTTTCAAAAGTTGAAACATTTTCACGCAAAACAAGGATGTACAACATTTTTGCAACTTTTGGCATTTTTACACCAGTATTGGTCAGTTCTGCCAAAATGGGAAGAGTTGGGGCAGGACGTGCCCTGGCAATGCCCGCTCTTCTAGTTTATGAAGAGATGTGACGTACTTACACCACAAATCTTACTCCAGACAGCACACCACTTTTGAGACACGCCTGATTCATTATGAAATTCTTAATGAATCAGGCTCCTCTGACTCCGCCATGCCTCTCATCACGACAGGCGTGAACAATGCTGGTCCTGATGAATGGGGGCCGTAAGCTCCTCAATCTCTATGTTCTCTGAAACATTGCAGCATTTCAGGGTAAAGCATACATGACAGCCAGCGTTCAGGCAGCATGAATAGTCAGGTTCCCTTTAAGAGGTGCACACACAGACATTACTGTATAAATTGTTATTACTCTCCTGTTTTCTCCATTAAGGCCGGGGTCACACTTGTGAGTGCAATGCGAGAAACTCGCGCATCAATACCCAGCACAGCCGCCGGCACTCGGGACCGGAGTGTGCGGCTACATGTATTTTTATGCAGCTGAATGCTCCGGTCCCGAGTGCCGATGGCAGGGCCGGGTATTGATGTGTGAGTTTCTCGCATTGCACTCGCAAGTGTGACCCACCGGCCTTAATGTAAATAATTTTCTTTCACGCGTAACATCTGGAACGTGCAGCATTTTCTTACTAAATCCAGAATGCCTTATAATCTAAAATCTTGTCTAAAATCGTTGCGGTTTCGGAAACACCCATTTACTATCACCAAACGCCTAGTTTTTCCCATATAACATTGCGGTAACAATGCCATGTCAGGATCAGTCCTACAGAGTACAGTGCTGAGTGTTTATCGAGGATGTCATTCTATTGTGAGGCTCAATGGTTTCTGCTAAAAATATAACGTGTTAGCTTTATTTTTTTAAAGTATAGAAAGTGACATGAAAAATACAAAAATAAATCCACTGAAAAGTATGTTTAAAGAGGATCTGGCAGCTCTCACAGCTTGTCTGTTCCAATAATTACCGGCACATCCTATCCTGCATCATCTTTTCTCGTTACTCTGTATTGTGCTTCTCCTCTTTTACTAGTAGAAGTTTATGACAACTAGGTCAAAGGGTGTGTCTCTACAAGACTGTCCGCACTAATCGGACAGGGCAGACTGTAGGTCCTCGCCCGTAACTGGTGACACCCGGCAATCTACTCATTCATAAATAGGAATGACAGAAAAACGGCACAACTCATACAGGCAGATTTATTAATAAAGGCTTACATAGTCCTGGAGCAGCATATTAAAGGGAATTTGTCAGTAAGATGACCCCTCCTAAAAACCTATATGGGCATGTGGGTTATATGAAAATGAATGATACCTTGAAATCTGCGATCCGATGTCTTATTCCTGAGAAATCCACATTTTTGTTAATATGCAAATGAGCTGTTAAGATCAATAGGCTGGACATAGATCTCCCCCCAAGAATCTGCCTCCAGAGCTTATATTAACCTCTTAACCCCAGAGGTATTTTCATTTTTGCGCTTTCCTTTTTTTGCTCCCCTTCTTCCCAGAGCCATAACTTTTTTATTTTTTCGTCAATATGGCCATGTGAGGGCTTGTTTTTTGTGGGACTAGTTGTACTTTTGAATGACACCATTGGTTTTAACAAATTGTGTACTGTACAGTAAAACGCGGAAAAAAATTCAAAGTGTGGTGAAATTACAAAAAAAGTGCAATCCCACAGTTGTTGTTTTTTTTTGTTTTTTTTTACAATGTTAACCAAATGCTAAAACTGACCTGCCATTATGATTCTCCAGGTCATTACGAGTTCATAGACACCAAACATGTCTAGGTTCTTTTTAATGTAGGTGGTGAAACAAAATTCAAAAATTTGTTAAAAATAAAATGAAAAAAAAAATTGTGCAATTTTCTGATAACCATAGCATCTCTATTTTTTGTGATCTCGGGTTGGGTGAGGGTTTATATTTCATGCGCCGAGCTGGACGATTTTAAACATACCATTTTGGTGCAGATCTTTTGATCGCCTGTTATTGCATTTTAATGCAATGTTGCAGTGACCACAAAATGTAATTCTAGAGTTTTGACTTTTTTTGTCGTTACACTGTTTAGCGATCGGGTTAATTTTTTTTTAATATTAATAGATCGGGCGATTCTGAACGCGGCGATATTAAATGTGTGGTTTTTTTATTGTTTTATTTTGAATGGGGCAAAAGGGGGGCGATCTGAACTTTGGGCGAGGTCGTAAGTATGGTTTAATTAAGATTTATTAAAGGAGTCTGTCATTCTTTCAATTAAAGGACTTTATTCTGGGTGTCTGTGTTTTTATACAATATGACTTCGGGGCTAGTAATGGGGGCCTCTTATTGACTCCTCTCCATTACTAAACTCGGGGCTTAATGTCACCTGACAATACAAAGGTGACATCAACTCCACAAACTATCACTCCACTTGCCATTGCTACAGGGAAAGTGGGAAGAGCGAGGCTAAGTGCCAGAATTGGCGTATCTTAGAGATGCGCCTTTTCTGGGGTGGCTGAGAGCTGATGTTTTTAACCTGGGGGTGGCCAGTATCCATTACCCCTTCCCAGGCTATTAATATCAGCAGGCAGACATCTGCATAGCCTTTGCTGATTATTAATTATAAGGGACCCTACGTCATTTTTTTAGGATCCCCCATTTTAATAGCCAGTAAAGGCTACGAATACAGCTGTGAGCTGATATTAATAGCCTGGGAAGATCTACAGGCATTACTCCCTTTCCAGGCTATAAACATCTGTCATCAAAGCAAAAGGTGGCTACTTTGAAGAACCTAGAATATAAGACATATTTTCAGCTGTTTTACTCTTTTTTTGTTAAGTATATAATTCTACATGTGTTAATTTATAGTTTTGATGCCTTCAGTGTGAATGTACAATTTTCATAGTCATGAAAATACAGAAAAATCTTTAAATGAGAAGGTGTGTCCAAACTTTTGGTCTGTACTATGTGTATATATATATATATATATATCTATAATATAACGCTGGGAGCGTCACTCTGTCCGAAGCCTTTATGGACTGCGCAAGCGCAGTCTGGACCCCACAGAGTGACGCTCCCAGGAGATCGCGGTATGCGTAAGCACTGAACGCACACCACGATCTCCAACGGAAAAGCAGGGACGTGCCAGGAGGATGAGTATGCTATGCTATATTCACCTGTCCCGTTCCAGTGCTCCGTCTTCCACATCCTCTGCCTGTGACGTTCAGTTCAGAGGGCGCGATGACGCGCTTAATGCGCGCCACACTGACTTAACAGTCACAGCCAGAGGACCTGGAAGAAGGAGCGGCACGCAGCACTGGATCATGGCCAGGTGACTATAGCAAGTGGCGGGGGCCTGAGCTAGCGGCGACTCAGGCACCTGACCCCCACAGCGCATCGGTGTCCCTGCCTGCTCAGGCCCCCCAGCACTCGGCGGCCAGCGACGATAGGTGAGTATGTTATTTTTTTTTTTATTGCAGCAGCATACAGGGCATATAATACTACTATGGAGCATCTTATGGGGGCCATCAACCTTTAGGGATCAGCATACAGTGCATATAATACTATGGAACATCTTATGGGGGCCATCAACCTTTATGGATCAGCATACAGGGCATATAATACTATGGAACATCTTATGGGGACCATCAACCTTTATGGATCAGCATACAGGGCATAAAATACTATAGAACATTTTATGGGGGCCATCAACCTTTATGGATCAGCATACAGGGCATATACTATGGAGCATCTTATGGGGACCATCAACCATAATGGAGCAGCATACGAGGCATATACTATGGAGCATCTTATGGGGGCCATCAACCTTTTTGGAGCAGCATATGAGGCATATACTATGGAGCATCTTATGGGGGCCATCAACCTTTATGGAGCAGCGTATGGGGCATATGGATGGGAGCAGCAAATTACAGAACGGTGGCGCAGGATGGGAGTAGCACAGGACGGAATAGAGCAGCACATGACAGAACGGGGGTGCAGGATGGCAGCAGCACGACAGAACAGGGGTGCAGGATGGAAGCAGCACATGACAGAATAGAGCAGCACATGACAGAATAGGGCAGCACATGACAGAACGGGGGTGCAGGATGGCAGCAGCACATGACAGAACGGGGGTGCAGGATGGAAGCAGCACATGACAGAACGGGGGCACAGGATGGGAGCAGCACATGACAGGATGAGGGCGCAGGATGGGAGCAGCAAATGACAGAATGGAGGCGCAGGATGGGTGCAGCACATGTCAGAATGGGGGCGCAGGATGGGAGCAGCACATGACAGAATAGGGCCGCAGGATGGTAGCAGCACATGACAGAACTGGGGCGTAGGATGGAAGCAGCGCATGACAGCATGGGGGCACAGGATGGGAGCAGCACATGACAGAATGGGGGTTAGGATGGGAGCAGCACATGACAGAATGGGGGCACAGGATGGCAGCAGCACATGACAGAATCGGGGCTCAGGATGGGAGCAGCACATGACAGAACGGGGGCACAGGATGGGAGCAGCACATGACAGAACAGGGGAGCAGGATGGGAGCAGAACATGACAGGATGGGAGCAGCACATGACAGGATGGGGGCACAAGATAGGAGCAGCACATGGCAGGATAAGGGCGCAGGATGGGAGCAGCACGTGACAGGATGGGGTCGCAGTATGAGAGCAGCACATGAAAGGATGGGGCGCAGGATGGGAGCAGCACATAACCAAAATGGAGGCGCAGGATGGGAGCAGCACATGACAGGATGAGGGCGCAGGATGGGACCAGCACATGACAGCATGGGGGTGCAGGATGGGAGCACAACATGACAGCATGGGGGTGCAGGATGGGAGCACCACATGACAGCATGGGGGCGCAGGATGGGAGCACATGACAGGATGAGGGCTCAAGAAGAGAGTAGCACAAGACAGGATGGGGGCGCATGATGGTAGCAGCACATGACAGGATTGGGGTGGAGTTTGGGAGCACCACATGACAGGATTGGGGTACAGGATGGGACCACCACATGACAGGATTGGGGTACAGGATGGGAGCACGTGACAGGATGAGTGCTCAGGAAGACAGTAGCACATCACAAGATGGAGGCACACAAAACAGGATGGTGGCTACACATGACAGGATGGGGGCGCAAGATGGTAGCAGCACATGACAAGATTAGGGCGCAGGATGGAAGCAACACATACCAGGATGGAGACCATATACCAATATAAATGCTCGCCACCCGGGCGTAGAACGGGTTCAATAGCTATTATATATATATATGTGTGTGTGTGTGTGTGTGTTTTGAAGAATATTTCCTTTGAAAATGATGTGTAAATGACAGAGAATTGCTCAATGAAAAATCTCATGTCAAAATTGCATTGCAGTCGGATAGCAATCACACTGCAGTCAGATAGCAATCACACTGCATTCGGATGTAAATCAGCTGCTAGGTGTGAAAAATCGGATTGTACTTGCATGAAAAAAGCATGGCACTTGTCCGAATCTTCTGCATCAAAACCGGACCGATTTTAAAATCGCTAGTGTGACTCCAGCCTTTCACTGCAAAACAGGACGGTAAGTTGCAGGGGGAGTCATCATAGAGCGCTCACTCTGTAGTGAGCGGTAAGTGTTACAGCTCCTGGCATCGCCCCGATGACTGGAAGCGAGCGGCTGCAGGGAGAATAAAACATAATATTTGCCCTGTAGCCGCTGCTCCAGTAAACCAGCCTAACATGGTTAAAAAGCTATTTTCCTGCAGATTACTACTATACCAGCAGATGAATAACATTTTTAGAGGCGACAGGTTCCCTTTAAACATAGCACATACGCACAGGTTCTCTTACTATTCAGATGAGGGAAGGGCCAGCAATATGAAATAAAGTTTCTTAAAATCTTACAAGACCCTTCAATACAATAGCATAATGAATGAGTGACATACTGTATATTCAGAATATGGATTATTCACTGTGGTGGATGTACTGAGCAGAAATGGAACAAAAATAGACATTATTTTGCTGGTTTGCAGTTTCTAATCACAATGATAGTGAAAATTGGTGTCCTGAACAGTGGACTCAGTGAGCATTAGTAATTAACCAGTTACACTAGACAACTTGATACCAGACTGTAGGAAGACAGGAGCCACCGAATCAAGCCCAGAAATCTCCATTGGACTGGACCGTGCAGCTCCGTCTTTGGGTATAATGAAAGGTCTTTTTTTTTACTATGCAGAGGTGATTGGGGACACATCGAAAGGGGCTGCTAGGGACACTGCTGCAAACTGCAGGAAGTAGTGGGGTGCTTTTGGTGGCGAAAACTTTTTGCAAGATCTCTCTAACTCTAATTGGACACTCTCGGGATTCATCATTTAAGCATGTGACTAAAAACATAGACAGATGCAATCACAGAGGTGCAATATGTATCACTGAATGACCGTTATTTGCCACAGACTTCTTTATATCGATGTAGAGATGTAGTGGACCTTAAAAAGATACAATCCAAGAATAGGAATTTCCTATATTTAACCTTTTTAAATACATTATACCATCAAAATGCCTTTTCAGCACACAGCCTAAGGCTGGCAGTGCAAGTTCTTGAAAATGAAGAAATTTGTAAAATAACTTCCTTTACTATGGTTCTTTATGAGATGAAGTCTGCCACATACAGTAAATAACTCCATAATTACCCCACACCACCCACATACCACACACATCGACAGTACTTGTATTAGCCATTTGTTTGATTTTTCCTACACCCTATATCATTATTTTTTCTCATCCCTACCTTGTTTCCTTATTGCTCAATGATGTATTCCTGTTATGCCAGTCTAGATGCCAGGCAGGTGCAAGCAATAATGCATTTCATGGAATAAAAAATCCAAGAGGATAGCAAAGAACATTAACAAGAAATCTTCGAACATTAAGGGTATGTGCACACGTTGCGGATTCTCTGCGGATCTGCAGCGTTTTTTGAGGTGCAGAAACGCTGCAGATCCGCAATTGATTTACAGTACAATGTAAATCAATGAGAAAAACAAAATGCTGTGCACACTTTGCAGAAAATCCGCTGCGGAAACGCTGCGGTTTAAAAGAAGTAGCATGTCACTTCTTTTTTGTGAATCTGCAGTGTTTTTGTACCCATTCCATTATAGAAAACCGCAGGGGTAAAAACCGCAGCAAATCCGCAAGAAAACCGCAGCAAAAACGCACAAAAAACGCTGCGGAACCGCACAAAATATGCGACAAATCCGCAGGTGCGTTTTCTGCCAGGAGAGGCAGAATCCGCACCAGAAATTCCTAAGCCTAGTCCGCAACGTGTGCACATAGCCTAACAAGAAATCATGGAACATTAAGTCAGTATTTAGAATTATCCCTTCCTGATCGGATGATTTCACTTTTGTTTTTTCCTCCCTTTTATCCATGAGAGATAACGATCACATTAACTTTACCATATTTTATCTAATGTAAAATCCATGTCGGGTGAAATCATTTGCTTGTTTTTATTGTACAATTACTGTTCTCCTATGAAGCTTAGCCGCTGGAGCTCTAAGAAAGACGAGACAGGGGCCTCTAGTAGGACCCCAGCTCTCATGGTAAACCATCAGCTCTGCAATCTCACAGTGAAGTGACCAATGGGCATCAGAATGATAGTTACAGATTGACAGTAGCATTTGAGTGTTTAAACAGGAGCAATCAGAGCTAGCTCTGGTTGCTGCTGTTTTCAGCAAGTGCTGGCTGTACAACACAGCTGGCACCTTCTGATTATAGCCCAGTCCATGTACCCACAACTGACATAGGACATACCAGTACATACCGCTATGTTGGGAAGGAGTTAAAGAAATGGATTTATCAATGTATACACATGGAATAGCTACCATGCATAATGCTAACAGATCTCTTTGAAGATTTCCCCATAATCATATTTACTTCAATGAGCAAGAATAAGTTACAGCAAGATATTTCTGATAAAGACATATCTCCCACAGCAACAAAGGATCAGGCCTATTGAAATCCAACGTGCGTAGGCTTGGACTGGCCCAGAGGAGAACAGGAGAATCCTCCGGTGGGCCCCTATGCAACACCTTGCACATCTGCCATTGGGAGGTAGTCAAGAGGCCCATATAAATAATAGATCACGTGAAGATTGATGGGTTCCGCCGACTTCAGCAAAATTTTAAAGCTGGATCTGTTTTACCACAAAATCCACAATTATGTAATATCTTAAATTGATGTTTTGATCTTTGGACATATTATATGTATACAGTACAGACCAAAAGTTTGGACACACCTTCTCATTTAAAGATTTTTCTGTATTTTCATGACTATGAAAATTGTACATTCACATTGAAGGCATCAAAACGATGAATTAACACATGTGGAATTATATACTTATCAAAAAAGTGTGAAACAACTGAAAATATGTCTGGGTTCTTCAAAGAAGCCACCTTTTGTTATGATGACTGCTTTGCACACTCTTGGCATTCTCTTGATGAGCTTCAAGAGGTAATCACCGGGAATGGTTTTCACTTCACAGGTGTGCCCTGTCAGGTTTAATAAGTGGGATTTCTTGCCTTATAAATGGGGTTGGGACCATCAGTTGTGTTGTGCAGAAGTCTGGTGGATACACAGCTGATAGTCCTACTGAATAGACTGTTAGAATTTGTATTATGGCAGAAAAAAGCAGCTAAGTAAAGAAAAACGAGTGGCCATCATTACTTTAAGAAATGAAGGTTAGTCAGTCCGACAAATTGGGCAAACTTTGAAAGTGTCCCCAATTGCAGTGGCAAAAACCATCAAGCGCTACAAAGAAACTGAATCACATGAGGACCGCCCCAGGAAAGGAAGACCAAGAGTCACCTCTGCTTCTGAGGATAAGTTTATCTGAGTCACCAGCATGAAATCCGCACAGAATCCGCAGTAAAACCGCACAAAATCCGCAAGAAAAATGCATCAAATCTGCACCTTCTTTTTCTGCCAAGAGATGCAGAATCCGCACAGAAAATTCCAGAGGCAAATCTGCAACGTGTGCACATACCCTTAGATTTGGGAGAAGTTTTTTTTCCATAATTGGATCCAATTCTGCTTTTGGCAAAAACAGAATCACAGGCGTGACTGCGAGCTCAGTGCTTGATAAGTTGTACTCAATTGGATTTTACAGATTATGAGATGATTAAAATTTTTACATCTGAAATTCCCTGCATTTACATTTGTATTACTGTATCACTCAGGTTGCAAAATGGAATAATTTAATTTATTCACAACAAGACATAACACAAAAGGTTTAGATATGCTCACATGTCATGGAATCCCATGTTGTAGCAGCTTTATTAGAAGCAATCCAGGGTTATGTTGCTTCTTCTTGCTCAGGTTGGACCAGTTAACATCCCGTCTGCCCTTTGCTGTGGCTTGGTGATATTGGCAATGACTTCTCTACTGTCACAGCAGATACGCAGTGAGAAGGTCTTCAATAACTTTTTACTGAAGGTAGTTGGGGCCCCTTAGAGTAATGAGAACTATCCAGAGATAATAGCACAGTTCTTCTAGATTCCCGTTCCCATTATTATTATTTTTTTTTTAAAACACTGAGATAGGAACAACAGGAATGAGACATATAAAGCTTTTCTACATAGTTCTATCCCATGTTGGATCCAATACTGCTTTCGTAATTGAAAAATCACACATGTGACTGTGAGCAATTCTACAATTCTAGGTCTGCAACCAGGTTAGGCGAGGCAGGTTAATAAGCATAAAACAGCCTCTCAACTTAAGTGACGAGGAACACAAGAAGGTCTTCTTAGGATATTTGTCAAGCTGAGTGAGGGAGAAGTAAAGTGCACAACAACAGGGAGAGGGAGGAGGAAGACCAAACACTAAGGAAGGGGGGAGTGGAGACCCCTAGGCAGATCTAACAACACCCTCTGTGTCCTAAACATCCCTAAATAGGTTCTGCACCTATCGCCGAGCAGGAACCTAATTCCTGCCTGACCCTAGAGACAGGCCCTGGATAGGGAGGGGACGGGGTTAGCACTAGTCAACTACAACTAATCACAAAGATCTTCTACAGCCGGATCCAGGATGACTGTCTGTTAACCCTGACACACCTGTGACAATATTGCAGTAGTTACACACGGACATAACTGTGAAATTAAATAATTATGAATAGACAACCATGGTTTCCATATCTTTTACCAATGAAGGCTAATAGGATCATAACTGCTGTATTAAAAATGTAATAAATGTATAACATAATATAAGTATAAAATATATTTTTATTATATAGTTGCACTTTTAGAGGAAAGAAGGTTTCACCATCAACATACAATAGATGGAGATTCTTTACTGTAAGAGCCGTGAGAATATGGAACTCTCTGCCATACAATGATCAAATACCTATACAGGCTAGGATTTGGTGACTGTGAGGTTTAAAAATATGGCTACATCAAGTGAGTAATAAAAAAAGTAAGAGACTGCTTCCTTGAAAAAACAGGAAAAGGATACAAAGAGATCGCATTGAATGTTGGAAGCATTTTCTGCTAATTCAATGGTAAATGGATACCCGCTACACTACTTAGACGTAGTAGAAAGAGGAAACCCTTACTGGCTGTCACCAGATAAAACTTTTTGCCATTATTAGTCAACAGAGTATCTGGAGGAGGAATACTGAAGCGTATGCTGAAAAGAACACCCTGCCTACAGTGAAGCATGGCAGTGGCTTTGATGTGTTCTGCTTTGCTTCCTCTTGCACTGGAAAACTGCAGAAAGTGGAAGGTAAGATGGATTCAGTCAAGTATCAGAAAATCTTAGATACTTGCTGTGAGGAAGCTGAAGGCACAATGAATAAATCCTGGAAGGTGGCCGTCACAATCATCCAACTAGAACCGTATAAAAATATATTAAATATATTTGATGGGAGCTGAAAAAGTCAGTTGCAGCAGGCAATCACAAGAATATAAGTGAACTAGCACTGCACTAAGATTTCTCAGAAATGCTGCTGGAAGATGATGTCTGGCTATGCACCACACTTGCAACAGGCCGTAACAGCCAAACTTTACAAAGATGCTTGTCATAAAAAAAGGTGAATAATTCTGAGACTGCAGTAATCAGTAAAAGTGGCATTTTGTGTCAAACTGGAGAAACCACCTGTTATATTAGTTGACTTAGTTAAATTGTTCTTGTTTCATTGGTTTATTGCAAATTTGCTAATACACAATGAGGGTTGAGTACTTTTGATTACAACTGTAGATACAGTTAAGAAATAAGGAAATGAAGAAAGTGTTAACTTATAATAACAATTGTTACTGTTTACAGCATGCAGTAAATGTAAGATGGGAGATGACCATGAGGCATTTCTAATCTGAATAATAAACAATGAACCATTTCAACGCAGACAGTAAGATAAACACAAGATACCGGTAAAATACCTTACATATCTGTTTCATAACTGATCCTTGTAATATTTCCAAAAATATCCTCTTTACTTTTGTCTTCAACACGGATGAGATCAAAGGACAACAACAGGATTTCATTATCCATTTGGAGGAAAATAAGATGAATATGACATAATGCGCTCTTTTTCTTGGGCTATTTATAATATATATATATTGGCAAAGTCTTGAAAGTAAAATCAGAACAACCAACCTTCTTACAATAAATTAATGCATCTTTTTTATTAAACATTTATTGATTTGCCCAGAGTGATGATATAGCTTACAATAGAGTTACTAATTTCCCATATAAAAGAAACGTGAACTTCTCAAAGAAAAACAAGAATAAACGCACTGAACAAATGAAAACCAATACAAACAATCACTTAACTGTCAATGATGTTTTTTACAGCATCACTCTGTAGGAACTAGCTATCTTAAAGTAGATCTGTCACCAGATTTCATAACATAAACTACATACTTTATTAAATAGATCTCTTGGACCTGATGAGGCTGGGGTACTTACATTGATATTCAATAGTAGAATGGCGGTATAGAATCCTGGGAAAGCAATGCACTCCACCCTGACTCACCGTCAACACCGGGCAGCATGCCTCCTGTGACAATGCTCCACCGCCGCTGCCCCCCAGTTAAGATACCTTAAATTCGGACTATAAGATAGTAAAATACAGTACTTATTATCCCCACTATATATATTAATATATACACAGTGTAGAGCTAAAGGGTAACAATGTGTTGAACCTTTGACTTTCAGGCTCCATATCGCACCATCCACTACTGATTTGAATGTGAGACTACCTTAATTTTATAGACCATCATCTTGGCTATCTCATATATAAATTTGACTTGTAACTATTTAACATGTGATTAATTATGCAGATTCTTGTCATGTCACTGCATTGTTACTGTTTTCCTCCTGGTGGTGGAAAAATATTTTTCTTCCTGAAAATTACAAAATACGACCTGTTTTCACCTTTCCTAATAGCTCAGTGTGTTATTAGGTTGATTCTCAAGTGAAAGGTCATTGGTTCGAATCAAAGAACAACCATGAAGAAGATCTCCCAAGGAAAGAGAAACAGCATAGTCCATCTCATGAACAGCATTATCTTGGACAAGAAAATTGACAAACTGCATCATGTGAGTGCCATGACAGTTGGAAGAATACAAAATGAGGTCCATCCATCCATTCAGAAGACAAAAGGTGGATATCTAGAAAAAACATCAGAGTCAAGAAGTCGGCTCTTCCCGAGGTTTATCAGTTCTGCCGCGACAAAAAACAGCAGTGGAGGTGACTCGTTTTCTTCATAATAGTGAGATCACAGACATCAATGCAAGCACCGTGTGATGCACATTACACAAGTCTGGAATGGTGGCCCAAAAAAAGCTGAAGAAGCCTCAACTTCAATATTGTCATAAGAAGTATCCATTCAAGTTTGCAAAAAAGTACGAAAAGTGTACATTTAAAGATTTGAAACAGGTGATTTGATGAAAATCAATAGACTAGGCTCTGATAGGTGCAAATGGGTCTGAAAGAAACCAGGGAAAAAGGGACAAACAGATTGAGCGATTGAACGAAATGTCAAGTTCGGTGGAGGAAGCCTGATGATATGGGGTGGTTTCACAGTCAAAGGATACTTGACCAGGATCAATGGTGGTCTCAATGTTGAGCTATATGTGATTATCCTACAAGACGAGTTACTTCGTACACTCAAGTTCTTTGGGTATGAAAAGGTCAACATAGTGTCCCAACAGGACAACAACATGACGCATGCGTCAAGATTGGCAAAGAAATGGTTCAAAGCCAGTGAAGTAGACACGCTGGATTGGCCTCCACAGTCTCCAGACCTGAACCCAATCATACACTTGTGGGTAGAATTCAAGAAAAAACTGTATACATACTCAAGTGAGTCAACCTTTCTGCACCAACTTTAAGAACGTGTAGAAGAGACCTGAGATCATATTTCGGTCGACACATATTTGAATCTGATCGAGAGCAGCCCAGAAAGACTCATGCAGTGGTGAAAGCCAAAGGTGGATTTACAAAATGCTAACAAAATAATAAAAAAATAAAATTTAGATCTTTAGGAGCAAAACAAGTAACAATGCAGTGACATGACAAGAATCTGCATAACTAATCATAAGCTAAATAGTTACAAGTCAAATTTAAGTTAGCCAAGATGATTGTTTATAACATGATGGTAGTCTCAAGTTCAAAGCAGTAGTAGATGGTAAGATATGGAGCCTGAAAGTCAGAAGTACAAAACATTGTTACCCATTTGCTCTTCACTGTATATATTTATATATACATACACATATATATCTATACAGAATATATACCGTATGTATATATTCTAGTCATGGTGTCTTTATTCTGCCGTGCCGGCAGAGCTGGAGTGTGATATGTGTAATTCATTCCATATAGGACATGCAGATAATGTTGTCTATGTCATTATCAGGACAGTCAGAGAAGGCAGCAAAACAAACTTGACCTAGTAATTACAAAACAAGAAGTCCCAGCCTCCCTCCTGCAGACTGAAGCTACTTTGTCTACATGCGGCTATATTTGGAATGTGACGGTGATCTTGCAGTTCCGTAATATCCAAGGCACTAAGGATATTAACCCAGTGCTATTTCAGTGCTCAGATTTAATAGTACAGATTGGTTTTGACTTATCCAAGTCACAGTTAATGAAAATAAACAGAACAGAACTGTTATGCTCATCTCTATAGTGGAAAATAAGGGTCCAAACTTTCGGCATCCATTTCACTCATAGAAACCAGTGGTAGACTTACAGTAGACATAAATCTAATATAACTGAACTAGAGAATACTTCAACTTTCAATCAGCATTAGTTGGTATCTAACGACAGGTACCTTTGCATATTTATATCGGAACTTTTTAGTTCATGTTCATGGCTGTATTCAAGAGTCCATTGACAGCTAATTAAAGAGAAGACAGTCCAATCTGAAGGCACCATGCTAGAGTGCAAAATGATTTTAATATATTGTTTATGGGAAAAAGGTTCAGTAGAATTAGTAATTATTTGTTGAAATATCTGCTCATTCTGAGGTTAGAAGTCCAGTGGGCGGTTCTATGAGTAGGACAGCCCGCTAGACTTTTCAGCCCAGAATAAGCAATAGTTTATTAGTAAAAAAAAAAATTACTGGTTTTACTGACTTTTCCCCCCATAGATGTATATATGACGTAGCTTAGCTCCTCCTGCTTTATAGCATGCAACCTGTAGATTTTATGAGTTACCATTAAATCATGACGGATTACCTTTAAATCAAATACCAGGCCCCTAATCCTAACAGTTTAGCATAAATGAAACAATAGATCACAGCACTCTAATTAATTCCTAATTGTCTGCACAATGCCAGGAGTAAGCTCTACATCTCCCACAATGTACTGCAGCAGAGAAAGCTACGTAAGGACCCTGGAGCAGATTTACCAATACCGTCTTATTCTTAGACAGTGTAAACTTAGAAACACATGTCACATTTATCATAGTGGTTTCTGTTGTATGAAAAATCTGTCTAATTTTAAGACTTTCTAGTCTAAGTTTTCACCACCTATTAGATAACTTACTCTTTGCGAAAAATGTGTGCCACAATTCTGGTGCATTTTTTATGTGCATTATATTGCACATTATCAAGAACTGACAATGGAGCCGGCTTCACCTGTATATTAGTGGACAACTAATCAGTTGCACTTTTTTTTTAATTATGTTGCACATTAGGCTATGACCCTTTTCCAATATTTTACACCTCCTTTATTCAAGGCCATGTCCTCTTGTCAGAGAAGTATTAAAAATTGTCAGAAACCCATCAGAAATATGATGCAGGTCTGAAAATCAAGGTTTTATTTGTGCAAATTATGGCAGAATTGTGGTGAATTTAAATACGCCCTACTGAGATTCACAAAATTATAGAATTGTGACTTATAGCATTCAAGGTTTGCAGTTTTCTCCATACATACAAAATAAATGCTTGAAATAAATCTACGGCTCTGCTTTTTAAACCAAAACATGTTTTCATTTTTGAAACAGAATCAATCATTTTTATGAGATACTGATTTTCTATTATCAAAGAAAACCCTTATCTAAGTGTTCGGAAATGCCAAAAATCCCCAGGTTTTTCAACAAATTGCACAACGCTCCATAAATCTGTTCAGAAAGAGAAAGGGCAGAATTTCAAAATAGAAATTCAGGACAAGTCCAGCTAATCGCTATTTCTCCCCTTATACAGCCAGACAAAGATTATCCTGCAAAAGTCTGGACAGATGGCAGTTATGTTTACGCAGAGATGATTGTGCATCTATTGATAGACGATATTTGATATATCAATATTACAATAGTATTCATATTTTAAGAAGTTAATGCATATTGCTTATGATCATGGGTCTTCCTATCAGAGAAACCTACCATACTCCAGAAAGAAGAGCATGGATGCCATCCACTCATTAAGTATGTGACTGCAACAAAGCTCTAAATGAAGCTACGTTAAAGTTCCCGGCACAACTTCAGGAGCGCCGCAGCGGAGGGTAACACTGTGATATCTTTTAACTAGTACTGAGGTCGTTAATTCTGAAAATGAATAAAGGACCTCAGCAGTTGGTTTTCCACCAAACTGATGGAAATTATAACATTTTCTAGAGAGTTACCAGCACTTTCTATGGAGCTAAAACTCCTTTAATGTAGATGGCTCAAATACATAATATAATTATTCAGATCAACTGTAAATAGAAATGATAAGGCTTGAAATTCCTGGTACAGTATCCGTGTGCCCTGGACCTACTTCCTGGAGCCTTGGGATAACAAACATTACATATAAGTAAACACTGTTCCTTATAAGTATGACTCGTCCATTTCCTTTTTATTAAATACACTCTTATTAAGGAAGACCTGTCAGTTGTTCTAAAATATTGAGTTAAATACCTTGTAAAAATCCTTACGCTCCTCTGACTCTGTATCACTTTTCCGTTCTATGCTTCATTGCTCCAATGAAAAGATATTTAAATTTGTTTTTTTTTTCTGGAGCTCACTATGTGAAATCTGTGCTTGCATTCCAACTGGGCATGCCTTCACAACCTTTTCTGGGAGCTTGTGCTTTCATCCCTCCCTTCAAATCACAACTCTACAGCTCCTGAAATTGCAAGACTGTAAAGCTGTGATTGGCAGCAGGAGTGGTGAAAACGCATGCCCCCCCGAGAAAACTCTGCAGAAAAACTCAGTTGAACAACAGGCAGACATTTCACATAGTGCGCTCCAGAAGAAACAAACGTGAATATCTCTACAGTGGAGTGACGCAACATAAAAGGGAAAGAAAGGCAGGATCAGGGGGGCTCAGAATTTTTTTTTTTTATAAGGTGTTTAATTCTATTTATTTTGAGTTACAGACCTTCTTTTAGCATTATGTTCAATTTACATTCTGTCATAAGACATTTCCAGTAACAACAAAAATAAAAAATTACAAAGGGTTATCTAGTCTTTAAAAATTCACGGCTCATCCAAAGGAAAAGCCATAAATATTAGATTGGTTCGGGTCAGACTATTGGCACAATCTTGAATTAGCTGTTTGCAGTGGTGCAAGTTGGTTTATACTTCCCTACACTACATTTTTTCAGTGGCTGTTCGAGATGTAACAGAGTCCAATGAGACAAAATTGCAATATTTTAGGAGGCCGAAAAACAAAAACAGGACTGGCAAGCATGATCCAGCCTGCAGCCACCTCAAATAGGTCATGAAAGGGGGCGCTAACAGTCCATCCCCACTGACTTAACATCACTGGGGCTCACAATCTAAATTCCCCATCACTATGTCTTTGGAGTATGTGTATGGGAAGAAACCAGAGAACCTGGAGGAAACCCACACAAACATGGGGAGAACATACAAACTCCTTGCAGATCCCAGCACTAACCACTGAGCCACCGTGCTGCCCAATAACATAAGACTTGTAATTCTTATCTACTTCGATGGGGGTCCAACTCTTGGCACACTGATGATCATCAGTTTGAAGTAGTTGCAGTACTCGAAAGTTGTTCCCCTTGATCTAATATTAAAAAGATATAAACAGCTGAGCGCAAAATTTGGACTTATCCAGTAATCATTATCAGAGATGGTATCAATATATGCTGACCTGATACCAGGTTGTGTGGCTGCTGCAGAGCCATGGGTGATTTAGCCCAAAAAATATAAAATATGGAAAGTTTGTGAACTCTATCCACGCGGCCAGCTGATGAAGAATCGTCAAGTGCCAGAGATAATGTAAAATACAATTTTTTTAAATTTTTCTACGCTTTTCGAAGTATGGCTTTTGTTTTCTGAAGAAGTGGGTTACATTTTGAAACCGGTAGAAAAATAAAAAAATAATAATTTTACATTATCTATGGCACTTGACATTTCTTCGTCAGCTGGCAGCGCGGATAGAGATCACGAACTTTCGATTTTTTATATTGATCTAATATTGACCTCTTTTATGGATTGGCCATCAATTTTAAAAGCTGAATATGCAAATTGCCTCTTCAGAGAAAAAGAGGACTCTACAGCTCCACCTGTTGGAAGTAAAGAACCTCTCTCCCTTTAAAATTGTTTGATGCTGTTGTTAGGGAAGCAGAGTAACGTCTGATTAGGCTACGATTACAGCTCCTGCAGTCAGGGCTTCCCCAAATATCTGTGTTGCAATGTACCCAATAATGCTGCAATATAGAAATGCTGATTTATCATCTAATATGGTGACAAACCCTGAAGCCGCTATACTAGTTGCCATACGGCTTTCTTGGAAACAGCTTTAACAAACATAGAAACATTTTTGGGAAAGTTTTACAAAAGCTGTTGATCCTGAAAAATGAAAAATTATAAAATTATGTAGTGGTCAATTGCCTAGAATAAGGGAAAATAGACTCAAAATATGGCAATCAGAACGTATAGATCAACAACAGTTGGAGTTGATGAGCCCAACACTGCAGGTCATTGAGTATATTTTTGGAAATCAGGACAAACTTTATAAATGATCTTGCAGTAGTTGTTTTTGTTTCCTTAGAACGGATCCAAAAGTAAGAATGCAATGAATTTGAGCATTCTCCAAAAGTGACTGGAGGAAATTATTTTTCCATAAATTAGGTTAAACGATTTTGCATCAATTTTAACTTTTATAAATGGTGTCTTGAAAATGATTTGCACAAAAGCAAGAGAACTATAAAAATCCTATATTCATTCATTTTGGTTTTTATTTGTTAATTTCATTTTTCGGCCTGTTTCTTTATTGCCATCATCGCAAAATGATTTGTTTGAGCAAATGGAACATTGACTACATAGAAGATGATTTAGTATAAGGAGTTTAATTGTGAGCAAAATAATTAAAAACAGGAGCTATTCATACAGCATTCGCAGAGTACGTTGGAGGTATACCTCTACATTGAATTATATAGACTTCAGTGAATCCATGAATAGCAGTGACAACAGAGCCCGACAGACCAAAAGACCACTTTTGACATCCATCAACAACAGAGGGCCAATGGATTTAGTTGCTAAATCGTGGGAACTTTCCAAGCGTATTTGCCAAATACACAGTGCAAATACAATGAGAATACACATGTGAAGAAATACTTCAATCACAGAACGTTAACGCATATTTCTAGCATTTTCACAGAATAAAATTCCCATACCATACCTTAGCTTCCTTGGATCCTATAAGTTAGATGTGGAGACAATATTAGAGTAAATGAGACCTCCTAAGATATCAGCTCACCATTCGGTCAGGTTTCTCTAACTCATAGAAATCAGCTGTGCTGCATAATTTTGTAGCTGTCAGCTAATTTCATCACCAGTTGGAATGTAAAATTACATGGCATCCACTCATAGCAATGGGTGAACACATAATGCTATACATTGTGAAGTAAATCAGAGCCAGAGGAGCTCTGTGTAGTTGCTCCCTCTCTGGTCCTTGGTAAAGAACGTCACTATGTTGTCCGAAAATAAGGCGTCTCAATTTTTTTTTTTTTTAGGGACCTCACAACCTAGAAAGGAGATGACTAAACTCTATGCCAAAATTAAAATCCAATCTTAATTAATTTTTCATTACTCTTGCCAGAAAAAAAGCATTAAAATGAGCACAACAGGAGATTACATTAGAAATGGTTGCTGCCAAAGAAAGACTTGTAGAGCAAAAGTTGACATCTATCGAAACAGCCTCCACAGCTGCACAACAAACCACAAGTAGGGGACTTGCCTAATAGGGCCAAACAGTGGTGTAACTACAAAGTTATGGGCCCCGGTGCGAACTTTCAAATGGGCCCCCCCCCCATGCCAAAATATTTTCCTCCCAAATTCACATTTTCCCTATTCATTTCGCACACTATAGCTTTATTGCAAAGTTGTATAGTGTGACCTCGGTTGCATAACTATCCGGTGCTCCATCCCGGGATATATTTGTCCCCTGTACTACCATTGTTATGTAATGTATAAAAGAAAATAAACCATTATACTCATCAGGGCCTAACATAGAAGTCATGGAGATCCATATAAGAAGTATAATGCACCCCCATAGTCCTCCTTATAGTATAATACACTCCCCATAGTCCTCCTTATAGTATAATACACTCCCCATAGTCCTCCTTATAGTATAAAACACTCCCCATAGTCCTCCATATAGTATTGTACACTCCTCAGTCCTCCATATAGTATAATACACTCCTCATAGTCCTCCATATATTAAAATACACTCATCATAGTGCTCCATATAGCATAATACACTCCTCATAGTGCTCCATATAGTATAATACACTGCTCAGTCCTCCATATAGTATAATACACTCCTCAGTCCTCCATATAGTATAATACACTGCTCATAGTGCTCCATGTAGTATAATGCACCCCTCATAGTCCTCCATATAGTATAATACACTCCTCAGTCCTCCATTTAGTATTACACTCCACATAGTCCTCCATATATTAAAATACACTGCTCAGTCCTCCATATAGTATAATACACTCCTCATAGTGCTCCATATAGTATAATGCACCGCCATCGTCATCCATGTCCCAGTGGACGTAGTGTATATGGACTTTTCCAAAGCTTTTGATACGGTGCCACACAAAAGGTTGATACATAAAATGAGAGTAATGGGGATAGGGGAAAATATGTGTAAGTGGGTTGAGAGCTGGCTCAGGGATAGGAAACAAAGGGTGGTTATTAATGGAGCACACTCGGACTGGGTCGCGGTTAGCAGTGGGGTACCACAGGGGTCAGTATTGGGCCCTCTTCTTTTTAACATATTTATTAATGACCTTGTAGGGGGCATTCAGAGTAGAATTTCAATATTTGCAGATGACACTAAACTCTGTAGGGTAATCAATACAGGGGAGGACAATTTTATATTACAGGATGATTTATGTAAACTAGAAGCTTGGGCTGATAAATGGCAAATGAGTTTTAATGGGGATAAATGTAAGGTCATGCACTTAGGTAGAAGTAATAAGATGTATAACTATGTGCTTAATTCTAAAACTCTGGGCAAAACCATCAATGAAAAAGACCTGGGTGTATGGGTGGATGACAGACTCATATTCAGTGGCCAGTGTCAGGCAGCTGCTACAAAGGCAAATAAAATAATGGGATGTATTAAAAGAGGCATAGATGCTCATGAGGAGAACATAATTTTACCTCTATTCAAGTCACTAGTTCGACCACACTTAGAATACTGTGCACAGTTCTGGTCTCCGGTGTATAAGAAAGACATAGCTGAACTAGAGCGGGTGCAGAGAAAAGCGACCAAGGTTATTAGAGGACTGGGGGGTCTGCAATACCAAGATAGGTTATTACACTTGGGGCTATTTAGTTTGGAAAAACGAAGACTAAGGGGTGATCTTATTTTAATGTATAAATATATGAGGGGACAGTACAAAGACCTTTCTGATGATCTTTTTAATCATAGACCTGAGACAGGGACAAGGGGGCATCCTCTACGTCTGGAGGAAAGAAGGTTTAAGCATAATAACAGACGCGGATTCTTTACTGTAAGAGCAGTGAGACTATGGAACTCTCTGCCGTATGATGTTGTAATGAGTGATTCATTAATTAAATTTAAGAGGGGACTGGATACCTTTCTGGAAAAGTATAATATTACAGGGTATATACACTAGATTCCTTGATAAGGCGTTGATCCAGGGAACTAGTCTGATTGCCGTATGTGGAGTCGGGAAGGAATTTTTTTCCCCATGGTGGAGTTACTCCTTGCCACATGGTTTTTTTTTGCCTTCCTCTGGATCAACATGTTAGGGCATGTTAGGTTAGGCTATGGGTTGAACTAGATGGACTTAAAGTCTTCCTTCAACCTCAATAACTATGTAACTATGTAACTATGTAACAATTCACTTCCCACAGTATAATGCACCCCATAGTTCTTCATATAGTATAATATATTCCCCATAGTCCTCGATTCAGTATAATGCAGCCCACATATAGTATAATGCAGCCACCCCAGAGTATAATGCAGTCACCCCACAGAGTATACTGCAGCCCTGCCATACAATTCAATGTAACCCCCATAGAATATAATGCAGCCCCCCTCATAGTATAATGCAGCCCCTCCATACAGGGGCAGTGAGAAAGACACGAGCAAATGGTGATGAGGGGGCAGGGGAGAGGGCACAAGGGGGCTAGGGGAGACAGGCATAAGGGTAACATAGGGGGGCTAGGGAGCAAGGAAGACAGGCAGAAGGGGACACATGGGGGCTAGGAGGCAGGGGAGAAGGTTACAAGGGGACTAGTGGGCAAGGGAGACTAACACAAGGGGAGAAGGGAGACTGACACAAGGGGACACACAGGGACTAGTGGGCAAGGGAGACTGACACAAGGGGCACACGGGGACTAGTGGGCAAGGGAGACTGACACAAGGGGCACACGGGGACTAGTGGACAAGGGAGGCTGGCACAAGGGGACACAGGGACTAGTGGGCAAGGGAGACTGACACAATGGGACACACGGGGACTAGTGGGCAAGGGAGACTGACACAACGGGACTAATAAGCAAGGGAGACTGATACAAGGGGACTAGTGGGCAATGGAGACTGACACAAGGGGACACACGGGGACAAGGGACAAGCACAAGGGAGACAGGCACAAGGGTACACACAGGGACTAGTGGGCAAGAGAGACTGACACAAGGGGAAACACGGGGACAAGGGATACAAGCACAAGGGGACACACAGAGACTATTGGGAAAGGGAGACTGACACACAGGAACTAGTGGGCAAGGGAGACTGACACAAGCACAAGGGGACACAGGAGACTGACACAAGCACAAGGGGACAAAGGAGACAGGCACATGGGGACACACAGGGACTAATGGGCAAGGGAGACTGGCACACGGGAACAAGAGACACAAGCATAAAGGGACAAGGGAGACAGGCTCAAGGGGACACACAGGGACTAGTGGGCAAGGGAGACTGACACAAGGCTACACATGGATCAAGGGACAGAAGCACAAGGCGACTCATGGGGACTAGGAGGAAGGGGAGAAGCGCACAAGAGGACACAAGGGGACCCAGAGGGCAGAGTAGATGAGAACGCATGGGGAGACAGGGCTGCAAGGGGACAGGGAAAGATGGGGGAGACTTGGGAGGAGGGAAGAAGGGGGCACAGGGATTATGAGGACAGGGTAGATGGGGAAAACACAGTGAGAAAGGGGACAGGGGAGACTTGAGAGCAGGGCAGACGAGTCACACGGGGACAAGGGGCAGGAAATGCATGGGGGTGCAGGAGGACTCAGGGCATGGGAGATGGGGAGCATTGGGGGACCAGGGGAGGAGGAACAAGGCATGTACGGGGGGCCCGGAGGAAAACAATGACCTTAACCTGGGGACCTACTAGGACATGGGGCACGGGAGAGCAGGGAGGAAACGGGGCTGGTGTCACAGGGGGCCGGGGACGCTGGGGGCCAAGGACGGCGGCACACAGGCAGCAGACACACCTCACTTCTGCCGGTCCCGTACACCTCCATGTTCATCCCCGGATCATCCACATGGCTGAGCCACTGCGGCATCCCCCTCCTGGGCAGCTCGGTCCACGTGCCCCCCACCAGCTCTGGAGCCGCCTGTTCCTGGTCCTAGCAGCCCCCATAGGCTTTGCCAATATGGCGGCCACCATCACCTGTGCAGATGCTGCACTGCCTGGGCCCTGCACACAGCAGGTGCGCGATGAAGTGATGTCATCACGCACGTGCAGTGTCAGAGGCAGAGGGGAATGATGGGAGAGGGAGCATCAGCTGACGCTCTCTCCTCCATCATTGCTTTGAACTGTACCGTCATCATAGACGCCGGTATAGTTCACTGCGGTGGCTGCAACCGGGGGAGTCGTGTGCCTCTGACCTGTCGGGCCCCTGACCTGCCAGAGCCGGTGGCAGCGGCGACCGTGGTAGTTACACCCCTGCCTCTCACACACACACTACAGATATCACACACACATACTACAGATATCATACACACACACACACTACAGATATCACACACACACACACTACAGATATCACACACACACATACTACAGATATCACACACACTACAGATATCACAAACACACACACACATACTACAGATATCACACACACATACTACAGATATCACACACACACTACAGATATCACACACACTATAGATATCACACACACACTACAGATATCACACACACATACTACAGATATCACACACACACACATACTACAGATATCATACACACACACTACAGATATCACACACACACACACTACAGATATCACACACACACTACAGATATCACACACACACATACTACAGATATCACACACACATACTACAGATATCACACACACACTACAGATATCACACACACACACACACACTACAGATATCACACACACACACATACTACAGATATCACACACACACCACAGATGTCACACACACATACTACAGATATCACACACACACAAACACTACAGATATCAGACACACACACACACCAGATACCAGCTCATATACACATCTCACACTCTCCTCTCTGGTACTGGGGAGGCTGATATAAACGTGCAGCTCCTCAGCTTCTCCTGCTTACAGCAGCTCTGTCTCACACCTCCCCCGTTTTTGCCTTCTGTCCCGGGGCTGCAGAGCAGGAGAAGCTGTCTCACCGTGCTGACTGGAGCTCTGCTTCCTATCTCTCACATACCCCGGCTGCCCCCTCCCCCTAGATACGCCTTGGACTGTTGCCATGCGGGAGGAATCTCCTGCACTGCAACATGGTGTTGGGTGCATCTGACCTGCCGGGCTCCTGACCCGCCAGGCCCGGTCGCAGCGGTGACCGCTGCGACCATGGTAGTTACGCCACTGGGTCCATATTGACAGGAATTGTTCATAAGGTTACCTGCCTTCATTGATGCTTTGAAGAAATATAACATTGGCTTCTGATCTGACCAGGGTCAACTAATCCAAATCGATAGGCTAATTGTCTGATTGTGAAATAATCTCATCTGACATAAGGAAATTATAATTTTATCAATTATATGTAAGAAAATGTATAAGTAGAAATATTTGTTGTTTGAGTTATAATTTAAAGAAGTTTTCCACTACTTCAGCATTGATGACCTGTTCTTAGGACAGATCATCAATATCCGATCAGTCTGGGTCCGACACCCGGCACTCCCGCCGATCAGCTGTTATTGGTGTCGGTAGCGGCCAGAAATACCCACTTGCAGAACTGGCCGTCTTCTGACAGTGGCCGAGGCAGGGCAATGCACATCCGACTCCTACGCAGATAAATAGGAGGCAGAAGTGCAGTACCCTGTGGTGGCCACTATCAGGAGACGGTCAGTTCTGCAAGTGAGTATTTCTGGCCAACACCGATAACAGCTGATCGATAGGCGGTGCCGGGTATCGGAGCTCAATCTATCAGACATTGATGATTTATGGATAGGCCATCAATGCTAAAGTAGTGGAAAACCTCTTTAATAAACCTGCAATGCTTTATACATTAAGGTAGTGTTTCCAAATTTTGTCATGCTGATTTACAGTGATGAATCTCGCTGTTTGCTGTAGAGCTTGTTAGCAAAGCTCCAAGTGAAGTCTGTTTTGTACTTTGTATACAATTTAAAGAAAAACTCAGTATATATATTCATTGATTTTAATGTATAAATTCTGATAATTACAAGCACTTACGATGTACAGCGGCAAGTAAAAGTTTGTGCACCACTGGTCAAAATTGTTGTCATTGTGAATACAAATTGAAGATGAAATAATCTCTAAAAGGCTTAAAGTTAAAGATGACACATTTCTTTTATATTTCAGGTAAAAAATATATATATTTTAATTTTATACTTTTTAAAAATTATAAAAATGAAAATGGGCCAATGCAAAAGTTTGGGCACCCTTGGTGATTAGTGTGCTCAGATAACTTTGACCAAGGTTTCAGACCTTAATTAGCCTGTTAGGGTTATGGCTTGTTCACTATCATCGATCAAAAAGGCCAAGTGATGCAAATTTCCCAGCTTTATGAAACCCAGCCTCCTCTAACCTTGTGTCAAAAACCAGCAGCCATGGGTTCTTCTATGAAGCTGCCTAGCACTCTGAAAATTAAAATGGTGGAGGCCCACAAAGCAGGAGAAGGCTATAAGAAGATAGCGTTTTCAAGTTGCCCTGTCCTGAGTTTGAAATGTAATTAAGAAATAGCAGTTAGCAGGGACAGTGGAGATCAGGATAAGATGTGGAAGACCAAGCAAGATTTCAGTGAGAGCTTCTTGTAGGATTGCTAGAGAGGCAAAACAGAACCTTCGTTTGATTGTAAAAGGCCTTCAGAAAGATTTAGCAGACTCTGGAGTTGTGGTACATTGTTCTACTGTTCAGAGACACCAGTACAAATATGGCCTTCATGGAAAAGTCATCAGAAGAAAACCTCTTCTGCATCCTCACCATAAAATTCAGCGTCAAAAGTATGCAAAAGAACATCTAAACAAGCCTGATGTATTTTGGAAACAAGTCCTGTGGATCGATGAGGTTAAAATAGAACTCATTGGCACAATGATCAAAGGTATGGGATGAGAAAAAAAAGGTACAGAATTTCAGGAAAAGACTATCACGCCAACCATTAACCATGAGGTGGATCAATCATGCTTTGAGGTTCTGTTGCAGCCAATGGCATGGGGAACATTTCACAGGTAGTGGGAAGAATGGATTTATTCAAATTTGAACAAATTCTTGATGCAAGCATAACACCATCTGTAAAAAAGCTTCTACAAATGGATAATGATCCTAAACCCAGGTCAAAATCCACAACAGACTACCTCAAAAGGTGCAAACTGAAGGTTTTACAATGGCCCTCACAGTCCCCAGATCTGACCATCATTGAAAATCTGTGGCTAGACCTAAAAAATATGGGGCATGCAAGACGACCAAGGAATCTCACAGAACTGGAAGAATTTTACAAGGAAGAAGGGATGAAAATCCCTCAAAAAATAATTGAAAGACTCTTGGCTGGCTATAAAAAGCGTTTACAAGCTGTGATACTTGCAAGAGGGGGTACTACTAGGCACTAACCATGCAGGGTGCCCAAACTTTTGCTTTGGCACATTTTCCTTCTTGTAATTTTTAAAATGTAAAATATATACATTTTTTTTGCCTAAAGTACAAAAGAAATGTGTCATCTTTATCGTATAAAACTATAACCTTCTGACACAGACATTGCATTTACAATTGTGCAGATTATTGTACTCACTCTTTCCGACTGCCTACACTATAATGACATTATCCGTTCACAGACTTTGGCATAACATTAGTAACATATTGACAGCACAACGTCAAAAGAGACACTTCATGAGCAAAAATTGCCATAAACAAAAGCTGTAGCCCTAATACTTTCTATGTGCAGGGCAATGTCATGGATGCAACACAATACAGTTTACAATATCCCCCTCGCATCTGTGACACTCGACAGACATATTTAATACAAACGTGTATCAGGAAGGCTGCGCACTGTCACTAAGCACATTATAGATGAAAGTAAGAACAGAAAACAAGATATACCTTTTAACAACTTGCATATGTCCAGAACCAGCAACTCTCTAGAGATCTGCAAAAAGATTCCTAGTTCTAATTAACAGGATTTACAGATATATTTTTAGAGTTTATCCAATTTAGAAACCCAAAATAGCTTCAGAACTAAATGTGCCATGAACCTTTATCTCTAATTCTTCTGCCCGATAAAACATAAATTCCGACATCTAAAGGATTTAAAAATTATAGGAAATCGCTCAGAGATAAAACTGGGGAACACAATTTTTGTTGAGTTAGATCTGACATTTGTTTTTGCCTAATTTTTGGCTTCTGAATCCAAAAGCGACCCCAGTTTTTCTCTCTCACAACAACTTTTTAAGCTACAGGACACCCTCCCTTTGTCTCCAAAACTATACAAAACGTACATACAATCAGTAATATAGCCTCACATTTCTCTAAAAGTCATTAACGCTTCACCATTTCCTAATTGTTGCTGTGCCTCACCAGCAGGTTCAAGCATCCACAGTTTCAAGATTTTCCAGCCGCAGTGTGGACCAACAAGCGCGGTGATCTCTGTCTATGTTCTTCTTACTATAGAAAAGTCAGCAGCCGTAAACAGCCCCCTGTTCTGATGGATGAGGCTCCAGGTGGGGACACATTTATGGCATATGTATGCCCCAAATACCTAAGATGTGAGTACCCCTTTAACTTTTACCAATATACATCATTATGCTAAGCCGACCGTAATTGAGTCTTTAACATGAAAAGTTTGTTTTTAACGAAACAACCCAACCTAATGGTCTAAAATTGTAACCACACAGGTAAACATTGTGTCCAAAGAAATAAAAAAATATGATCATCAAATGTTTTACTATTTATATTATTTCTTGAAATCAAATTCATTATGTAGCAAAGAGTTAATCTGAAATGATAAAATAACAAATAAACATGAATCTGGCCACATTAGGTCATACATGCTTCTGTAAGCAGTTGACATAAACCAGGTCAGGGCGTTTTTTATAGTTTCACCTAATGAATGTAAAAAAAAAAAAGACAGTCTACTTATCCTAAATGTAGTCACGCTAATTCTGTTTCTATGTTTCTAATTATAAATAACAGAAGCAGGACTGTTGTGAATTTGGATTCTGGGCTCCCCCGGTGGCCGCTTGTGGAATTGGACTTGTCATCCTCTTTCCTGTTTCACCTGATTCCATCAGTAGTGGGTGTCGCTATTTAAGCTCATTTCTCTGGTGGTTTCTTGCCGGTCAACAATGTTATCTGATGCCTCTCAGTGCTTGTTCCTGCTTCTAGACAACTACTGATAAGTTGGACTTTTGTCCATGTTTTGTTTTGCCTATTTGTTCCAGTTCGCAGCTGAAGTTTTGTTACTGTGTCTGGAAAGCTCTCGTCGATCAGGGATTGCTACTCTGGCGTTATGAGTTAATGCCAGAGTTTAAGGTAATCTCTGGATGGTGTTTTGTTAGTATTTTTCTGCTGACCATGAAAGTATACTATCTGTCTTCTGCTATCTAGTAAGCGGACCTCAAATTTGCTAAGACTATTTTCCTGCTGCGTTTGTTGTTTCATCTGAACTCACCGTCATTATATGTGGGGGGCTACTGTCTTCTTTGGAATATTTCTCTAGAGGTGAGCCAGGTCTTATATTTCCCTCTGCTAGCTATTTAGGTCTTAGGCCAGAGCTGGGCATCTAGCGATTAATAGGAAATGCTACCTGGCTATTTCTAGTTGCGCGGCAGGCTTAGTTCATGGTCAGTGTAGTTCCATCTTCCGAGAGCTTGTCCCTCTATAGGCTTGCTATGATCTCTGCCTGCAGAGATCATGACAGTTTGACCGGCCAATAAAGTGTTAAAGACCCAGGTTGAGAAAGGAGAGTTATAAGAAGTCTGCTGGAAGTTTTTTTTTTTTTTTTTTCCTCCAGTCTGCCTTGCTGCAGTCTTTTTTCTCTCTCTCCTCCTAATCTCTGTATGCTCTGTGTGCACCTGACAATAATGGATCTCCAGAGTGTAACTGCGGGTTTGAATAATCTCATCACGAAAGTACAAAATTTACAAGATTTTGTAGTACATGCTCCGGTATCTGAGCCGAGAATTCCTTTGCCGGAGTTCTTCACAGGGAATAGAGCTAGCTTCCAGAATTTCCGAAATAATTGTAAGCTTTATTTGTCCCTGAAGTCTCGTTCAGCTGGAGACCCTGCTCAGCAGGTTAGGATTGTGATTTCCTTGCTCAGGGGTGACCCTCAAGATTGGGCCTTCTCATTGCCAGCAGGGGATCCTGCGTTACGCGATGTGGATGCGTTTTTTCTGGCCTTGGGCTTGCTTTATGAGGAACCTCATTTGGAACTTCAGGCAGAAAAAACTTTGATGGCACTATCTCAGGGGCAAGACGAAGCTGAAGTTTTCTGCCAAAAATTCCGTAAATGGTCTGTGCTTACTCAGTGGAATGAGTGCGCCTTGGCGGCAACTTTCAGAGAAGGTCTCTCTGATGCCGTTAAGGATGTTATGGTGGGGTTCCCTTTGCCTGCAGGTCTGAATGAGACCATGACAATGGCTATTCAGATTGATAGGCGTCTGCGGGAGCGCAAACCGATGCACCATCTGGCGGTGTCTATGGAAAAGACGCCAGAAAGTATGCAGTGTGATAGAATTCTGTCCAGGAGCGAGCGACAGAATTTTAGACGGAAGAATGGATTGTGTTTCTATTGTGGGGATTCTACTCATGTTATATCGGCATGCTCTAGGCGTACAAAGAAGCTTGATAAGTCTGTTTCCATTGGCACCATTCAGTCTAAGTTTATTTTGTCTGTAACCCTGATTTGCTCTTTGTCATCCATTGCCACGGACGCCTATGTTGACTCTGGCGCCGCTCTGAGTCTTATGGATTGGTCCTTTGCCAATCGTTGTGGTTTTGATTTAGAGCCTTTGGAGACTCTTATTCCTCTGAAGGGGATTGACTCCACCCCATTGGCTAATAATAAACCACAATACTGGACACAAGTAACCATGCGTATCAATCCGGATCACCAGGAGATTATTCGTTTCCTGGTGCTGTATAATTTACATGACGATTTGGTACTGGGATTGCCATGGTTGCAGTCTCACAACCCAGTCTTGGACTGGAGAGCTATTTCTGTGTTGAGCTGGGGATGTAAGGGTATTCATGGGGACGTACCTTTGGTTTCTATTTCGTCGTCCATTCCCTCTGAAGTCCCTGAGTTCCTCTCTGATTATCAAGACGTCTTTGACGAACCCAAGCTTGGGTCGTTACCTCCGCACCGTGAGTGCGATTGTGCCATAGATTTGATACCGGGTTGTAAATATCCAAAGGGTCGTTTGTTTAATTTGTCTGTGCCGGAACATGCTGCTATGCGGGAATATATAAAGGAGTCTTTGGAAAAGGGACATATTCGTCCATCTTCTTCTCCCTTGGGAGCTGGGTTTTTCTTTGTCTCAAAAAAAGACGGCTCTTTGAGACCATGTATTGATTATCGGCTTCTGAATAAGATCACTGTTAAGTATCAATACCCATTGCCATTGCTTACTGATTTGTTTGCTCGTATAGAGGGTGCTAAGTGGTTCTCTAAAATTGATCTTCGTGGGGCGTATAATTTGGTGCGGATCAGGCAGGGGGATGAGTGGAAGACCGCATTTAATACGCCCGAGGGCCACTTTGAGTATTTGGTCATGCCTTTTGGTCTTTCTAATGCCCCTTCAGTTTTCCAGTCTTTTATGCATGATATTTTCCGCGATTTTCTGGATAAATTTATGATAATATATCTGGATGATATTCTGATTTTTTCTGATGACTGGGACTCTCATGTCCAGCAGGTCAGGAGAGTTTTTCAGGTTCTGCGGTCTAATTCTTTATGTGTGAAGGGGTCTAAGTGCGTTTTTGGGGTCCAGAAAATTTCCTTTTTGGGGTATATTTTTTCTCCCTCTTCCATTGAGATGGATCCCGTCAAGGTGCAAGCTATTTGTGACTGGACTCAGCCCTCCTCTCTTAAGGGTCTTCAGAGATTTTTGGGCTTTGCCAACTTTTACCGCCGATTTATTGTTGGTTTTTCGGATGTCGTTAAACCACTGACTGATTTGACCAGACAAGGCGCTGATGTTGCTAATTGGTCCCCTCATGCTGTAGAGGCCTTTCAAGAGCTTAAGCGCCGTTTTGCCTCTGCCCCTGTGTTGCGTCAGCCTGATGTGAATCTGCCTTTTCAGGTTGAGGTTGACGCTTCGGAGATCGGTGCTGGGGCAGTGTTGTCGCAGAAAGGTTCCGACTGCTCCGTCATTAGGCCTTGTGCCTTCTTTTCTCGCAAATTTTCGCCCGCAGAGCGGAATTATGATGTTGGGAATCGGGAGCTTTTGGCCATGAAGTGGGCGTTTGAGGAGTGGCGCCATTGGCTCGAGGGGGCTAGGCATCAGGTGGTGGTATTGACTGACCACAAAAATTTGATTTATCTTGAGACTGCCAGACGCCTGAATCCTAGACAGGCGCGCTGGTCTTTGTTTTTTTCTCGCTTTAATTTTGTGGTGTCATACCTACCGGGTTCTAGGAATGTTAAGGCAGATGCCCTTTCTAGGAGTTTTGACCCGGACTCTCCTGGTAATTCTGAACCCACAGGTATCCTTAGGGAGGGAGTAATTTTGTCGGCCGTTTCTCCTGATCTGCGGCGGTCCTTGCAAGAGTTTCAGGCGGATAGACCGGATCGTTGTCCGCCTGATAGACTGTTTGTTCCGGATGATTGGACCAGCAGAGTCATCTCTGAGGTACATTCTTCTGCATTGGCAGGTCATCCCGGAATTTTTGGTACCAGGGATTTGGTGGCAAGATCCTTCTGGTGGCCTTCTCTGTCACGAGATGTGCGAGTCTTTGTGCAGTCATGTGACGTTTGTGCTCGGGCCAAGTCTTGTAGTTCTCGGGCTAGCGGACTGCTGTTGCCCTTGCCTATTCCTAAGAGGCCTTGGACACACATCTCGATGGATTTTATTTCAGATCTGCCTGTTTCCCAGAAGATGTCTGTCATCTGGGTGGTCTGTGACCGTTTCTCTAAAATGGTCCATTTGGTTCCTCTGCCCAAGTTGCCTTCTTCTTCTGAGTTGGTTCCTCTGTTTTTTCAGAATGTTGTCCGATTGCACGGTATTCCTGAGAATATTGTTTCTGACAGAGGTACCCAATTTGTGTCTAGATTTTGGCGGGCATTCTGTGCTAGGATGGGCATAGATTTGTCTTTTTCATCTGCTTTTCACCCTCAGACTAATGGCCAGACCGAGCGGACTAATCAGACCCTTGAGACATATCTGAGGTGTTTTGTCTCTGCTGACCAGGATGATTGGGTTGCTTTTTTGCCATTGGCAGAGTTCGCCCTCAATAATCGGGCCAGTTCTTCCACCTTGGTGTCCCCGTTTTTCTGTAATTCGGGGTTTCACCCTCGATTTTCCTCCGGTCAGGTGGAATCCTCGGATTGTCCTGGAGTGGATGCGGTGGTGGAGAGATTGCATCACATCTGGGGGCAGGTTATGGACAATTTGAAGTTGTCACAGGAGAAGACTCAGCGTTTTGCCAACCGTCATCGTCGTGTTGGTTCTCGGCTTTGTGTTGGAGATTTAGTGTGGCTGTCTTCTCGTTTTGTCCCTATGAGGGTCTCTTCTCCTAAGTTTAAACCTCGGTTCATCGGCCCTTATAGAATATTGGAGATTCTTAATCCTGTTTCTTTCCGTTTGGACCTCCCTGCGTCCTTTTCCATTCATAACGTTTTTCATCGGTCGTTATTGCGCAGGTATGAGGTACCTGTTGTACCTTCTGTTGAGCCTCCTGCTCCGGTGTTGGTTGAGGGTGAGTTGGAGTACGTTGTGGAGAAAATTTTGGACTCTCGTGTTTCCAGTCGGAAACTCCAGTATCTGGTCAACTGGAAGGGTTACGGCCAGGAGGATAATTCTTGGGTCAATGCATCTGATGTTCATGCTTCTGATCTTGTTCGTGCCTTCCATAGGGCTCATCCTGGTCGCCCTGGTGGATCTGGTGAGGGTTCGGTGCCCCCTCCTTGAGGGGGGGGTACTGTTGTGAATTTGGATTCTGGGCTCCCCCGGTGGCCGCTTGTGGAATTGGACTTGTCATCCTCTTTCCTGTTTCACCTGATTCCATCAGTAGTGGGTGTCGCTATTTAAGCTCATTTCTCTGGTGGTTTCTTGCCGGTCAACAATGTTATCTGATGCCTCTCAGTGCTTGTTCCTGCTTCTAGACAACTACTGATAAGTTGGACTTTTGTCCATGTTTTGTTTTGCCTATTTGTTCCAGTTCGCAGCTGAAGTTTTGTTACTGTGTCTGGAAAGCTCTCGTCGATCAGGGATTGCTACTCTGGCGTTATGAGTTAATGCCAGAGTTTAAGGTAATCTCTGGATGGTGTTTTGTTAGTATTTTTCTGCTGACCATGAAAGTATACTATCTGTCTTCTGCTATCTAGTAAGCGGACCTCAAATTTGCTAAGACTATTTTCCTGCTGCGTTTGTTGTTTCATCTGAACTCACCGTCATTATATGTGGGGGGCTACTGTCTTCTTTGGAATATTTCTCTAGAGGTGAGCCAGGTCTTATATTTCCCTCTGCTAGCTATTTAGGTCTTAGGCCAGAGCTGGGCATCTAGCGATTAATAGGAAATGCTACCTGGCTATTTCTAGTTGCGCGGCAGGCTTAGTTCATGGTCAGTGTAGTTCCATCTTCCGAGAGCTTGTCCCTCTATAGGCTTGCTATGATCTCTGCCTGCAGAGATCATGACACAGGACCTTTACTAAGTCCATAGTCAAAAAAGAAAAGGGCTCTCTTTGCTCATAGATATGGATAATTATTTCTCGGGCTAGGTTTACCTGTCCAGAAAATCTTTGTCTGACATAAAATATTATATACCATGATATCGGAAAGGTTGACTTGTCACACTTTATACAATTGGCTACAAAGATATCCGTACGAAGCCACGACTACCCATTGTATATTGATGAAAACTTGGCCATCAAGTCGATGAAATGAAGAAAGGAGATTTAGTTATGTAATCCAATGGATCCAAAATAATATTAACGTTTCGGTCCTGTGTCTGGACACTCATCAGAATGATGAGGATTGCATGAGTTGGAATGGACGAAGGATGTTGTCAGTGCTATGGAGAGTGCAATGTATGTCATTGGCTGTGTGGCGCTGTGAAGCACCTACATCCTTGGTTCATTCCACCCCACACAATCAGCATCGTTCTGATGAAGGTTCAGACATAGGATCTAAACATTAATATTTTAGATGGCATGAATATTCTTTCTTCATTTCACCTACCTATGTGCTGAGTTTTCATCTACTTACTGTTATGGATTTGAACCCTTGGGCACCCACTCATTTCTTCGGAGTGCCGCGTACTATCGCCTACTACCCACGGTATACATTTTTTACTCAAATAGGGAGAATCACACTGTAAACTTTCAATGCCCTTCACTTTGTCAACTTGGTAGTTATGCTCAAAGAATGACAACATTACATAATATGTGCATTACAGAGTAAAAGTAGACAATTTGAGTCAATTTTTTTTAGAAATTGAATCCAGTCTCACTTTATTTGACATGCAAATTGACAAATTAATTTGCCTGGAGCACATTCATTTACAGTGGGGCAAAAAAGTATTTAGTCAGTCAGCAATAGTGCAAGTTCCACCACTTAAAAAGATGAGAGGCGTCTGTAATTTACATCATAGGTAGACCTCAACTATGGGAGACAAACTGAGACAAAAAAATCCAGAAAATCACATTGTCTGTTTTTTTATCATTTTATTTGCATATTATGGTGGAAAATAAGTATTTGGTCAGAAACAAACAATCAAGATTTCTGGCTCTCACAGACCTGTAACTTCTTCTTTAAGAGTCTCCTCTTTCCTCCACTCATTACCTGTAGTAATGGCACCTGTTTAAACTTGTTATCAGTATAAAAAGACACCTGTGCACACCCTCAAACAGTCTGACTCCAAACTCCACTATGGTGAAGACCAAAGAGCTGTCAAAGGACACCAGAAACAAAATTGTAGCCCTGCACCAGGCTGGGAAGACTGAATCTGCAATAGCCAACCAGCTTGGAGTGAAGAAATCAACAGTGGGAGCAATAATTAGAAAATGGAAGACATTCAAGACCACTGATAATCTCCCTCGATCTGGGGCTCCACGCAAAATCCCACCCCGTGGGGTCAGAATGATCACAAGAACGGTGAGCAAAAATCCCAGAACCACGCGGGGGGACCTAGTGAATGAACTGCAGAGAGCTGGGACCAATGTAACAAGGCCTACCATAAGTAACACACTACGCCACCATGGACTCAGATCCTGCAGTGCCAGACGTGTCCCACTGCTTAAGCCAGTACATGTCCGGGCCCGTCTGAAGTTTGCTAGAGAGCATTTGGATGATCCAGAGGAGTTTTGGGAGAATGTCCTATGGTCTGATGAAACCAAACAGGAACTGTTTGGTAGAAACACAACTTGTCGTGTTTGGAGGAAAAAGAATACGGAGTTGCATCCATCAAACACCATACCTAATGTAAAGCATGGTGGTGGAAACATCATGCTTTGGGACTGTTTCTCTGCAAAGGGGCCAGGACGACTGATCCGGGTACATGAAAGAATGAATGGGGCCATGTATCGTGAGATTTTGAGTGCAAACCTCCTTCCATCAGCAAGGGCATTGAAGATGAAACGTGGCTGGGTCTTTCAACATGACAATGATCCAAAGCACACCGCCAGGGCAACGAAGGAGTGGCTTCGTAAGAAGCATTTCAAGGTCCTGGAGTGGCCTAGCCAGTCTCCAGATCTCAACCCTATAGAAAACCTTTGGAGGGAGTTGAAAGTCCGTGTTGCCAAGCGAAAAGCCAAAAACATCACTGCTCTAGAGGAGATCTGCATGGAGGAATGGGCCAACATACCAACAACAGTGTGTGGCAACCTTGTGAAGACTTACAGAAAACGTTTGACCTCTGTCATTGCCAACAAAGGATATATTACAAAGTATTGAGATGAAATTTTGTTTCTGACCAAATACTTATTTTCCACCATAATATGCAAATAAAATGATAAAAAACCAGACAATGTGATTTTCTGGATTTTTTTTTCTCAGTTTGTCTCCCAAAGTTGAGGTCTACCTATGATGTAAATTACAGACGCCTCTCATCTTTTTAAGTGGTGGAACTTGCACTATTGCTGACTGACTAAATACTTTTTTGCCCCACTGTATCTCCCCTAGTCCACGAAACTGCAGCGTCATTTACACCAAAGAGGATCTGTCATCTTTGCTTCCATGTAACTTAGAAGTGTGAAAACCCACTCCTGGTTCTTGCCCTGGTCCACACTGTACTAGTGGATGACAGTCTTGTCATTTTTTTTGGTCCAGGTTGCAGACACCTTTAGCAGAATTGAAAGGAGTCTTGTCTTTTTTGTAGTGGGAACTTGTCTTCTTCCATCATGGGAGAATATTCCACAGCGTAAAGTGAAGTTTTTCTCTTTGACATATCTCTTAAAAAGTGCCCCAAACATGTATCATAGTTTGTATCTTCAAAGCAAGCTAGCTAACATACTACACTGAAGCTTATGGCCAGAGCTAGAATACTGCATTCAATTATACACTTTAATTGAAGTCTACAGCAGCACAAATTGTTCAAGAAAGTGTTTGCTCTTGTCTCGTGGATAACAAGAAGGGATAATCAAACAAATATTCTACAAAGATTCTGTTGGCATTTTTGTTGTAAAGGGGTTGTCCACTATTTGGCAAACCCCTTCTTAAATGCTGCAGTCCCCCAAGTAAAATACAAAGACCTTATACTCACCTCTCTCATCGGTGCCATTCCAGCGACGTCAGCACTGGGTCTCCAGACGTTCTCGTAACAGTGTAACGTCACATGTGTGCTGTAGCCAATGGGCTTCATCACTCACATTTCCCTTGGACAAAACGTGGACGTCTGGGGAGGTGTTAGCGAGCCTTCTACCTACAGAGAAATGACCAGTGAGTCTTCTACCTATAGAGAATTGATGAGCAAGCCTTCTATCTACAGAGAAATGACAAGCAAGCCTTCTCCTATGACCAGCAGACCTTCTACCTACAGAGAACTGACCAGCAAGCCTTTCACCTATAGGGAAATGACCATCAAGCTTTCTACCTATAGAGAAATAACCAGCAGGCCTTTCACCTATAGAGAAATGACCATCGAGCCTTCCAACTGACCATCGAGCCTTCTACCTATAGAGAAATGACCAGCGATCCTTCTACCTATAGAGGAATGATCGAGCCTTCAACCTATAAAGAAATGCCCAACGAGCCTTCTACCCATAGGGAAATGACCATCGAGCCTTCCACCTACAGAGAAATGGCCAGCGAGCCTTTCACCTATAAATGACCATCAAGCCTTCCAACTATAGTGGAATGGCCAGCAAGCCTTTCACCTATAGAGAAATGACCATCGAGCCTTCCACCTATAGAGAAATGGCCAGCAAGCTTTTCACCTATAGAGAAATGACCATCGAGCTTTCTACCTATAGAGAAAGGATCATTGAGCCTTCAACCTGTAAAAAAATGGCCTACGAGCCTTCTACCTATAGAAAAATGACCAGCGAGCCTTTCACCTATAGGCAAATGACCGTCAAGCCTTCCACCTATAGAGAAATGGCCGGCGAGCCTTTCATCTATAGAGTAATGACCAACGAGCCTTCCACCTATAGAGAAATGACCAACAAGCCTTCTACCTATTGATAAATGACCATTGAGCCTTCTACCTATAGAGAAATGACCAGCGATCCTTCTACCTATAGAGAAATGGCCAGCGAGCCTTGTACCATAGAGAAATAACCACAGAGCCTTCCACCTATAAAGAAATGGCCAATGAGCCTTGTACCTATAGAGAAATGACGAGCGAGCCTTCTACCTATAAATGACCAGCGAGCCTTCCACCTATATAGAAATGGCCAACAAGCCTTGTACCTATAGAGAAGTGTTCCCCAACTCCGGTCCTCAAGAGCCACCAACAGGTCAGGTTTTCAGGATTTCCTTAGTATTACACAGGTGATAATTGCATCACCTGGACAGGCAAGCATTCAATCAACTGTGAAATATTATGGAAATCCTGAAAACATGACCTGTTGGTGGCTCTTGAGGACCGGAGTTGGGGAACACTGCTATAGAGAAATGACCAGCGAGCCTTCTACCTATTGAGAAACGACCAGTGTGCCGTCCACCTATAGAGAAATGACCAGCGAACCTTTCACCTATAGAGAAATAACCATCGAACCTTCCACCTATAGAGAAATGACGAGCGAGCCTTCTACCTATAAATGACCAGCGAGCCTTCCACCTATAGAGAAATTACCAGCGAGCCTTCCACCTATAGAGAAATGACCAGTGAGCCTTCTACCTATTGAGAAATGACCAGTGAGCCTTCTACCTATTGATAAACGACCAGTGAGCCTTCTACCTATTGATAAATGACCAGCGAGCTTTCTACCTATAGAGAAATATATTAATAAATATATTATAAGATAATTTTATATCTGTCCCCTAACTAAATTACAAATACTAAAAAGCTGTCTCATTTTGTCTCATTACCGCATCCCATGTCCATATGCCTGATTAGGTTGGAAATTCCTGCAGCTATAATAGGGGATCAATGGGGGGAGGTTTTAAGACCGGCAGACATTTACAGATTGCTCTGTTGCCTTTAATAGAGAAAGAGGTCATCAGTTGAAACAACTTGACTAATTCCTCATATATAGTATAGGGTCTATTACTGAAACATCATACCAGGTAGAGCAGTTGTCCCCATCCAGTGGCTTGAGACATGTTTGGCTCCCAGTTCTCAGTTATTTAGCACTCTAGATTTTGGATCTTCCAGATACTATCGGCCACTGGTGGCACCAATGTGGTATAACATCAAAATTACTTGTACCAGAACCATACTTGGCACTACATTCATATCTACTGCCCATGTACACCTCCAAAGCCTTCTAAGTCTCAGACTCCTGTAGTATTATAATTAATAATAATAGTAATAATAATAGATGTGTTTTTCTGTGGTATGACTTTATATAGATATTAATAAATAATATATACTAGCTGATAACTGCCCAGAGTCCTCCCGGTGGAGCGTAGCTTTGGAGGACTTTTTCCTTTCAAAGCTCAAAGAAGCTCAACCATAACTGTCATATAGGAAAGTGAAAAAAAAGGCTGGGGATCCTTGCCTTAGGCCTCACTCAGATGTCAAATCTTTTTTTCATACAAGAAAATAAACAAACCATTTTCCAACCATTTTGTTAAAGTGTGGCATACATTTTTTTAATCTGGCAAAAATTTACAAAATTCCAACCTCCCTAAACGTTTCCTACTAAATGGTAAAAAAACAGCTGATATTGGGATGACATATGGATGACATCCATGTGCCATCCTTTCTTTTCATGGACCCATTAATTTGAATAGGCAATTTTGATCAGCAAATAAGTCTCAAAATCGGACATGTCCCTTTTTTTGCAGAAAATTGGTAATATCCACTGTATGTCTAAGGTTATAGCAGGGTAGAAATTATCGAACCAGATAAAGCGGCCAGCTGCGGACCTGACTGGCTCCGTGTGCCGCTTTCTTTGGAGTTACCTGCTATTTGCATACACTAGAACATGCTGCAATATTTTTTTTCACACAGTTCTGAGGTCCATGTGAAAAGTAGCCAGTCTGCACTAGTACATAGGCTAATAGTGGACCCTGTGTGTCCGTGTGTGGCCTGAGTTTTACATAGGCGGCACCAAAAATAAGTTTGTGTCAAAGCAAACTATGGATGTTTATTAAAAGACTCACATTCACATGACCGTACTGTCGGTCCGAGTGCTGTCTGTTTAAAATATAGATTTGATATGACTGCACTTGGCCCAGTGTTATTCAATAATGTAGTAGCCTGATTGTGTACAAGAGGAGCTGACCGCTCTGCTGACCAATTTTTTTTAATATACAGTTATATGAAAAAGTTTGGGCACCCCTATTAATCTTAAACTTAATGTTTTCTAAAAATTGTTTTTTTTTGCAACAGCTATTTCAGTTTCATATATCTAATAACTGTTGGACACAGTAATGTTTCTGCCTTGAAATGAGGTTTATTGTACTAACAGAAAATGTGCAATCTGCATTCAAACAAAATTTGACAGGCGCATAAGTATGGGCACCTCACCAGAAAAGTGACATTAATATTTAGTAGATCCTCCTTTTGCAAAAATAACAGCCTCTAGTCGCTTCCTGTAGCTTTTAATGAGTTCCTGGATCGTGGATGAAGGTATTTTTGACCATTCCTCTTTACAAAACAATTCCAGTTCAGTTAAGTTTGATGGTCGCCGAGCATGGACAGCCCTCTTCAAATGATCCCACAGATGTTCAATGATATTCAGGTCTGGGGACTGGGATGGCCATTCCAGAACAGTGTAATTGTTCCTCTGCATGAATGCCTGAGTAGATTTGGAGCGGTGTTTTGGATCATTGTCTTGCTGAAAGATCCATCCCCTGCGTAACTTTAACTTTGTCACTGATTCATGAACATTATTGTCAAGAATCTGCTGATACTGAGAGGAATCCATGCGTCCCTCAACTTTAACAAGATTCTCAGTGCCGGCATTGGCCACACAGCCCCAAAGCATGATGAAACCTCCACCAAATTTGCAAGTGTTTTTCTTGGAATGCTGTGTTTTTTTTGCCGCCATGCATAACGCCTTTTTGTATGACCAAACAACTCAATCTTGGTTTCATCAGTCCACAGGACCTACTTCCAAAAAGAGATTGACTTCTCCCAATGTGATTTTGCATACCTCAGCCAACTCTGTTTGTGGCGTGCTTGCAGAAACGGCTTCTTTCGCATCACTCTCCCATACAGCTTCTCCTTGTGCAAAGTGCGTTGTATAGTTGACCGATGCACAGTGACACCATCTGCAGCAAGTTGATGCTGCAGCTCTCTGGATGTGGTCTGAGGATTGTCCTTGACTGATCTCACCATTCTTCTTCTCTGCCTTTCTGATGTTTTTCTTGGCCTGCCACTTCTGGCCTTAACAAGAACTGTACCTGTGTTCTTCCATTTCCTTACTATGTTCCTCACAGTGGAAACTGACAGGTTAAATCTCTTAGACAGCTTTTTGTATCCTTCCCCTGAACAACTATGTTGAATACTTTGTTTTCAGATCATTTGACAGTTGTTTTGAGGAGCCCATGATGCCACTCTTCAGAGGAGATTCAAACAGGAGAACAACTTGCAAGTGGCCACTTTAAGTAGCTTTTCTCATGATTGCATACACCTGGCTATGAAGTTCAAAGCTCAATGAGGTTACAAAACAAAGAAAAAAAAGTGCTTTAGTAAGTCAGTAAAAAGTAGGTAGGAGTATTTAAAACAAGAAAATGATAAGGGTGCCCATACTTATGCACCTGTCAAATTTTGTTTGAATGCAGATTGCACATTTTCTGTTAGTACAAAAAACCTCATTTCAAGGCAGAAACATTACTGTGTCCAACAGTTATTAGACATATGAAACTGAAATAGCTGTTGCAAAAAAAACAATTTTTATAAAACATTAAGCTTAAGATTAATAGGGGTGCCCAAACTTTTTCATATAACTGTATACTTGTAATGCCTACGCATAACAATGTTGGAGCTTCTTTTTCTGGAACTCCGCATTGTGCCATTATTCCTCTTGTACAAGTGTGAATAAGTTGACAACTTGGCATTACCACGACCCTTGTTGCATGGATTTGTCCCTGCAAAGTCTCATGTCACAGGGAATAGGGACATGTCCAAAAATGATGTCACAGTTAATAGGGACATGTCCAAAAACGATGTCACAGTTAATAGGGACATGTCCAAAAACGATGTCAGACTGAATAAGGACATGTCCAAAAACGATATCAGAGTGATTAGAGACATATCCAAAAACCATGTCACAGTTAATAGCGACATGTCCAAAAACGATGTCAGACTGAATAGGGACATGTCCAAAAACGATGTCACAATGAATAGGGACATGTCCAAAAACAATGTCACAGTTAATAGGGACATGTCCAAAAACGATGTCAGAGTGAAAAAGAACATGTCCAAAAATGATATCAGAGTGATTAGAGACATGTCCAAAAACCATGTTACAGTTAATAGCGACATGTCCAAAAATGATGTCAGAATGAATAGGGACATGTCCAAAAACTATGTCAGAGTGAATAGGGACATGCCCAAAAATGATGTCAGAGGGAATAGGGACATGTCCAAAAATGATGTCACAGTTAATAGGGACATATCCAAAAACGATGTCAGAGTGAATAGGGACATGTCCAAAACCGATGTCACAGTCAATAGCAACATGTCCAAAAACGATGTCAGAGTGAATAGGGACATGTCCAAAAAACTATGTCAGAGTGAATAGGGACTTGTCCGAAAACGATGTCAGAGTGAACAGGGATATGTCCAAAAACAATGTCAGACTGAATAGAGTCATGTCCAAAAATGATGTCAGAGGGAATAGGGACATGTCCAAAAACGATGTCAGAGTGAATAGGGACATGTCCAAAAACGATGTCAGAGTGAACAGGTACATGCCCAAAAATGAGGTCAGAGGGAATAGGGATATGTCCAAAAACAATGTCAGAGTGAATAGAGTCATGTCCAAAAAACGATGTCAAAGTGAATAGGAACATGTCCAAAAACAATGTCAGAGTGAATAGAGTCATGTCCAAAAAACGATGTCAAAGTGAATAGGAACATGTCCAAAAACAATGTCAGTGTGAATAGAGTCATGTCCAAAAACAATTTCAGAGTGAATAGAGACATGCCCAAAAACGATGTCAGAGTGAATAGGGACATGCCCCAAAATGATGTCACAGTTAATAGGGACATGTCCAAAAATGATGTCACAGTTAATAGGGACATGTCCAAAACAATATCAGAGTGAATAGGGGCATGTCCAAAAAACTATGTCAAAGTGAATAGGGACTTGTCCAAAAATGATGTCAGAGTGAATAGGGACATGTCCAAAAATGATGTCAGAGGGAATAGGGACATGTTCCAAAGGCGAGGGGGACAGTAACACCCAACAGTCAATTTATACATTCATACATACATACATACATATATATTTCCATGAGGAATAATAGAGGAACCGTACAATGCATGCATGGCAAAAAAGGATGCTTCACAATTTTATCAGGAATAGGAGCATATTTATGAAACAAATATTTATGTTTACGTTATGCGTGTGACATGTGGCACCTATAATGTTGCATCGTGACTACTGATGAAAAGAGGAGCGGGGGATATTGGCAATTACAGGTAGGTTCACAGGGCTGTGGTCTAGGGGCCATGGACTACCAATCTGACTACTGGACCAGGGTCCTGTGAATCTTTTTGCACAATTCTAATTGGAATATATAGCTGATAATATAAACAAAATTGAAAGGAACTGTCAACTACTACTACGCCATCAATATCTACTTGATAGTGATACAACACCCAGCACCCCTGCCGATCAGCTATTACCCGCACCAGCCATAGGTTCTCGGATGCTGCAGAAACATAGCAGCTCCATCAAAACTACAGTGTCTGTGGCCGGGTGATACAGATCCAATATTGAATTCACATGAATATAGGGGGTGGATATGCAGTACTAGTCCGTGGCCATTATAGAAATCACAGAACATCTGAGTCCAAGCAGCATTCAAGAACTTCCGGAAGTTGCTGGTGCGCGTAACAGCTGATCGTCAGAGGAGCCGGGTGTCACACCCTCACCAATCAGATATAGACCATCAAGAAAAAAGTAGTGGTCAACCCATTTAATTATGGGGGAGCTTTATAGTAAAGTGAACTGCAATGGATTTTTACCTAAGACTAGGGATGAGAGGATCCAAGGAAGTTTGTGTTCATTGGGTTTCACCAAACTTTAGTCCAAAGTTCTGTTCGGGTACCAGAACTCTACCCGATCTTGAAACCGAACCACATAGAAATCAATGTCTGTCTCTCTCTTTCTCTTCCTTGACCTCCTGAACTGTAAAACGGACTTCCAGAAGAAGTCAGTGTTTGGGGTACAGCACCGGATACTAGGTGTCCAGTATGAACCCTGATCTTTACAGTTTGGGTTCGCTCATCTCTACCCAAGATTTTTAGATAGAAAAATTATATAACTGAGAAAAAAATCTCAGATCCTCATTAAATCTTTCCTGGAGGAAAAAACTAAACAAGAGTACTAACCTGTGCCATACAGCACTACCAGCTGAGGGTGCCTCATAGACAAAGAAAACTTTGTTTATTTCTTACATATCATCCAAGTTTCTATCTTATCATTCTCAGTGCGGAAATTATATCACAAAAGTGTGTGGATGTCAGGTATTCTCCACCTGACAAAAGGAATAGGTTATTATTTAGTTTGTTTGTGGTAAGAGGAGCACACCTTAGGAATGGCCTGTTACACCCTGCTGCGTCATGCCAAGCTATGGGCAGAGAGACTGCATACCTAAGAGGCATACCCATTACTTTCAGACTCCTTTAATGCCAACTCATACCAGGGCCTCACAGTCTGCTGAATACAGACTAAAAATTAATGTAAAAAAAAAAAAAGAAAAATATCCCTCTATTAAAATATTAGCGCTGTGCCATTATTGTCTAGTTTACACCTCCACTTCACAGAACTTCTTTGCAGATGCCCATGTTAATCAGTCCTTGGAAACTTAAAAAAAAAATAAATAGAAAGAAATCATTTTACTTTTTTTTAAGGAGGGAGTAGTCTTTATACAGGTCTTTATGGATCCATAATATCTGACAGCTTAAGTGATTCATGAGCAAAGAAAGGAAAGAAACAGCTGAAATTCTAATTTGACACTTTTTCAGACATTCACAAAGGGGAGAGATAATGGGAACAAAATGCTCTTGAAATTTGAATAAAATCTACATGAAAGTGTTACCTGCTAATTTGTATTTTTTTTGCTCCAAATTATCTTCAATTATTTAATTAGCATAAATAGAAGAATAAGAAATCTCCGGAGAACAATAATTCCTCATGCGCAAATGAGAAATAAATAAAATACACTAATTCTAAGTAAGATAGAAAATTAAAAAAATGTTAGTTATGTAGTAAATATATGTACAGTATACTTAATATAGATATAAAAATGGGTTATATTTTTGCTGATCTAAAAATTAAAAGGAAGCATTTAAAGCACCACTACTGTGTTTTATTAATTTCAGAACAGGTATGGTGATACTAATCCCTGCCCCTAGTCTTATACTTACCAGCCGCTGTCTTCTGCTCTTCCCGGCGCCGCTCCCATCCCATGCCACCTTCTTGTGACCGCAACTTCTGACTGACCAGAAGTCAGAGGTAACGGTCACAAGTTCTCAGTGTAAGGCCGGGATCACACATACGTGAGATACGGCCAAGTCTCGTAGGTGAAAACCCAGCTCTGGCACCGGCACTCTGGGGGGTTTCCGGAGTGCCGGCGCCAGAGCTGGGTTTTCACCTGCGAGACTCAGCCGTATCTCACGTATGTGTGATCCTGGCCTAAGTCTATGAGATCCTCATTCTGGCCTCATCCTACCTCTCATAGACTTACATTGAGTTGTGACTTTCGGATCACCCAGCAAACACTGGAGCGATCCGGCAGGTCACAAACTGCTGGTGGAGACCAACTGGAGCAGCGCTGATAAAACATGAAAATAGAGGCTGATAAGTATGAGGCTAAGGGCAGGGAATTTACATTAGTGATACCACTCCAGCTCTATAATAATAAAAAAAATCTCTAGAGTGGACTTTAAGAATAGAAACACTCTAAAGTGCATGCAACAGACCTCACTGTCTAACATAGGGTCCGTTGACTTTCCATTATGATACGTCATAAAAAAAAGGCAGCATGCTATGGGTTTTCATTTGCGAAAATGGCGGATTCTGTGATGGGCCTCTTCTCGGAGACTTCAACGAAGAAGTGTATGAAACGTAGGCTGTACAGTGTCCTCCAGTTTTTGTGAGACTACATCCCAGACATGCTGGGAATTGTAGTCTCAGAACAGCTGGAAGGCCACAGGCAGTGAGTGAGAATAAATATAAGAAACGTGACACATAAGAAAATAACCTTAGTGGGTTTCTATGAGGGGCTGCCACTAAGTTAAAAAATAGAGTTTAATTAAGGCCATGTTCTCACATAGCGTAAGCGCTGAATTTTTCTGCTACATTTGTTGTGTAGAAAAACGACTGCTTTGGAACTGTACATTTTTGGTGCATTTTTTACCTATAGGCTTCTATGGGGAGCATGAAAAAATACGTAAAAATAAAGGTAAAAAATATAATTCCATTTTGAAGTACAAAATCTGAGTGCACTGAAAGGGAACTATTTGCCCAAACTAAGGACATTATGAATAGCACCCTGACTGCATGATTGCAGACAGGTATATTATTTAAAAAAAAAAGGGTGGTGCCGCCCCGGCCCACTCTACTCAGAACCTCTGCAGGTGATTGACTGGTCTCTCTCTTGAGTGCACATAGGGAAAGAGCTGTCAATCACCTAGAGCAGCACCGGGAGACGCCGGCCCACGGTGACGCCAGATAAGTCTCATCTCCGGCTATGATCCACCATTTTCAAAGTATATGTTCTCTGAAAAAGCGGAGCAGATCACTGGAGAGATCGTGCAGCCAGGGTGCGATTCATGCTGCCCTTGGTTTGCACAGCATGAATCATCTGATATGTTCCCTTTAAAAAAACGTGTGAAATCTTACAAACTGTATCACAACATGGAAAAATCTATAAAAAAACACAATGCAAAATGCAATAATCAGCACAGATTGTCATTGCGTACTTTGGTGCAGATACTTGCAAAGAAAAAAATGCAGCGCTTCCGCATTTTCTCTGCAAAATTACACCAAAGCACCAAAACTAATTTGCCAGGTTAGAGATTTCCAGAATTGAATTGTCAAATCAAGCGGTCTGAACGATGCTTATGGGATTTATGGGACACAATATTATTATTTATTCCATGGCTCTTGACTCAGGAGGAGAGAGGACCCTGCCCGCTACGGCTCACAGTCTACAAGGGATGGGTGAAGATAGAGTTGGTCGTGCAGCAGTATGGTGCACATTATGGAGCACCATGTCTTGGTGCACCGTGGTTTGGTGGAGGTCACAGAGCCTCATCAATGTTCTCTTCTAACATGTGCAAATGTCATGTGTAAGAAAAAGAGAACATCGATCCAATATAAGAAAGAACAAAACTACACGTTAAATGGACAGAGTCCATGACAGACCGGGGCTTTCCAGTGTTCCCCAACTTCAGTCCTCAAGAGCCACCAAAAGGTCAGTTTTTCTGAATTTCCTTAGTATGGAGATAATGGAGATATCACCTTGGAGATAATTACAGTACTTGCACAGGCAATAACTCCATCATCTGGGCAACACTAAGGAAATCCTGATAACATGATCTGTTGTTGGCTCTTGAGGACTGGAGTTGGGGAACACTGATCTAGACCAATCTGATGGGGAACAGATATAATATGATGAATTATTTTGAAATCTGACTTGGATTAGATAAACTTTTTATGCATCCTGTTCAGCATGTCCCCCATTGTATATGGAAGTCACCATATAAACCAAAAAATAGGTTTGTTTCCATATTTCACCCATGAACTATAACTTTCCTTCATCCCGATTCATTCATATCACTGTTATTTATTGGTCTTTAGAAACTAAGTAGAATAAGCACAACATAAAATGTAGAATTTTACTTGATGATCTTCACATCTGTTCATACTTTAATCGTCCTATTCTCGTACTATTAAATAAAAAACAACAGAAAGCGCTATACTATAATAAAACAGTATTTTTTATTCTAGACCTCTTCTTGGAGAACGCTTGTAACAACGACAGGGAATGTAATAAATAAAGCATTTGCAATGTGCCCTCTGTACTCTGCTTTCAAGTTATGGGACCAGGCTTGTTGGCACTACAATTAAACGCAGGTACATTCGCCAAGTAGAATTATTTCCCAATACCGACCGCGGCTGAAACTAACTCTTCCAAAGTTCTTCTTGTTTTTTTATATCCAGCCTGTTTAGTAATAAACTGTAACCAGCTCTACTAATTAAAGCAATCTTTATCTTAATGCCAGGATGCAGGGATGAAGTCCAAGAAGAGGTGTGTTTATCAGGCTAAAAAATAAAATAATAGTAATCATCAAAGACACGTAAAAAGGCAAGTGCTGATGTGTTTAGGAGTGGAAAATTCCCAATAAACGTAGATGTAATCAAGGTTCCTGGTGATATGTCAGTAATCCGTCACATATAACCACACACAACAACTAAAAACTGGATTCCATCCCCTTAAAGATATATTCTGCCTTCGAGTGATGAAATCCACTTACAATTGATCTCTGGAACCTCATTGCTGCCATCACCGAAGAAGGTCCTGGCTCTGAGACCACAAAGTAGGTTAAGCCAATAAACATGCAGCTATGAGGAGTGGGATTTTCCAAGTTATGGGGTCAAGGTGGTTTAAAGACTTAGGACCCACTTAGTTTAGAACAACAATGTTAGAGCCAGTGGAGGGACCCTCAGTGATAATAACTAGTGACACACCCTTCCAAATATATGGTTTAGTTTGTGGGCATAATAAGCCTGGCAATGCCAATGCAATGGAAAGATCTTACGCATATAAAACAGGAAAAGCAACATTACATGTTAATAAGGCATAGACGACGCCAGTATTGCGCGACTCGGGTCCCACAATGCCACTTTTGGCAACTTTCTTTTTAGACAATATTATAATAATGTCCCATTACCACTCTCTCCATTGACTTGTACAGAGCGGTGCTATTACAGGTCAGAAAAAGTTTTTAAAAAAGTTTCAGCCAAACACAACTTTTGTGGCAGAAGTGATGGATCCCCACAGCACCAACCAATACATTCCTGTAGGACACAATGGTGCTGAGCAGAACAGCAGGTGGAAGTAGTGCAGCAGAAGTTACTGTCCACCTCTACTATCATTAATGATGCCAGAAGCAGGGGACTCTGGACCCCTCTGGCATAATCTGCTCCTTCATTCCCCAAATACCCATGGGATAGCAGCACAGACCCCCAGCACTTACCCTGGATTAATTGGCGCAGTCAGTCAGTGGCACTGCCATGCCAGGACCCTGGGACAATGCTGATCCTGACTCCTTGTAGCAGGACAAGGATTAATTCCAACAGCCAGCAAGCCACAAAACCCAATCTCAACATGTCATCATGATTCAGTATCCCAAAAAGTATCCAGTAATAAGGAGAAGCCACAGAATAATCCCAGAGCTCTGAGGGTGGGAGAGAGGGGGCGCCCAAATCTGCCCCACTGCTACTAGTGGTCACCTGTGCCAGTGCCAGGACAGGGCAGGGAGGGCACCGAGGGCTGCAGGACAGCGCTGCTTGTGTAACTGGTAGCTGTGCTCAGGCTGCTCCTCCTCCCGGCCTCTGTGTGTGTGCAGTGGGGAAGAGGGAGTGAATGGAGGAGTGAGAGGCTGGAGCACAGCACCGAGCAGCAACTACTGCAGAAACTAGGTCACATCATTAGCAACCGGAGAGGGAGAGCTGCGCCGGCTCCTGCCGCCGCCGCCGCCGCTGCTGCCATGGTGCTCCTTCCTGCAGCCCCCTCACGGCAGCCTGCCCAGCGCCATGCCGCCCCTCTGCCAACCTGTCCTGGCACCAGAGGCTCCCGCCACAGCCACGGCTGCCCTGTACTGCTCTGCTGCATGTACAGAAACACAGAAAGGACAGAGAGATAAGGGATAGATCATAATAGAGATTATAGAATTAATAATAGATATATAATATAGATAAATATGTAGATAGTGAAAAATGGAACAGCACAATAGAAAAAATGCAAATTGGGTGCAAAGTCCCCCCAAAACAAAAAATATCCAGATTTTGCATAAGTATATACATATACATATGTATATATATATATATATATATATATATATATATATATATATATATATATATATACATATATATATATATATATATATATATATATATATATATACATATTATGATTTGTATATATATGATATGTATATATATATATGAGATATATATATATATATATATATATATACACATATATAGTATGATTTAAAAGAGAAAACACAGCAGTTTGACAATACATGGCTTCACCCAACCATTAACCATGAGTGGAGAAAAAGTTTTGGTGTTATCATTCATATTCTCTGAAAAAAGGGCCAAGAAAGCAAAAATTCTGCCGGGGTATGTAAACTTTTGAGCTCAATTGTACATAGATTTTATGGTTTATATTATATATTTATTATTATTGCTATATATTTATCTATTAAATTATCTATAAATTATCTTTGTAATATTTTTATTTATCTAGTTATTTTTTGTTTTGTTTTGTTTTAAGCCAGAAATATCAGTAAATAAAAACCTTCAATCTTCTGTCCAATTTTTTTTAAACTTTTTTTCAGTTTTATCTATTTCTGGAAAAGCTGAGTGTGAAAACATATGACAGCCCTTAGGCTAGGCTCATACATATAGGCCAAGTTCACACAACTGTATTCTCCATAAAAAAAAAAAACGAAAAAAAAAAACAAAACAGCAGACAGACAGCGCTCAGGCCAATGTTATTCAGTGGGGCAGTGCAGATGAGAGTTTTTTATTTTTCACAGGCCAAATCAGCACAGGAAAAAATGCAGCAAGCACTAGTTTTTTTCTGCATGTCAGAGAAGACTCATCCCATTCAAATCTATGGGCGACTTTCAATAAAATTGTATGGCACATGGAGCCAGCCTATAACATCTCATTTTTACGGATATATTTGAATTCTTTTGGCATAGAAAACTGTATTTGACCTTGTACATTTTTAAAAACTGCTGATGTATCAAAAACGGATTGCATATGGAGTACAAATGGATGACAAATGAGGAAAAAAGTTTTCTGGATGTAACTCTGTTTTTTTTTACACGCTTGTGTGAAATTAGCCACCCAATGCTCTCTGCTGACCATGAGAGGTTCCGACAAAAACTCCGAAAGGGCCCCAGCAGAGCCATTCACTTCACTGAAGTTGACGGAGTCACTTTGGACACTGTGTAGCCTTTGTCCTGGCAATATTCGTCCTTTTTAGACATTGTAGTAGATCGACTCACTAAGCTGCTCAAAGAGGTAGTCACAGGAACACTTACCATTTAAGTTTTCAACTGGTTTCTTAAAATGTACTGCATAAACCATAAACCAGTGCAAAGTTAAGTAAATAAACACGGCCCATCTGGCATAATGGGAAAAACAAAATAGCGTACAGTAGAGTCTTTGTGGCTGTGGGGATCCACCCTCTCAGGGAAAAAATAAGACACTGTTCAGTTCTCCTTAACCCCTTTACCCCCAAGGGTGATTTGCACGTTAATGACCGGGCCAATTTTTACAATTCTGACCACTGTCCCTTTATGAGGTTATAACTCTGGAACGCTTCAAAGGATCCTGGTGATTCTGACATTGTTTTCTCGAGACATATTGTACTTCATGACAGTGGTAAAATTTATTTGATATTACCTGCGTTTACTTGTGAAAAAAACGGAAATTTGGCGAACATTTTGAAAATTTTGCAATTTTTCAAATTTGAATTTTTATGCCCTTAAATCACAGAGATATGTCACACAAAATACTTAATAAGTAACATTTCCCACATGTCTACTTTACATCAGCACAATTTTGGATGTTAAAAGTTCACCAGCATTTTCTCATTTTTACAACACCATTTTTTTTAGGGACCACATCACATTTGAAGTAATTTTGAGGGGTCTATATGATAGAAAATAACCAAGTGTGACACCATTCTAAAAACTGCACCCCTCAAGGTGCTCAAAACCACATTCAAGAAGTTTAGTAACCCTTCAGGTGTTTCACAGGAATTTTTGGAATGTTTAAAAAAAAATGAACATTTAAATTTTTTTCACAAAAAATTTACTTCAGCTCCAATTTGTTTTATTTTACCAAGGGTAACAGGAGAAATTGGACCGCAAAAGTTGTTGTACAATTTGTTCTGAGTACGCCGATACCCCATATGTGGGGGTAAACCACTGTTTGGGCGCATGGCAGAGCTCGGAAGGGAAGGAGCGCCATTTGACCTTTTCAATGCAAAATTGACTGGAATTGAGATGGGACGCCATGTTGCGTTTGGAAAGCCCCTGATGTGCCTAAACATTGAAATCCCCCACAAGTGACACCATTTTGGAAACTAGACCCCCTAAGGAACTTATCTAGATGTGTGGTGAGCACTTTGACCCACCAAGTGCTTCACAGAAGTTTATAATGCAGAGCCGTAAAAATAAAAAATCATATTTTTTCACTAAAATGATCTTTTCGCCCCCAATTTTTTATTTTCCCAAGGGTAAGAGAAGAAATTGGACCCCAAAAGTTGTTGTGCAATTTGTTCTGAGTACGCTGATACCCCATATGTGGGGGTAAACCACTGTTTGAGCGCATGGCAGAGCTCAGAAGGGAAGGAGCGCCGTTTGACTTTTCAATGCAAAATTGACTGGAATTGAGATGGGACACCATGTTGCGTTTGGAGAGCCCCTGATGTGCCTAATCAGTGGAAACCTCCAATTCTAACTGAAACCCTAACCCAAACACACCCCTAACCCTAATCCCAACCACACCCCTAACCCCAACCACACCCCTAATCCCAACCCTAACTACACCCCTAACCCTAATCCCAACCAGGGCCGCCATCAGGGCATTACAGCCATGACTGGCGTATGGGGCCCGGTGGGCAGAAGGGGCCCGCATCGGGCCCCGTCTAATCTGCTCACCAAGCCCCCCCTGCAGGGGCTGCGGCACACTATTGACGTGCGGGCCCGTGCCCGCACGTCAATAGTTAACAGCCGCCGCCAGCCAGTCGGAGGCTGGCAGCAGACTTGAGCGGCCGCAGTGCGCAGTCGCACTTCGCTGGCGTCTGACGTCGTCAGCCTCCGGCGAGTGCGTCCTCCACCTGCATGGAGGAAGTGACCTTCGCCCGCCGCAGGAGCACATGGCCAGGTAAGAAGTATTTTTTTTTTTGGGTAGCGGCGATCCAGGGGGGGGGGGGGAGGAGGGGGCCCAGGGCAGTATGCTGGACACGGGGGCAGAATGCTGGACACGGGGGCAGAATGCTGGACACGCTGGGGCAGAGGAGATGCTGGACACAGGGGCAGAATGCTGGACAAAGGGGCAGAAAGCTAGGCAGAGGAGATGCTGGACACGGGCAAAATGCTGGACAAGGGGGCAGAAAGCTGGACACAGGGGCAGAGGAGATTCTGGACACAGGGGCAGAATGCTGGACAAAGGGGCAGAAATCTGGACACAGGGGCAGAGGAGATGCTGGACACAGGGGCAGAATGCTGGACAAAGGAGCAGAAAGCTGGACACAGGGGCAGAGGAGATGCTGGACACAGGGGCAGAATGCTGGACACGGGGGCAGAATGCTGGACATGGGGGTAGAAAGCTGGACACGGGCAGAGGAGATGCTGGACCCAGGGGCAGAATGCTGGACACGTGGGCAGTTTGCTGGACACGGGGGCAGTTTGCTGGACACGGGGGCAGTATGCTGGACACGGGGCAGTTTGCTGGACACGGGGGCAGTATGCTGGACACGGTGGCAGTATGCTGGACACGGTGGCAGTATGCTGGACATGGGGGCAGTATGCTGGACACGGGGGCAGTATGCTGGACATGGGGGCAGTATGCTGGGCATGGGGGCAGAATGCTGGACATGCTGGGGCAGAGGAGATGCTGGACATGGGGGCAGTATGGGGGTGACGCTCATCCAGGGATCTTCATGTGGGTAAGATTGTGCTTGTGCTTTTGGAAGGGGACCTTTTGACGCCGGATGGCTTGGTACTCATATTGCTCCTCCGGGCACTCTCCATGTTAGTCCTCATGGTGGATCAGGTTCTCTGACCGGCACCTCTATTAACATCATAGTAGCATTGGCTTATATATATCATGGCGGTTATGGGGTGGTTCATGGTAACTGGGTCCACAGAGTAGGATGACATGGAGTCATTGTACATCTTCTCTTTGTACATTATTATATGCCAATAGTTGGCTGCTTACTTGTGATATAACATGGATTCCTGGTTTTTTCATTTGGTGTCTTTTAAATGTGTATGTTTTTAATTGTGTTTCTAATAAAGTTTGTTACTTTGCTATATATACTCCGGTTGTCCTCCTTTATATACACGGGGGCAGTATGCTGGACACGTGGGCAGTATGCTGGACACGGGCAGAATGCTGGACAAAGGGGCAGAAAGCTGGACACAGGGGCAGAGGAGATGCTGGACACAGGCAGAATGCAGGACATGGGGGCAGAATGCTGGACACGGGGGCAGAAAGCTGAACACGGGCAGAGGAGATGCTGGACACGGGGGCAGTTTGCTGGACACGGGGGCAGTATGCTGGACACAGGGGCAGTATGCTGGACCCGGGGGCAGTATGCTGGACCCGGGGGCAGTATGCTGGACCCGGGGGCAGTATGCTGGACACTGGTGCAGAAAGCTGGACACAGGGGCAGAAAGCTGGACACAGGGGCAGAATGGAGATACGGGGCATGATTGGAGACACAGGGGGCAGGATGAAAAACATGTCGGCATGACTGGAGACACTGGGGCATGACTGGAGACAGATGGGGCAGGATTGGAAACAGATGGGGCAGGATTGGAAACAGATGGGGCAGAATGGAGACACGGGGGGCATGATTGCAGACATGGGGGCATGATTGGAGACGGGGCAGAATGGTGATATGGGCATGATTGGAGACACTGGGGGCAGGATTGGAGACAGATGGGGCAGGATCATGGGGCAGGATGGATACGATGGAGACAGATGGGGCAGGATGGGGAGATCATATGGGGCAGAATGGATACTCATTAGGGCAGGATGCGAGAACATATGGCTGATGCCAGGAATGAGACACACGGGGGCTAGGATGGTGAATATTATTACCATAGGGGCTAATTAAGGGATATTATTACTGCAGTGATGTATTTATTTTAATTTTTGAGTATACTGTTTTAAATGGGGGGCGGTCCTGTTACTGTGTAGAGTGATACTATGTTACCTTCTTCATGTGGTGTAATGTAGAAGTTGGGAAAATTAAGTAATGTGTTCTGCAAGCGGAACTCGAGATAACTGTGTTATTCCCTGCAGAAACGAGTCCTGGCTGGATGAAGTGATGGCGATCTGTTCTGGATGAAAGATGAAGGACTTCACCTAGAGACGTCACTGGTGAGTCAGTGTGTTACCTGTTATGACCCCAATGGCGAGGGTCTCAGAGGTACGTGGAAGTCTGCAGAATACAAAAATCCAGCTCATAGGGCAGTGGTAACTGGGTTGACCATATATCTACTCCTAACGCCAACACTAGAAGTAGCCGGGGATCATTCCTACGTTGATTCTAGATGACACGCTCCAGCCGGAGAATCTAGCTACCCCTAGTAGAGGAAAACAAAAGACCTTTCTTGCCTCCAGAGAAGGGGACCCCAAAGCTGGATAGAAGCCCCCCACAAATAATAACGGTGAGGTAAGAGGAAATGACAAACACAGAAATGAACCAGGTTTAGCACAGAGAGGCCCGCTTACTGATAGCAGAATAAAGAAAGGTAACTTATATGGTCAACAAAAACCCTATCAAAATCCACACTGGAAATTCAAGAACCCCCGAACCGTCTAACGGTCCGGGGGGAGAACACCAGCCCCCTAGAGCTTCCAGCAAAGGTCAGGATATAGATTTGGAACAAGCTGGACAAAAATACAAAACCAAAACAAATAGCAAAAAGCAAAAGGCAGACTTAGCTGATATAACTGGAACCAGGATCAGTAGACAAGAGCACAGCAGACTAGCTCTGATAACTACGTTGCCAGGCATTGAACTGAAGGTCTAGGGAGCTTATATAGCAACACCCCTAACTAACGACCCAGGTGCGGATAAAAGGAATGACAGAAAAACCAGAGTCAAAAAACTAGTAACCACTAGAGGGAGCAAAAAGCAAATTCACAACAGTACCCCCCCCTTAGTGAGGGGTCACCGAACCCTCACCACGACCACCAGGGCGATCAGGATGAGCGGCATGAAAGGCACGAACTAAATCGGCCGCATGAACATCAGAGGCGACCACCCAGGAATTATCCTCCTGACCATAGCCCTTCCACTTGACCAGGTACTGAAGCCTCCGCCTGGAGAGGCGAGAATCCAAGATCTTCTCCACCACGTACTCCAACTCGCCCTCAACCAACACCGGAGCAGGAGGCTCAGCAGAAGGAACTACAGGCACAATGTACCGCCGCAACAAGGACCTATGAAATACATTGTGAATAGCAAACGACACAGGAAGATCCAGACGAAAAGATACAGGATTAAGGATTTCCAATATCTTGTAAGGCCCAATAAAACGAGGTTTAAATTTGGGAGAGGAGACCTTCATAGGAACAAAGCGGGAAGAAAGCCATACCAAATCCCCAACGCGTAGTCGGGGACCCACACCGCGGCGGCGGTTGGCAAAGCGCTGAGCCCTCTCCTGTGACAACTTCAAGTTGTCCACCACATGATTCCAGATCCGCTGCAACCTATCTACCACAGAATCCACCCCAGGACAGTCAGAAGGCTCCACATGACCCGAAGAAAAGCGAGGATGGAAACCAGAGTTGCAGAAAAAAGGCGAAACCAAGGTGGCGGAACTAGCCCGATTATTAAGGGCAAACTCAGCCAACGGCAAGAATGTCACCCAATCGTCCTGATCAGCAGAGACAAAACACCTCAAATAAGCCTCCAAAGTCTGATTGGTTCGCTCCGTCTGTCCATTAGTCTGAGGATGGAAAGCAGACGAAAACGACAAATCAATGCCCATCCTACTACAAAAGGATCGCCAGAACCTAGAAACGAACTGGGATCCTCTGTCTGACACAATATTCTCAGGGATGCCGTGCAAACGAACCACGTTCTGGAAAAACACAGGAACCAGATCGGAAGAGGAAGGCAGCTTAGGCAAAGGAACCAAATGGACCATCTTGGAGAAGCGATCACATATCACCCAGATAACGGACATGCCCTGAGATAGCGGAAGATCAGAAATGAAATCCATGGAGATATGTGTCCAAGGTCTCTTCGGGACAGGCAAGGGCAAGAGCAAACCGCTGGCACGAGAACAGCAAGGCTTAGCTCGAGCACAAGTCCCACAGGACTGCACAAATGACCGCACATCCCTTGACAAGGAAGGCCACCAAAAGGACCTGGCCACCAGATCTCTGGTGCCAAAAATTCCCGGGTGACCTGCCAACACCGAGGAATGAACCTCGGAAATGACTCTGCTGGTCCATTTATCCGGGACAAACAGTCTGTCAGGTGGACAAGACTCAGGCCTATCAGCCTGAAATCTCTGCAACACACGTCGCAGATCCGGAGAAATAGCTGACAAGATAACTCCATCTTTAAGAATACCAACAGGATCAGCGACTCCAGGAGCATCAGGCACAAAGCTCCTAGAAAGAGCATCGGCCTTCACATTCTTTGAACCTGGTAAATACGAGACAACAAAATCAAAGCGGGAGAAAAACAATGACCAGCGGGCCTGTCTCGGATTAAGGCGTTTAGCAGACTCGAGATACATCAGATTTTTGTGATCAGTCAAGACCACCACACGATGCTTAGCACCCTCGAGCCAATGACGCCACTCCTCAAATGCCCATTTCATGGCCAACAACTCCCGATTGCCCACATCATAATTTCGCTCGGCAGGCGAAAACTTCCTGGAGAAAAAGGCACAAGGTTTCATAACAGAGCAACCAGGGCCTCTCTGCGACAAAACGGCCCCTGCTCCAATCTCTGAAGCATCCACCTCAACCTGAAAGGGAAGTGAGACATCGGGCTGGCACAAAACAGGCGCCGAAGTAAACCGGCGCTTCAACTCCTGGAAAGCCTCCACGGCAGCAGGAGCCCAGTTAGCTACATCGGAGCCCTTCTTGGTCATATCCGTCAACGGTTTCACAATGCTAGAAAAATTAGCGATAAAACGACGGTAGAAGTTAGCGAAACCCAAGAACTTCTGAAGACTCTTAACCGACGAGGGCTGAGTCCAATCAAGAATAGCTCGGACCTTGACTGGGTCCATCTCCACAGCAGAAGGGGAAAAAATGAACCCCAAAAAGGGAACCTTCTGTACACCAAAGAGACACTTTGAGCCCTTGACAAACAAAGAATTTTCACGCAAAATTTTAAAGACCAACCTGACCTGCTCCACATGCGAATCCCAATCATCAGAAAAAACCAAAATATCATCCAGATAAACAATCAAAAATTTATCCAGATACTTCCGGAAAATGTCATGCATAAAGGACTGAAAAACTGAAGGCGCATTGGAGAGCCCAAAAGGCATCACCAAGTACTCAAAATGACCTTCGGGCGTATTGAATGCGGTTTTCCATTCATCACCTTGCTTAATGCGCACAAGGTTGTACGCACCACGAAGGTCTATCTTGGTGAACCACTTGGCACCTTTAATCCGGGCAAACAAGTCAGACAACAGCGGTAAAGGATACTGAAATTTGACAGTGATCTTATTTAAAAGCCGATAATCAATACAAGGTCTCAAAGATCCGTCCTTTTTTGCCACAAAAAAGAATCCCGCACCAAGGGGGGAAGAAGACGGACGAATATGTCCTTTCTCCAGAGACTCCCTGATATATGAACGCATAGCGGTATGTTCAGGTACCGACAGATTAAACAGTCTTCCCTTAGGAAACTTACTGCCTGGGATCAAATCTATAGCACAGTCACAGTCCCTATGAGGAGGCAGTGCACTGGACTCAGACTCACTGAAGACATCCTGATAATCAGACAAATACTCCGGAACTTCCGAAGGCGTAGAAGAAGCAATAGACACAGGCAGGGAATCCCCATGAATACCACGACAGCCCCAACTTGAGACTGACATAGCCTTCCAGTCCAGGACTGGATTATGGGTCTGTAACCATGGCAGCCCTAAAACAACCAAATTATGCATTTTATGTAAAACCAGGAAACGTATCACCTCGCGGTGTTCAGGAGTCATGCACATGATAACCTGTGTCCAATACTGCGGTTTATTTGCTGCCAATGGCGTAGCATCAATACCCCTAAGAGGAATAGGATTTTCTAATGGTTCAAGAGTAAAACCACAGTGCTTAGCAAATGACAGATCCATAAGACTCAGGGCAGCACCTGAATCTACAAACGCCATGACAGGATAAGACGACAGTGAGCAAATCAAAGTTACAGACAGAATAAATTTAGGTTGCAAATTACCAACGGTGACAGGACTAACAACCTTAGCTATACGTTTAGAGCATGCTGAGATAACATGTGTAGAATCACCACAGTAGTAGCACAAGCCATTCCGGCGTCTATGAATTTTCCGCTCATTTCTAGTCAGGATTCTATCACATTGCATTAAATCAGGTGTCTGTTCAGACAACACCATGAGGGAATTTGCGGTTTTTCTATCACATTGCACCGAATTAGGTGTCTGTTCAGACAACACCATGAGGGAATTTGCGGTTTTGCGCTCCCGCAACCGCCGGTCAATTTGAATAGCCAGTGCCATAGTATCATTGAGACCTGTGGGAATGGGAAAACCCACCATAACATTCTTAATGGCTTCAGATAGGCCATTTCTAAAATTAGCGGCCAGTGCACACTCGTTCCAATGTGTCAGCACGGACTATTTCCGAAATTTTTGGCAATACACTTCAGCCTCGTCCTGCCCCTGAGACATAGCCAGCAAGGCCTTTTCTGCCTGAATCTCAAGATTGGGTTCCTCATAAAGTAAACCGAGCGCCAGAAAAAACGCATCAATATCAGCCAATGCCGGATCTCCTGGCGCCAGCGAAAAAGCCCAATCCTGAGGGTCGCCCCGTAAGAACGAAATAACTATTTTTACTTGCTGAGCAGAGTCTCCAGATGAACAGGGTCTCAGGGACAAAAACAATTTACAATTATTCACAAAATTCCTAAACTTAAACCTGTCTCCGGAAAACAGTTCAGGAATCGGTATTTTAGGTTCTGACCTAGGATTTCTGATAACATAGTCTTGTATGCCCTGCACACGAGTAGCCAGCTGGTCCACACTTGTAATCAAGGTCTGGACATTCATGTCTGCAGCAAGCATAGCCACTCTGAGGTAAAGGGGAAGAAGAAAGAAAAAAAAAAAAAAACTCAGAATCTTCTTTCTTATAATCCCTCTTCTGCAACGCATTAAACATTTAATACTGGCCTGGCAAACTGTTATGACCCCAATGGCGAGGGTCTCAGAGGTACGTGGAAGTCTGCAGAATACAAAAATCCAGCTCATAGGGCAGTGGTAACTGGGTTGACCATATATCTACTCCTAACGCCAACACTAGAAGTAGCCGGGGATCATTCCTACGTTGATTCTAGATGACACGCTCCAGCCGGAGAATCTAGCTACCCCTAGTAGAGGAAAACAAAAAGACCTTTCTTGCCTCCAGAGAAGGGGACCCCAAAGCTGGATAGAAGCCCCCCACAAATAATAACGGTGAGGTAAGAGGAAATGACAAACACAGAAATGAACCAGGTTTAGCACAGAGAGGCCCGCTTACTGATAGCAGAATAAAGAAAGGTAACTTATATGGTCAACAAAAACCCTATCAAAATCCACACTGGAAATTCAAGAACCCCCGAACCGTCTAACGGTCCGGGGGGAGAACACCAGCCCCCTAGAGCTTCCAGCAAAGGTCAGGATATAGATTTGGAACAAGCTGGACAAAAATACAAAACCAAAACAAATAGCAAAAAGCAAAAGGCAGACTTAGCTGATATAACTGGAACCAGGATCAGTAGACAAGAGCACAGCAGACTAGCTCTGATAACTACGTTGCCAGGCATTGAACTGAAGGTCTAGGGAGCTTATATAGCAACACCCCTAACTAACGACCCAGGTGCGGATAAAAGGAATGACAGAAAAACCAGAGTCAAAAAACTAGTAACCACTAGAGGGAGCAAAAAGCAAATTCACAACAGTACCCCCCCCTTAGTGAGGGGTCACCGAACCCTCACCACGACCACCAGGGCGATCAGGATGAGCGGCATGAAAGGCACGAACTAAATCGGCCGCATGAACATCAGAGGCGACCACCCAGGAATTATCCTCCTGACCATAGCCCTTCCACTTGACCAGGTACTGAAGCCTCCGCCTGGAGAGGCGAGAATCCAAGATCTTCTCCACCACGTACTCCAACTCGCCCTCAACCAACACCGGAGCAGGAGGCTCAGCAGAAGGAACTACAGGCACAATGTACCGCCGCAACAAGGACCTATGAAATACATTGTGAATAGCAAACGACACAGGAAGATCCAGACGAAAAGATACAGGATTAAGGATTTCCAATATCTTGTAAGGCCCAATAAAACGAGGTTTAAATTTGGGAGAGGAGACCTTCATAGGAACAAAGCGGGAAGAAAGCCATACCAAATCCCCAACGCGTAGTCGGGGACCCACACCGCGGCGGCGGTTGGCAAAGCGCTGAGCCCTCTCCTGTGACAACTTCAAGTTGTCCACCACATGATTCCAGATCCGCTGCAACCTATCTACCACAGAATCCACCCCAGGACAGTCAGAAGGCTCCACATGACCCGAAGAAAAGCGAGGATGGAAACCAGAGTTGCAGAAAAAAGGCGAAACCAAGGTGGCGGAACTAGCCCGATTATTAAGGGCAAACTCAGCCAACGGCAAGAATGTCACCCAATCGTCCTGATCAGCAGAGACAAAACACCTCAAATAAGCCTCCAAAGTCTGATTGGTTCGCTCCGTCTGTCCATTAGTCTGAGGATGGAAAGCAGACGAAAACGACAAATCAATGCCCATCCTACTACAAAAGGATCGCCAGAACCTAGAAACGAACTGGGATCCTCTGTCTGACACAATATTCTCAGGGATGCCGTGCAAACGAACCACGTTCTGGAAAAACACAGGAACCAGATCGGAAGAGGAAGGCAGCTTAGGCAAAGGAACCAAATGGACCATCTTGGAGAAGCGATCACATATCACCCAGATAACGGACATGCCCTGAGATAGCGGAAGATCAGAAATGAAATCCATGGAGATATGTGTCCAAGGTCTCTTCGGGACAGGCAAGGGCAAGAGCAAACCGCTGGCACGAGAACAGCAAGGCTTAGCTCGAGCACAAGTCCCACAGGACTGCACAAATGACCGCACATCCCTTGACAAGGAAGGCCACCAAAAGGACCTGGCCACCAGATCTCTGGTGCCAAAAATTCCCGGGTGACCTGCCAACACCGAGGAATGAACCTCGGAAATGACTCTGCTGGTCCATTTATCCGGGACAAACAGTCTGTCAGGTGGACAAGACTCAGGCCTATCAGCCTGAAATCTCTGCAACACACGTCGCAGATCCGGAGAAATAGCTGACAAGATAACTCCATCTTTAAGAATACCAACAGGATCAGCGACTCCAGGAGCATCAGGCACAAAGCTCCTAGAAAGAGCATCGGCCTTCACATTCTTTGAACCTGGTAAATACGAGACAACAAAATCAAAGCGGGAGAAAAACAATGACCAGCGGGCCTGTCTCGGATTAAGGCGTTTAGCAGACTCGAGATACATCAGATTTTTGTGATCAGTCAAGACCACCACACGATGCTTAGCACCCTCGAGCCAATGACGCCACTCCTCAAATGCCCATTTCATGGCCAACAACTCCCGATTGCCCACATCATAATTTCGCTCGGCAGGCGAAAACTTCCTGGAGAAAAAGGCACAAGGTTTCATAACAGAGCAACCAGGGCCTCTCTGCGACAAAACGGCCCCTGCTCCAATCTCTGAAGCATCCACCTCAACCTGAAAGGGAAGTGAGACATCGGGCTGGCACAAAACAGGCGCCGAAGTAAACCGGCGCTTCAACTCCTGGAAAGCCTCCACGGCAGCAGGAGCCCAGTTAGCTACATCGGAGCCCTTCTTGGTCATATCCGTCAACGGTTTCACAATGCTAGAAAAATTAGCGATAAAACGACGGTAGAAGTTAGCGAAACCCAAGAACTTCTGAAGACTCTTAACCGACGAGGGCTGAGTCCAATCAAGAATAGCTCGGACCTTGACTGGGTCCATCTCCACAGCAGAAGGGGAAAAAATGAACCCCAAAAAGGGAACCTTCTGTACACCAAAGAGACACTTTGAGCCCTTGACAAACAAAGAATTTTCACGCAAAATTTTAAAGACCAACCTGACCTGCTCCACATGCGAATCCCAATCATCAGAAAAAACCAAAATATCATCCAGATAAACAATCAAAAATTTATCCAGATACTTCCGGAAAATGTCATGCATAAAGGACTGAAAAACTGAAGGCGCATTGGAGAGCCCAAAAGGCATCACCAAGTACTCAAAATGACCTTCGGGCGTATTGAATGCGGTTTTCCATTCATCACCTTGCTTAATGCGCACAAGGTTGTACGCACCACGAAGGTCTATCTTGGTGAACCACTTGGCACCTTTAATCCGGGCAAACAAGTCAGACAACAGCGGTAAAGGATACTGAAATTTGACAGTGATCTTATTTAAAAGCCGATAATCAATACAAGGTCTCAAAGATCCGTCCTTTTTTGCCACAAAAAAGAATCCCGCACCAAGGGGGGAAGAAGACGGACGAATATGTCCTTTCTCCAGAGACTCCCTGATATATGAACGCATAGCGGTATGTTCAGGTACCGACAGATTAAACAGTCTTCCCTTAGGAAACTTACTGCCTGGGATCAAATCTATAGCACAGTCACAGTCCCTATGAGGAGGCAGTGCACTGGACTCAGACTCACTGAAGACATCCTGATAATCAGACAAATACTCCGGAACTTCCGAAGGCGTAGAAGAAGCAATAGACACAGGCAGGGAATCCCCATGAATACCACGACAGCCCCAACTTGAGACTGACATAGCCTTCCAGTCCAGGACTGGATTATGGGTCTGTAACCATGGCAGCCCTAAAACAACCAAATTATGCATTTTATGTAAAACCAGGAAACGTATCACCTCGCGGTGTTCAGGAGTCATGCACATGATAACCTGTGTCCAATACTGCGGTTTATTTGCTGCCAATGGCGTAGCATCAATACCCCTAAGAGGAATAGGATTTTCTAATGGTTCAAGAGTAAAACCACAGTGCTTAGCAAATGACAGATCCATAAGACTCAGGGCAGCACCTGAATCTACAAACGCCATGACAGGATAAGACGACAGTGAGCAAATCAAAGTTACAGACAGAATAAATTTAGGTTGCAAATTACCAACGGTGACAGGACTAACAACCTTAGCTATACGTTTAGAGCATGCTGAGATAACATGTGTAGAATCACCACAGTAGTAGCACAAGCCATTCCGGCGTCTATGAATTTTCCGCTCATTTCTAGTCAGGATTCTATCACATTGCATTAAATCAGGTGTCTGTTCAGACAACACCATGAGGGAATTTGCGGTTTTTCTATCACATTGCACCGAATTAGGTGTCTGTTCAGACAACACCATGAGGGAATTTGCGGTTTTGCGCTCCCGCAACCGCCGGTCAATTTGAATAGCCAGTGCCATAGTATCATTGAGACCTGTGGGAATGGGAAAACCCACCATAACATTCTTAATGGCTTCAGATAGGCCATTTCTAAAATTAGCGGCCAGTGCACACTCGTTCCAATGTGTCAGCACGGACTATTTCCGAAATTTTTGGCAATACACTTCAGCCTCGTCCTGCCCCTGAGACATAGCCAGCAAGGCCTTTTCTGCCTGAATCTCAAGATTGGGTTCCTCATAAAGTAAACCGAGCGCCAGAAAAAACGCATCAATATCAGCCAATGCCGGATCTCCTGGCGCCAGCGAAAAAGCCCAATCCTGAGGGTCGCCCCGTAAGAACGAAATAACTATTTTTACTTGCTGAGCAGAGTCTCCAGATGAACAGGGTCTCAGGGACAAAAACAATTTACAATTATTCACAAAATTCCTAAACTTAAACCTGTCTCCGGAAAACAGTTCAGGAATCAGTATTTTAGGTTCTGACCTAGGATTTCTGATAACATAGTCTTGTATGCCCTGCACACGAGTAGCCAGCTGGTCCACACTTGTAATCAAGGTCTGGACATTCATGTCTGCAGCAAGCATAGCCACTCTGAGGTAAAGGGGAAGAAGAAAGAAAAAAAAAAAAAAACTCAGAATCTTCTTTCTTATAATCCCTCTTCTGCAACGCATTAAACATTTAATACTGGCCTGGCAAACTGTTATGACCCCAATGGCGAGGGTCTCAGAGGTACGTGGAAGTCTGCAGAATACAAAAATCCAGCTCATAGGGCAGTGGTAACTGGGTTGACCATATATCTACTCCTAACGCCAACACTAGAAGTAGCCGGGGATCATTCCTACGTTGATTCTAGATGACACGCTCCAGCCGGAGAATCTAGCTACCCCTAGTAGAGGAAAACAAAAAGACCTTTCTTGCCTCCAGAGAAGGGGACCCCAAAGCTGGATAGAAGCCCCCCACAAATAATAACGGTGAGGTAAGAGGAAATGACAAACACAGAAATGAACCAGGTTTAGCACAGAGAGGCCCGCTTACTGATAGCAGAATAAAGAAAGGTAACTTATATGGTCAACAAAAACCCTATCAAAATCCACACTGGAAATTCAAGAACCCCCGAACCGTCTAACGGTCCGGGGGGAGAACACCAGCCCCCTAGAGCTTCCAGCAAAGGTCAGGATATAGATTTGGAACAAGCTGGACAAAAATACAAAACCAAAACAAATAGCAAAAAGCAAAAGGCAGACTTAGCTGATATAACTGGAACCAGGATCAGTAGACAAGAGCACAGCAGACTAGCTCTGATAACTACGTTGCCAGGCATTGAACTGAAGGTCTAGGGAGCTTATATAGCAACACCCCTAACTAACGACCCAGGTGCGGATAAAAGGAATGACAGAAAAACCAGAGTCAAAAAACTAGTAACCACTAGAGGGAGCAAAAAGCAAATTCACAACAGTTACCTATACACTGACACTACACTGTACACTATATACAGAACTCCTGTGTATAATGTCACCGGTGATCACTGTATTACCTGTACACAGACACTGCATACTAAGTACAGATCTCCTGTGAATACTGGCACTTATGGTGATAGTATTGTGGGGTGTTTTTTTATTACTGATCAGTATTGTAGTATTCAGTCACTATGTAGTGGTAATATGTGGTCTGGTCATGGTGTTGTGGTATTTGTTCCTTGTATTTGATATTATTCGGTCACTGTGGTGGTAATATGGTGTCTGGTCATGGTGCTGTGGTATTTGTTCCTTGTATGTGGTATTATAGGTCATTTTAAAAATTGAAAAATAAATAAAAATATACCTAAATTGTATTGCATATTTTAACAAATATTTAATAGGTTACAGTAGAGTAGGGCCTGGCCAAAAGTGTCTACCTTGTAATTTTGGTGGCTTAAAAAATCTTTTGGCCAAAACAAAAGCTGCTGTCAATGTGTGATAGGTGAGAAGTGGAGATTTTCCAAGAGAGAGCAGTGGGACTGTGGCCAGTTCTAGGGGTGGAGCGTGGAGGCGGGGTTGGGGTGGAGCCTGGGTGGAGTCTCAAGGGGGCCCCGAAAATTTTGCCAGTATAGGGCCCCAAAATTTCTAGTGGCAGCCCTGATCCCAACCATAACCCTAACGACACCCCTAACCCTGACACACCCCTAACCCTAATCCCAACCGTAAATGTAATCCAAACCCTAACTCTAGCCCCAACCCTAACCCTAACCCTAACTCTAACCCTAGCCCTAACCCTAGCCCTAACCCTAATGGTAAAATGGAAACAAATAAATTTTTTTAAATTTTTTTAATTTTTCTCTAACTAAGGGGGTAATGAAGGGGGGTTTGATTTACTTTTATAGTGGGTTTTCTAGCGGATTTTTATGATTGGCAGCCGTCACACACTAAGACGCTTTTTATTGCAAAAAATATTTTTTGCATTACCACATTTTGAGAGCTATAATTTTTGTATATTTTGGTCCACAGAGTCATTTGAGGTCTTGTTTTTTGCGGGACAAGTTGACGTTTTTATTGGTAACATTTTCGGGCACGTGACATTTTTTGATCGCTTTTTATTCCGATTTTTGTGAGGCAGAATGACCAAAAACCAGCTATTCATTAATTTCTTTGGGGGGGGGGGCGTTTATACCAATCTGCGTTTGGTAAAATGTATAAAGCAGTTTTATTCTTCGGGTCTGTACAATTACAGCAATACCTCATTTATATCATTTTTTATGTTTTGGCGCTTTTATACGATAAAAACTATTTTATAGAAAAAATTATTATTTTTGCATCGCTTTATTCTGAGGACTATAACTTTTTCATATTTTTGCTGATGATGCTGTATCATGGCTTGTTTTTTGTGGGTCAAGATGACGTTTTCACTGGTACTATGGTTATTTATATCCGTCTTTTTGATCACGTGTTATTCCACTTTTTGTTCAGCGGTATGATAATAAAGTGTTGTTTTTTGCCTCGTTTATTTTTTTATTTTTTTTTTACGGTGTTCACTGAAGGGGTTAACTAGTGGGACAGTTTTATAGGTTGAGTCGTTACGGATGCGGCGATACTAAATATGTGTACTTTTATTGTTTTTTTTTATTTAGATAAAGAAATGTATTTATGGGAACAATATATATATATATTTCTTAGGAATTTTTTTAATTTTTTTTTACACATGTAAATATATATATTTTTTACACTATAACATTGCCCCGGGGGGGCATCATGTTATAGTGTAAGAACGCTGATCTGACACTGTGCACTGTGTCAGATCAGCGATCTGACGTGCACTCCTTGAGGCTTCCCGGCGTCTGCTCTGAGCAGGCACTGGTAAGCCACCTCCCTGCAGCCCCGCGGCCATTTTGGATCTGGGGCCTGCAGGGAGAAGACGGTAGGAGACCCTCAGAGCAACGTGATCACATCACGTTGCTCCGAGGGTATCAGGGAAGCCCGCAGGGAGCCCCCTCCCTGAGCAATGCTTCCCTATACCACCGGAACACTGCGATCATGTTTGATCGCAGTGTGCCGGGGGCGGTCCATGACCGCTCCTGGCACATAGTGCCGGATGTCAGCTGCGATAGCCAGCTGACACCCGGCCGCAATCGGCTGCGCTCCCTTCGTGATAGATATGGGCCCACCCCACCTCGACGGGATAGTACGTCTAATGTCAGAAAGGGGTTAAGAGGAGCACAGCTGTGGAGATCACGGAATGAGTCCAAAGGATCCACATTTATCATCTGGACCACACCCTTGGTGGAGATATGGTGAACAGCCTCCCACCCACTCTTCAGCTGTTCACAAAAATCAAGTCCTTAACATTGCCGATTAACCCCTCTGAGTGCTTAGTATGCTGGAGCATTTTTTTCCAGGTTCATATCACTGAGGCTATCATCCTGAGTGACTCATACAGTAGTGTGAAAAAGTGTTTGCCCCTTCCTGATTTCCTATTCTTTTGCATGTTTGTCCCACTTAAATGTTTCAGATCTGCAAACAAATATAAATATTAGACAAACATAATGCAAGTAAACATAAAATGCAGTTTTTAAACGAAGGTCTTTATCATTAAGGGAAAAAGAAATCCAAACCTACAGGGCCCTGTATGAAACAGGGATTGCCCACCTGTCCTTACAATATAAGTGGTGGTAGTGTGATGCGATAGGGTTTTTTTGCTAATTCAAGACCTGGAAGACTCGCTGTGGTAAATATAACCACGAATTCTGCTGTCTACTAAAAAATACTGAGGGAGAATGTCCGTCCATCTGTTCGTGACCTCAAGCTAAAGCGCACTTGGGTTATGCAGCAGGACAATGATCCAAAACACACCAGTAAGTCCACCTCTGAATGGCTTAAGAAAAGCAAAATTAATACTTTGGAGTGGCCTAGTCAAAGTCCTGACCTTAATCCAATTGAGATGCTGTGGCATAACCTTAAAATGGCAGATCATGCTTAGAAACCCTCCAGTGAGGCTGAATTACAACAATTCTTGAAAGATAAGTGAGCCAAAATTGCTTCAGAACATTGTGCAAGACTCATTGCAAGTTATCGCAAATGCTTGATTGCAGTTCTTGCTGCTAAGGGTGGCCCAAATAGTTATTAGGTTTAGAGGGAAATCACTTTTTCACACAGGGCCCTGTAGGTTTGGATTTCTTTTTCCTTTAATAATAAAGACCTTCATTTAAAAATTGAGTTTTGTGACTACTTGTGTTATCTTTGTCTAATATTTAAATTTGTTTGATGATCTGAAACTTTCAAGTGTGATAAACATGCAAAAGAATAGAAATCTGGAAGGGGACAATCACTTTTTCACACCACTGTATCTCCCGTCTATTTACCAGTGACTTTCTCGTAACATGCACAAAAATGTGTCAGACTACGTTTTTTTGCATGTCTCAAAATGAACACTTCCAACTGAATAGCTCCAGCGCGGCTAAGTCTGGGTTTCCATTTGAATCTTGCTTTTTGGGGTTGGACATACCATTGGTGCAACCTTTGCAGCTGCACAGTAGCTCAAAAAATGAAGGGGGTACACTAACACCTCCAAAGCAGGTGAAATTGCACATTATGATGAACAAGGGACTGCGAAAGACCCTTGTATTGTTCCTGCACAGCGGTCCTCTTCTGTCTGTGTCTGCCCCTTAATGAGTTATTGTCCCGTGTCCTGGACAGCCAAACTGCCTACTTATGCAGTGGTTCATGAGCAGAGGAAGTACTGATGTACCAAGGGGGTTTATCAATAAAAAGTCAGGTAATGCCAGATGACTAAGGATCTGCAATGTTGGCCATAGGGGTAGTCACCTCGCTTTCCTAACATACATATGATTAAGAAATGACAGTATAATTTGCAGCAACTTGATAAAAAGGCATCTTATGGACTGGTGATTTTGTCCTTTTATAGACATACATTCTGGGAATTTCAGTTCTTTACTTTGATGTTACTTATTTTCTGTTATGCTGATATAGTGAAGTCCTGTTGGTTTCCTGTAGGAATTCATTCACTTTTTAAGTTGTCCTCAATCCTCACGCAACAATGTGGAACTGTATTGTTTTTAGTTCCTCTGATCAAATACATTAATCTAATTACAGGGTTTTTTCGACACCAAACTCATTTTTTTTATAATATTGTATGATAATAAAAATGAGCCCCACAATGTTTTTTGTTATTTTCTACCTTCCCATTCTTTAGATTTTTTTCTTACTGCCACCATTTTGGAAGTTTACATGCTCCTCTCCTTGTGTTTTTTTCCTTGGCTGTGATAACCGGGTGTGGGAGCATCTGAAGGTGATTACATATTAACTTTTCACAGACAATATAATACATTGAAAAAAAAAAGTCAGTCTTGGAAAATCCCTTTAACATCATGCACCCATAATTTTTGCCAAATAACAAGTATGTATAATTCCTTTTTTTTGTTTGCCTTCTATCAAGTTCAGCCATTTATTTGTGAATTGTCTTTTTGGGGGGAATAGGGCGATAGGATAACCACTCTGTTTTCCGAGTTGTTATAAGCAAGAATGTAAATATTGGTAGTCCTGAAACTTAAAAAGGGGCGTCGTACATCGCCCCAGTTCCAGTCCCAAGTGGGGGTTTTGCTCCACTTGTAACATGTCCTGCTTTGGATTTACATAAGGACATATATTTTATCTCTCAAAAAATGTTTTTCTATGTGTATAGTTTTATTAGTTGTAAAGGTAAACTACAGCAGATCTAGAACTAAGAAAACAGCCTGATGTGCATTTTGCTTGCTATGGCTACTTCCAGGGGCTCGATGAAGCCTTAGGGTATGTTTCCACGGTACGGATGGGAGGCGGGATCGCCGCAGCGGCGAAGCCGCTCGGCGCTAAGCCCCGCCCCCTTTCTGGGACGCGATGGTGCCGGATGTGTACAGTACACATCCGGGATCATCGCACCCCTCGCCATAGGGCCCTGTGATATGCCTTGCGGGGACGCTGCGTCCCCGCAAGGTGTACGGACATGCTGCGATCTGAAAAGACGCGCAGCATGTCCGGAGTCGCAGGGCCGCCGCATGCGGGTTTCCACGCATAGTGGAGACAGGATTTCATAAAATCCCCTCCACTATGCTGGAACATCTGGACGCTGCTTGTTTGACGCTGCAGCGTCAAACAAGCAGCGTTTACTTACCGTGGAAACATACCCCTAGGGTATGTGTCCACGTTCAGGATTGCTTCAGGCTTTGGTCAGGATTTTATGCAGGTAAAATCCTGACCAAAAATGCACCTGAGGTCACTGGCAGGTCACCTGCGGTGTTCCTGCATGTTTTGCTCATTGTAGCAACATGCTGCGTTCTGAAAAAACGCAACGCATGTGCGTTTTTGCGGGAAAAACGCATGCGTTTTTTAATGCACAGTGGAGACGGGATTTCATTAAATCCCCTCCACTATGCTGTAACATCTGGACGCTGCGTTTTTGACGCTGCGGCTCAGCGCTGCGTCAAAAACGCAGCGTTTCCTGAACGTGGACACATACCCTAAGGGGGTCAATCGTGCATTCGGCATTTCTTTACTCTAACGTAATGTTACTTTTTTGTCCTCATAGATCCAAAGGGTAATGGCACTTGAATGGTTTTGGTGTCTATTATTATATTATATATTGTTACATTTTAACTTCTGGGGTGCTTCTGCTCAATTGTGGAGTAACATGTGACACACTTTTATACCACCAGTCTGAAATGATAGGTTTTGATAGTCAGGGATTAGAATTAATCTATGATGTCTCCACTCCATGTTAGGCCTCCTCCTCCTCCACACGTCCTGGTGATTCCTGTACTGGAAAAAACAGTACTGGTGAGATCCAAGGTCGGTGTCCATGTGCCATCCGTGTATACATATGTGTCATCCGTGTGACATCTGTGTATCTGTGTGCTGTGTGTCCGTGTGCTGTCAGTGTGACATGTATGAATGAAATGCAGCATAGAATTTGAAGAGTTTTATGTATTATAAGTGTTCAAAGATAGAGACTGATATTGATCAGGAACATTATATAAGATAGATAGATAGACAGATGTCAGTGTAATTTCTAATCAGTGCTTATTTTTTTGTACTTGTATTTTTTAAATAAATAAATAAATAAAAACAAATGGCATAGGGTTCCCGTTAATTTTCATAACCAGCTGAGGGAAAGCCAATGGCTGTAACTCTTTTTAATATTCTGGGAAGGGGTCAATAGCCAAAAGGTTCCCAGCTCACAGCTGTTTGCTTAGCCTTTACTGGTTATTATATATTATAGGGTAGACCACAAAAAAATGATGTAGGGTCCAGCCTATATTTACTAACCAGCAAAGGCTAAGCAAACAGCTGTGGGCTGGTATAAATAGTTTACTAAGGGATTAAGGGGACATTATTATTGGCCCCCTCCCAGACTAAGAACATCAGACCACATCCACCCCAGAAGTGGCGCATCCATTCGATGCGCCAGTTCTGGCACTTAGCCTCCGCTTCTTCAACATGCCATGGTGCAGTGGCAATTGTGGTAATAGTTGTGTGGTTGATGTCAGCTGTTTTATGTTTGCTGACATGAAGACCAGGGGTTAGTAATGGAGAGATGTCTATAAGACACCCCTATTACTAACCCCATAGTCAAATTTCATAAAGACACAGACAGAGTAAAGTCCTTTAATTGAAATAAACATACAGAGTCCTTTATATGAAATGAAAACTCCCCGATCTTCTTTTACCCATTTATTCAACAAAAATAATAAAGCAAAGTTATACTCACTTTTCTGCCGATATTCCATTAATGCCCATATCTCACGATGATCCGGGTGGTTTAGGGAGCGGTCATATCAGTGATGCAACCTCTCACCACGCCAGCCGGAGCTCACTAAGGATCATTATTATAATTAGGCACAATGGGGGAGGGGCATCATTATTGTTGTAAGTTGGCACGGAGTGACATTATAATTATTATTATCCCTATTATTATAAAGCACGGGGGGACATTATTACTATAGGGCCATCAAAACTGTAAGGAGATGCAGGGGCATTATTACCATGGAGGGGGGCATTATTACTATAAAAAGGCACAGTGAGAGATTATTATTATCTAGGGCATTGAGTATATCACAGAGTCATATTGGTGATAGAGAGCCCCACATGGGGAACTGAGTGTAGGGGGGCTGCATGGGCTTATGTGCTTTCAAATGCCTGGGCTGAATCTCAGTCTACTGGCTATTACCAAACTATGACTAATGTACTGACAGTAAGCACTAATTGGCAGGACAGCTCTGGTGTCTGGTGTTAGGGAATCAGTATGGGTGGTGGGTGGCATCAGTCAATGCTGTCTAATGCAAGGGATAGGTGGTGACAGGCACCACTTATCCAAAGCAATAGGTGACGCTGAATCCTGACCCATGGTTGGTAGGGATACGTGGCGTGTCAGGACTCAGTATTGTTATGGGCAATGGATTAGTGGCAGTGCTTTGCGGCTTGTATCCATATACTATGTGTCTGCAGAATGTCAATAACAACTAATCAGATCACAGTTTCAATTCATAATCCTGTAAAAAATCTAAGTCGGGATCTGTTTAGTTCAAATATTTCCACAACCTGTCTCCTCCATACATCTGTGACCTCGTCTCCCAGTACCTACCATCACGCAACCTTTAATCCTCTCAAGATCTCCTTCTCAACCCCCTCTTATCTCTTCTTCTCACAATCGCATACAAGATTTCTCCCGCGCATCCCCCTCCTCTGGAACTCTCTACCCCAACATATCAGACTCTCGCCTACTGTGGAAACCTTCAAAAGGAACCTGAAGACCTACCTCTTCCGACAAGCCTACAACCTGCAGTAACCACCAAACTGCTACATGACCAGCTCTGCCCTCACCTATTGTATCCTCACCTATCCCTTGTAGCTTGTGAGTCCTCGCGGGCAGGGTCCTCTCTCCTCCTGTACCAGTCGTGACTTGTATTGATTAAGATTATTGTACCTCTTTTTTATTATGCATACCCCTCCTCACATGTAAAGCACCATGGCATAAATGGCGCTATAATAATAAATAATAATAATACCTAAGCAGGAAACTTCTACCCAGAGAAGTGGCTTATGCCACCATTGAAAAGGAATGTTTAGCAATTGTGTGGGCTCTGCAGAAACTGCAACCATACCTCTATGGGTGCAACTTCACCATGATAACAGATCATAACCCACTGAGTTGGCTCAACAAGGTAGTTGGGGACAATGGGAAATTGCTTAGATGGAGTCTGATGTTACAGCAATTTTACAGTTCAGCGTAAGAAAGGAATCGATCATGGTAATGCGGATGGCCTATCTTGCCAAGGTGGGGCGGAACCAGTGCTCAGGAGCTGACCTGTAAGTCAACCCCCATGCACGTTCATAAGGAGGGAGGTGTAGTGAAATATGTATATGTATGGATGTATGACCAGCAGTAAATTAACATCTGTCCTTAGACTGCAGCTCTCACAAAGGTCATGACCTATGTTATCCTGAGCAGGCAGTCTCCTGGTCTCCAGTCACCCCAGGAGGCTGGTCTAGAAATCTGACCCCCGGGTTAACTCTATAAATTAGGCCTTTACACATAGAAAAATGTTCACAGATTCAAGGGCAGCCAAGCTGATGTGAGCCATTCCATATTCATCCCCCCCTCATGGAGCAGAAAGCAGACTGAAAAATGTAGATATTTCTGTAAGTGTTCTCCCTTTATTTTGATATCTGTTTTGCATATTGTTGTTGTATGTCACTTTATTTCCATATTTTTATATATTTTATTGTAAGCACTGTACCTTTTCTATTAAAGCTTAAAATTTTAATAAGTTTGAACCTTGTATGCTCTAAAGATTCCATAGCCTTAGAGTGTGTGACTGTGCTGATCAGCAGACAGTAGTAGTAGTGTTTCTGGGACTCATTGCCCGCGTGTTTGGTGAGTGGTGCAGCGTGTATAAGCGGGGTGCATGGTCTGTGTCAGGGTATGAGTTATGCTCCCATTGCAGCATAGGACAGAGGCTGAATGCTGGATTGAGAGGAGATAGATTAACCCTTGCAGGCACAACCCCCAGTCACGTGCTGAGAAGCAGGTACGTGACACACTTCAACCAAACAGATCCCGTCTTTCATTCTTGTAAAGGATTATAAAGTTACCATGTATGATGACAATTAGCTATAACAAACTGTAACAACACAGGACAGATGCAATGGACTTATTTTATGAAACGTTTTAAAGTGATTAAATCTGCAATCTGTTTGAGAACATCACTAGTTTTTTGCCTTTTTTCATTATTGAATCAAAATGTGTAATATTTGTCCACACAATGTTGTGCTTTATAAGTTGTTTTCACTTTCTTCATTCTTTTTTTTCACTGATATTAGATGATAAGCTAAAAAAGTACCATTGGCTGCAACTATGCCATGAAGACCCTCCGAGTACACTAGTTTTGGTAGTCAAGTGCTCATTTCTGTGCAAAATATTTTTTGATTTTTTAGTAAATCTTTTCTTTTCTGGAGTAATAAAAAAAATCCCTGAATACAAGGTTTATAGTTCCTTCAGCAATTGCCACTGGCATTGGGCCATCCTGATAGACCTACTCTTCCTACAGGTAGGGTTTTTGTGGAACCTTCATGGTGAGCGCGTTGTATCGCTTTTAAATTTCCAAATGTTTGAGAGTTTTGTTTCTGCCTCTGAACGTTGTATTTTATGGATAGAGTATGCCTGATAAGACTAGAAATAGTAATGTTCATATTGTAACAACTCCCAAAGCTGTCAATTCATGCCAACTTTTCAAAAATAATGTCAGCAGGGTCATTTGGATGTTTTGGGATGTCATTATGATTTAAAAAGAGAAAACACAGTAGTTTGACAACCACTAACCATGAGTGGAGAAAAAGTTTTAGTGTTATCATTCATATTCTCTGAAAAAAGGCCAAGAAAGCAAAAATTCTGCTGGGGTATGTAAACTTTTGAGCACAACTGTATATTGATACTGCAGTCTTATGCGTACATCTGAAGAGGGCAAATTTTGCTGGCACTGTAATACTGCAATTTTTTGGAGCAGTGAAATTGTATACAGCATTTATTGTGCTACAGTTCGGCCTCAAAACCCCCCAAAAAGAAATTGTTTGTTATAAAAATCGCATTGCAATTGCTACTGCAGTCTTATACATCCATCTGTAGTAAGTGCAGCGCCCCAGAGTCCTGGTCGTTGCAGTACTGACGCTCCGCCACTAAGGGGAGTGATGGTACGTCTGATGGCACTTAAGGAGTTCACCTGACCAGGTATCACAGTCACACATTACACTTCGCACTCTGGCCTCCAGGGGGAGCAAAGGGTTCTATATATTAGGCCACTCCTCACAATCTGGTAAAACTGGGGGTTGGATAGGAAGTTAGTTAGAAGCTGACTGGGTTCGATCCAGGCAACATCCTGTGGCAGAGGGTGTTGCAGGGGAAGATTCAGGGGGGTCCCTGTCATGGGTGGGATCCTGACAGAGGCCTAGCGAAAAGGACAGATCGTTACGGAACCGCGCCTGCACCTGATTGCGGCGGTATCTTAAGAAAGGATAAGAAGCGAGGTTTATTGTGGAGAAGTGAGAAACGAGATCACAGCACAAAGGAGAATAGAACCAGTAGGAGTCGTGCCTTAAGATCGTGGCAACATCCTACTGAGGCGCGTGGCCGGAACGCCGAGGAAGTATTGGGCTCCAAGCATTACTTCAAACAGCGGCAGGGCAGTTGACTTTAGGTTGGCTGTCTCACCTAAATCACCTAAGCAGACATAGGAGGCAATTGTGGGAGAGGGGCGACTCTAGGGTCCCAGAAGAACTCCAGGCCTACCCATCATATGGGTGCGTCCTAGCCATATCATCTGGGGGACAGAGAAGAACATCAGAACAGAAACGAGAGTTGTGAGAAAGAACATCAGAAACAGACACAACAGTTGTGAGGACTATCCCGTGGTGCTCAGCAGGGAGGTACTACAACACACAGGCGCTAGAAGGTAGGCACTGATTTCCACCTGCAAAGGGAACTCTGGATGTGCCTTTGGACCGGCCGGACTCAGCCAGCCCTGTTAGCAGTGCTCTGGATTGCGGACCCTGAAGCCTTCAGTAAAGAGGTAAAGAGACTGCAACCGTGTGTCCTCGTTATTCATCGCGACTTGCACCACACACCACCATCACACCTTTCATTGGACGCCCCTTAGCAGGGTCACGGACCGGGTCTAGCCACCGTGACAACCCCAGGACCGAGACAGAGAGGCCCGGTACCGAGTACCCCGCGGACCTGAGTCTGGGGGCGCTCCAACTTGGCGTCACGAACAGGATCTACTTAAGTCTGAAGAATCAGGTCATGTGTGCCTTGGAACTGTGATTGAATTGTGCTTGAACTGTGATTTGTTGCAAAGACTGTGCATTGCCGATTCCCGCCAAAATTGCCGCCATTGCAGCGCCACGAGGAGCGCAGAGGAAGAAGAAGGGCATGCCATGGGAGGAGACTATCAAAGCGGCGCCGAAAGTGGCGACCGCCCCCTCCGACTACTGCTGCAAGATGATGACCTGCCCCGAAGCAGAGAAGAACCGCCCCCCAGATTGCAACGGCGGGAACCAAGACAAGAAGGAGCCCCACCTCGGAGAAATGGCGGAGCCAGGTGCGTGTGCAGCTACCGACCTCGAGACCGTGAAGGTGACCAGCGAGTACCTGAGCGACGACGGAGTGATCCCGGATTATCCCCACCGGCCAGAAGTGGGTCCCAACTCACCGCCGCTGAAGGACCTGAACTCCTCGGAGCCGCAGGAGGGGGAGCTGAGTCAACCTAGCCCGGACAGGGAGCCAGCTGATGTGAAGCAATGGAAGTCGGAGTTGTGCCAGGAGGACGCCTTGGAAGAGCCGCGGTCCGGGCCGCAGCCGACTCCAGTGTCCCCGTCAGTGGAACAGATTGGCATCGGTGGAACCACATCAGACGCAGGTATTGAAAGCGCCCCTGCTCTCCCGACCGAACCTGCTCCCATGACTGCTCCCCGTCCCGACAATGACCGATTCTTCTCCCCCGAGCTGGTAGTGGTAACCACCGATGCTATGGAGAAGCTGGTGCCTCCGTTACCGACAACTATGGGAGAACCACTAGATGTGAGCTCGGAGGGGGTGATCTTCCAATGGGATACCCCGAGGATTGGGCCAGACGGGGCCAGGCAGGAGGGCCTCAGCATTGCTGTGCTCACCTGGGAACAGTATAAACAATGCTTAATTCTGCACTGGAAGAACCGAAAAGAGACTGAACAAAGTGACCCACCGAGAGTACAAAACCCAAAGACTGCATGCGGTAAGAAGGACTTGGTAAAACGGGGGACTGTACTAGCCTTTCACCCGAAATGGGGTTGGGGCTCTATACAAGAACCGGGACTGCCGACTGAAATCTTCTTTACCAGCTACAATGTGAAGACCCCGTTCCGCAATAGATGTGACAATCAGCTACTATGCAGAGGGGACCAGGTGACCTACACTCGCCACCGGAGTGCGCAGGGGTGGTGCGCTCGAGACGTCCAACGATGCGAGCCGTCAGTGGCGCCCCCTGCTGTCCCGACTATGACTAACCCTGATTTGACAAATTCTACCACTATCACTACGGTGTGCATTATCGCCGCTACTGAAATTGCAACCAAAGCCGACATTCGAATCCAGACGCCGGGTGACCTGACCGCACCTGGGAGACAAACCAATGACACCGACCCCGCATCAGCCGAGAATAAAGAGCCGCAGCCCTATCGGTCAGGAGGCGTTCGCCCCCAGCTGCTGCGGTGTAACCTACTGTGAGAATAGACCTCGGAGCCATGAGGATGTAAATAGTTACTTGTTTGTTTCCTGATGTTTGCTGCTAAAGCCCGACCAGGGTTATTCTTAAAGGGATCCCTTTGTTTACCCGGGATCCCTATTGTTTTTGCTTTTTGTTTTTGCTCTTGTTCATCTCTGTTTTAAATACTGCCGAATCATGGACGGTGAATGGTTCACAAACTGTGTTGTAAATAGTTCGCACCCTCTTAAAGGTGCCCCTACTGGTTTTACAAAAAGGAGAACTTTTTGAAGAGACTGTTCTTGAATACAGCGCAGAAGTTCTTGCCTTTAAACGGACTTGCAGATAGAGAGTCTGCACTACCTCAAAGAGACTTGAGTCCCTCTTAAAGGGAATGTTCATATGTTGCATTTAAGTATAATGTTACTTTTAGAATGTTGAATGATAATAGATAATGTGTAGTTATTTAAAATAGAAAATGTTTAATGATGTTACTAGAGATTGAGGACAGGAAAGAGTTGAAAGCCGAATTTCAATGAAAGTGAACCTGTAGGGGTTAGTGAGTCCTCCTGGAAACCATAGAGAGATGGTTGATTGATCTTATACTGTGAATAAAACTTGCAAAAAGAAAAGAGGCAGTAGGCCCGGATGAGTAGCCAGGCGGTCCTGCATGTTCCAAAATCAGAGAGTAAAGAGAAAATATTGCATTTAGAAAAGAAAGATAAAGATAAAGTTAATTTATATTCTAGAGTTTTATAGTAAGCCTTTAGTAGGTTCAGCCTATACGCCCTTAAAGGAAAAGTTATATTATTGTTCCAGAATTTGCACTTAGTAGATAGAATACCCGGCTGGGTAAAGATGGTTATTTATAGTGAGTCATTTAATAAGTGTTATTTAAAAACTTTAAATATGTTTCTGTTTGTAACGTTCAAGTGTCCTCACCTCCCATAAAGGGAAGCTCTGTTAAATTTACTGGTTCATTGCATTTCAAAATTTTGTATGTCTTTTACTAACATGTATTGTTGTTCTTCTTCCCAGTCCGGGAGCACTGGATTTAACCGGGGGGGAGTGCAGCGCCCCAGAGTCCTGGTTGTTGCAGTACTGACGCTCCGCCACTAAGGGGAGTGATGGTATGTCTGATGGCACTTAAGGAGTTCACCTGACCAGGTATCACAGTCACACATTACACTTCACACTCTGGCCTCCAGGGGGAGCAAAGGGTTCTATGTATTAGGCCACTCCTCACAATCTGGTAAAACTGGGGGTTGGATAGGAAGTTAGGGAGAAGCTGACTGGGTTCGATCCAGGCAACATCCTGTGGCAGAGGGTGTTGCAGGAGAAGATTCAGGGGGGTCCCTGTGTCAGGGGTGGGATCCTGACAGAGGCCTAGCGAAAAGGACAGATCGTTACGGAACCGCGCCTGCACCTGATTGCGGCGGTATCTTAAGAAAGGATAAGAAGCGAGGTTTATTGTGGAGAAGTGAGAAATGAGATCACAGCACAAAGGAGAATAGAACCAGTAGGAGTCGTGCCTTAAGATCGTGGCAACATCCTATAGAGGCGCGTAGCCGGTGGCCAGAACGCCGAGGAAGTATTGGGCTCCAAGCATTACTTCAAACAGCGGCAGGGCAGTTGACTTTAGGTTGCTGTCTCACCTAAATCACCTAAGCAGACATAGGAGGCAATTGTGGGAGAGGGGCGACTCTAGGGTCCCGGAAGAACTCCAGGCCTACCCATCATACGGGTGCGTCCTAGCCATATCATCTGGGGGATGGAGTAGAACATCAGAACAGAAACGAGAGTTGTGAGAAAGAACATCAGAAACAGACACAACAGTTGTGAGGACTATCCCGTGGTGCTCAGCAGGGAGGTACTAGAACACACAGGCGCTAGAAGGTAGGCACTGATTTCCACCTGCAAAGGGAACTCTGGATGTGCCTTCGGACCGGCCGGTCTCAGCCAGCCCTGTTAGCAGTGCTCTGGATTGCGGACCCTGAAGCCTTCAGTAAAGAGGTAAAGAGACTGCAACCCTGTGTCCTCGTTATTCATCGCGACTTGCACCACGCACCACTATCACACCTTTCATTGGACGCCCCTTAGCAGGGTCACGGACCGGGTCTAGCCACCGTGACAACCCCAGGACCGAGACAGAGAGGCCCGGTACCGAGTACCCCGCGGCCCTGAGTCTGGGGGCGCTCCAACTTGGCAAGAAGTTGAGTTTCCTCTCCTTCAGACCCTGGGAACCATCAGGGATACCGTCCGATACATGAGTCCCATTGACTTGTATTGGTATCGGGTATCGGTATCGGATTGGATCCGATACTTTGCCGGTATCGGCCGATACTTTCCGATACCGATACTTTCAAGTATCGGACGGTATCGCTCAACACGTCCTAAACCCTTCATCCGATTTTAATGTGGATACCCTCAAATGAAAGCTGAAAGTCTGAACTTCAACTGCATCTGAATTGTTTTGTTTAAAATTCATTGTGGTAATGTCTGTAACCAAAATTAGAAAAATGTTGTCTCTGTCCAAATATATATGGACCTAACTGTATATATATATATATATATATATATATATATATTATTTTTATATATTGTTTATTTTTTCATTATTTTATTTTCTCAATTTTTTTTATTTTATGGTCTCAATAAATCATTTCATCTTCAAATTCCTTTTCTTATTTTCCTTTTCCACTCTCTATAGATGGATCGCCCCCACGTGTAGGGCAATGGGGTACTCGGTACCGGGTCTGTCTCTCTCGGTTCTGGGTCTATCTCTCTCGGTTCTGGGAATGTCACGGTGGCCTGACCTGGTCCGTGGTCCTTCTGAGGGGTGCCCAATTAAAGGTGTAGTTGTTTGCACGGTGTTCGTGACGCCACCTGTGGTATTCGGTCAGGGTGACGACGCTGCTAGGGGTCCGCTGGGGTGATGGAATGGCAGCTAGATGGTGTACCTTCCCACAGATGAAGTATGTCCCCAGGGCTTCCCAGTTGTATAGGTGGTGATGGTGGACGTCGTAAGGTGCAATGAATAACGAGGACACAAAGGTTGCAGTCTCTTTACCTTTTACTGAAGACTTCAGAGTCCTCAGCCGAGAGTACCGTTCACAGGGCAGGCAGAGAAGGCACATCCAGAGTTCCCTTATCCAGGTGGAAATCAGTAGCCTTCCTACTAGCGCCTGTGTGTTGTAGTACCTCCCTGCTGAGCACCACGGGATAGTCCTCACAACTTTCATGGATGTTTCTGATGTTCTCTCTCTCTCTGTCCCCCAGATGATATGGATAGGACAACCCGTATGATGGGGTAGGCCTGGAGCTATTTTATAGGGACCCTAGAGACGCCCCTCTCCCACAATTTGCCTCCGTGTCTTCATAGGTATTAAGGTCGGGCAGCCAACTTGGAATCAACTGCCCGGCCGGTCTCTGAAGTAATGCGTAGAGCCTATTACTCCCTCGGTGTTCCGGCCACCGGCTACGCGCCTCAGAAGGAGGCTGCCAATCTCGGGGCAGAACTCCTCCCGGTATTATCTCCTTGTGCTGTGACTTCGTTTCTCACTCTCCACAATATACTTCGCTTCGTGTCCTTTCTTAGGATGCTGCCGCAATGAAGTGCAGGCGCAGCTCCGTAACGTTCTATCTCGTGCTTAGCCTCTGTCAGGATCCCACCCCTGACAGGGACCCTCTGTCTGCAGCTCAGATGTTCCTCCTTTTCCCCCTGTCTGCCTGACAGGTCCTCTCTGGGTCAAACCCAGGTAGCTTCTCTCTGACTTCCTATCCAACCCACCAGTTTTTCCCGTGTGTGAGGAGTGGCCTAGTAGATAGTACCTTTGCTCCCCCTGGTGGACTGGAGTGTGAAGTGTAGTGTGTGACTGTGATACCTGGTCAGGTGAACTCCTTTAGTACCATCAGACGTAATATCACTCCCCCTGGTGGAAGAGCGACATTACTGCAACGACCAGGACTCTGAGGCGCTGCATATCCCATTCCTGTGCTATCGACTCACAAAAGGTATTGGCTTTACTGTTACCATTCTTATTCTCGTCACATATTCCCAGCGATACTTAGCCATACTCCCACAGCATTTAACCTCCCCATACACCGCGCACGTCTACATCTGCATACATACAGACTGCGCATGCTCTGAGGACCTTGCGTCCCAAAACTCTCTTCCATTCCCCTTACTGCGCATGCACCCAGCTTCTGGCGCTTTAGATAACACTGTGCATGTGCCCGCGCTCCAAACCTCGCTCAGACTTCCCAGGCCAACACAGACGCCCCTGCTCTCCCTCAAGCCTCACTCCCGGCACCCTGCTACAGGAAGATGAGGTCATACATGGTATATAAGCACCACTGCCACTAATGTCCAGGGTACCACCACAAACAACGCTAGGTATGCTGCATATCAGCTCCCCACACGGAAGAGGTTAGTATGGGCCTTTTTCTACAACTTCTAGCACCTCTGTCTGCATATCCCAGCGCTTTTAATTACATTACCTTGATTAACTGATTCTATATCCTTTCCATACAGCCTCAGTGGGGACGGTTTTCTATTTCCTGAATTTTCCTGCAGCATATCCTTATTCCTCTACCACAGGTCAGTACACCAATACCCCTATTGTCTTCCCTCTCTCCAGCATGTTCTTATAACTCACCTTTTCCAGTAGTCACCCTCTAGTGCCAGTGTTCCTGATATTAAGTGATTATTTGATTGCCTTGTTCAGGATTTAATTTTAATATAAGACTATTATGGTTCATGTCTGATTGCACTATGTATATATGTACAGCACATTCATTTTATATGTTTGTCTTGCAGTGAGGTTTGACAAAGACTCAGGTACAGTCGAAACGTTACCTTGCCTATACTTTAATTTATGTTTTGTGATGATCTTTGTACATGTAATAAATATAGACACTTTTTGCAAATACAAACACTCATTGAGTGTGGCTGTTTTTCTTCTCTGGTTACTACTTTGTAGGGGGGTGCAAAACACCACTCTTGAAGCCAGACCAGTATTAAAAGGATGTTTGATGGATAGCAGATAATGGTTCCAGTCACATTGACAGCACCACTGTGTCTACCACACGGTCCAGTCACAGTAGCCCTGATTCTGGACCACATAATCCTCACCTTGGTCCTCCTTCCTCCCAACATGCCGAGTGTCTGTAGACAAGCGATCCCACACTTGGACACTCTGAAGAGCCGTTCACATTTCCATCTAAAGATTCTGGCCTCTCACCCTGCCCGTTTCAACCAGGACGTGAGGAGATCGCATGTAATGATGCTCAAATAATTGAGCAGCCATGGTCACAAGAAAGCGACGGTGGGAAAATGCAATTAACGTCGCAAGAGTTGGATGATGATGAGACACAAATGCCAGCAAGTGGTGTTGCTATGCTTACAAGTCAGGAGGAGGACCAGGGTTTGGAAGTGAAAGACAAGGTGGTGGACGATGAAGTCACTGACCCAACCTGGGAAGGTGACATGCACAGTGAGGACAGCAGCATACAGGGGGCGGGATCCACAGCACCACAACAGGCAGGAAGAGGCAGTGAGGTGGCCAGAGACACAAGACTGATCCCCAGAGCATCAACATAGGTGAAGTCAAGGGTTAGGTTTTCCCAAGTCTGGTGCTTTTTTTAAAGACAGTCCAGTTAACCTGAAAAAGGCTATTTGTAACATTTGCCATTCCAGCATCAAAAGGGGCAGCACAACTACTAGCCTGACCAACACCAGCATGCTCAGACACTTGCAAGCAAAGCACTCAACTACTTGATACTCAACTACTTGGACCGAATGCCAGGGTCCAGAAACAGTGTCTTCGGGTGCCTATCTCCTGTTCATGATGTAAGCGAGTATGCCTCCCAACCTGCACCTTTCATTGCACTCTTGCAACTACCATCAGCAACCACGTCCACGTCCTTGACCCAGTGCAGTGTTCAGTTCTCCCTACCCCAGGCCTTGGAGTGCAAGCATAAATACGCAGTCATCTACCCACAGGCTACAATACTAAATGGCGACATTTCCAGGCTGCTTGCCCTGGAAATATTGTTTAGGCTTGTGGAGATGGAAGCTTTCCACAACCTCATGGCGGTGACCATCCCTCGCTACTCGGTCTCCAGCCACAACTATTTCTCCTGGTGTGCTGTCCCCGCCTTACACAAGCATGTGTCCCATAACATCAGCCATGCCCTACCCCGTGACTGGGAAGGTAGACTTAACCAATGCCCCTTGGCAAAGTGCTTATGCTAGTGATGCTACATTTCCATCATGGCACACTGGATGAACATTGTGGAAGCTGGGACCCAGTTGGACCCTGGGACAGAACACGTACTACCGGCACAGAGGATTGCAGGCCCTGGTTCAATCAGGGTTGCCCCCACCCTTCTAAAGCAGTTCCTGCACCTCCTCACCCTCCATCTTACAAATGTCAATATCATTCACAAGCGGGAAGCACTGCAGCATTGCCTTGGCCAAGCGGTAACAAGCTCTGCTGAGCTAATCTGCTTAGGTGACAAATTGCACACTGCCACGGAGTTGTTGAAAGGTCTAACTGATTAGACTGATCTGTGGCTCTCGCCCTCTACTACCAGGCATGGTCATGTGTGACAGTGGTCATAACCTGGTGGCAGCTCTGAAGCTCAGTAACCTCGCACACGTACCATACCTTGCCCATGTGCTCATTTTAGTGGTTCGGCAGTTTCACAAAACCTACCCAGATCTGCCTGAGCTACTTGTGAAAGTTTGACGTGTGTGTGCCCATTTCTGAAAGTCAGCTACAGCTGTCGCCTTGGCAGTGCTGCAGTAGCGTTTGCAACTTCTAGCTCATCGACTGGTGTGCGATGTCACCATGCATTGGAACTCAATGTTACATATGTTGGCAAGGCTTTATGAGCAGAGGCAAGTAGTTTAATATCAGCAACACCATGCTCGGAGTCGTCAGTATTTCGGTTAGCCTTCGCACATAAAAGCTGATGAGTGGGCATGGATGTCTGACATCTGTGAGGTTCTCCAAAACTTTGAGGACTCAGCCAAGATGGTGAGCAGCGATGACGCCATAATCAGAGTCACCATCCTTCTTTGTCTATTGAAATGCTCGCTGCTCACAATTAAAAATGAGGCTTTACAGGCGGAGCAAGCTGAGATGGAGCAAGAAACTAGAGTGGGCCATGTATATGGATACACCTAAATAAAATGGGAATGGTTGGGGATGTCAACTTCCTGTTTGTGGCACATTAGTATATGGGAGATGGAAAACTTTTCAAGATGGGTGGTGACCATGGTGGCCATTTTGAAGTCGGCCATTTTGGATCCAACTTTATTTTTTACAATGGGAAGAGGTGTTATGGACTGGTGATTTAGGAACGACATGCGACTAGTTCTGAGCAGGTGGTAACTATACGGACCGCAGTTCCTGATCTTAACACAACACTAGCAGTAGCCGTGGGATGTTCCTGTCACTCCCTGGACACCTCGTCACAGCCGGAGAACTAGCTACCCCTAAAGGTAGAAACAGGAAAGCTATCTTGCCTCAGAGAGAATCCCCAAAGGATAGACAGCCCCCCACAAATAATGACTGTGAGTGGAGAAGGAAATGACATACATAGAATGAAACAAGATTTAGCAAAGGAGGCCACTTCTAGCTAGATAGATAGTACAGGACAGAACACTGTGCGGTCCGTAATAAAAACAAGAAAAAGTCCACCGCAGAAAAATGCAAAAATCTCCACACCTGACTAAAGGTGTGGAGGGCAAAATCTGCTGCCCAGAGCTTCCAGCTTAGCTGAATAGATCCATACTGATAAGCTGGACAAATGAGCAAAACATAGAATGTGCTGAATAATAAAGTCCACAACAAGAGGACTGCAAAAAGACAAGCAAGGACTTACCTTTGCTGAACAGGTCAGAGTGTCAGGGAAATCCAAAAGAGCCGTGACTCCAAGCAGGAACAATTGACAACTGGCATTGATTGAGGGATAAGGCCAGACTAAAATAGCCGAGCCAGAAAGACGATCAGTGGAAGCAGCTGCTGATGCTAAATCCAAGAAGCAGCCATACCACTCAAAACCACCGGAGGGAACCCAAGAGCAGAACTCACAAAAGTGCTACTTACAACCAGCGGAGGGAGCCCAAGAGCGGAATTCACAACAAAGAGGGTCATGTGACACATCAAACATTAAGAATTTCACAAGAAAAACAAGGGTGTGCTTGGTTTTAACATAACTTTATTCTTTCATGAGTTATTTACAAGTTTCTCTTTGTTTACAGCCATTGACATGTCGCAGAGGTTAACACGTGAGGAGCAGATAGAAATTGTGTTGATGTCTGGTGAACGCAGTACCCAGGTAATTGCAGCAGATTTCAATGCAAGGCACCCTACACAAGAAAAATGTCACCATTCCCATGTTATTTAGGTGTATCCATATAAATAGCCCACCCAAAAAAGATTTCCTCATCACTGAACATAACGTTCTGTGTAAACTGAGGGTCCTGTTCCAATCTTTGTTTTGCCCATTTTGTAAATTCAGCACGCTGATCTGGGTCATCCTCATTGAGATGCTGCAGCAGCTGGATTTTGTAAGGGTGCCATTTGTGAGTAGCTAATATCCACCGAAGGGATGTTTGACTGATGCCAAATCGGCACGCTGAATTTGCAGAATGGGCAAATCAAATATTACCAGTGTAAGAGACCCACTTCTTAGTAATGGGAAAAAATGTGTTTCTGTGGATCCACCTTCTAGTTGAGGGATATATACTATGTTCCCCAGCAGGGTTGATGAGATAACCATCCTTGATGCGGCTACATTAAACTAATCATTTTTTTCAGGGTTAATTCAAACAGATTCTATTCTGTTGTAATAATTCTGCTCTTATCTGCAATTCGGGTAGAGTGAGGTGTGGCGGTAGGCATAGCATATGACAGGCGTCTATTTAGTGATAATTACCTTATAAATTTTAAGCCATCCTGATGCTGATTTTTTCCATTGACTCATTGACAGAATCATGTTTTTCATGGTAATTGGTATTCTGAAATTCATCCAAGCTGCCAATGTTACTTTCATTCTTCCAGACTTTGTGGCTGCCATGTAAAAAAAAATATTTTTGGGGCCCGTTCAAATCCCATCTATATTCTACAATAATACCTCTCTTATTTGCCATTTGTCTGTAGTGAGGTGTTGCAGGAGGTATAGCATATGTCAGGCATCTAGTCAAGGATTATTGCCTTATTAGTTTTTAAACCTTGGTGTTGCTTTCTTCCATGGACTCATTGACCGATTCATGTTTTTTATAGCAATCGGTCAGCCAAGCTGCCAGTCTTACTTGCATTCTTCCAGACTTTGTTGCTGCCACATACAATAAAAAATCTTTTCAGGGCCGGTACAAAGCCCTTCTATATTCTACAATAATACTTCTCTTATCTGCAATTCACCTAGGGTGAGGTTTTGCAGTAGGGATAGCATATGACAGGCATATGGTCAGGGATTATCGCCTTATAAATTCTAATCTTTGCTACTGCTTTTCTCCATGGACTCTTTGACCGATTCATGTTTTTTACAGTGATCTGTACTGAGAAATTCATCAAAGCTGCCAGTGTTACTTGTGTTCCTCCAGACTTTGTTGCTGCCACGTACAAGAAAAAAATCATTTCAGGGCCAGTTCAAATCCCTTCTGTATTTTACAATAATATAGCTCTTATCTGCAATTCATGTAGGGTGAGGTATGGCAGTAGGTACAGCGTATGACAGGTATCTTGTCAGTGATTATTGCCTTATAAACTGTTAGCCTTTCTGCTGTTTTTTTCCATGCACTCATTGACCGATTCAAGTTTTTTACAGTGTTCATGTTTTTTACGATGTACTCAGAAATTCATCAAAGCAGGCAAAATTAAATTATTTAAATGTGTCCATTCACAGTTTTTCTGTAGCACATGTATTTAAGAGGTAGTGGTAGGAGACTTTACGCTACTGTGACTGGAATTACCACTTCTGAACCCTCCAGTGCTTTCTTTTCATCTACGCACGTGGTCAAAATTGTTGGTACCCCTCATTTAATGACAGAAAAACCCACACTGGTCACAGAAATAACTTGAATCTGACAAAAGTAATAATAAATAAAAGATCTATGAAAATGAACATCGTTTTCAGCAATTTTTAGACCCCCTCCAGACCTCCGGGGGGAGGGACGGGGGGTGCCGGAAAATGCTCCAGTTTCCTATTGACTTCCATTTGCTCGACTCGAGTTCCCAAGCATTTTAGTACTTGCTCGTCACTATTTACTTTTTGTAAAGTTTATAAATCATAATTCTCCTGTTATTCAGTTCTTGTACCTTGATCCAAAGCTCATTTGACAAAGTATTATGCTCTCACAGCTCAAAACACATTATGAAGGCCCGCACAATCTCCCACACAGTATGATGTCCTCACAGCTTACCACACAGTATGATATCTTCACAGGTCTTCATATAGTAAGATGTCCTCACAGCTCATCACACAGTATGATGTCCCCACAACTTATTACACAAGTATGATGTCTCCAGAGCTCATCACACAGCATGACGTCCTCATAGCTCATTACACAAGTATGATGTCTAGACATATCCTCAAACAGCATGTCTTTCTTACAGCTCATCACAGAGTATGATGTCTCCACATCTCTTCACACAATATGATGTCTCCATAACTCATCACACCGTATGATGTCCTCACAGCTCCTCATACAATATGATGTCCTAACAGCTCATCACAGAGTATGACGGTCACAGCTCATCACACAGTATGATGTCTCCACAGCTCATCACACAGTATGATGTCTTCACAGCTCCTCAAACAATATGATTTCCTCACAGCTCTTCACATATAATGATGCCCTAAGAGCTCCTCACACAGTATGTCTCCACAGCCCTCCTATACACATAGTGTGATGCCCCCACAGCTACCTAAACATTTAAATCACCCACAGCCCACTACAAAGTATGATGTCCCCACAGCCCTACAACACAGTATGATGGTCTCCACAGTCTCCAAACAGTATGATCCCCCACAACTAACCAACACAGTATGATGAACCTAGAGGTCCTGGCCACATTATGATGAACCAATAGTTCCCCAGACTGTATGATCTTCCTAGATCACCCACACACAGTATGATTTCTTACAGAACTCCATATTCCACCATTTTTTAAATTGAATCGTAGGATGGGTGCATACTGAACCAGTTTCCCATGCAGAAAAAAAACTTTTTGGGATCAGTGACCACCAGAAAGTCAACTTACTACCTGTACAAAAATACAAGTGATAACACTGAAACCTTTAACTGCTTGATGTTTGGGCACAGCCCCAACTGCTCACACAGCTTTTGCCCCTGGTCTACATCTGAAATCGGCTTAAAAGTAATTTAACTTTATATGATCAAAGGTTGCACATTTTTCCTTCACCTTTGAAATACTGTTTGTGGGAACATGACTTAGTAAGCACATGCTCATCTTGGCAGATCCTTTGCCATCTAACAATTCAGATTTATAATTCCATACTCCCATGTCCTGAATGACTTATTCCAATATTCTTTAGGACGACAGCCAAAATTATAATGTAGTCACAAGTAGGCAAGACCTTTCTCTACCCTACCTATGATTACTGCTATCATGGCTAAGGTGCTTACAGAAGCTGCCAATCACTAATATGGAGCTAGACACAAACAAATTGTAATTCATTGTTCCATATTAGAACCTGTAGAATTTTCACAAATGTGCCAGTTTCATTAAGAACGCATGGTGTATGTATATGAACTTTGGCAAACATGCAGAAACTATGATTTAGTTTTCTTTAACTTACATAAAAGGAATAGAGGTTGACAAGGGTCGCTGCATAATAATGCATGTTACACTATGTTACTAATTTTACTCAATAATTTGCAATCTGCATATTAGACATTACATAAGTCCTTATCTATATTATGTGGACACCAGGGGCGTAATGATCACAAAGGTTGCGGCCCACGGGCATAGGTGAGGGGCCCGCCAACACCAGCGGAGACTTTAACTGGATGTGTGTCCTTGGAGTGCATCCTGAAGAGTAGTGCGACGCAGAGACCCGCCGGGTCCGTGCGCTGTAATACACGGTGCTGTCCAATTGGGCCAGCTGCTGACGTTGGCGTGCGTGTGAGTGGGCGCACATGGCAATAACGTCATGAGCTCCCTTCACTTGCATGCTGAAATCAGGTGCCAGCTTCATAATAGGACATTGCACAACGGGGGATCCAAGGAAAGGTGATGATAATTGTTTATTTTTTTGTATCCATTAAAAATAGCGGATCAATGGGGGAAATATAGCAGGATAAGGGATATGTATACTAGGATAAGGGACATATACACCAGGATGAGTGATATATATATATACCAAGGTGGGATCCAAGATAAGGGACTTATATACCAGGATGGGGAACATAAATAACAGGATGGAGGTAATATATATCAGGATGGGGAACATATATACCAGGATGGAGCCCAAGATTCTGGACATTACTTAATATTGGGGGAGGGGTGCAACTCATATGTCCTTATAGGATTTAGAACACTAACAAGGGCACATACATCTGGCCAACAAGTGGGGAGAGCCAGGTCCAAATTTTGCACCAGGGCCATCAATCTCTAGTTACGCAACTAGTGGACACTTTTACATTTATAAGACCTTTCCTGATAGGGACACAAACTTTACATGATTTATGTCAACTAAGTTTCCATTTTCAGATCATTACAATTTATCAAAACATATATTCAAGAGCATATTTTAAAACATATATAGATGATTTCCCTGCATAGCACAAGGGTTATCAGGAAGTTTTGCCATGTATTGGTAGTGCCAAAATGCAGAGCCACAACACCGATGGTGCATTATTATTGTAATTGTACCCTCAATCTCTGATTAGGAGTAGACTATAATGCATGGGCCATGGCAAATCAATAGTGCAAACCCCTACATTTGCTTATGTTTTTGCTGTCTTCTTCACTGCTGGCAGATAAGCACTTCACTGGCTCCTTAAGGGTCCAGACAGTGCATGATAAATGTATATAGTTCTCAGCCTACACTCAGCAGTTTATGCAATTCTAGTAATGGATAGTCCTAAAGATGCGCACTCAAAAATTAGGTAGTTGTGTGGGCTGGACTGGAGTCAGACCCAGGTACTAAAGTATATAGTATAGAGCCACACTCGTGAGGGTTTCTTCAAAATATAGATTTTTATTACTCTGCACAAAAGTTCACCATAGTGATAAATGACAGAAAAGTGAAAAAATATATCCAAGCGATTTCTTTAACGTTTCTCAAATTCGCTAAAATAAAACAAACATTGTCAGTGTATTGTACAAACATGTAGGTGATAGGTTGAAAACTTCAAACAATATTAGAGATACTAAATAATAATAATAATAGTAACATGCAAAAATATATAAAAATAAATAAAATCCCCTATAACATCCATCTAGGTGAATTACCGTAAGCGGCAAGCAGTGTCACTATCAAGGCTAGTTATTTAAGCAACAAGAGATAACAATGGAATTTTGCTATTAAAGAATTCAATGGAACGTAAAGAGCCATTCACATGTATATCAAGAAGATCAGAGTGGTTGAGAGTCTTGAAAAAAGTAACATGTAAAAAATAAAAAATAATAAAATATACATTACAAAGTATGAAAGATATAAAAGATACTGACCAATTCTAAGCACATTATCTGTGGCTGAGAAATAGATCCACTTGATTCCATAAAGGTACAAAGATGATCATATAGGACATTATTGTGGTTTGGCTTGGCTTGACTAATAACTTTTGCCTGTTAATTCTTTCTGCCTTCGCTACAGCTTTTGTACAGCTATCTCTTTATCTCTCGTCCTTGCAATGTGCTATGAATGTCCAGCCTTTCTTTATGCCATCAGCTGTTTGTGCTGGCTAAACCAAAATAGCAACCTGGAAATTATCTTTAGGGAAGCCCATATCTCCGTGAACAGGGTTAAGGGTGAAGCGCAGGCAATCCTTTAAATTCTCCTTTAACCCCTTTCTGACATTGGGGCGTAATAGTACGCCAATGCTGGACTCCTCCTGTTTGGTGCGGGTTTCGGCGCTGAGCCCGCACCTTTCCGGGTACTTGAGAGCTGATGTATACAGCTGAGGCTATGTTTCCACGTGGCGAATTCCGAGCGCTTTGGATGCAGCTTACATGCGAAATCACCGCATCCTATACATAGAACGGTGCTATTTATCTTGCGGAGACTGTGCATCTCTGCAAGATAAATAGACATGCTGTGGTCTTTAAAGACGTGCCTCATATGCGTATACGCAGGTCTGCCACCTGCGTCTTTGTACGCATAGTGGATATGGGATTTCATAAAATCCCCTCCACTATGCTGTAACATCTGGACGCTGCAGATTGGACGCTGCAGCTGTACGCAGCGTTCATTCCGCAGCAAATATGCCACTTGGAAACATACCCTAACATGTGCCCGCAACAGCCGCAGGTGGATCATGATTTCACCCGTGGCTGTTAACTAGTTAAATGCCGCTGTCAATCTCTTATAGAATGTTGTTGATAAGTCAGGAAAGGCAGCAGACGCATCGTATAGCGGCAAAATCTGCTGACAGGTTCCGTTTAACATAAATGGGTTGTCCACTAATCAGAACCCCCCTTCTCAATCACCATATTTTCCCCATGTAAAATATTTACAGCTATACTCACCTCGGGTTTGGGCACTGTTACAGTGATGTTGGCATCTACTCTCACGTGACATTTTTATGTCATGCGAACTCTGCAACCAATCAGCAGCCGCTACAGCGGCTGTAGGGCTCACATGACATAATGTCACGCAATCCCAGGGAGATCAGGCGCCAAAATTGCTGGAACAGCGCCCATACTGGAGGCGGGTATAGCTGTAATTATTTTCCATGGGAAAAATATGGTAATTTGAGGTTTCAGAAACCTTGAAACAGTTACACACGTGGTCAGATTCAAGTTATTTCTGTGACATTGTGGGTTTTTCTGTCATTAAACGAGGGGTATCAACAATTTTGACCACGTGTGTAAAGAAAGTAACACTTGAAATTACAGAGCAATGTTGCCAGCAGCCCCTGCTGCCTTGAAATCAACTGATAAGGCCATGACCAAGACACTTCAAAAACAGACTGTCAGCATTTTCCTGAGGCATCCACATCTTGGAAAACTTAGGGATTCCATCAGTACCTTAACGTCACAGTCTGCACCTACCCTCAAAGGAGTTTTCACACTAAATAGGTTTGTTATTCACTTATTTATTTTCACAGAAGGGGATCAAACAGCGGCCACATGTGTTGTATACCACAGAGGACTTTGGGACCCCTGTTCTCAGTATCAGTGTGGTTTCTCACTTGTCAGACACCACCCACCCTCCATGCCCATGATCATACCTTTATCAGTGTTTTTTAAGAGAAGCCACTTGAAAGCAGTTGTCAACTACTTAATCACTGTGTTTCCATAAATTTCCGTAAATTAATAACCACAATACTCACCTCCGGAGAAGGCACCATTCCAGCGGAGTCAGCACTGGCTCTCCCGGGACATTGTTACGTCACTTGATCCCTTTGGTCAATCAGCGACCGCTTCACTGTCCAATCTTTTGGACATAACTGACATCCCGAAGAAGTGAGAAGTGCGGCTGCTCTCTCATTTCCTCCGGATGTCTGATTTGTCCAAAGTAGGGGACAGTGAAGCGGTGCTGAGAAGCTGAAGGGATTGAGTGATGATACCCCTGGAATGGTGCCTGCACCGTTATTATTTTACTTGGTGGAACCATAGTGATAGAGAAGAAGATATCTGAGTAGTGGATCACCTCTTTGAGTCTGATTTGTGTCCATATTTTAGAATTGTCAGGATAATTGCTAAACTTTAACTGTAAAGTTCTATTTTCCTTAAAACTTCAAGTGAACAGAAGAACTTTGACTCATTTCTCCAAGTGTAGGCAAGTAGGATACAGTTTTTCCTATGACAGAATACTTGCTAATGTTTTTTTGGCTGTGTGATCCAGACATAAGTAAATTAAGGCCAGGATTATTGAGAGTGAGCAATATCCATGGTCTTAAGGACGGCACATCCAGAACTATTGACCTTTCGAACTTGCATGTGAATAGCTGACATTAACTGTCTACAGACGGAAGGAAAGCAGGATTATTAAGTGTCCAGATATCATAAGGAAACCGGAAGCATGTCTGCTACCTTTTACAATCGTGGCCTGTGGTGTTTTTGTAACCCCATCAGCATAACGTGAAATAACTTGCAAACCTCTTGCACAAAGTAGGTCAGTGCTCTCCCAGCTAAGTAGTTTATGACCTTATTAGGGACAGGGCGGACTGGATCAGACAGAAATGCATGACAGATGAATGATTCATCTGTTTCTTGCTCTCCCAACTCTTCTCCGCCAGCACAATAATTCTGAAAGGTTTTCCAACATGCTGCGATATTAATGGAAGACTTGTCTGAAGTTCTATACGTTTTTCACCTTGCATGTTTATATATCCATTTAAAAACTGGGCCAGGACTGGTGTTAGAACCTTCTGCCTGATAATCAATGTATCATACCTACTGTAAATAAGGAAGTCTAATTTATCTCTGCAACATTAGGTGATGGCTGCAAAATGCAGAGGAGCAGATTGTAAGAGCATCTCCACAGTTGCAGTTGCTTGAAATAACCCATCAGAGAACTGCATAAAATTTCAGTCCCATAAATTGGTGTATCTATAGAAAACACATCTTTTTACTGATCACCTATATTTACAAAGAAAAAAACTCCAAAACCACACCTGACCTGAGACAGATTTACATATTTGTTAGTTGTACTCCAGCCAGAAATAACCTGCATATTTTGGGCCGTCTTCTTCCTTATACCGGATTGTACATTTTTTGTATCCCTGCTTGCTAAGAGGGCGTGTGTCGCTGGTGTTATGTAAGTGTGACAATAACTTGTCTCTGCTCTTATATGTGTCCTCTTTCATATCATGAGTCACAGGCTGAGACGAGAGTTCACGTCAGTTTTCCTTGTACGAGTGCTATCCACATGTTTTTGCACTAGTGCCTATGATTGTCTGTGGGGATGTTCACACGTCTGTGAGTTTTTTGAGGACCGATTAGACCATGGAAATTTGCCGAGACATGTTCAATCAAAATCGGCAAAGTAAGTCTATGATTCGGTGCACGAAAATCAGATAGCACTCGGATTTTATCTAAGTGGGGTTCGTTCTTCAAGAACCGTTAGGCAGGGTTCACATAGCGTTTGCCACAACGTTCACCACCACGTTCACCATGGCTCCATTGGAGCCATTTCATCAAAGTCCCACTGCGCACACGCAGCTCACACAATGATGGCAGTGGGAACAGCACAGAGTTTTAACAAGGAGGTAGGTCACTGAATGTGACCAGCACAAGAAACAAAGGAGGCTGGTGGGAGACGGAGAATGAGAAGAAGACCCTTCCACCACGTCCAGTCCCGAAGCACACAAGACATAATTTTCTGAAATCTTCATAAGGTGTGCATCCAGCAGCCACTGAGTGGATCCCTTCACATCAGGTATCATATTAATCAGCATCACAGTGCCACTATAGCCATGCCTGTAGTTTATAGGGCTAAATCCTGCTGACAGGATCTCTTTAAACACATACAGGAATAAATGAAACTTTGGCAGTGTTTCATCAGTGTACAGTCTGTGTATCTGTTTTACTGCTATCAGTGTTTTTCCCAGATGGATAAAGTAATAAATAAATTACAAAGATTCTCCTATACTTTCCAATGTTAAAAATGGACAGCACATGGATGCCATCCGTGATCTGTGCGTGTTTTTCATGGACCCATAGACTTGTATTGGTGCTTTTCCTCAGTTATTCAGGAAAAAAAACTGACATATCTCCGTGAATTTTGTACAGATATGTGAATAACACCATAGATTGTAATGAGAATGTGCTCTGTCCGTGAAAGAAACCAATACAACAAATACATGCAAGACGGAAGAGTGAATGAGGCCTAAAGGTGTTTTAAACTTATATAGTGCTAGGTAATTCTGCAGCTGAGAGCTACTAATAAGGACCAGATGGAAGTGGGGAGGCAGAGATCATACATAAATTAGCCTTTCCTGGCAATACACTCATTTTTCCAAATGCAACAAACGGTAAACAATGAGAAAAAGAAATAAACTAAAAGAAAAAAAAGTAAATTTCATTGCTTTTCAATTACAAGCCAATACTCTATAGACAAACGTATTTGGACAATTACATTAGCTTTTGATGACCCTCACAAGCCAAATTAATAAGCATTACCATGAAGTTGGTGCCTATTTTGCTGCTATAACAGCTTCCAGTCTTCTGAGCAGGCTTCCTGGCTTCCTACAAGATTTTGGAGTGTGTCTGTTGGAATTTGTCCCCAAACCCAAATTCATCCATCAAAATGGCAGATAGAAAAGACCGATGTGTCACTCCAAAGAACATGTTTCCATTGCTCCAGAGTCCAGTGGCAGCACACCAATCTGATGCTTGACATGGTGCTTGGTGATACACTCCCATGGGTAGTTAAAGGAAACGTGTCATCAGAAAATGACTTAATGTTTAAATCAGGTTACTGAGGTGTTCAATGTACTTTTTTTTGTTATGGCAATGTTTTTTTTTCCATATCTCATCCTTTATTTAAAAAAATAGAAATCTCACAGTAATGACACTGGCTACTTGGGCTTTTTTAGATTCTAACTTAATGTTTCAGGAAATAAAAATGTACATTAGCCATAATTAGCAGACTCTGATCCTGCTTTATGGGTTTAAGCTTCTAATCAGTCATTATGACAGGAGGGGAGCAGGATCAGATGTGACATCTGTAAAGTGCCCAAGTGAGGTAGTCGTGGGCGAAGTTTGGCTCCCACTCGCTCTGGCAATCTACAGACAGCAGTTGTCCCTATCCTGGTGTGCTGCTATGTGTGGGAGGCATCAAACTTATTTCGGGCCTCCGTTAGCTCCAGGTTTTTTTCTTCTGGAACCTCAGCAGCAATCAATTCAGGGGACACAAGATTTGGAAAAACAGTACAACTTTTACTTAATGATTGGCAGACTTTACAAGCAGGCATACAGGTTAAGGCCCAATGGGTTCTTGTCTTTCCCACAGATACCGGACATAACTTCACCCCTGGTTCTCGGTATGGGTAGGATGTCCCTTTTGCTAACTTGTCTAGCACTAGGAGTTTTTCTCCACCACTAGCAGTGCGCCCGATTTGCAATACCTTCGGCCTCATCTAGTCTGAGTCCATCTTCTCTGTATCTTCACAGGCTGAGTGTGCCCAAAGGCTCCAACGTTCATCTCGAGGTTTCGCAGGCTGGTAGATTGAATAAAATGGAAGGGTATACTCTATACTCAGCAATCCACTGCCTCGAGTATGCCCATGTTGTCCGCTAGCAGCCCAATGCTTGAGACTGTTGCTGCCTCTTCACACTACTGTCCCTCAACTTTCTGATACTTCCTGAACCTGACACAAACACTCAGTTCCCCCTCCCAAACTGGGCTAGTCATTATAGTTAACTCATCCTAGCTAGTTTGCAGCTCCAGTGAGGGTTACCCTTCTATAACATACATACTCACACAATGGCAATTCTGCTTCACGTCACCTGTCTTGTCTATGGCATTTTTCTGTGCTGGGTTGTGCATAAATATGTGATTCTTCAGAATTTCTTTTAGTCTTTGCCTGATGAAAAGACCTGTGTAGTCTCGAAAGCTTGCAATTTGTTACCATCTTTTCAGTTAGCCATTAAAAGGTATCAACTACTGAGGACTCTCAATTCTCCATATAAAATACATTTAACCCTTTAGAGTTTCAAGGAGCACACCATCAGCTCCACCACTCCTACACATTACCTATTGAGATTAGGGGATCTTGTGTTATTAGTTATGTATAGAGGTGTCACCTGTCATTGTGACCCTGTCTCTGGTGATAAAGAGCCTGCTGAATACTCTTCTCAAAAGTATAGGTAGCACGAGTCAAAAAAAAAGCCCTAGTGGCTGGTTTAAAAACTAAAAAAAATACATGTAATGCAAAACCTGATAATGATAGGCTATTTTCTGATGACACATTCCCTGTAAGAAAACACATTGTTTACTATACACAATATATTTGATAGTACCCAGAGTGTCACCGCAGTCAATGATAATTCTAAGATGCAATCATTTTCAGTTGCTAAAACCTAGTCAAAATATTTCCAGTTTTGTCTTCCTTCCGTGTAGAGTGTTCTGCCTTCCTCCATGTAGGATGCTGTGTGGATTCCAACATACGGCTAAACCTTCATCCACATCCCAGTAATCAGACTGTGTTGATGCTTAAGTCTTATTTATTAGGGTGATGATAACATAAACTATAACGTTGAACAACAATGGTGGATAGTATTCATAGTAGATGATCGAATAGTGAATGATGTTGATGTACAAAGTGGATGTTCAGTGAATAATCATAGTGGATGACTGGTGAAAAACTGTAAAGAATAACAGCATATCAGTATATGCACATACAGGGTGCAATCACATAAATAACTGGGACATTACAGCAAGAATTATACAGAGTGCATTACACAGTAATTCTAACAGCTCTGCCCTATTCTGTACAAAGATGCATCTATCTACATGCAGAGTAACATTAACCTATTTGCAAGCTACAGAGAACTATCTACCTAACTATATCAGACTATAGGAGCTGCATAAGGCTGAATACTAACACAAACATAAGATGCATTTAACCCTTTATAAACGTACCGAGATCCGTTAGGACAGGGGTAGGAAAGTAAGTGAGACAGGAGCACGTGTGTCTCTCTTCAGACCTGAGGAGAAATGGCTACTGAAGCTCGTCTTCCACAAGAAGAATGAGGGCGGAACTTACCCAGAAGACATTGCTCTTCTGAGGGAAAAGTTGGTAAACAACATGAAAAGAAGGCAACTGATGACCTCCAGTGGCCACAACTTGAATAACCTGATAATTAACTTTCTGCACATTAAGATGGACAGAACATAGAGTATAGAGCATTATTTTTTTTTTAGGTCTGAGTTGTACAACACCACCAAGTTCCTCAACCCCACCAACAATCATGATAACGGAAAACCCCAAATGTACATTTCATCTCATTAAATACTCCAAAAGTAATCAAAAAGAAAAAGAAAGACCAGGATGCTAGAGGCGGAAGAGTAGAAAATCTTTAAAAAAGAAAAAAACATAAGCACAAACATACAAATATTCAATCTTTCAAGTCACATTTTAGAGTGAAAATAGCGCAAGAGAAGTAAAAATGAATTTACCATACTGACATCAAATATTATCATCGATGTATCACTAATATCTTTTTAATCTGGAAATGCAGCATTGAAATGGTCTCTGAGTCTGGAGAATCTGAACAACAACATAATTAGTGTCTTACATTTCCAGCCAATATTACTTCGGATAAGATTACCTTTTTAGATCTTGAAGTTGAAGTCATCCATGTAAAGGATTTACTAATTGCAAAAATTCCATTTAAGTGCAGAGATGGAAGTAGTTATTTTATTTTGACATTACCCACTATCACAAATTAAAATGCAATATACCTCATGGTCAGTAAGGAATAACGGAGGGAACCGAACTAAGAGGAAAGATTATGTTTTACAATATCATGTCATAAGAAAATGAATTAGAGAGACGTGATCCTATGAAACTCAGTCAGTCTTTGAGAAAAAAAATAGGTGACTGGAATGCATGAAATTTAAGAGAAATAGAAGCAAAATAAGGAAATGGAGTACACTAAAAAGAATATTAACTTCGAAAAGACATGCATGCATACATATATATCAGATTGATATCATATATATCATACCTTCTATCTGCAATTTTTTTTACGTGTGTTTTTTTAGGCTCCACATAGAAAACAAGAGAGAAAAAAAAAGAACCAAAACCGCACAGATCAGCATCATCTTTAGATGCACAGCAGGTGCAGTTTTCATGAAGTCACATCCACTTTCCTTGGACAGTTAAACACAGAATATCTGTGCAAAAAAGCAGCAGAAAAAAACACAGCATCTGAACACGGTTTAAGTTTCCAAGCGAAGTGGATGTAATTCCATGAAATCTATGCCCCACTGTGGTCTAAAGATGCTGCTGTACTCTGGGGTTTGGGGTTTTTTCTCTATAGGATGTGCAGCCTTAAAAAAAAACACCATTGCATTTTAACCCCTTCATGACCGTGGGATTTTTCATTTTTCCGTTTTCGTTTTTCACTCCCCTCCTTCCCAGAGCCATAACTTATTTATTTTTCCGTCAATTTGGCCATGTGATGGCTTATTTTTTGCAGGACGAGTTGTACTTTTGAATGACACCATTGGTTTTACCATGGCATGTACTAGAAAACGGGAAAAAAATTCCAAGTGCGGTGAAATTGCAAAAAAAGTGCAATCCCACACTTGTTTTTCTTTGTTTTTTTTGCTAGGTTCACTAAATGCTAAAACTGACCTGCCATTATGATTCTCCAGGTCAGTACGAGTTCATAGACACCTAACATGACTAGATTATGTTTTACCTAAGTGGTGAAAAAAAATTCCAAACTTTGCAAAAAAATAAATAAATAAAATTGCGCCATTTTCCGATACTCGTAGCGTCTCCATTTTTCATGATCTGGGGTCGGTTGAGGGCTTATTTTTTGCGTGCCGAGACGGCGTTTTTAATTATACCAATTTGGTGCAGATGCGTTCTTTTGATCACCCGTTATTGCATTTTAATGCAAATCGCGGCGACCAAAAAAACGTAATTCTGGCGTTTCAATTTTTTTTCTCGTTACGCCGTTTTGCGATCAGGTTAATGCTTTTTTTTTATTGATAGATCGGGCGATTCTGAATGCGGCGATACCAAATATGTGTAGGTTTGATTATTTTTTTATTGATTTATTTTGATTGGGGCGAAAGGGGGGTGATTTAAACTTTTATATTTTTTTTTATTTTTTTCATTTTTTTTTTACTTTTTTTTTTAAACTTTTAACATGCTTCTATAGCCTCCATGGGAGGCTAGAAGCAGGCACAGCCCGATCGGCTCTGCTACATAACAGCGATCATCAGATCGCTGTTATGTAGCTAAAATGCAGGTGTGCTGTGAGCGCCGACCACAGGGTGGCGCTCACAGCCACCGGCGATCAGTAACCATAGAGGTCTCAAGGACCTCTATGGTTACAATATACAAGCATCGCCGACCCCCGATCATGTGACGGGGGTCGGCGATGCGCTCATTTCCGGCCGCCCGGCCGGATGCGGTAGTTAAATGCCGCTGTCTGCGTTTGACAGCGAAATTTAACTAGTTAATAGCGGCGGGTGATCGCGATTTCACGCGCCGCTATTGCGTGCACATGTCAGCTGTAAAAAACAGCTGACATGTCGCGACTTTGATGTGCGCTCACCGCCGGAGCGCACATCAAAGCAGGGGACCCGACATCGGACGGGATAGTACGTCCGATGTCGGGAAGGGGTTAATCGCAGAATCAAAGCTTTTCTGTATTATTAAAAAGCATTAAAAATGCAGATTCACATATGCATCAAAAAGCGCATCAAGTAAAGAGGAAACACGCATAAAAGAAATGCAGCAAACACTCAATAATCAAAAAGTTTGTTATTGCATTTTGTGCTGCTGACACCTGCAGAACACTTGTAGAATACAGCAGTTGAAAAAATGAACATTTGCGGTATGTGTGAACATGGCTTTAGCATTACACTTTTTTAATTTTTTTCTCTACTTTGATAGGGCGTTGATCCAGGGAACTAGTCTGATTGCCGTATGTGGGGTCGGGAAGGAATTTTTTTCCCCATGGTGGAGCTTACTCTTACCACATGGGTTTTTTTTGCCTTCCCCTGGATCAACATGTTAGGGCATGTTAGGTTAGGCTATGGGTTGAACTAGATGGACTTAAAGTCTTCCTTCAACCTTAATAACTATGTTACTATGTTACTAAACCCATAAAAAATGTATCAATCATGCTATTTTTGTCTGGATCCAGTGGTCGGCGCTCATAGCAAGTCAGTAATTCAGCTACATAGAGGCAAACTGATCATCGCCCCTATGTAGCAGAGCCGATCTGGTTGTGGCAGCTTCTAGTCTCCTATGGAGACTATTGAAGCATTCCAAAAGTTAAAGAAAAATGTTTTTAAAAATATAAAAAAAATAAAAGTTCAAATCACCCCCCTTTTGCCCCATTCAAAATAAAACAATAAAAAAAAATCTAACCTACACATATTTGGTATCTCCGCGTTCAGAAGTGCCCAATCTATCAATAAAAAAAGGATTAACCTGATCGCTTAACGGCGTAGCAATAAAAAAGTAGAAATGTCAGAATTACATTTTTTTCGGTCACCGCGACATTGCATTAAAATGCAATAACGGGCGATCAAAAGAACATATCTGCACCAAAATGGTATCATTAAAAATGTCTGCTTGGTGTGCAAAAAAATAAGCCCTCACCTAACCCACGATAACAAAAAATGGAGACGCTACAGGTATCGGAAAATGGCACAATTTTATTTATTTTTTTAGCAAAGTTTGGACATTTTTTTCACCACTTAGACACCAAACATGTCTAGGTTATTTTTTATCTATGAACTTGTAATGACCTGGAGAATAATAATGGCAGGTCAGTTTTAGAAATTATTGAACTGAGCAAAAATGCCAAACAAAAAACAAGTGTGGGATTGCACTTTTTTTGCAATTTCACCGCATTTAGAATTTTTTGTTCCTGTTTTCTAGCACATGACATGGTAAAACCAATGGTGTTATTCAAAAGTACAACTTGCCCCGCAAAATATAAGCCCTCACATGGCCATATTGACAGAAAAATAAAAAAGTTATGGCTCTGAGAAGGAGGGGAGCGAAAAACGAAAAGGCAAAACTGAAAAAAGTTCCTGTCGTGCAGGGGTTTAACTGTGACTACAGGATTCTATGAAAAAGAGAATCAAGTTGTTGATGCCAGGCCATTTATTCCTTCAAGAAAGAAGCTGATGGCAGTACCTTCATTTTATGTTCAATACTATTTAAGAGGCATAAAATGGAAATTTGTAGAAGATAAAATATCATATATAGGATTTGTGTGTGTATATATATTATTATTATTTATATAGCACCATTAATTCCATGGTGCTGTACATGAGAAAGGGGTTACATACAAAGTTATAGATTTTTTTTACAGTAAACGAATTTACAATCACAGACTAGTACAGAGGGGAGAGGACCCTGTCCTTGCGGACTTACATTCTATGGGATAATGGGGAAGAGACAGAAGGTCAGGGGTGCGGCAGCTCTGGTGGTGGTGAGGCGGCAGCTCTGGTGGTGGTGAGGCGGCAGCTCGGGTGGTGGTGAGGCGGTGGAATGGTTATTGCAGGCTGTAGGCTTTCCTGAAGAGATGGGTTTTCAGGTTCCGTCTGAAGGATCCGAGTGTGGTGGATAATCGGACGTGTTGAGGCGTGGAATTCCAGAGGATGGGGGATATTTGGGAGAAATCTTGGAGGCGGTGGTGTGAGGAATGAATAAGTGTGGAGGAGAGTAGGAGGTCTTGGGAGGATCGAAGATTACGTGAGGGAAGATATTGGGAGATTAGTTCAAAGATATAGGAAGGGGACATGTTGTGGATGGCTTTGTAGATCAGTGTAAGTAGTTTGAACTGGATTCGTTGGGGAATTGGGAGCCAGTGGAGGGATTTGCAGAGGGGAGAAGCAGGGGAGTAGTGAGGAGAGAGGTGAATTATCCGGGCAGCAGAGTTGAGGACAGACTGGAGTGGTGCAAGAGAGTTAGCGGGGAGATGATGAGGGCAATAATCGAGGCGGAAGATGATGAGGGCATGCTCAAGAGTTTTGGTAGATTGTGGGATGAGGAAGGGACGGATTCTGGCAATATTTTTGAGTTGGAGGCGACAGGAGGTCGCAAAAGGATTTCAGCAGATTTCAGGTGCGGGAGAGAGTGTGATGTCATTTACCATAATAGATAGATCAGGTATGCGCTGATATTAGCGCATTTTACAGCACAATTGGTGGTCTTGAATCCACCTCCATGTAGCTACATAGTGGGCCCCAAGAATTACCCCATCCGGTGGGCCCAAGGTGCTCCAGTCCGACGCTGATGGGACATCTCACTCACCGGACACTAAAACAGTCTCTGGTCACCACTGACAGCCGGCGGACACCACTGGCAGCCAACAGATACCATGGATAGCAGGCGGTCACCACAGACAGCAGGCAGTTACCACAGACAGTGGGCGGTAACCACAGGCAGCAGGCGGTCACCACAGACAGCAGGCACTCACCACAGACAGCGGGCGGTCATCAGACAGTCGGTGGACGCAATAGATAGCCAGTGGACTCCACAGACAGCCAGTGGACACCACTGACAGCCAGCAGACACCACTGACAGCTGGTGGACACCACTGACAGCTGGCAGACACCACTGACAGCCGTGGATACCACGGACAGCCAGCAGACACCATGGACAGTGGGCAGTCACCACAGACAGCGGGCGGTCACCACAGACAATTGGCAGACACCACAGACAGCCGGTGGTCCCCACAAACAGCCAGTGGTCCCCATATATATAAATATTTTTTAAGTGTCTAACACATAAATGGCTAAAACGTATATTTCTTTCCTGTTTTGCCTTTCACATTATGCCCGCCACTGATGCCTAGGTGTAATTACTTTGCATAGTCTGTGAATCAACAGTCAATCAAAGTTCATTGCAAATAGAAAAAGAATAATTGAGAAAATGGAGAACTCAGTAGGTATTTCCAGAGCCCAATATCCAATTATTGTGGTTTTGTTTGCCTACAAGCACAGTTTGATGACGCAGTGCACAGTTTTTCCATTGTTTCTGCGTTTTTCAGAGGCTGTGTATTCTGATATATAAATGAATCCGTTTTATATAACAGCTTTTGTTCGGAGTTGGGAGCTTGGGAGTAGACAATTTTGCACGGTGTGTCACGCAGAGAGCCTGTAACTAACACAATAGTAATAAAATGAACATAGAAGTGTGCAGGTATAGGACAGATAAGAAACGTATAATAACATGCTTCTTGCATTAAGCCCACATGTCACAGGGTGCTTCATTTCGTCTTTATTTGCCGTAGTCCACATCACCAGGTCATAAGTTACCAGTCATATTTATGTTCTTTGCCCCCACACAGATGTGCACATTTGCACTCATGTACATCTTGGAACATGAATATCTGTATACGTAACCCCATATTGATGTGACTAAGAGTAGGGTGGGGTGTATGCCGCTACAAGGTAACTCTGATGGGGGCTTACCGTCCTTTGCAAAAATTGATCAACCATGTTGAAATCCAACATCTGATCCTTCATTCCCCCAACATCTGCCTTCAGGATAAAGGTGGGACACTCTCATACAGTGCAGGTTAGTCTTTCTCTTTCTCAGTGTAGTGTTTCTCTAATACATGGTTGTACTGTGGAAACATCAAAGTTAATGTAAAGCACCATAAATGCTAAAGATGTGAAGGAGAAAACAAATAAGAACAAAAATTTAAGAGCATAAACCAAGGTAAGCAGAGGTATTGTAGAAGTGATCTCTAAACTGATAGAGTGACATGTAAATGTCTTGTCCCATATTCAAGAAAATCTGTCAGCAAAAAATTGTATTTACCTGCAGCCGTAGTGCTAGTCTGCGGGTAAATACCATTTTAAATATTTGTAGCTTACTAATTACAAGTGCAGCTGCTGGGAGAAAATGAGGTTTTATTCTACCTGCAGCTGCTTACATCTCTTCATCGCCCACTACACAGTGAGTGCATTGTAATCAAGTCAACCACTGACCTCCTGCTCTGCACACACACTACAGAGCTGGTTGTCAGACACGGAGTGTATGGCATTATTACAGAGGACAACACTGTGTTCTGAACGCTGGTTGTTTACAGACATGGCGGCTATAAGGAGAATGTAACTTTATTTTGTAGAGTCTGCAAAAACGGCTAAATTAAAAAAAAAAATAATATGCTGTTGTGTTGATCGATTGGAGTCATTCACATGTTTGACTTTATGACATAAAGAACAAATTATAAAAGTTCTACCTAATTTAAAAATTTGGAGGTAGATCCCCGCATTTTACAGGACTCTGGTTATTCTTTGTTATATAAGTTTCAGTTTGAAATAACACAAATAACTTGGACAGTTCTTAATTTTAGTTTGGTCTCTTCATTTATGGAACACCTTCACAGAGACACATATGATATGAATTTTATCACTATTCTGTTTTGGAATGCTGTGATTTACATGGCTAATGTCAATACTGGGATGATAGAGGCCGTCACTACTCATCATGCAAAAGGATTTATTTACAGGTTGTCTATCAAGTCAGATGAATGGTTAATGGAGATGATATTCCTTGTATTTGGTATTGATATCGATCCTGTAAATGTTATACGGTGTATTATATGTAGAGATGTATAACATTTACAGGACTGTTGTGAATTTGGATTCTGGGCTCCCCCGGTGGCCGCTTGTGGAATTGGACTTGTCATCCTCTTTCCTGTTTCACCTGATTCCATCAGTAGTGGGTGTCGCTATTTAAGCTCATTTCTCTGGTGGTTTCTTGCCGGTCAACAATGTTATCTGATGCCTCTCAGTGCTTGTTCCTGCTTCTAGACAACTACTGATAAGTTGGACTTTTGTCCATGTTTTGTTTTGCCTATTTGTTCCAGTTCGCAGCTGAAGTTTTGTTACTGTGTCTGGAAAGCTCTCGTCGATCAGGGATTGCTACTCTGGCGTTATGAGTTAATGCCAGAGTTTAAGGTAATCTCTGGATGGTGTTTTGTTAGTATTTTTCTGCTGACCATGAAAGTATACTATCTGTCTTCTGCTATCTAGTAAGCGGACCTCAAATTTGCTAAGACTATTTTCCTGCTGCGTTTGTTGTTTCATCTGAACTCACCGTCATTATATGTGGGGGGCTACTGTCTTCTTTGGAATATTTCTCTAGAGGTGAGCCAGGTCTTATATTTCCCTCTGCTAGCTATTTAGGTCTTAGGCCAGAGCTGGGCATCTAGCGATAAATAGGAAATGCTACCTGGCTATTTCTAGTTGCGCGGCAGGCTTAGTTCATGGTCAGTATAGTTCCATCTTCCGAGAGCTTGTCCCTCTATAGGCTTGCTATGATCTCTGCCTGCAGAGATCATGACAGTTTGACCGGCCCGTTAAGTGTTAAAGACCCAGGTTGAGAAAGGAGAGTTATAAGAAGTCTGCTGGAATTTTTTTTTTTTTTTTTTCCTCCAGTCTGCCTTGCTGCAGTCTTTTTTCTCTCTCTCCTCCTAATCTCTGTATGCTCTGTGTGCACCTGACAATAATGGATCTCCAGAATGTAACTGCGGGTTTGAATAATCTCATTGCCAGCAGGGGATCCTGCGTTACGCGATGTGGATGCGTTTTTTCTGGCCTTGGGCTTGCTTTATGAGGAACCTCATTTGGAACTTCAGGCAGAAAAAACTTTGATGGCACTATCTCAGGGGCAAGACGAAGCTGAAGTTTTCTGCCAAAAATTCCGTAAATGGTCTGTGCTTACTCAGTGGAATGAGTGCGCCTTGGCGGCAACTTTCAGAGAAGGTCTCTCTGATTCCGTTAAGGATGTTATGGTGGGGTTCCCTTTGCCTGCAGGTCTGAATGAGTCCATGACAATGGCTATTCAGATTGATAGGCGTCTGCGGGAGCGCAAACCGATGCACCATCTGGCGGTGTCTATGGAAAAGACGCCAGAAAGTATGCAGTGTGATAGAATTCTGTCCAGGAGCGAGCGACAGAATTTTAGACGGAAGAATGGATTGTGTTTCTATTGTGGGGATTCTACTCATGTTATATCGGCATGCTCTAGGCGTACAAAGAAGCTTGATAAGTCTGTTTCCATTGGCACCATTCAGTCTAAGTTTATTTTGTCTGTAACCCTGATTTGCTCTTTGTCATCCATTGCCACGGACGCCTATGTTGACTCTGGCGCCGCTCTGAGTCTTATGGATTGGTCCTTTGCCAATCGTTGTGGTTTTGATTTAGAGCCTTTGGAGACTCTTATTCCTCTGAAGGGGATTGACTCCACCCCATTGGCTAATAATAAACCACAATACTGGACACAAGTAACCATGCGTATCAATCCGGATCACCAGGAGATTATTCGTTTCCTGGTGCTGTATAATTTACATGACGATTTGGTACTGGGATTGCCATGGTTGCAGTCTCACAACCCAGTCCTGGACTGGAGAGCTATGTCTGTGTTGAGCTGGGGATGTAAGGGTATTCATGGGGACGTACCTTTGGTTTCTATTTCGTCGTCCATTCCCTCTGAAGTCCCTGAGTTCCTCTCTGATTATCAAGATGTCTTTGACGAACCCAAGCTTGGGTCGTTACCTCCGCACCGTGAGTGCGATTGTGCCATAGATTTGATACCGGGTTGTAAATATCCAAAGGGTCGTTTGTTTAATTTGTCTGTGCCGGAACATGCTGCTATGCGGGAATATATAAAGGAGTCTTTGGAAAAGGGACATATTCGTCCATCTTCTTCTCCCTTGGGAGCTGGGTTTTTCTTTGTCTCAAAAAAAGACGGCTCTTTGAGACCATGTATTGATTATCGGCTTCTGAATAAGATCACTGTTAAGTATCAATACCCATTGCCATTGCTTACTGATTTGTTTGCTCGTATAGAGGGTGCTAAGTGGTTCTCTAAAATTGATCTTCGTGGGGCGTATAATTTGGTGCGGATCAGGCAGGGGGATGAGTGGAAGACCGCATTTAATACGCCCGAGGGCCACTTTGAGTATTTGGTCATGCCTTTTGGTCTTTCTAATGCCCCTTCAGTTTTCCAGTCTTTTATGCATGATATTTTCCGCGATTTTCTGGATAAATTTATGATAATATATCTGGATGATATTCTGATTTTTTCTGATGACTGGGACTCTCATGTCCAGCAGGTCAGGAGAGTTTTTCAGGTTCTGCGGTCTAATTCTTTATGTGTGAAGGGGTCTAAGTGCGTTTTTGGGGTCCAGAAAATTTCCTTTTTGGGGTATATTTTTTCTCCCTCTTCCATTGAGATGGATCCCGTCAAGGTGCAAGCTATTTGTGACTGGACTCAGCCCTCCTCTCTTAAGGGTCTTCAGAGATTTTTGGGCTTTGCCAACTTTTACCGCCGATTTATTGCTGGTTTTTCGGATGTCGTTAAACCACTGACTGATTTGACCAGACAAGGCGCTGATGTTGCTAATTGGTCCCCTCATGCTGTAGAGGCCTTTCAGGAGCTTAAGCGCCGTTTTGCCTCTGCCCCTGTGTTGCGTCAGCCTGATGTGAATCTGCCTTTTCAGGTTGAGGTTGACGCTTCGGAGATCGGAGCTGGGGCAGTGTTGTCGCAGAAAGGTTCCGACTGCTCCGTCATTAGGCCTTGTGCCTTCTTTTCTCGCAAATTTTCGCCCGCAGAGCGGAATTATGATGTTGGGAATCGGGAGCTTTTGGCCATGAAGTGGGCGTTTGAGGAGTGGCGCCATTGGCTCGAGGGGGCTAGGCATCAGGTGGTGGTATTGACTGACCACAAAAATTTGATTTATCTTGAGACTGCCAGACGCCTGAATCCTAGACAGGCGCGCTGGTCTTTATTTTTTTCTCGCTTTAATTTTGTGGTGTCATACCTACCGGGTTCTAAGAATGTTAAGGCAGATGCCCTTTCTAGGAGTTTTGACCCGGACTCTCCTGGTAATTCTGAACCCACAGGTATCCTTAGGGAGGGAGTAATTTTGTCGGCCGTTTCTCCTGATCTGCGGCAGTCCTTGCAAGAGTTTCAGGCGGATAGACCGGATCGTTGTCCGCCTGATAGACTGTTTGTTCCGGATGATTGGACCAGCAGAGTCATCTCTGAGGTACATTCTTCTGCATTGGCAGGTCATCCCGGAATTTTTGGTACCAGGGATTTGGTGGCAAGATCCTTCTGGTGGCCTTCTCTGTCACGAGATGTGCGAGTCTTTGTGCAGTCATGTGACGTTTGTGCTCGGGCCAAGTCTTGTAGTTCTCGGGCTAGCGGACTGCTGTTGCCCTTGCCTATTCCTAAGAGGCCTTGGACACACATCTCGATGGATTTTATTTCAGATCTGCCTGTTTCCCAGAAGATGTCTGTCATCTGGGTGGTCTGTGACCGTTTCTCTAAAATGGTCCATTTGGTTCCTCTGCCCAAGTTGCCTTCTTCTTCTGAGTTGGTTCCTCTGTTTTTTCAGAATGTTGTCCGATTGCACGGTATTCCTGAGAATATTGTTTCTGACAGAGGTACCCAATTTGTGTCTAGATTTTGGCGGGCATTCTGTGCTAGGATGGGCATAGATTTGTCTTTTTCATCTGCTTTTCACCCTCAGACTAATGGCCAGACCGAGCGGACTAATCAGACCCTTGAGACATATCTGAGGTGTTTTGTCTCTGCTGACCAGGATGATTGGGTTGCTTTTTTGCCATTGGCAGAGTTCGCCCTCAATAATCGGGCCAGTTCTTCCACCTTGGTGTCCCCGTTTTTCTGTAATTCGGGGTTTCACCCTCGATTTTCCTCCGGTCAGGTGGAATCCTCGGATTGTCCTGGAGTGGATGCGGTGGTGGAGAGATTGCATCACATCTGGGGGCAGGTTATGGACAATTTGAAGTTGTCTCAGGAGAAGACTCAGCGTTTTGCCAACCGTCATCGTCGTGTTGGTTCTCGGCTTTGTGTTGGAGATTTAGTGTGGCTGTCTTCTCGTTTTGTCCCTATGAGGGTCTCTTCTCCTAAGTTTAAACCTCGGTTCATCGGCCCTTATAGAATATTGGAGATTCTTAATCCTGTTTCTTTCCGTTTGGACCTCCCTGCGTCCTTTTCCATTCATAACGTTTTTCATCGGTCGTTATTGCGCAGGTATGAGGTACCTGTTGTACCTTCTGTTGAGCCTCCTGCTCCGGTGTTGGTTGAGGGTGAGTTGGAGTACGTTGTGGAGAAAATTTTGGACTCTCGTGTTTCCAGACGGAAACTCCAGTATCTGGTCAACTGGAAGGGTTACGGCCAGGAGGATAATTCTTGGGTCAATGCATCTGATGTTCATGCTTCTGATCTTGTTCGTGCCTTCCATAGAGCTCATCCTGGTCGCCCTGGTGGATCTGGTGAGGGTTCGGTGCCCCCTCCTTGAGGGGGGGGTACTGTTGTGAATTTGGATTCTGGGCTCCCCCGGTGGCCGCTTGTGGAATTGGACTTGTCATCCTCTTTCCTGTTTCACCTGATTCCATCAGTAGTGGGTGTCGCTATTTAAGCTCATTTCTCTGGTGGTTTCTTGCCGGTCAACAATGTTATCTGATGCCTCTCAGTGCTTGTTCCTGCTTCTAGACAACTACTGATAAGTTGGACTTTTGTCCATGTTTTGTTTTGCCTATTTGTTCCAGTTCGCAGCTGAAGTTTTGTTACTGTGTCTGGAAAGCTCTCGTCGATCAGGGATTGCTACTCTGGCGTTATGAGTTAATGCCAGAGTTTAAGGTAATCTCTGGATGGTGTTTTGTTAGTATTTTTCTGCTGACCATGAAAGTATACTATCTGTCTTCTGCTATCTAGTAAGCGGACCTCAAATTTGCTAAGACTATTTTCCTGCTGCGTTTGTTGTTTCATCTGAACTCACCGTCATTATATGTGGGGGGCTACTGTCTTCTTTGGAATATTTCTCTAGAGGTGAGCCAGGTCTTATATTTCCCTCTGCTAGCTATTTAGGTCTTAGGCCAGAGCTGGGCATCTAGCGATAAATAGGAAATGCTACCTGGCTATTTCTAGTTGCGCGGCAGGCTTAGTTCATGGTCAGTATAGTTCCATCTTCCGAGAGCTTGTCCCTCTATAGGCTTGCTATGATCTCTGCCTGCAGAGATCATGACACAGGACTGAATGAATACAGTGCTTTGTGAAAGTATTCGGCCCCCTGGAACTTTTCAACCTTTTGCCACATATCATGCTTCAAACATAAAGATACCAAATGTAAATTTTTGGTGAAGAATCAACAAGTGGAACAGAATTGTGAAGTTGAACAAAATTTATTGGTTATTTTACATTTTTGTGGAAATTCAAAAACTGAAAAGTGGGGCGTGCAATATTATTCGGCCCCTTTACTTTCAGTGCAGCCCACTCCAGAAGTTTATTGTGGATCTCTGAATGATCCAATGTTGTCCTAAATGCCTAATGAGGATAAATATAATCCACCTGTGTGTAATCAAGTCTCCGTATAAATGCACCTGCTTTGTAATAGTCTCAGGGTTCTGTTTGAAGCACAGAGATCATCATAAAGACCAAGGAACACAACAGGCAGGTCCGTGATACTGTTGTGGAGAAGTTTAAAGCTGGATTTGGATACAAAATGATTTCCAAAATTTAAACATCCCAAGGAGCACTGTGCAAGCGATCATATTGAAATGGAAGGAGTATCATACCACTGCAAATCTACCAAGACCCGGCCGTCCCTCTAAACTTTCATCTCAAACAAGGAGAAGACTGATCAGAGATGCAGCCAAGAGGCCCATGATCACTCTGGATGAACTGCAGAGATCTACAGCTGAGGTGGGACAGTCTGTCCATAGGACAACAATCAGTCGTACACTGCACAAATCTGGTCTTTATGGAAGAGTAGCAAGAACAAAGCCATTTCTCAAAGATATCCATAAAAAGTGTTGTCTAAAGTTTGCAACAAGCCACCTGAGAGACACATCAAACATGTTGAAGAAGGTGCTCTGGTCAGATGAAACCAAAATCGAACTTTTTGGCAACAATGCCAAACGATATGTTTGGCGCAAAGGCAACACAGCTCATCACCCTGAACACACCATCCCCACTGTCAAACATGGTGGTGGCAGCATCATGGTTTGGGCCTGCTTTCCTTCTGCAGGGACAGGGAAGATGGTTAAAATTGATGGCAAGATGGATGGAGCCAAATACAGGACCATTCTTGAAGAAAACCTGTTGGAGTCTGCAAAAGACTTGAGACTGGGACGGAGATTTGTCTTCCAACAAGACAATGATCCCAAACATAAAGCAAAATCGACAATGGAATGGTTCACAAATAAACGTATCCAGGTGTTAGAATGGCCAAGTCAAAGTCCAGACCTCAATCCAATGGAGAATCTGTGGAAAGAGCTGAAAACTGCTGTTCACAAACAATCTCCATCAAACCTCACTGAGCTCGAGCTGTTTGCTAAGGAAGAATGGGCAAGAATTTCAGTCTCTCGATGTACAAAACTGATAGAAACATACCCCAAGCGACTCGCAGCTGTAATCTGTCATGATTCTCAATGGCGAGAGAACATAGCCCAGCATATATGAGAACTAGCTCTTGGAAGATGGAAACTATACTGACCATGAACTAAACCTGCCGCACAACTAGAAGTGGCCGGGTAGCATGCCTACGTTTTTTAACCCTAGATGCCCAGCGCCAGCCGGAGAACTACCTAATCCTAGCAGAGGAAAAGACAGTCCTGGCTCACCTCTAGAGAAATTTTCCCAAAAGGCAGACAGAGGCCCCCACATATATTGGCGGTGATTTTAGATGAAATGACAAATGTAGTATGAAAATAGGTTTAGCAAAATCGAGGTCCGCTTTCTAGATAGCAGGAAGACAGAAAGGACACTTTCATGGTCAGCAGAAAACCCTATCAAAACACCATCCAGAAATTCCTTTAAGACTCTAGCATTAACTCATAACACCAGAGTGGCAATTTCCGATCACAAGAGCTTTCCAGACACAGTAACGAAACAGCAGCTGTGAACAGGAACAAAATGCAAAAACACACAAGGACAAAAGTCCAACTTAGCTGGGAGTTGTCTAGTAGCAGGAACAAGCACAGAAGGCTTCTGATTACATTGTAGACCGGCAAGAAACTGACAGAGGAGCAAGGTTATATAGCGACTCCCACATCCTGATAGGAGCAGGTGAACAGAGGGGATGATGCACACAAGTTCAATTCCACAAGTGGCCACCGGGGGAGCCCAGAATCCAATTTCACAACAGTACCCCCCCCTCAAGGAGGGGGCACCGAACCCTCACCAGAACCACCAGGGCGATCAGGATGAGCCCTATGAAAGGCACGGACAAGATCGGAGGCATGAACATCAGAGGCAGTGACCCAAGAATTATCCTCCTGACCGTATCCCTTCCATTTGACCAGATACTGGAGTCTCCGTCTGGAAACACGAGAGTCTAAGATCTTTTCCACAACGTACTCCAACTCACCCTCAACCAACACCGGAGCAGGAGGCTCAACGGAAGGCACAACCGGTACCTCATACCTGCGCAACAATGACCGATGAAAAACATTATGAATCGAAAAGGATGCAGGGAGGTCCAAACGGAAGGACACAGGGTTAAGAATCTCCAATATCTTGTACGGGCCGATGAACCGAGGCTTAAACTTAGGAGAAGAAACCCTCATAGGGACAAAACGAGAAGACAACCACACCAAGTCCCCAACACAAAGCCGAGGACCAACACGACGACGGCGGTTGGCAAAAAGCTGAGTCTTCTCCTGGGACAACTTCAAATTGTCCACCACCTGCCCCCAAATCTGATGCAACCTCTCCACCACAGCATCCACTCCAGGACAATCCGAAGATTCCACTTGACCGGAGGAAAATCGAGGATGAAACCCCAAATTACAGAAAAACGGGGACACCAAGGTGGCAGAGCTGGCCCGATTATTGAGGGCGAACTCCGCCAAAGGCAAAAAAGCAACCCAATCATCCTGATCCGCAGACACAAAACACCTCAAATATGTCTCCAAGGTCTGATTAGTCCGCTCGGTCTGGCCATTAGTCTGAGGATGGAAAGCAGACGAAAAAGACAAATCTATGCCCATCCTAGCACAGAATGCCCGCCAAAATCTAGACACGAATTGGGTCCCTCTGTCAGAAACGATATTCTCAGGAATACCATGCAAACGAACAACATTTTGAAAAAACAGAGGAACCAACTCGGAAGAAGAAGGCAACTTAGGCAAGGGAACCAGATGGACCATCTTAGAGAAACGGTCACACACCACCCAGATGACAGACATCTTCTGAGAAACAGGCAGATCCGAAATAAAATCCATCGAGATGTGCGTCCAAGGCCTCTTCGGGATAGGCAAGGGCAACAACAATCCACTAGCCCGAGAACAACAAGGCTTGGCCCGAGCACAAACGTCACAAGACTGCACAAAGCCTCGCACATCTCGTGACAGGGAAGGCCACCAGAAGGACCTTGCCACCAAATCCCTGGTACCAAAGATTCCAGGATGACCTGCCAACGCAGAAGAATGAACCTCAGAGATGACTCTACTGGTCCAATTATCAGGAACAAACAGTCTACCAGGTGGGCAATGATCAGGTCTATCCGCCTGAAACTCCTGCAAGGCCCGCCGCAGGTCTGGAGAAACGGCAGACAATATCACTCCATCTTTAAGGATACCTGTGGGCTCAGAATTACCAGGGGAGTCAGGCTCAAAACTCCTAGAAAGGGCATCCGCCTTAACATTCTTAGAACCCGGTAGGTACGACACCACAAAATTAAACCGAGAGAAAAACAACGACCAGCGCGCCTGTCTAGGATTCAGGCGCCTGGCAGACTCAAGGTAAATTAAATTTTTGTGGTCAGTCAATACCACCACCTGATGTCTGGCCCCCTCAAGCCAGTGACGCCACTCCTCAAAAGCCCACTTCATGGCCAAAAGCTCCCGATTCCCAATATCATAATTCCGCTCGGCGGGCGAAAATTTACGGGAAAAAAAAGCACAAGGTCTCATCACGGAGCAGTCGGAACTTCTCTGCGACAACACCGCCCCAGCTCCGATTTCAGAAGCGTCGACCTCAACCTGAAAAGGAAGAGCAACATCAGGCTGACGCAACACTGGGGCGGAAGAAAAGCGGCGCTTGAGCTCCCGAAAGGCCTCCACAGCATCAGGGGACCAATCAGCAACATCAGCACCCTTCTTAGTCAAATCAGTCAATGGTTTTACAACATCAGAAAAACCAGCAATAAATCGACGATAAAAGTTAGCAAAGCCCAAAAATTTCTGAAGACTCTTAAGAGAAGAGGGTTGCGTCCAATCACCAATAGCCTGAACCTTGACAGGATCCATCTCGATGGAAGAGGGGGAAAAAATGTATCCCAAGAAAGAAATCTTTTGAACCCCAAAAACACACTTAGAACCCTTCACACACAAGGAATTAGACCGCAAAACCTGAAAAACCCTCCTGACCTGCTGGACATGAGAGTCCCAGTCATCCGAAAAAATCAGAATATCATCCAGATACACAATCATAAATTTATCCAAATAATCGCGGAAAATGTCATGCATAAAGGACTGGAAGACTGAAGGGGCATTTGAAAGACCAAAAGGCATCACCAAATACTCAAAATGGCCCTCGGGCGTATTAAATGCGGTTTTCCACTCATCCCCCTGCTTGATTCGCACCAAATTATACGCCCCACGGAGATCAATCTTAGAGAACCACTTGGCCCCCTTTATACGAGCAAACAAATCAGTAAGCAGTGGTAACGGATATTGATATTTAACCGTGATTTTATTCAAAAGTCGATAATCAATACACGGCCTCAAAGAGCCATCTTTCTTAGACACAAAGAAAAAACCGGCTCCTAAGGGAGATGACGAAGGACGAATATGTCCCTTTTCCAAGGACTCCTTTATATATTCTCGCATAGCAGCGTGTTCAGGCACAGACAGATTAAATAAACGACCCTTAGGGTATTTACTACCCGGAATCAAGTCTATGGCACAATCGCACTCCCGGTGCGGAGGTAGTGAACCAACCTTGGGTTCTTCAAAAACGTCACGAAAGTCAGACAAGAATTCAGGAATCTCAGAGGGAATAGATGATGAAATGGAAACCAAAGGTACGTCCCCATGAGTTCCTTTACATCCCCAGCTTAACACAGACATAGCTCTCCAGTCGAGGACTGGGTTATGAGATTGCAGCCATGGCAATCCCAGCACCAAAACATCATGTAGATTATACAGCACCAGAAAGCGAATAACCTCCTGGTGATCCGGATTAACACGCATAGTCACTTGTGTCCAGTATTGTGGTTTATTACTAGCCAATGGGGTGAAGTCAATCCCTTTCAGAGGTATCGGAGCCTCCAGTGGCTCCAAATCATACCCACAGCGTTTGGCAAAGGACCAATCCATAAGACTCAAAGCAGCGCCAGAGTCGACATAGGCGTCCGCGGTAATAGATGGCAAAGAACAAATCAGGGTCACAGATAGAATAAACTTAGACTGTAAAGTGCTAATTGAAACAGACTTGTCAGGCTTCTTAGTACGCTTAAAGCATGCTGATATAACATGAGTTGAATCACCACAATAGAAGCACAACCCATTTTTTCGTCTAAAATTCTGCCGCTCGCTTCTGGACAGAATTCTATCACATTGCATATTTTCTGGCGTTTTCTCAGTAGACACCGCCAAATGGTGCACAGGTTTGCGCTCCCGCAGACGCCTATCGATCTGAATAGCCATCGTCATGGACTCATTCAGACTCGCAGGCACAGGGAACCCCACCATAACATCCCTAATGGCATCAGAGAGACCTTCTCTGAAAATCGCCGCCAGGGCGCACTCATTCCACTGAGTAAGCACAGACCATTTGCGGAATTTTTGGCAGTATATTTCAGCTTCATCTTGCCCCTGAGACAAGGACATCAAGGCCTTTTCCGCCTGAAGCTCTAAATGAGGTTCCTCATAAAGCAACCCCAAGGCCAGAAAAAACGCATCCACATTGAGCAACGCAGGATCCCCTGGTGCCAATGCAAAAGCCCAGTCTTGAGGGTCGCCCCGGAGCAAGGAAATTACAATCCTGACCTGCTGTGCAGGGTCTCCGGCAGAGCGAGACTTCAGGGACAAAAACAATTTGCAATTATTTTTAAAATTTTGAAAGTGAGATCTATTCCCCGAGAAGAATTCAGGCAAAGGAATTCTAGGCTCAGACATAGGTGCATGAACAACAAAATCTTGCAAATTTTGTACCTTTGTGGCGAGATTATTCAAACCTGTAGCTACACTCTGAAGATCCATTTGAAACAGGTGAACACAGAGCCATTCAAGGATTAGAAGGAGAGAAAGAGAGGAAGGCTGCAGTATAGGCAGACTAGCAAGTGATTCAATTAAGAGCACACTCAGAACTAGAGGAAAAAAAAAAATAAAAAATTGTAGCAGACTTCTTTTTTCTCTCCTTTCTCAGCCAGTAATTTAACCCTTTTTTGGGCCGGTCAAACTGTCATGATTCTCAATGGCGAGAGAACATAGCCCAGCATATATGAGAACTAGCTCTTGGAAGATGGAAACTATACTGACCATGAACTAAACCTGCCGCACAACTAGAAGTGGCCGGGTAGCATGCCTACGTTTTTTAACCCTAGATGCCCAGCGCCAGCCGGAGAACTACCTAATCCTAGCAGAGGAAAAGACAGTCCTGGCTCACCTCTAGAGAAATTTTCCCAAAAGGCAGACAGAGGCCCCCACATATATTGGCGGTGATTTTAGATGAAATGACAAACGTAGTATGAAAATAGGTTTAGCAAAATTGAGGTCCGCTTTCTAGATAGCAGGAAGACAGAAAGGACACTTTCATGGTCAGCAGAAAACCCTATCAAAACACCATCCAGAAATTCCTTTAAGACTCTAGCATTAACTCATAACACCAGAGTGGCAATTTCCGATCACAAGAGCTTTCCAGACACAGTAACGAAACAGCAGCTGTGAACAGGAACAAAATGCAAAAACACACAAGGACAAAAGTCCAACTTAGCTGGGAGTTGTCTAGTAGCAGGAACAAGCACAGAAGGCTTCTGATTACATTGTAGACCGGCAAGAAACTGACAGAGGAGCAAGGTTATATAGCGACTCCCACATCCTGATAGGAGCAGGTGAACAGAGGGGATGATGCACACAAGTTCAATTCCACAAGTGGCCACCGGGGGAGCCCAGAATCCAATTTCACAACAGTAATCGCAGCAAAAGGTGGCGCAACAAAGTATTAAGTTAAAGGGGCCAAATAATATTGCACACCCCACTTTTCAGTTTTTGAATTTCCACAAAATTTAAAATAACCAATAAATTTTACTTCTTGTAATTTTTAAAATGTAAGAACATATAATTTACAGTTCTGGCAAAAATTAAGAGACCACTGCAAAATTTTGAGTTTGTCTGATTTTTCTCTTTATAGGTATATTTTTGTATATAATGTAAATTTTTCTTTTATTCTATAAACTTCTTACAAATGTCTCAGAATTTCCAAGCAATACATTTTGTATTTTTTTCTGAAAAGGAGAAAATGTCAAAATGACAAAAAAACAAACCAGTGCTTTTAGACCTCAAATAATGCAAAGAAATCAAGTTCATAATCATTTAGAAACAACAATAAAAATGTTTTAACTCAAGAAGTGCTCAGAAATCAATATTTTGTGGAATAACCATGATTTTTAATCACAGCTTTCATGTGTCTTGGTATGCCTTCCACCAGTCTTTCACACTGCTTCTGGCGCAAAAATTTAAGCAGTTCTTCTGTGTTTGATGGCTTGTGGCTATCCATCATCTTCTTGATTACATTCCAGAGGTTTTCAATGGGGTTCAGGTCTGGAAATTGGGCTGCTCATGATTAAGTTTTGATGTGGTGGTCTCTTAATTTTTGCCAGAGCTGTATATATAATATATTATTTTTTTCCCCTAAAATACAAAGGAAATGTGCCATCTTTAACTTTAGGCCTTTTACAGATCATTCAATCTTCAACATGTTTTTAACTGTTCACAATAACAGTAATTTTGACAAGGGGTGCCCAAACTTTTACATGTCACTGTAATGAAAGTTGCTACTACTTACATATCTGCAAATGTCCTCAGTCCATGAGAAAAACTTCTCTAAATTGAAGGTAGAAATAAATTGTACATACTCACTAGTGTACATGTGTAATTAGATATGGCTATATAATAAGTTGTGACTAATTATAATAGCTGTCTCTACTGAATTTTTTTCCCGTATATTACAGCTGATTCCTGTTAGTCCTCTGTCATAATCTGTTGTGAATTTGCAGCATGTGTAGGGCTAGGAACCCACTGTGAATATGGAATATCAGGTGCATATGCTCAGGTGGTATAAGATCTACAATGGCCACAGTCCGGATGGATGCCTATTAGAAATGAAACAATCCATCAGTGCAGGATCAGTTTTGAGTTGAATTTCATGAAATTTGCTTTTACTTTGAGATTCGATTCTCAAAGGTCTTAAAAAGAAAAGCCATATGCCTGGCAATATACACACTGCTGTAGCATCAGAGAGTGGGTTAATGATATTTTGCATGGCCGCATGGGGAACACATGCAGCTGTTTGTTTAATAGGGAGCTGCTTTCTGCTTTCTATCAAATTAAAAAGGGCCCAAGTGTTTTTTATATTTGCAGAAGAGGGGTCCCATCTATTTTGCTCTCAGTTCTTTGTCTGAGATCACATGGAAGGATAATTTTTTTTTTAGATCTGTGCACTACCTTTGAGTTAATGTTGCCCAGAGCCATGGTGCACTGCTTTGCAGTGTGACTGCTGTGGGCCGCCTGGGTTGTTCTCCCTGCTGGTAGGATGTCGCTGGGGTGCTGGTCGCTGCACTTCGCTATGCCTGACAGGTTTGGGAACAACTGAGGGGGTCACTGATGTGGCAATAGCTTTTTACAGTCTGATCAAAATGGTAGCTAAGAACCTTACATTCAGTTTAGCAAATTTTGCTTAGCTGTATCAGAGCAATATGTTTTGATGTGCAAGCCATGTCTTTGTCTACATTTAAGTTCTAAAATAAAAATTTATACTGCATGGTATATAAAAAAATGTTGTGGTTACTGTTGGGGTAGGATCGCTCAGTCTTCTGCACTTTCCCATAGTGTTAAACAAATGGTATTGAAGCACATATGAGCAAGAAGAATACATTTCTGTTCTCCGTCTGTGAATGGGGGCCTACTCTTCTCTAGCTCCAGAGAGTTGGATTTAAAAATCGGGACCCAGAAACTGAACTGTCTTCTTAAGTTTCCACAGTACAGATCTATTTTTGTCTTGAATTGCTGCACTAAGGGTTGCATGAAAATTATTATGTAAAGACAATTTTTGTATCTTCAAAAAAAGAGTACCGTAATGGGTTCTAACATAACTCCTACCTAAGCCAATCTTTTTATGACAATGATTGATGAGGACATCGATTATTCTTACACACCATTTTATGATTTTACTGATATTTTCTGTATTTGCTATATATATATATATATATATATATATATATATATATATTTACATATATATACAGTACATACAAATGTTCAATACATTCTTTGATTACATTAATTCTGATGCCCCTGAGTTACAGCTTACCTCTCATGTTGATACCTCACAAATAAATTCTTTTTGACATCATGGTCCTAAGGAAACCAATAGACTCTTTGTCCACAGAACTTTTTAGGAAGTCAATTGACTTTAATAGTTTACTGTTATTCAGCAGTAACCGTCCTAGTGCTACCAAAAATTCCTAACACTGATCACAATTTAAAGGGATTGATTGAATAGTTACCCATAACACGACCAAATTCACAAGACAAAATTAAATGTCAGACAGATTTCGAGAGAAGGGCTACCCATACTACTTGTTATGATGTGAACAAATTATTTCCCCACTAAGATTAGAAGATCACAGCAGATTCAGGCACAATATTTGTCTTTTATCAGTGTGTACCAGCCCTTGTTGCCCAAAATGCATAACCAATTACAGAAACACTGGTCTATATTATCCCAATCTCATCCACAAGTGCAAGAATTTCAATCACCTCTTTTCATGTGTTATAGCACATATAAAGATAAGAGATTGAGAATTTTATATGATTTACTAGTAAAAGCAGATATAGGCCCACAAAAGTTAAAGGGAATCTGTTAGTATGATTAACCTTCCTAAGACGTCTATATGGGCATGTAGGTCATAGGAAGTTGAGTAAAATGATATCTTGATATCTGAGATCAGTTGTCTTATTAATATGTAAATTAGCTGTGAAGATCTAGGGGCCAGACATATATCTCCCTGAGAATCTGCCTCCACTAATATTTTTAAATGAAAGGCTATGTTACCAATGTGAGATGTGTCATTGCTGACACTCTGCTATCCTGATCTACATGTGTCACACTGGTAATGCCCCTGTAGCTCCAGCATCACAGCACACTTCCTTTCTCCCCAGCAGAGATGCCAACTTACACACTGCCGTAGCCTCCATCCTGCACTCCCTCCTCCCTATCCTGCTTCTGCTATGCGCGGTCTGTACACAGCTTGTAGATCCCCGGGCACAGTGCTTAAGGCATGCACACACCCTGCCTTCTTAAATGGACAGTGCACATCATCCTAAAGTGTCCCCACCCAATGCCTGGGAGACACTTATTATTTAAGGCACCTCCACCTGATGAGAGGTGCCTGAGCAACATGGTTAGTCTGTTCCCAACACGCTTGCTAATTGTCAGGTCCCCAGTACCCACTGGTCAGTTTACCTACCCTGTAACAGTTTGTCCATATTTGCTTTTTGTCCCTGTATTCCATTCATGTCTGCCTGCACCAGCCAGCCTGTATATGAGTTGTGCCTACGAGCACCTGACTGTACATCAGCCATGCCAGGCTGTATATCAGCTGTATCTGCTTGCACCAGCTGTGCCAGTCAACATACCAGCCGAACCTGCCTGTACCTGCTGTTACATTCTGTATACCAGCCATACCTGCCATGCCAATCTGTATACCAGCTGTACCTGACTTCACCTGCTGTGCCAGTTTGTAAACCAGCCGTATCTACTCACACCAGCTGTACAAGTCTTAACTTGCTGTGTCTCCCAGTGTTCTTTTCATGCCTGCCTGTTCTTGTCAAGTCCATCTAGTCTTGGCTATTCCATCTACCTGCCCTTTGGGGGTCAGCTGCATGCATCCGAGGCCTGTCCTATTGTAGCATGTGGCTATCCCCACCATCAGGGGCTCTAGCAAAATGTCAGGTGTTCACCTAGTCACGCCCCTCCAGGCTCTCCTTGGATCAAGGCACAGTGGTTCCACCACCACGTTACATCCCCTATTATTTAAAATAAGCCCTGGAGGCAGATTCTCAGGGAGATCTATGTCCGGCCCATAGATCTTAACACTTCATTTACATATTAAGAAAAATGTGACTTTCTCTGTTATAAGACATCAGATTGTAGATATGAAGATATTATTTTATTCAGCTTCCTATAACCTACATGTGCATTTAGGTGAATTAGGAGGATTGATCCTTCTAACAGATTCCCCTTAACTTCACAACAATTTACACTCACAATAGTTCAACTTGGTACTTTTCTTTGTTTGACCTGATGGAAATGCTCTAACACATCCTAAAAAGCAATCATATTGAACAACCCATCATGGCTGTTTATTAACTCAATAATTTTTTTAACCTATGATTTAGCTTCCATTGTGCATGTGATTAGATGCCCCAAACAGTATTAAAGGGGTTGTCCACTACTTTCATTTAACCCCCCAATGTATCCCCCCGGGGCCCCTAATGAATTTTGCAAATACCTTATGTTGCCATTTTCGCCTGTGAGCGGCGCTATGCCAGCGGCTGAGTCCGGATCACGTGACCTCCAGGCTGCAGCCACCGCTAATTTCCGCCGACATCACATCAATTTCCAGACTCTGGAAATTGACGTGACGTCAGCAGCAGGCGTGACCCAGCCTCCACAGACAGTGGTCACTAATCAAGAGTGACTGGGCTGTGGGCGGTGCTGGGGTCAGACTGCAGGGCTGTGCTGGGGGTGGGGCTGTGCTGGGGGTGGGGTGGTCTGCTCTGCTGGCTGCTGGAATGTGCTGCCGGTGCCAGGATCTACGTGTGGTGGGGGGTCTGCACGGTGGGTCTGCGGCCGGTGCTGGGATCTCCTGGCAGTGCTGAGATGTGCGGGCGGGGCAGGGGGGTCTGTGGGGCTGTGCGGTAAGGTCATTGGTGTGTCTCTGTTCTGCAGGCATCGTCCGATGGGACTACAAGTCCCATCGGGCTATGCCTGATACAGTGACAGTGAGTGACACATTAGCCAATGATGGGATAGTAGTAGTCCCATCATCCGGCTAATGTGTTGAATGTATAAAAAACACAAACATACAACATACATACAAACATACAACATGCATACTACATACATACAACATGCATACTACATACATATGACATACTACATACAGTGCCTACAAGTAGTATTCAACCCCCTGCAGATTTAGCAGGTTTAATAAGATGCAAATAAGTTAGAGCCTTCAAACTTCAAACAAGAGCAGGATTTATTAACAGATGCATAAATCTTACAAACCAAAAAGTTTTGTTGCTCAGTTAAATTTTTATAAATTTTAAACATAAAAGTGTGGGTCAATTATTATTCAACCCCTAGGTTTAATATTTTGTGGAATAACCTTTGTTTGCAATTACAGCTAATAATCGTCTTTTATAAGACCTGATCAGGCCGGCACAGGTCTCTGGAGTTATCTTGGCCCACCCCTCCATGCAGATCTTCTCCAAGTTATCTAGGTTCTTTGGGTGTCTCATGTGGACTTTAATCTTGAGCTCCTTCCACAAGTTTTCAATTGGGTTAAGGTCAGGAGACTGACTAGGCCACTGCAACACCTTGATTTTTTGCCTCTTGAACCAGGCCTTGGTTTTCTTGGCTGTGTGCTTTGGGTCGTTGTCTTGTTGGAAGATGAAATGACGACCCATCTTAAGATCCTTGATGGAGGAGCGGAGGTTCTTGGCCAAAATCTCCAGGTAGGCCGTGCTATCCATCTTCCCATGGATGCGGACCAGATGGCCAGGCCCCTTGGCTGAGAAACAGCCCCACACCATGATGCTGCCACCACCATGCTTGACTGTAGGGATGGTATTCTTGGGGTCGTATGCAGTGCCATCCAGTCTCCAAACGTCACGTGTGTGGTTGGCACCAAAGATCTCGATCTTGGTCTCATCAGACCAGAGAACCTTGAACCAGTCAGTCTCAGAGTCCTCCAAGTGATCATGAGCAAACTGTAGACGAGCCTTGACATGACGCTTTGAAAGTAAAGGTACCTTACGGGCTCGTCTGGAACGGAGACCATTGCGGTGGAGTACGTTACTTATGGTATTGACTGAAACCAATGTCCCCACTGCCATGAGATCTTCCCGGAGCTCCTTCCTTGTTGTCCTTGGGTTAGCCTTGACTCTTCGGACAAGCCTGGCCTCGGCACGGGAGGAAACTTTCAAAGGCTGTCCAGGCCGTGGAAGGCTAACAGTAGTTCCATAAGCCTTCCACTTCCGGATGATGCTCCCAACAGTGGAGACAGGTAGACCCAACTCCTTGGAAAGGGTTTTGTACCCCTTGCCAGCCTTGTGACCCTCCACGATCTTGTCTCTGATGGCCTTGGAATGCTCCTTTGTCTTTCCCATGTTGACCATGTTTGAGTGCTGTTCACAAGTTTGGGGAGGGTCTTAAATAGTCAGAAAAGGCTGGAAAAAGAGATAATTAATCCAAACATGTGAAGCTCATTGTTCTTTGTGCCTGAACTACTTCTTAATACTTTAGGGGAACCAAACAGAATTCTGGTGGGTTGAGGGGTTGAATAATAAATGACCCTCTGAAAAAACTTTTCCCAATTTAAAAAAAAAATAAACAAAGAAATAACATTCTTTTTTGCTGCAGTGCATTTCACACTTCCAGGCTGATCTACAGTCCAAATGTCACAATGCCAAGTTAATTTCAAATGTGTAAACCTGCTAAATCTGCAGGGGGTTGAATACTACTTGTAGGCACTGTACATACAACATGCATACTACACACACAACATGCATACTACATATATGCAACATACTACATACATACAACATACTATATACAGACATACAACATGCTACATACTGTACATACAACATGCAACATACTACATACATGCAACATACAACATGGAACATACTACATACATACAACATGCAACATACTACATACATGCAACACACATACAACATGCAACATACTACATACAACATACATACAAACATACTACATACATACAACATACTACATACATACAACATGCAACATACTACATACATGCAACATACATACAACATGCAACATACTACATACATACAACATGCAACATACTACTTACATGCAACATACATACAATATGCAACATACTTTATACATGCAACACACTACATACGTGCAACATACTACATACATACAACATACATGCAACATACATGCAACATACTACATACATGCAACATACTACATACATGCAACATATTACATACATGCAACATATTACATACATACTACATGCATGCAACATACTACATACATGCAACATACTACATACATGCAACATACTGCATACATGCAACATACATACAACATGCAACATACATACAACATGCAACATACATACAACATGCAACATACTACATACATGCAACATACTACATACATGCAACATACATACATGCAACATATTACATACAACATACTGCATACAACATACTACATACATACTACATGCTACATACATACAACATACTACATACATACTACATACTACATACATACAACATCTAGACATACAGTACATACAACATAGAGTACATACTCACCATCACTTGTCACTTTGACCCCCGAAGCCAGTGTCACCTGTAAAAAAAATATTAAAATAAGAAACAAACACTATACTCCCTGATCCGCAGATATCCAATTAAAACGAGTGTCCCACGCCGATCTCCCATGGAGAGCAGCAGCATCAGCTGATGCGACTGCTCTCCAGGGGCTCCAGGAATACAATGACGGAAGGTATCCTTCGGCACTGTATTTCTCTGCCCCTGTAAAAAATAGTCCCTACTCTCACTTGTGGCACTGCTGTGTGAGAAAGTTCCCATGCAGCAATGCCATAAAGTTAGACCAATGAACTCAGGTAACCTCAGTGATACACAGCAGATGCCATTGTCTCCTGTCAGTGTGTCACTGGAGGTCTATAGAGCAGTGACATCACCCGATGTCACTGTTCTATAGAGGAGATCGTCGTGGGACACTCGATATCAATTGGACTGCGTCGGACAGAGAGTATACAGTTTATTATTTTTAATTTTTTGTAGGCGATCGAGTATGGTAAGTATGGTTAAATTAAGAATATTAAAATACTTTTTTCTGGCTGTGTCTGTATTTTTTTTAACCCTTTCACTACTCTAGGATTAATAATGGATAGACGTCTTATTGACGCCTCTCCATTATTAACCCGGCTTAATGTCACCTTACAATAGCAAGGTGACATTAACCCCTTATTACCCCATATCCCACCGCTACTCGGGAGTGGGAAGAGAGGGGCTAAGTGCTGGAATTGGCGCATCTCACAAATGCGCCATTTCTGGGGTGGCTGGGGGCTGGTATTTGTAGCTGGGGGGGCCAATATCCATGGCCCCTCTCTAGGCTATGAATATCAGCTCGCAGCTGTCTGCAGAGCCTTTCTGGCTACAAAATATAGGGGGACCCCACGTCATTTTTTTGGGGGGGTCCCCCTATTTTAATAGCCAGTAAAGGCTACGCAGACAGCTGCGGGCTGATTTTCATGGCCTAGAGAGGGGCCATAGGAATTACCCCCTTCCCAGCCTGCAAAAATGTTTGATCCCGGCCATCAGCTTTCCCCCTCTGGTGCAGAAAATTGTGCCGGAGCCAACGCTATTTTTTTCCGCTTTTTTTTTTTTTTTAAATTAAATGTTCAGTAAGAAACATAGGCCTCGCTATTATATATCTATGGATATATCTATAGATATATCCATAGATAAATCTATATATCTATACATGGATAACTATGGATATATGTATAGTATAGATATATCTATAGATATAACTATGGATATATCTATAGATGGATAACTATGGCTATATCGATCTATAGATATATTTATAGATAGATAGATATATCTATCTGACTACTTTCACACATCAGGTTTTTGCCGTCAGGCACAATCCGGCGAGTTTTGAAAAAACGGATCCGTGGTTTTTTTTCCGCCAAAATCATGCACATTTTCCGTTCTCTCTCTCTCAAAAAAGGATCAGTTGCATCAGTTTTTCACTATTTAAAACGGATCCGTTTTTTAAAAAATTTGCGAGATCCTGCCTGATGGATAGATATAGATAGATATATGGATAGTTAGGCTACTTTCAAACATCAGTTTGTTTCCGTCAGGCAGGATCGGGCACATTTTTGAAAAAACTTTTTGCTGTGGACTCCTGATACATTGTCAGTGGCAAAATCCACAGAATTTCCACAACAAAGCTAACATTTCGTGGATTTGAAAATTCACAGCCTGTTTTTTTTACATCCACAATAAAAATGTAAAATAACGTGGATAAGATTAAGGCTAGGGTCACACTTGCGAGAAACTCACACAAGTGTCGTGTCTCAATACCCTTCACTGCCACCGGCATTCGGGACCGGAGTGTGCGGCTGCATGTATTTCTGTGCAGCTGAGCGCCCTGGCTCCTAGTGGTATTGAGATGCAAGACTCGTGTGAGTTTCTTGCAAGTGTGACCCCGGCCTAAGGCCAGTCTCACACGTCCAGATAATTCTGGTACCGGAAAAATCGGTACCGGAGTTATCCGTGTCAGTGTGTCCATGTGCTCACGTGGCACATCAGTGTGGCACACGTGTGGCAGCCGTGTGCCACCCGTGTGCTGACTGAGGACCACACGGACCGTGCAGGAGACAGCACTAGAGTTAAGTGCTGTCCCCTGCTTTTGGTGCTGAAGCCGGCATTCATTCCTTCTCCCCAGCAGCGTTCGCTGGAAAGAAGGAATGAAAAATCAAGGTTTTGTTATTTTTTTGTGTTTAAAATAAAGTTCCGCTCATTACAGTGATGAATATGCGGATCCACCCCTATGGGAGGTGGAGTCACATATTCATCACTGTAATGAGCGGTACCACGTGACCGCTCACACAGGACAAGCTGCCGGCGCTGAGAGGAGGCATCACGGGAGCTGGGTGAGTATTTTAATGCAAGCGGGCGGGCGCACAGGGGGTCGGAGGTGGAAGGTGACCACAAACTTTATTTTAAACACAAAAAAATAACAAAACCTTGATTTTTCATTCCTTCTCTCCAGCGAACGCTGATGCGGAGAAGGAATGAATGCCGGCTTCAGCACCAAAAGCAGGGGACAGCGCTTAACTCTAGCGCTGTTTCTCCTGCGGCGGTACGTGCACACAGAGGAGAGTGCACACTGTTCTCCATGTGCACGTGTGCGGGACTGTTTGCAGACCGTGCTGCCGGAGAAACGTAGACATGTCTCCGTGTTTTGCACACGGACACACGGTCCGCAAAAAATCACTGACATGTGCAGAGACACTTTGATTTTTAATGTGTTTACGTGTGTCAGTGTCTCCGGTACATGAGGAAACTGTCACACCACACGAGCCACTGACATGGCCTAAGGCTAAGTTCACGCTAGGTGTTTTTTCTGTTTTTTTATGCACATTTTTAGCTTCATTTTATAGTACTAGCAAAGTCTATAAGATTTCAGAAATCTCATGCACACACACTGTTTTATTTGTCATCAGTATTGTGTGCTTTGCTTGTTTTTTTATTTTTTTATTTTTTAACATAGAGTATGTCACTTCCTTCAGTGTTTTTTCAGCATTTTTCACCCATTGACTTGAATGGGTGGTGAAAAAATGCACCAAAAACACAGGTATCATGTTTTGTTGCGTTTTTTGTGCCAGAATCCTGATTCTATGTAATAGAACTTTTTTTCAACACTAAACTTAATCAGCATGCACAAGAGACAAATCTAGCCTGCCAAAACCGCATCAAAAAGCGCAAGAAAAAACAAGGAAAACATGCTTCTTCTCTGCAGCTTGTTTCCAGCCAAGAGATTAGGTTTTGATACAGAAAAAATGCTGGAAAAACACCTCGTGTGAACTTACCCTTAAGATTTAATGTTCTATTTTTTAGATTTCTTCCTTTATGTAGTAAGAATCATATAGAAACTAAGCAGCGCAGCGGAATTTAAAGTTCCCAGAGGTGCAGAATTCAGCCAGGTGTTTGCATCCACTTTTGTTCTTTTTCTGAGGAGCATACACAGGATATCACAACATGACCTATATAGTGCCGGAGACTTGTCTGCTCCTATAGATGTTATTAATTATCATTATTATTATGTTGCTCCTGCACAGAGTAATAATGATCATAGAAGTAAGTGTAGCGCAGTTGTGTTTTGAGAGACTTAGCATTGGTTTATACATTTTTTGGGGATTCTATAATTCATTGTCTCAGCTACATAATTTGGTTAAATAATGGATGAATGAAAATTTTGCTTAACCCCTGCGTTACGTCATTATCATGGAATCTAGCACCCTCATCTCTAACCTCTGCATCTGTCACGCTAGTGGCTATAGAAGGCATGAAAGTTGTTAGCATCTGCCTATGATTCATTTACTAATCATTCCCCGCAGATAGGAGATAATATAACAAATCAGACAGTTCATGGACATCACAGAACTGAAATCAAATCTGTACAATGTCCGCTACAGATGTGCAATTCAATGGCAGATGAAAACTCCCTCTAGTGTCCTGTTATATAAATGTATTACATTCCTTTCTAGAACAGCAAAGTGTGTCACCGGGTCACAGTCACCCCTGCTCCACCATATGTTGCACCTAGGCGACACCGATAAGATTATTTATTTATGTCAATACCGGTTGGTTCATCCTTTTAGAAACGCGGCTCAGAATTGAGAAGCATCAGGATGTGATCAGTATTGGTACCGGCTAACATGTCTTTTTTTTTTGTGGATTTTAAGTTGGCAATTTTAGGAATAGTGCAGATTATTGTAATCACAATTTTGTATCTGATTTGCTTTTTTACCTTGCTATTCTGATACAGTATAATAAATATTTATAAATATTTTATCTTTGGGATGACAAGTCATAAAATGCAGAAAAAAATGGACTATAGATGACATAGCTGGTTGGTTCATAGGCTCACACAGTCTGCTTTCTCCACATATACACATGCAGGGAATACGTTACATGCAAGCTGAAGAAGAATACAGTTACAATTTGATTATCGGAACCAACTGAGAAAAATGTTTTATATCTTTTAATGCACAATATTCTGGAAAGCATGCAAAGATGTCCATAGCCTTTAACCCCTTCTTCGTCTTGCAATTTTCCATTTTCATTTCTTGCTCCCCTTCTTCCCAGAGCAATAGTTTTCTTAGGCTACGTTCACACTAGCATTGTGCGCCGCTGCGTCGGCGACGCAACGCACAACGCACGCAAAAACGCGTCAAAACGCACGCAAAAACGCTGCGTTTTGCAACGCATGCGTCGGTTTTTGCCGAAAATCGGACGCAAGAAAAATGCAACTTGTTGCGTTTTCTTGGTCCGACGCTTGCGGCAAAAAAGACGCATGTGTCGCACAACGCAACAAAAAAAACGCATGCGTCCCCCATGTTAAGTATAGGGGCGCATGACGCATGCGTCGCCGCTGCGTCGCCGACGCAAACCCGACGCGCATTAGCTTAACGCTAATGTGAACGTAGCCTTATTTTTCCATCAATATAGCCATATGAGGGCTTTTTTTATGGGACAAATTGTACTTTTGAATGACACCATTGAGTTTACCATATTGTGTACTGGAAAATGAGAAAACAAATCCAAGTGCAGTGAAATTGCAAAAAAAGTGCAATTTCACAATTGTTTTTAGTTTTTTTTATTCAACATGTTCCCTAAATGCTAAAACTGGCCAGGCAATATGATTCCCCAGGTCAGTATGAATATGCAGATATCAAACATGTATAGGTTATTTTTTATTTATGTGGTGAAAAAAAAACAAAGATTGTAAGAAAAAAAAGTTGCCATTTTCTGAGACCTGTAGGGTCTCATTTTTTTGGGATATGGGGCTGTGTGAGGGCTTATTTTTTGTGTGCTGAGCTTTTTTATTGATATTATTTTGGGATAGATAATGTTTTGATCACCTGTTATTGCATTTTACTGCAGCTTTGCAATGACAAATAAACCTATAATTCTGGCTTTTTGATTTTTTTTCTCTCGTTACGCTGAATTAATTTACTTTATATTTTGATAGATCTGGCGTTTCTGAACTTCTACAGACCCCTTCGGCTGTGATGACAACCCATCCGTGCCCCACGGTAACATGATAGGGGCATCAATGGGTGTGACTTATGATGTGGTTTCAGATTGTGCAAGTTAAATGCCATTGTCAGAGATTGACAGCAGCATTTAACATGCTAACAGCCATGGGTGGATTGCAATTCCACCGGTGACTGTTAGAGACATGACAGCTGATTAGATCAGCTGTCATGTCCAGGTAAAGATGCGGGCTCAGAGCTGGAGCCTACATCAAATGCAGGGAGACAACTTTGGAAGTACCTATACGTCCAAGGTCATAAAGGGGGTTATGAGAACACCTATATGCGCTAGCCCCCAGTCAGCCCTCAGTCAGAAAACACTACTGCTGATGATAGGTTTAAGGTCTATGACTATGTTTAGGAGCTTTCTGGCTTTGAATGGGTTTTTTACCACTGGCGAGATATTAACAGAACACCACTGGTCTGTCACATTGTTACACCGCTCCCAGGTAGTGCCCATCAGCTCCATTCATTGAATTAGCCACTTCTCCTCCGGAGAGATATTAACAGAACACCACTGCTAATGAATGGAACAGATCCGCATTACCTGGGAGATGCCAGTGTGATGGAGCAATGGTGTTCTGATCTGCAGACTGTATATTTAGCCGCTAACACAGCTGCTAGCAGGTGAACAATGGGGGATCCAGGAGTTGGACCCCAACAGTATTCAGTACACATGATATCTCCTAAAGACAGGTAATCTAGATCAGTGAAGTGAAAAAAACTAAAATCAAAGTGAGTCCAAACTCGCAGATCCGCACCAATATTATCTTCTGACACGTCTCTCACTCTAAGATCCCACAAGATGATAGGAGGATAGATGTCGCCTTTACGGTTGAATTTCTGAACATGGAAAATTCATTTTGCAGCAGAAAAGATAAGTGCTGAAACAAAGGATAACAAAGGTTATTGTTGATTTTCTGCCACCTCCTTGTGGCTGATACAGATACTGGTGATGAATGGTAGGAAGTATTTGGTATCTTTTGTCAACAATGCACAGTCATTAACGCCACTCCCAACCTGTTAAAGACAAAAAAACAGAGTTTATTTTTAGTTAAGGACTTACAATTATTTACAGCAAAACTGGTAGAGGTAAACAATGCAGCCTGTTATAAATGGAGTTCTATAGCTTTCACCAAGGTCGGACTGACCCACAAAATTACCAATCCTATTGTGGTCACATTAATGTGACTCTAAGGGCTCATTTCCACTTGCAAGACATACGTCCGGGTCTCGCAGGTTAAAACCCTCTTCTGGCACCGGCACTTGGGAGCGGAGCGTGCGGCTCCATGTATTGCTATGCGGCCGAACGCTCCGCTCTGGAGTGCCGGCGCCAGAGGAGGGTTTTAACCTGCGAGACTCGGACGTATGTCTCGCAAGTGGAAATGAGCCCTAATGGAAAAGAACTCCATAGGTTTGGCAGAACCCAACTAATTACCTTGGAGCTAATCAGGTTCATAGAATCTTGTTTGCATACATCAAGTTCCACTACAAACTGGTTGTGTCAAGAATGTCATTTTACTTAATTTTAGAAACTTTAAAATAGCGCAGAGGGATTGGTTGAAAATTTGTACCACTTTCTGATATTTTTTTTAAATGTAGACGCTGAAATTAGGTTACTGATACTGAGTTATTCAGTTTTAATGATTACTTAGTCATTGCTTGTTTTCCTCTTTTTTTTCTTTAACCCACTTAGATGCTGTTTGGTGTGTGTTTTGTTTCATTTATACAATTCCATTTCTTCTCTAAAAGAAAGATTATCTTACTTGTTCTGTGCACTATAATTTATCTACTATATAATTGTCCAAGGGTCACTTCCGTCTGTCCTTCTGTCTATCTGTCTGTCTGTCACGGATATTCATTGGTCGCGGCCTCTGTCTGTCATGGAATCCAAGTCGCTGATTGGTCTCGCCAGCTGCCTGTCATGGCTGCCGCAACCAATCAGCGACGGCCACAGTCCGATTAGTCCCTCCCTACTCCCCTGCAGTCAGTGCCCAGTGCCCGCTCCATACTCCCCGCAGTCACCGCTCACACAGGGTAAATGCCAGCGGTAATGGACTGCGTTAGGCCGCTGGTAACTCACTCCATTACCGCCGCTATTAACCCTGTGTGACCAAGTTTTTACTATTGATGCTGCCTATGCAGCGTCAATAGTAAAAACATCTAATGTTAAAAATAATAGAAAAAATAAAAAATCATTATATACTCACCTTCCGCCGCCTTTCCCGCTCCTCGTGACGCTCCAGTGACCGCTCCATGCAAGCGGCAGGTTCCGGTGGCAAGGATGGTATGCGAGAAGGACCTGCCATGACGTCACGGTCATGTGACCGCGACGTCATCACACCCTGGGACCAGAAGCTGCCGCCTGCACTGCACACAGGCGACAGAACTACAAGGGGCCCTCGGAAGGTGAGTATATGTTTATTTTTTAACCTGTGACATACGTGGCTGGGCAATATACTACGTAGCTGGGCAATATACTACGTGACTGGCCAATATACTATGTGGCTGGGCAATATACTACGTGGCTCTGTGCTGTATACTACGTCGCTGTGCAATATACTACGTGGCTCTGTGCTGTATAATACATAACTGGGCAATATACTACGTAACTGGGCAATATACTACGTGGCTGGGCAATATACTACGTTGCTGGGCAATATACTACATGGCTCTGTGCTGCATACTACGTCGCTGTACAATATACTATGTGGCTCTGTGCTGTATACTACGTCGCTGTGTAATATACTACGTGGCTCTGTGCTGTATACTACATCACTGGGCAATATACTACGTAACTGGGCAATATACTACGTGGCTGGGCAATATACTACGTGGCTGGGCAATATACTATGTCGCTGGGCAATATACTACGTAACTGGGCAATATACTACGTGACTGGGCAATATACTACGTGGCTGGGCAATATACTACGTCGCTGGGCAATATACTACGTAAATGGGCAATATACTACGTGGCTGGGCAATACACTACGTCGCAGGGCAATATACTACGTAACTGGGCAATATACTACGTGGCTGGGCAATATACTACGTGGCTGGACAATATACTACGTGGCTGGACAATATACTACGTCGCTGGGCAATATACTACGTAACTGGGCAATATACTACGTGGCAGGGCAATACACTACGTCGCAGGGCAATATACTACGTAACTGGGCAATATACTACGTGACTGGGCAATATACTACGTGGCTGGGCAATATACTACGTCGCTGGGCAATATACTACGTAACTGGGCAATATACTACGTGACTGGGCAATATACTACGTGAGCTGTGCAATACACTACGTGGACATGCATATTCTAGAATACCCAATGCGTTAGAATCGGGCCACCATCTAGTACAATATATATAATATTACATGAGTAATAAAGTGGGTAGGGTTTTGGGTGTGTGATTTTCTTCTAGGAGCTTCTGACAGTGTGAACACACTCATACTTGCCTTTCTGGTCATGACTTTTTAGGAGGACAATAGCTGTTCATGTTTAGGGCTCAGACAAAAATTTTGTATTACTTTATACGTGCCCCTTTTCAGGTCGTTCCCTTCCACAGTTTTTCTACATATCTCAAATGAAAAAAGTCGTCTGGAAGCTTTGCTTTTTATGAGACTTTGAAGATTTCGGAGATTTGGCAAGTATGCTACAGTATTTTCCTCCTCCGATCTCTGTTTTTGTGCACACAATGTTTTTTTTAGGCATTCTGAAATCAGAGTTTTATCAAGAAAACAACACTTCTGGAAACAACATTGCATTTTTTTTCCAGAATTCTCTTTATTAGCTTTTGTATGGTCATTTCCTGAGTGCTTTTTCCACGCTTTTGACCACCAACAAGGTTTTTGAGAATCTGTCCAAAACTTTTGGTGTGATTTTTTTTTTTACTGGTGCTTTCCGAATTATTATTATTTTTTTAACTCCGTTCAACAAAGAAGAAATTGTTAACACGTGTTCATGCAAAAATGCTGATAAAATTCTCAAAAAGACGACTGAATGTTTCCCAAACATCTTTGGACCTTCACATTGACTTATAAAGTATGAAGCATCTTCAGAGCACAAATCACCTGAAGAATGGTCAGCACTAGTGATTAGCGTGGTCGGATAAGGTACTATCAGATCATGCTTGTGTGCTAGTGGAGTAGATGGATGCAGACAAGTGGAAAGAAAGAGTTCAGTGAAAAAGAATCTCCTTGTCAGTAAAAGAACACATTTATTATAAACAATTAAATTATTCCATCCACAGTGGTCAGATCACACGAAAGGATGATTGATGAACCTGTCAATTTTCTAAGTTTAATAAATAACTTGCAATCAAAGACATTTCTCAGATTTACTTTCCTGTCTATAACAAATGGAGCCCCATACTAATTGGTTTTACTTTAGTAAATGTTTGTATTTAATAAGTACATTTTAATTTGACATGAAAAAGCTTGTAATGTATGAAGTTCCAACTACAGAGCAAATAATACTAATATGGCTGAAATAATAGAACACATTTACCTTACGTGACCTTTGAGTTTTTCAGTCTTTACTCTTGCACACTGATATAAATGACACTCCCACAATGCCCAACCCTTACAATAAATGAGTTTGACTGTATATCCTGTAATTCCAGTTTGTAGAGTGATTATCAGCACAAACAAAAGCCCTTCAATTACAGAGACTCCTATTGTTATACTGGAAATTCTATGTGTTTATGTATTATAACATATAGTGGCTAATTGAGAGACAAAAAATGAGGATTTGTCTCCCCCCATATATAAAAATATGTATTTATAACACAACCTTGGAGTAAGTGTTGGCAGAGAACATTTTTCCCTATAAATCAAGATCAGGAGAAAGTCTACTAGGGCGTGGTTGTTGGAGTGGGGAGAAAAATGAAGATCCCACTCCACTAAGTTTTACACACTCATACTTGCCTTTCTGGAATTGAAGTTTTCCATGTTGCAGCAAAAGTGCAACCGTAAGGCCGGCGTCACACTGGCGAGTTTTACGGACGTAAGAGCGCAGAAATTACGTCCGTAAAACTCGCAAAATAAACGGCACAATTATTCTCAATGGGGCTGCTCCTATCAGCCGTATATTACGGTTCAGTATTATACGGCTTTCTACGGCCGTACAAAATCGCAGCATGCTGCGTTTGTCAGCGCATTGCGCAAAAAAATCGCCAATGAAAGTCTATGGGGGCGAGAAAAATACGGATTCCACACGGACCAGCAGTGTGACTTGCGAGAAATACGCAGCGGTGTTAGTGAAAAGTCGGTAGTTCAATTGCCGGCTTTTCATTTCTCCTGCACAAACCCGACAGGATATGAGACATGGTTACATACAGTAAACCATCTCATATCCCCCTTTTTTTTGCATATTCCACACTACTAATGTTAGTAGTGTGTATGTGCAAAATTTCAGCGCTGTAGCTGCTAAAATAAAGGGTTAAATGGCGGAAAAAATTGGGGTGGGCTCCCGCGCAATTTTCTCTGCCAGAGTGGTAAAGCCAGTGACTGAGGGCAGATATTAATAGCCTAGAGAGGGTCCATGGTTACTGGCCCCCCCTGGCTAAAAACATCTGCCCCCAGCCACCCCAGAAAAGGCACATCTGGAAGAGGCGCCTATTCTGGCACTTGGCCACTCTCTTCCCACTCCCTGTAGTGGTGGGATATGGGGTAATGAAGGGTTAATGCCACCTTGCTATTGTAAGGTGACATTAAGCCAGATTAATAATGGAGAGGCGTCAATTATGACACCTATCCATTATTAATCCAATTGTCTGAAAGGGTTAAAAAACACACACACACACACACACACACATGATTTAAAAGTATTTTAATGAAATAAACACAGCGGTTGTTTTAATAATTTATTGCTCTCGCAATCCATTTGCAGGCCCTCGCTTGGCAAAATAATAAACGCACAAGATACATACCCTCAGCTGAACCGTCACGTCCAACGATGTAATCCATCTGAAGGGGTTAAAATAATTTACAAGCAGGAGCCCTGCTAATGCAGCTGTGTGCTCGTGCTTGTAATTCCCCGGCGAATGAATGAAATGTAGGTCATTGACCTACATTTCCTTCAGTCGCGGTGATGCGCCCCCTGGTGGATGTCCTCATATGACCTGGAGCGTGGGAAAAAGTTCCCAGGCTGCAGTTCATGAGAACATCCAGCAGGGGCGCATCACCGCGACTCAATGTAAGTACAGCCAAGTCCGAAGAAAAAAGAAAGTGGCACAACTCCCCAACAGAGGATACGAAGGGTGTATAAGGCACAGGAAAATCACAGACGTCTTACAGCGGAGGTGCTAGCGTTAGAAAAAACACACAATCTTGAGTAGCAAAATAAGAGAAAAGATAACGCAGCACTCACCAGCACCCAGGTCAGATGTCTTCTTTATTACGACATGAAAAGTTACAGCTTCACGGCACGGGGGAGTGACGAGGTGAGGAGCATGTGAGGCGGGACTAGTCCCGCCTCACATGCTCCTCACCTCGTCACTCCCCCGTGCCGTGAAGCTGTAACTTTTCATGTCGTAATAAAGAAGACATCTGACCTGGGTGCTGGTGAGTGCTGCGTTATCTTTTCTCTTATTTTGCTACTCAATGTAAGTACAGATCACTCTGCTTTCCTTTCAGCACCCGGGGGATTACAGACACGAGCGAGTGGTTTATCGCAGCTCGTGCCTGTAATATTAGTTAACCCCTTCAGATGGATTACCTCGTGGGACGTGATCGGACATCAGAAGGTATGTATCTTGTGCGTTTATTATTTTGCCAAGCGAGGGTGTTGCTGATGGATTGAGAGAGCAATAAATTATTAAAACAACCTGTGTGTTTATTTCATTAAAATAATTTTTAATAATGTGTGTGTGTTTTTTAACCCTTTCAAACAATTGGATTAATAATGGATAGGTGTCATAATTGTGGCCGGTGAGTGTATATATATATATATATATATATATATATATATATATATATATATATATATATACACTCACCGGCCACTTTATTAGGTACACCATGCTAGTAACGGGTTGGACCCCTTTTGCCTTCAGAACTGCCTCAATTCTTCATGGCATAGATTCAACAAGGTGCTGGAAGCATTCCTCAGAGATTTTGGTCCATATTGACATGATGGCATCACACAGTTGCCGCAGATTTGTCGGCTGCACATCCCAAAGATGCTCCATACAAGGCAGGATGGATCCATGCTTTCATGTTGTTTACGCCAAATTCTGACCCTACCATCCGAATGTCGCAGCAGAAATCGAGACTCATCAGACCAAGCAACGTTTTTCCAATCTTCTACTGTCCAATTTCGATGAGCTTGTACAAATTGTAGCCTCAGTTTCCTGTTCTTAGCTGAAAGGAGTGGTACCCGGTGTGGTCTTCTGCTGCTGTAGCCCATCTGCCTCAAAGTTCGACGCACTGTGCGTTCAGAGATGCTCTTAGGCCTACCTTGGTTGTAACAGGTGGCGATTTGAGTCACTGCTGCCTTTCTATCAGCTCGAACCAGTCTGCCCATTCTCCTCTGACCTCTGGCATCAACAAGGCATTTCCGCCCACAGAACTGCCGCTCACTGGATTTTTTTTCTTTTTCGGACCATTCTCTGTAAACCCTAGAGATGGTTGTGCGTGAAAATCCCAGTAGATCAGCAGTTTCTGAAATACTCAGACCAGCCCTTCTGGCACCAACAACCATGCCACGTTCAAAGGCACTCAAATCACCTTTCTTCCCCATACTGATGCTCGGTTTGAACTGCAGGAGATTGTCTTGACCATGTCTACATGCCTAAATGCACTGAGTTGCCGCCATGTGATTGGCTGATTAGAAATTAAGTGTTAACAAGAAGTTGGACAGGTGTACCTAATAAAGTGGCCAGTGAGTGTATATATACTGTATATATGTTTTCCCGAACATTTGAGCACATAAATCCATTAGATGTCGGTTTTGCAAGCCTGCGCGAAAATCTCGCAGTACGGATGCCATACGGATTACATACGGAGGATGCCATGCGCAAAATACGCTGACACACCCTGCCTACGGATCACTATTTTGGGAACATTTCTCCGTATTACGGCCGTAGTACGGACGTATAATACGTGGCGTATTGTCTTACGCCAAGTGTGACGCCGGCCTAATGGAGATGAAATAACACCACAAAGCTGATTAAATGCTGGTGAAAGCAGTTTAATGGTTCCTAGCAATTGGACAAACTTGCCTTTAGCCGCATAACCACATGGGGTTTATGCTCTAAAAAGAGACCCTATATGTGCCACATGCAAGTAAGGTTTCATTCACACATTCATGTGATACATCCTACTGCTGTCCAGATGTGTGAATGAAGCCTAAAGGCCCCGTCACACTTAAGGTACCTTCACATGGAGCGACGCTGCAGCGATAGCGACAACGATGCCGATCGCTGCAGCGTCGCTGTTTGGTCGCTGGAGAGCTGTCACACAGACCGCTCTCCAGCGACCAACGATGCCGAGGTCCCCGGGTAACCAGGGTAAACATCGGGTTGCTAAGCGCAGGGCCGCGCTTAGTAACCCGATGTTTACCCTGGTTACCAGCGTAAAATGTAAAAAAAACAAACAGTACATACTTACATGCGTCCCCCGGCGTCCGCTTCCTGCACTGACTGAGCGCCGGCAGTAGCAGGGCACAGCGGTGACGTCACCGCTGTGCTGTGCTTTCACTTTCACTTTGCGGCGCTCAGTCAGTGTGGGAAGCGGACGCCAGGGGACGCGAATGTAAGTATGTACTGTTTGGTTTTTTTACATTTTACGCTGGTAACCAGGGTAAACATCGGGTTACTAAGCGCGGTCCTGCGCTAGTAACCCGATGTTTACCCTGGTTACCAGTGTAAAATATCGCTGGTATCGTTGCTTTTGCTGTCAAACACAACGATACACGGCGATCGGACGACCAAATAAAGTTCTGAACTTTATTCAGCGACCATCGACATCACAGCAGGATCCTGATCGCTGCTGCGTGTCAAACTAAACGAGATCGCTAGCCAGGACGCTGCAACGTCATGGATCACTAGCGATAGTTACAAAGTCGTTTCGTGTGAAGGTACCTTTAGCGACGCTGCAGTGATATAGACAACGATCCCGATCGCTGCAGCGTCGCTGTTTGGTCGCTGGAGAGCTGTCACACAGACCGCTCTCCAGCGACCAACGATGCCGAGGTCCCCGGGTAACCAGGGTAAACATCGGGTTACTAAGCGCAGGGCCGCGCTTAGTAACCCGATGTTTACCCTGGTTACCAGCGTAAAAGTAAAAAACAACAAACACTACATACTTACCTTCCGCTGTCTGTCCCCGGCGTTCTGCTTCTCTGCACTGTGTAAGCACAGCGGCCGGAAAGCAGAGCGGTGACGTCACCGCTGTGCCCTGCTTTCCGGCTGGCACTTACACAGTGCAGAGAAGCACAGCGCTGGGGGACAGACAGCGGAATGTAAGTATGTAGTGTTTGTTGTTTTTTACTTTTACGCTGGTAACCAAGGTAAATATCGGGTTACTAAGCGCGGCCCTGCGCTTAGTAACCCGATGTTTACCCTGGTTACCAGTGAAGACATCGCTGGATCGGTGTCACACACACCGATCCAGCGATGTCTGCGGGAGATCCAGCGACGAAATAAGGTGCTGACCTCCTAGCTCCGACCAACGACATCACAGCAGGATCCAGATCGCTGCTGCTTGTCAAACACAACGATATCGCTATCCAGGACGCTGCAACGTCACGGATTGCTAGCGATATCGTTGTTAAGTTGTTCAGTGTGAAGGTACCTTAACTCACATAGAGCTTCCAGACTGGGGAGTGTGCAGGTGACAACAGTCTCCGAAAGTCATCCTAAGGCCACGTTCACACGTTCAGTATTTGGTTGGTATTTTACATAAGGATTTATAAGCCAAAACTAGGAGTGGGTGAAAAATACAGAAGTGGAGACTTGTTCCTATTATACTTTTCCTCTGATTGTTCCACTCCTGGTTTTGGCTTATGAATACTGATGTAAAATACTGACCAAATACTAAACATGTGAATGTGGCCTTAACCTCCAACCGTTTTTGTGATTTGCTTTATTATAAAATCTACTATATAATTGTCTAAGGGTCACTTCCGTCTGTCCTTCTGTCTGTCTGTCACGGATATTCATTGGTCGCGACCTCTGTCTGTCATGGAAATCCAAGTCGCTGATTGGTCGCGGCAAAACGGCCACAACCAATCAGCGACGGGCACAGTCCGGCGGCAAAATAGCCGCCCCTTCCTCCCCGCAGTCAGTGCCCGCTCCATAATAATCCCCTCCAGTCAGCGCTCACACAGGGTTAATGGCAGCGCTAACGGACCGCGTTATGCCGCGGTGTAACGCAGTCCGTTACCGCTGCTATTAACCCTGTGTGACCAACTTTTTACTATTGATGCTGCCTATGCGGCATCAATAGTTAAAAGATCTAATGTTAAAAATAATAAAAAAATAAAAAATTCGTTATATACTCACCGTCCGTCGGCCCCTCGGATCAGGAACTGGCCTTTCCCGCTCCTCGTGACGCTCCGGTGACCGCTCCATGCATTGCGGTCTCGCGAAATGATGACGCAGCGGTCTCGCAAGACCGCTACGTCATCATCTCGCGAGACCGCAATGCACTCTTGGGACCGGAGCGCGTGTGGAGAGTCGGTAACCGCTTCGCCTGGATCCGGGGCCAACGGAAGGTGAGTATATAACTATTTTGTTATTTTAATTCTTTTTTTTAACAGGGATATGCTGCTATATACTATGTGGGCTGTGCAATATACTGCGTGGGCTGTGCAATGTACTGCGTGGGCTGTGCAATGTACTACGTGGGCTGGCAATATACTGCGTGGGCTGTGCTATATACTACGTGGGCTGCTATATACTATGTGGGCTGTGCAATATACTACGTGGGCTGTGCTATATACTACGTGGGCTGTGCAATATACTGCTTGGGCTGTGCTATATACTACGTGGGCTGCTATATACTACATGGGCTGTGCAATATACTACGTGGGCTGTGCAATATACTATGTGGGCTGTGCAATATACTATGTGGGCTGTGCAATAGACTGCGTGGGCTCTGCTATATACTACGTGGGCTGTGCAATATACTACGTGGCCTGTGTTATACACTACGTGGCCTGTGTTATACACTACATGGGCTGTGTTATACACTATGTGGGCTGTGTTATATACTGTGTGCGTGGGCTGTTATAAACTACGTGGCTGTGTTATATGCTATGTGTACTGTTATACACTCCGTGGGCTGTGCTATATACTACGTGGCTGTACTATATACTCCATGGGCTGTGTTATATACTACGTGGCTGTGCTATATACTCCATGGGCTGTGCTATATACTCCATGGGCTGTGCTATATACTACGTGGCTGTGCTATATACTACGTGGCTGTACTATATACTACGTGGCTGTGCAATATACTACGTGGCTGTGCAATATACTACGTGGCTGTGCTATTTACTATGTGGGCTGTTATATACTACATGGCCGGCCGCGAACAATCAGCAACAGACGCAGTCTGGCCGCGAAGTGATTTGAACCACGCTTCGCTAATTGGTCGCGGCCGGCCGAATCCTGTGTATTCAATGTATTATTCTAAAATCTTCATAAATAAACTACATACATATTCTAGAATACCCGATGCGTTAGAATCGAGCTACCATCTAGTTCCCTAATATTTTTCCTGTACAGCTTATGCCTATTTCTGCATTTTTCTTTCATTTGAACGTAGTCTCAAATGTGATGTCACAGATGGAGGGCCCTGAAGAAACTTCTCCATGGATTCTATCACTTCCCCTGAAACAGAACGTCATTGGGGGAGGCGCTGAGACCACTTTCCCTGATATGAGACATCATCAAGGGCCAGTGATAGAAATGGGGTTAGTTACAGCAGCGTTATGGGGCGGTGCTGCTGTCACTCACCCTGCTTCTATTGCAGCGCCCTGATCATGTCTCATTTCCAGGAAAGAGGTGGTGTTGTTAGCAGAGACTCTGGCAGCACAGACCAAAGATGTGAGCGGTGGGCTCAGAAGAAGTGAGGTGGTTGCCGCTGAAGCTGCAGACACTTCTCCAATACTCCCCTCCACCCTGAAAAAGGACATCATCAGGGGATGGCGGTGACATAAGCTTTGGCAGTTGACTGCACCATCACCCCATCATGATGTCCTGTTTTGTAGCTTGGGGGGTATTAAAAGCTGTGAAATATCACAGGAAGTAAAGAGAAGCAAATTTGGTTAGGGGTTAAATATACATATTTATAAAGGGGATTATAGGTATCAGAAAATCCCATTCAAGCAACTGAAATACATGCATTTGTGGTTAAAATCCTTTTCGCTACAAGGTTTAGTTAAACATTTCGCTACAAGGTTTAGTTAAACATGTAGCTTCTTCCTCTGAATTTCCTTTTAAGCTGATTTTGACAAAATCAAAATTTCAAATGGTAAGAAGTTAAATTAAAATGTAGTGCAAAGTAAGAGAGATAATTGTCAGAATGAGCTCACAAGGGAATCACCGTTAACTTATTCTGCAGCTAGCTATCTATAGTAATTATTTCTAGCCAAGTAAAAAAGAAATGTATCTATATGCTCTAAACTTAAAGGAAACCTGTCAGCAGGATTGTGCACAGTAACCTACAGACAGTGTCAGGTCAGCGCCGTTATACTGATTAAAATAATACCTTGGTTGATGAAATCCGTCTTGTGGTTGTTGTTTAATCTTTATTTTCAGTTTTGAGTTAATGATATGCCCGTACTCCAGGGCGGCCTGTGGTGGGTCTGTACGTAATGCTTTTACTAGCTATTCATGTCTATGTCTTCTGACATGTCACTGATCCCTCACTGACCTGCCTCCTAGTTTACATAACGAATATTATATATACACTAGATGGTGGCCCGATTCTAACGCATCGGGTATTCTAGAATATGCATGTCCACGTAGTATATTGCCCAGCCACGTAGTATATAGCACAGCCACGTAGTATATTGCCCAGCCACGTAGTATATTGCCCAGCCACGTAGTATATTGGGCAGCCACGCAGTATATTGCCCAGTCACGTAGTATATTGCCCAGCCATGTAGTATATTGCCCAGCCACGTAGTATATTGCCCAGCCATGTAGTATATTGCCCAGTCACGTAGTATATTGCCCAGCCACGTAGTATATTGCCCAGTCAAGTAGTATATTGCCCAGCCACATAGTATATTGCCCAGCCATGTAGTATATTGCCCAGTCACGTAGTATATTGCCCAGCCACGTAGTATATTGCCCAGTCATGTAGTAAATTGCCCAGCCACATAGTATATTGCCCAGTCACGTAGTATATTGTACAGCCACATAGTATATTGCCCAGCCACGTAGTATATTGCCCAGCCACGTAGTATATTGGGAAGGCACGCAGTATATTGCCCAGTCACGTAGTATATTGCCCAGTCACGTAGTATATTGCCCAGCCACGTAGTATATTGCCCAGCCATGTAGTATATTGCCCAGCCACATAGTATATTGCCCAGTCACGTAGTATATTGCTCAGCCACATAGTATATTGCCCAGCCACGGAGTATAATGCCCAGTCACGTAGTATGTTGCCCAGCCACGTAGTACATTGCCCAGCCACGTAGTATATTGCACAGCGACGGAGTATACAGCACAGAGCCACGTAGTATACAGACTTAAATTAAAAAATAAACATATACTCACCTTCCGAAGGCCCGTTGAAGTCCTGGCCCTGTGTGCGGTGCACGTGGCAGCTTCCGGTCCCAGGGTTGGTATGAGCGCAGGACCTGTGATGACGTTGCGGTCACATGGCCGTGACGTCATGGCAGGTCCTTCTCGCATACCATCCTTGCTACCGGAACCTGCCGCTTGCATGGAGCGGTCACCGGAGCATCGCAAGGAGCGGGAAAGGCAGCGGATGGTGAGTATAGCAGGTTTTGTGTTTTTTTAATTATTTTTAACATGACATATTTTTACTATTGATACTGCATAGGCATCATCAATAGTAAATAGTTGGGGACACACAGGGTTAATAGCAGCGGTAACAGTGCGTTACACCGCGGCCCGTTACCGCTGCCATTAACCCTGTGTGAGCGGTGACTGGAGGGGATTATGGAGTGGGTGCCGGGCACTGACTGCAGGGGAGTAGGGGAGGGACTAATTGGACTGTGGCCATCGCTGATTGGTCGCGGCAGCCATAACAGGCAGCTGCTGAGACCAATCAGCGACGCGGGATTTCAGTTACGGAAGCTGAGGACAGAAAGATGGAAGTACCCCTTAGACAATTATATATATAGATAATGAAAAAAAAACCTACTGAAGGCAGTTGCTGGCCATGACACCTGCAGCCTAATCACATGTCACAATAATAACTGCACATTTATTAACACAGTAAACATGCAATTATGCTGCAGCGCAGGTGCCACGGCTGGCGCATGCCTGCAGGTTTTTTTCCCAGTATATATATAATATACATTATGTGAACTAGGGGGCAGGTCATTGAGGGATCAGTGACCTGTCAGAAGCCATACACATGAATACCTAATCAGAGCACCACATGAAGACCCCCACAGCCCCGCCCCGGGGGGAGTCCTGCTGACAGGGTCAGTGTAAATAAATATGTTTTAAAGTTAGAAACACAAAACCATGCACATTTTAAAAAATAAAGGTCCAAACTATAAAGCAAGTAGCAAAAATGTTTTTTTTTTTTACGCAAATAGATAATCATAATGCAAAGGACGAACACAACTATTAAACTATAACAATATTGACATTTTTGGATCCACTGGAGAGCATTTTCTTTTGATTTTTACTTATTTTACAATATACTGAAAGGCAAATTTGGATTGTGAGCCCCATCGGGGACCGTGGTGATAATGTATGTAAAGCACTGTGGAATATGATAGCGCTATATAAGCAGAGCATAATAAATAAATAATAATTCCAATACACTTTTGACTATTCATAAAAAAAACAGTGATGGACATCTTCCAGAGCATGCTATAAGGGGAAGGGATTTCAATGAATTACCTACTGGCTCAGTGTATAAGATCTGCAAGGAGAAGCGGGGGCTGGCAGACCAAGTTCTCTTACCAAGAGTGGGCTAGTGAGTATTCCCTGTAATTAAATTAGAATTTAAGAAGACTGAGAGGAGACTTAATAGCTGTCTACAAATATCTCAAGGGCTGTCACATTGTAGAAGGATCATCTTTATTCTCATTTGCACAAGGAAGGACTAGAAGCAATGGGATGAAACTGAATGGGAGGAGACACAGATTAGATATTAGAAAAAACTTTTTGACAGTGAGTGTGATCAATGAGTGGAACAGGCTGCCACGAGAGGTGGTGAGTTCTCCTGCAATGGAAGTCTTCTAACAGAGACTGGACAGACATCTGTCTGGAATGATTTAATGAATCCTGCTTTGAGCAGGGGGTTGGACCAGATGACCCAGGAGGTCCCTTCCAACTCTAACATTCTATGATTCTACGATTTGTGAGATTGATCTCAAATACTCAGTTTTGATAGAGGTTTTAAATGCAAAAGTTGGAGTGAATTAAAAATGAAAAGTACAATAATTTCCATACATTTTATTGCCTTCAGGACATTGGCTTCAAAACCAGCATCAGAAAACCGCATCAATATAGCATGTATGAGAACATCCAAAAATTCTACTACTGGACTTAAAACACAAGGCCGGGAATAGGAAGAGAATTGATATGACTGAAGATATGGCCCATTGACACGTGTTATAAGTGACATATAACAGGCACAGGCCTCGTCACATAGTTTTATTGAGGTCAATGGGCCACAAGTTACAACCCTGAATATGCCTAAATCTAAATCTATTGGTTTGGTCAGAGTGATGGTTAATGAGTAGTCTCCATGACATTCTTCTTTCGATTAGTACTTCTATAGGATGGTTCATCAAAGCTGAAATAGTCCATTAGGAGCCTCATCAAAACATTGAATTGTAAAGACTAAACTTCTAATCACAGTGGTGTCAAGGAAGTAACTCGGTAACCAAGTTATCAATGAAAATGATTCAGACAGCATTATTTATTATCATGACAACTACAGACTGGCACAAGGTGACAGGTTGTGATTCAATGGCTGACTCACCATCTTCTCATACATGCATCCATTGTGCACCGCTCCATCTGCTCCCGATATCATTACATATCATTCATAACCTACAAAAACCTAGTGAACTACAGAGGAGGATGCTGTTAGCAAATCACATTATAACTTCATAGAGTTGGCCTAGTGTTGCCTATCGCACATATTTGAATGAATGCAAGAACATATACAGTGGGGAAAATAAGTATTTGATACACTGCTGATTTTGCAAGTTTTCCCACCTACAAAGAATGGAGAGATCTGTAATTTTTCTCGTAGGTACACTTCAAATGTGAGAGACAGAATATTAAAAAAAAAATCCAGAAAATCACATTGCATGATTTTTACATAATATATTTGCATTTTATTGCATGAAATAAGTATTTGATACAATAGAAAGATAGATAAAAAAGAGAGAGCTTTGTTTGAACGTAAAGAGGTTAGACGTTTCCTGTAGTTCTTAGCCAAGTTTGCACACAGCATGGATTTTGGCCCACTCATTCATACAGATCTTCTCCATATCTTTTAGGTTTGGGGGCTGTCGCTGAGCAACATTTAGTTTCAGCTCCCTCCAAAGATCTTCTATTGGGTTCAGGTCTGGAGAGAGGGTAGACCACTCCAGGACCTTGAAATGTTTCTTACAGAGCCACTCCTTAGTTGCCCTTGCTATGCGTTTTGGGTCATTGTCATGCTGGAAGACCCAGCCACGACCCATCTTCAGTACTCTTTCTGAGGGAAGAAGGTCGTTGGTCAAAATCTTGCGGTACATGACCCCATCCATCCTCCCTCCAATACGGTGCTTTCGTCCTGTCCCTTTTAAAGAAATTTTCTAATAACTGGGCCAACAGTTGTTGCCTTCTCACCAAGCTGATTGCCTATTGTCCTGTAGCCCATCCCAGCCTTGTGTAGGTCTACAATTTTGACCCGGTGTTCTTAGCAGCTTTTTGGTCTTGGCCATGGTGAAGTGATTGGAGTGTGATTGAGTGTGTGGACAGGTGTCTTTTATACATGTGTAAGGAAGTGGTGGAGGACCTCAGTGCTCCCTCTCTCTTTCCTTTGTGGCCCCCTCTCTCTGCACTTCACTGTTTTGTGTACCTGTATATTACCTGGTACTGAATTGTATGTGCTGTGTACAATGTATAATGTCTGTTACTGTATTAAGATGTTATTAACCCCTTCATGACCTTGGGATTTTCCATTTTTCCGTGTTCGTTTTTCGCTCCCCTCCTTCCCAGAGCCATAACTTTTTTATTTTTCTGTCAATATGGCCATGTGAGGGCTTATTTTTTGTGAAACAAGTTGTACTTTTGAACGACATCATTGGTTTTAGCAAGTCGTGTACAAGAAAATGGGAAAAAAATTCCAAGTGCGGTGAAATTGCAGAAAAAGTGAATTCCCACACTTGTTTTTTGTTTGGCGTTTTTGCTAGGTTCACCAAATGCTAAAACTGACCTGCCATTATGATTCTCCAGGTCAGTACGAGTTCATAGACACCTAACATGACTAGGTTATGTTTTATCTAAGTGGTGAAAAAAATTTCCAAACTTTGCTAAAAAAAAAAAAAGGAAAAAAAAATTGCTCCATTTTCCGATACCTGTAGCGTCTCCATTTTTCGTGATCTGGGGTCAGGTGATGGCTTATTTTTTGCGTGCCGAGCTGTCGTTTTTAATTATACCATTTTGGTGCAGATATGTTCTTTTGATCGCCCGTTATTACATTTTAATGCAATGTTGCGGCCACCAAAAAAACGTAATTCTGGAGTTTCTAATTTTTTTGTCGCTACGCTGTTTAGCGATCAGGTTAATGCTTTTTTTATTGATAGATCAGGCGATTCGGAATGCGGCGATACCAAATATGTGTAGGTTTGATTTTTTTTATTGATTTATTTTGAATGGGGCAAAAGGGGGGTGATTTAAACTTTTTTATTTTTTTTTATTTTTTTCAAATTTTTTTTACTTTTTTTTACTTTTGCCATGCTTCAATAGCCTCCATGGGAGGCTAGAAGCTGGCACAACTCGATCGCCTCTGCTACATAGCAGCGATCATCAGATCGCTGCTATGCAGCAGAAATGCAGGTGTGCTATGAGCGCCGACCACAGTGGGGCGCTCACAGCTACCAGCGATCAGTAACCATATAGGTCTCAAGGACCTCTATGGTTACTCTGCAGAAGCATCGCTCACCCCCGATCATGTGATGGGGGTCGGCGATGCGCTCATTTCCGGCCGTCCGGCCGGAAGCGCCGGTTAAATGCCGCTGTCTGCGTTTGACAGCGGCATTTAACTAGTTAATAGCGGCGGGTGAATCGCGATTTCACCCGCCGCTATTGCGGGCACATGTCAGCTGTATAAAACAGCCAGAGCCCTGCATCAAAGAGGGGGATCTGACCTCGGACGTACTATCCCGTCCAAGGTCAGAAAGGGGTTAATGTCATGAGAACTGTTCTTGTATTCCATGTTCCTATCTAATGTATGCTAGAGTTAGGGACAGCGAAGAGTTATGTAACACCCCATGTTCCTGGTTGTTACAGTGGCATTGCTTTCCTCTCGGGGAGAGTGATGTCAAGCTTGGAAGCGAGGAAGGATTCCTTCCATCAGGTAATCACAAGCATGCAACATGTTCATACTCCAGGCCAGAAGGGGGAGCTCTGATCCAGCTTGTGGGTGGCTTCACTATATATATTCTGGTCTGGAGGGGAAGTTGGGTAGTCTGTCAGAAGGATAGAGAAGAGAGCAGTCGGACAGTGAGTCAGGAAGACTAGAAGACTAGACTCCTTGAAAGAGAAAGACTGGAAAGCAGAATAAGCTGTAGAGAGTGTGAAGGGGAAGTGAAACGCAGGAGAGTGAAGAGCTAGGGGGATAGCTGTGACTGAGCTACAGCCCTACTGAGCGCAAATACTGGTAGCCGGAAGACCGGGATTGTGAATTACTCTACGTCTCACAGCAGAAACCGGCAGGACAGCTGGATTGCAAGTCACCTGTCCACCATAGAAACCTGAGGACACAGTAGCGCATAGAGCTCAGGTCGTGATAGAGATCCTGTAAAAAGGCTCGCGCTACTTGTCATATGGGTAGTGTCCTACCTAAGGAAGGACAGAGAGAGAACGTGAGGACCTTGTGTGCGGCCTACGGCAGCAAGGGACTACACCACAGTGCTAGAAGGAAGGCTTCCAACCCCACCTGGTAAGGGGGATTCCAGAATCGCTTCCAAGCCGGCTAGACCACACCTGCATCCGTGATCTGGTACCCTGGCTGACTGAATTCGACAGTAAAAAGGTAAGGAGACTGCAACCCTGTGTCCTCTGTTTCTTGCTACACCATTCACCATCTTTATCTATACACCGGGAGCCCTGGGGACCCAGCTTCACCCCTGGAAAGCCATATCATCCCTGATGCCACAACATCACACCAGAGGACCCCTTTAAGCAGCGTCTGTCATCCCTGACCGAATACCACAGGTGGCTTCACAAACTTTATTTCACAAACCCCTTTAAAGACCAGCCCCTTTTACTTGGGCGCCCAGGGCCACAGACCGGGTTGCTGCCGCCGTGACACATCCTTTTAAGTACCGGACCCGATGCCGAGTACCCCACGGCCCTGGCAGGCACTCCAGTTAACTTTGTGAGCTAGGTCAGCAGCCTCAAGTGAGCAGAAAGCTCCTGCTTCCAGTGAGTAGCCCGGGCATGTCTGCCCTGGGAAGATGCTCAGTACAGCCGGGGCATTGCCCAAGGAGGGGAAGAATCTGTTGCCCAGGACTTATGGACTGCAACACATGCCGCAGGGCTTGGTAAGGGAACCGCCAAAGGGACTTTAACCCCTTTACCCCCAAGGGTGGTTTTCACGTTAATGACCAGGCCAATTTTTACAATTCTGACCACTGTCCCTTTATGAGGTTATAACTCTGGAACACTTCAATGGATCCAGGTGATTCTGACATAGTTTTCTCGAGACATATTGTTCTTCATGATAGTGGTAAAATTTATTTGATATTACCTGCGTTTATTTGTGAAAAAAACAGAAATTTGGCAAAATTTTTCAAAAATTTTGCAATTTTCCAACTTTGAATTTTTATGCAATTAAATCACAGAGATATGTCACATAAAATACTTAAGAAGTAACATTTTCCATATGTCTACTTTACATCAGCACAATTTTGGAACCAACATTTTTTTTGTTAGGGAGTTATAAGGGTTAAACTTTGACCAGCAATTTCTCATTTTTACAACACCAATTTTTTTTTAGGGACCACATTTCATTTGAAGTCATTTTGAGGGGTCTACATGATAGAAAATAACCAAGTGTGACACCATTCTAAAAACTGCACCCCTAAAGGTGCTCAAAACCACATTCAATAAGTTTATTAACCATTCAAGTGTTTCAAAGGAATTTTTGGAATGTTTAAATAAAAATAAATATTTAACTTTTTTTTCACAAAAAAATTTACTTCAGCTCCAATTTGTTTTATTTTACCAAGGGTAACAGGAGAAAATGGACCCCAAAAGTTGTTGTACAATTTGTCCTGAGTACGCCGATACCCCATATGTGGGGGTAAACCACTGTTTGGGCACATGGCAGAGCTCGGAAGCGAAGGAGCGCCATTTGACTTTTCAATGCAAAATTGACAGGAATTGAGATGGGACGCCATGTTGTGTTTGGAGAGCCACTGATGTGCCTAAACATTGAAACCCCCCACAAGTGACATCATTTTGGAAAGTAGACCCCCTAAGGAACTTATCTAGATGTGTCGTGAGCACTTTGACCCACCAAGTGCTTCACAGAAGTTTATAATGCAGAGCCGTAAAAATAAAAAAATCATATTTTTTCACAAAAATTATCTTTTCGCCCCCAACTTTTTATTTTCCCAAGGGTAAGAAAAGAAATTGGATGCCACAGTTGTTGTACAATTTGTCCTGAGTACGCTGATACCCCATATGTGGGGGTAAACCACTGTTTGGGCGCATGGGAGAGCTCGGAAAGGAAGGAGCGTCGTTTGACTTTTCAATGCAAAATTGACAGGAATTGAGATGGGACGCCATGTTGCATTTGGAGAGCCACTGATGTGCCTAAACAGTAGAAACCCCCAACAAGTGACCCCATATTGGAAACTAGACCCCCCAAGGAACTTATCTAGATGTGTTGTGAGAACTTTGAACCCCCAAGTGTTTCACTACAGTTTATAACGCAGAGCCGTGAAAATAAAAAATCTTTTTTTTCCACAAAAATTATTTTTTAGCCCCCTGTTTTGTATTTTCTCAAGAGTAACAGGAGAAATTGGACCCCAAAAGTTGTTGTCCAATGTGTCTTGAGTACGCTGATACCCGATATGTTGGGGTAAACCCCTGTTTGGGTGCACGGGAGAGCTCGGAAGGGAAGGAGCACTGTTTTACTTTTTCAGAATTGGCTGGAATTGAGATAGGATGCCATGTCGTGTTTGGGGAGCCCCTGATGTGCCTAAACAGTGGAAACCCCCCAATTATAACTGAAACCCTAATCCAAACACATCCCTGTTGTGAATTCTGCTCTTGGGCTCCCTCCGGTGGTTATAAGTGGTAGTGCTGCTGTCTCTGGATCGCAGCATTTATCAGGTGTGTTCACTTTTTGTAATTCTGACTGGGCTATTTAGCCTTGCTTCACCCTTTAGTCAGTGCCAGATGTCCATTGTTCCTGGAGGATTCACATCCCTGCCTGGTCTCTTCTGCTTTGCTGTTCATTTCATCCAATATAAGTTCTGGCCTTGATTTTTTGCTGTCCACATGCTGTGGGCCTTATTGTTCAGTTCTTTTCCATGTTTTTTGTCTAGTCCAGCTTGGTCTGTATAAGGATTTGTTTAGCCAAGCTGGTATCTCTGGAGATGCTGATATACCCTCCATATCTTTAGTTAGATGTGGAGATTTTGTATTTTCTGTGGTGGATATTTTCTAGTGTTTTAATACTGACCGCATAGTACTCTGTCCTATCCTTTCTATTTAGCTAGAAGTGGCCTCCTTTGCTAAATTCTGATTTCAGTCTGTGTATGTCTTTTCCCTCTCCTCTCACAGTCAATATTTGTGGGGGGCTGTCTATCCTTTGGGGATTTTCTCTGAGGCAAGATAGTTTTCCCGTTTCCATCTCTAGGGGTAATTAGTCCTCCGGCTGTGTCGAGATGTCTAGGGAGTGAAAGGTACATTCCACGGCTACTTCTAGTTGCGGTGTTAAGTTCAGGGTCTGCGGTCAGTACAGGTACCACCTTCTCCAGAGTACGTCCCATGCTGCTCTTAGGCCATCAGATCATAACAGTACAACTGGCCAACAATGAGTTAACCGCATCTCAGAAGAAGGGAAGGAAAGTGCTGAGCCATATTTTTTTCTGTAGTCTGTGGTGTTTTTTTTTTCCTTCCCTCTTTACCTCTGGGTGGCTCAGGAATTTGGCACTGGCATGGATGTTCAGGGATTGGCCGCTCGTGTGGATCAACTTGCTGCTAGAGTACAGGGTATTTCCGATTATATCATTCAGACTCCGGTTTTAGAACCTAGAATTCCAACTCCTGATTTGTTTTTTGGGGACAGGTCCAAATTTTTGAGCTTTAAAAATAACTGTAAAATGTTTTTTGCTCTGAAACCCCGTTCCTCTGGTGATTCCATCCAGCAGGTTAAAATTGTTATATCTCTGCTGCGTGGTGACCCCCAGGATTGGGCATTTGCCCTGGAACCTGGGAATCCGGCTTTGCTTAATATAGACACCTTTTTTCAGGCGCTTGGGTTATTGTATGATGAACCTAATTCAGTGGATCATGCTGAGAAGACCTTGTTGGCCCTGTGTCAGGGTCAAGAAGTGGCAGAATCATATTGCCAGAAATTTAGAAAATGGTCTGTGCTGACTAAATGGAATGAGGATGCCTTGGCGGCAATTTTCAGAAAGGGTCTTTCTGAATCCGTTAAGGATGTTATGGTGGGGTTCCCCACGCCTGCTGGTTTGAGTGATTCTATGTCTCTGGCCATTCAGATTGATCGGCGCTTGCGCGAGCGCAGAGTTGTGCACACTATGGCATTGTCTCCCGAGCGGAGTCCTGAGCCTATGCAGTTATTTCTGATTGCCCTAAGCGTACCAAGAGAATTGCTAGTTCTGTTACCATCAGTACTGTACAACCTAAATTTCTGTTATCTGTGACCCTGATCTGCTCTTTATCGTCATTTTCTGTCATGGCATTTGTGGATTCAGGCGCCGCTCTAAACTTAATGGACTTAGAATTTGCCAGACGTTGTGGTTTCCCCTTACAGCCTTTACAGAGTCCTATTCCTTTGAGGGGCATTGATGCTACACCGTTGGCTAAAAATAAACCTCAGTTTTGGACACAGCTGACCATGTGCATGGCGCCAGACCATCAGGAAGATTGTCGTTTTCTGGTGTTGCATAATTTGCATGATGCTATTGTGCTGGGTTTCCCATGGTTACAGGTGCATAATCCGGTATTAGATTTTAAATCTATGTCTGTGACTAGTTGGGGTTGTCAGGGGGTTCATGGTGACGTTCCTTTGATGTCAATTGCCTCCTCCCCCTCTTCTGAAATTCCTGAGTTTTTGTCAGATTTCCAGGATGTATTCAATGAGCCCAAGTCCAGTTCCCTTCCACCGCATAGGGACTGTGATTGTGCTATTGACTTGATTCCAGGCTGTAAGTTTCCCAAGGGCCGACTTTTCAACCTGTCTGTGCCAGAATATACCACCATGCAGAGCTATGTAAAGGAGTCTTTGGAGAAGGGGCATATTCGGCCATCTACTTCACCATTGGGAGCAGGTTTTTTTTTTTGTTGCCAAGAAGGATGGCTCCTTGAGACCCTGTATTGATTATCGCCTCTTGAATAAGATCACAGTCAAATTCCAATACCCTTTGCCTTTGCTTTCTGATCTGTTTGCTAGGATTAAGGGGGCTAGTTGGTTTACTAAGATTGACCTTCGAGGGGCATATAATCTTGTTCGTATTAAGCAGGGTGACGAATGGAAAACTGCGTTTAATACGCCCGAAGGCGATTTTGAATACCTTGTGATGCCATTCGGACTCTCTAATGCTCCATCTGTGTTTCAGTCCTTCATGCATGATATATTTCGGAATTATCTTGATAAATTCATGATTGTATATTTGGATGATATTTTGATTTTTTCAGATGATTTGGAGTCTCATGTGAAACAAGTCAGGATGGTATTTCAGATCCTTCGTGATAATGCCTTGTTTGTGAAGGGGTCTAAGTGCCTCTTTGGAGTACAGAAGATTTCTTTTTTGGGCTTCATTTTTTCTCCCTCATCTATAGAAATGGATCCGGTTAAGGTTCAGGCCATTCATGATTGGATCCAGCCCACATCCGTGAAGAGCCTTCAGAAATTTTTGGGCTTTGCTAATTTTTATCGCCGTTTCATTGCCAACTTCTCCAGTGTGGTTAAACCCCTGACCGATTTGACGAAGAAAGGCGCTGATGTGACGAATTGGTCCTCTGCGGCTGTTTTTGCCTTTCAGGAGCTTAAACGCCGATTTACTTCTGCCCCTGTGTTGCGTCAGCCGGATGTCTCCCTTCCATTTCAGGTTGAGGTTGACGCTTCTGAGATTGGGGCAGGGGCCGTTTTGTCTCAGAGGAATTCTGATGGTTCCTTGATGAAACCGTGTGCCTTCTTTTCTCAAAAATTTTCGCCTGCAGAACGCAATTATGATGTCGGCAATCGTGAGTTGTTGGCTATGAAATGGGCATTTGAGGAGTGGCGACATTGGCTTGAGGGGGCCAAGCATCGTATTGTGGTCTTGACCGATCATAAGAATCTGATTTACCTCGAGTCCGCCAAACGGCTGAATCCTAGACAGGCCCAATGGTCCCTGTTTTTCTCCCGTTTTGATTTTGTGGTCTCGTATCTTCCGGGTTCTAAGAATGTTAAGGCTGATGCCCTCTCTAGGAGCTTTTTGCCTGATTCTCCTGGGGTCCTGGAGCCGGTCGGCATTCTGAAGGAAGGGGTGATTCTTTCTACTATCTCCCCTGATTTACGACGGGTTCTTCAGGAATTTCAGGCTGATAAACCTGATCGCTGTCCAGTGGGGAAACTGTTTGTTCCTGACAGATGGACTAGTAAAGTGATTTCTGAGGTTCATTGTTCTGTGTTGGCTGGTCATCCTGGGATCTTTGGGACCAGAGAATTGGTTGGTAGGTCCTTTTGGTGGCCTTCTTTGTCACAGGATGTGCGTTCTTTTGTGCAGTCCTGTGGGACTTGTGCGCGGGCCAAGCCTTGCTGTTCTCGCGCTAGTGGGTTGCTTTTGCCTTTGCCGGTCCCTGAGAGGCCTTGGACGCATATTTCTATGGATTTTATTTCGGATCTTCTGGTTTCCCAGAGGATGTCAGTTATCTGGGTGGTTTGTGACCGGTTTTCTAAGATGGTTCATTTGGTACCTTTGCCTAAATTGCCTTCATCTTCTGATTTGGTTCCGTTGTTTTTTCAGCATGTGGTTCGTTTGCATGGCATTCCGGAGAATATTGTGTCCGATAGAGGTTCCCAGTTTGTTTCTAGGTTTTGGCGGGCCTTTTGTGCTAGGCTGGGCATTGATTTGTCTTTTTCTTCCGCATTTCATCCTCAGACAAATGGCCAAACCGAGCGAACTAATCAGACTTTGGAAACTTATTTGAGATGCTTTGTGTCTACTGATCAGGATGATTGGGTGGCTTTCTTGCCATTGGCCGAGTTTGCCCTTAATAATTGGGCTAGTTCTGCTACCTTGGTTTCACCCTTCTTTTGTAACTCTGGTTTTCATCCTCGTTTTTCTTCAGGGCAGGTTGAACCTTCTGATTGTCCTGGGGTGGACTCTGTGGTTGACAGGTTGCAGCAAATTTGGGGTCATGTTGTTGACAATTTGGTGTTGTGTCAGGAGGGGGCTCAGCATTTTGCTAACCGTCGTCGGTGTGTTTGTTCTCGGCTTCAGGTTGGGGATTTGGTCTGGTTGTCTTCACATTATGTTCCTATGGAGGTTTCTTCCCCTAAGTTTAAGCCTCGGTTTATTGGCCCTTATAGGATTTCTGAGATTATCAATCCAGTGTCTTTTCGTTTGGCCCTTCCAGCCTCTTTTTCCATCCATAATGTTTTTCATAGATCTTTGTTGCGGAAATATGTGGTGCCCGTTGTTCCCTCTGTTGATCCTCCTGCCCCGGTGTTGATTGATGGGGAGTTGGAGTATGTGGTTGAGAAGATATTGGATTCTCGTTTTTCGAGGCGGAAGCTTGAGTATCTTGTCAAATGGAAGGGTTATGGCCAGGAGGATAATTCTTGGGTTGTTGCCTCCGATGTTCATGCTGAGGATTTGGTTCGTGCCTTTCATTTGGCTCGTCCGGATCAGCCTGGGGGCTCTGGAGAGGGTTCGGTGACCCCTCCTCAAGGGGGGGGTACTGTTGTGAATTCTGCTCTTGGGCTCCCTCCGGTGGTTATAAGTGGTAGTGCTGCTGTCTCTGGATCGCAGCATTTATCAGGTGTGTTCACTTTTTGTAATTCTGACTGGGCTATTTAGTGTTGTGATTTGCTTTTTGCTCCCTCTAGTGGTTACTAGTTTTTTGACTCTGGTTTTTCTGTCATTCCTTTTATCCACACCTGGGTCGTTAGTTAGGGGTGTTGCTATATAAGCTCCCTGGACCTTCAGTTCAATGCCTGGCAACGTAGTTATCAGAGCTAGTCTGCTGTGCTCTTGTCTACTGATCCTGGTTCCAGTTATATCAGCTAAGTCTGCCTTTTGCTTTTTGCTATTTGTTTTGGTTTTGTATTTTTGTCCAGCTTGTTCCAAATCTACATCCTGACCTTTGCTGGAAGCTCTAGGGGGCTGGTGTTCTCCCCCCGGACCGTTAGACGGTTCGGGGGTTCTTGAATTTCCAGTGTGGATTTTGATAGGGTTTTTGTTGACCATATAAGTTACCTTTCTTTATTCTGCTATCAGTAAGCGGGCCTCTCTGTGCTAAACCTGGTTCATTTCTGTGTTTGTCATTTCCTCTTACCTCACCGTCATTATTTGTGGGGGGCTTCTATCCAGCTTTGGGGTCCCCTTCTCTGGAGGCAAGAAAGGTCTTTGTTTTCCTCTACTAGGGGTAGCTAGATTCTCCGGCTGGCGCGTGTCATCTAGAATCAACGTAGGAATGATCCCCGGCTACTTCTAGTGTTGGCGTTAGGAGTAGATATATGGTCAACCCAGTTACCACTGCCCTATGAGCTGGATTTTTGTATTCTGCAGACTTCCACGTTCCTCTGAGACCCTCGCCATTGGGGTCATAACAGTTTGCCAGGCCAGTATTAAATGTTTAATGCATTGCAGAAGAGGGATTATAAGAAAGAAGATTCTGAGTTTTTTTTTCTTTCTTCTTCCCCTTTACCTCAGAGTGGCTATGCTTGCTGCAGACATGAATGTCCAGACCTTGATTACAAGTGTGGACCAGCTGGCTACTCGTGTGCAGGGCATACAAGACTATGTTATCAGAAATCCTATGTCAGAACCTAAAATACCGATTCCTGAACTGTTTTCCGGAGACAGGTTTAAGTTTAGGAATTTCGTGAATAATTGTAAATTGTTTTTGTCCCTGAGACCCTGTTCATCTGGAGATTCTGCTCAGCAAGTAAAAATTGTTATTTCGTTCTTACGGGGCGACCCTCAGGATTGGGCTTTTTCGCTGGCGCCAGGAGATCCAGCATTGGCTGATCTTGATGCGTTTTTTCTGGCGCTCGGTTTACTTTATGAGGAACCCAATCTTGAGATTCAGGCAGAAAAGGCCTTGCTGGCTATGTCTCAGGGGCAGGACGAGGCTGAAGTGTATTGCCAAAAATTTCGGAAATGGTCCGTGCTGACACATTGGAACGAGTGTGCACTGGCCGCTAATTTTAGAAATGGCCTTTCTGAAGCCATTAAGAATGTTATGGTGGGTTTTCCCATTCCCACAGGTCTGAATGATACTATGGCACTGGCTATTCAAATTGACCGGCGGTTGCGGGAGCGCAAAACCGCAAATTCCCTCATGGTGTTGTCTGAACAGACACCTAATTCGGTGCAATGTGATAGAAAAACCGCAAATTCCCTCATGGTGTTGTCTGAACAGACACCTGATTTAATGCAATGTGATAGAATCCTGACTAGAAATGAGCGGAAAATTCATAGACGCCGGAATGGCTTGTGCTACTACTGTGGTGATTCTACACATGTTATCTCAGCATGCTCTAAACGTATAGCTAAGGTTGTTAGTCCTGTCACCGTTGGTAATTTGCAACCTAAATTTATTCTGTCTGTAACTTTGATTTGCTCACTGTCATCTTATCCTGTCATGGCGTTTGTAGATTCAGGTGCTGCCCTGAGTCTCATGGATCTCTCATTTGCTAAGCGCTGTGGTTTTACTCTTGAACCATTAGAAAATCCTATTCCTCTTAGGGGTATTGATGCTACACCATTGGCAGCAAATAAACCGCAGTATTGGACACAGGTTACCATGTGCATGACTCCTGAACACCGCGAGGTGATACGTTTCCTGGTTTTACATAAAATGCATGATTTGGTATGGCTTTCTTCCCGCTTTGTTCCTATGAAGGTCTCCTCTCCCAAATTTAAACCTCGTTTTATTGGGCCTTACAAGATATTGGAAATCCTTAATCCTGTATCTTTTCGTCTGGATCTTCCTGTGTCGTTTGCTATTCACAATGTATTTCATAGGTCCTTGTTGCGGCGGTACATTGTGCCTGTAGTTCCTTCTGCTGAGCCTCCTGCTCCGGTGTTGGTTGAGGGCGAGTTGGAGTACGTGGTGGAGAAGATCTTGGATTCTCGCCTCTCCAGGCGGAGGCTTCAGTACCTGGTCAAGTGGAAGGGCTATGGTCAGGAGGATAATTCCTGGGTGGTCGCCTCTGATGTTCATGCGGCCGATTTGGTTCGTGCCTTTCATGCCGCTCATCCTGATCGCCCTGGTGGTCGTGGTGAGGGTTCGGTGACCCCTCACTAAGGGGGGGGTACTGTTGTGATTTGCTTTTTGCTCCCTCTAGTGGTTACTAGTTTTTTGACTCTGGTTTTTCTGTCATTCCTTTTATCCACACCTGGGTCGTTAGTTAGGGGTGTTGCTATATAAGCTCCCTGGACCTTCAGTTCAATGCCTGGCAACGTAGTTATCAGAGCTAGTCTGCTGTGCTCTTGTCTACTGATCCTGGTTCCAGTTATATCAGCTAAGTCTGCCTTTTGCTTTTTGCTATTTGTTTTGGTTTTGTATTTTTGTCCAGCTTGTTCCAAATCTACATCCTGACCTTTGCTGGAAGCTCTAGGGGGCTGGTGTTCTCCCCCCGGACCGTTAGACGGTTCGGGGGTTCTTGAATTTCCAGTGTGGATTTTGATAGGGTTTTTGTTGACCATATAAGTTACCTTTCTTTATTCTGCTATCAGTAAGCGGGCCTCTCTGTGCTAAACCTGGTTCATTTCTGTGTTTGTCATTTCCTCTTACCTCACCGTCATTATTTGTGGGGGGCTTCTATCCAGCTTTGGGGTCCCCTTCTCTGGAGGCAAGAAAGGTCTTTGTTTTCCTCTACTAGGGGTAGCTAGATTCTCCGGCTGGCGCGTGTCATCTAGAATCAACGTAGGAATGATCCCCGGCTACTTCTAGTGTTGGCGTTAGGAGTAGATATATGGTCAACCCAGTTACCACTGCCCTATGAGCTGGATTTTTGTATTCTGCAGACTTCCACGTTCCTCTGAGACCCTCGCCATTGGGGTCATAACAGTTTGCCAGGCCAGTATTAAATGTTTAATGCATTGCAGAAGAGGGATTATAAGAAAGAAGATTCTGAGTTTTTTTTTCTTTCTTCTTCCCCTTTACCTCAGAGTGGCTATGCTTGCTGCAGACATGAATGTCCAGACCTTGATTACAAGTGTGGACCAGCTGGCTACTCGTGTGCAGGGCATACAAGACTATGTTATCAGAAATCCTATGTCAGAACCTAAAATACCGATTCCTGAACTGTTTTCCGGAGACAGGTTTAAGTTTAGGAATTTCGTGAATAATTGTAAATTGTTTTTGTCCCTGAGACCCTGTTCATCTGGAGATTCTGCTCAGCAAGTAAAAATTGTTATTTCGTTCTTACGGGGCAACCCTCAGGATTGGGCTTTTTCGCTGGCGCCAGGAGATCCAGCATTGGCTGATCTTGATGCGTTTTTTCTGGCGCTCGGTTTACTTTATGAGGAACCCAATCTTGAGATTCAGGCAGAAAAGGCCTTGCTGGCTATGTCTCAGGGGCAGGACGAGGCTGAAGTGTATTGCCAAAAATTTCGGAAATGGTCCGTGCTGACACATTGGAACGAGTGTGCACTGGCCGCTAATTTTAGAAATGGCCTTTCTGAAGCCATTAAGAATGTTATGGTGGGTTTTCCCATTCCCACAGGTCTGAATGATACTATGGCACTGGCTATTCAAATTGACCGGCGGTTGCGGGAGCGCAAAACCGCAAATTCCCTCATGGTGTTGTCTGAACAGACACCTAATTCGGTGCAATGTGATAGAAAAACCGCAAATTCCCTCATGGTGTTGTCTGAACAGACACCTGATTTAATGCAATGTGATAGAATCCTGACTAGAAATGAGCGGAAAATTCATAGACGCCGGAATGGCTTGTGCTACTACTGTGGTGATTCTACACATGTTATCTCAGCATGCTCTAAACGTATAGCTAAGGTTGTTAGTCCTGTCACCGTTGGTAATTTGCAACCTAAATTTATTCTGTCTGTAACTTTGATTTGCTCACTGTCATCTTATCCTGTCATGGCGTTTGTAGATTCAGGTGCTGCCCTGAGTCTCATGGATCTCTCATTTGCTAAGCGCTGTGGTTTTACTCTTGAACCATTAGAAAATCCTATTCCTCTTAGGGGTATTGATGCTACACCATTGGCAGCAAATAAACCGCAGTATTGGACACAGGTTACCATGTGCATGACTCCTGAACACCGCGAGGTGATACGTTTCCTGGTTTTACATAAAATGCATGATTTGGTATGGCTTTCTTCCCGCTTTGTTCCTATGAAGGTCTCCTCTCCCAAATTTAAACCTCGTTTTATTGGGCCTTACAAGATATTGGAAATCCTTAATCCTGTATCTTTTCGTCTGGATCTTCCTGTGTCGTTTGCTATTCACAATGTATTTCATAGGTCCTTGTTGCGGCGGTACATTGTGCCTGTAGTTCCTTCTGCTGAGCCTCCTGCTCCGGTGTTGGTTGAGGGCGAGTTGGAGTACGTGGTGGAGAAGATCTTGGATTCTCGCCTCTCCAGGCGGAGGCTTCAGTACCTGGTCAAGTGGAAGGGCTATGGTCAGGAGGATAATTCCTGGGTGGTCGCCTCTGATGTTCATGCGGCCGATTTGGTTCGTGCCTTTCATGCCGCTCATCCTGATCGCCCTGGTGGTCGTGGTGAGGGTTCGGTGACCCCTCACTAAGGGGGGGGGTACTGTTGTGATTTGCTTTTTGCTCCCTCTAGTGGTTACTAGTTTTTTGACTCTGGTTTTTCTGTCATTCCTTTTATCCACACCTGGGTCGTTAGTTAGGGGTGTTGCTATATAAGCTCCCTGGACCTTCAGTTCAATGCCTGGCAACGTAGTTATCAGAGCTAGTCTGCTGTGCTCTTGTCTACTGATCCTGGTTCCAGTTATATCAGCTAAGTCTGCCTTTTGCTTTTTGCTATTTGTTTTGGTTTTGTATTTTTGTCCAGCTTGTTCCAAATCTACATCCTGACCTTTGCTGGAAGCTCTAGGGGGCTGGTGTTCTCCCCCCGGACCGTTAGACGGTTCGGGGGTTCTTGAATTTCCAGTGTGGATTTTGATAGGGTTTTTGTTGACCATATAAGTTACCTTTCTTTATTCTGCTATCAGTAAGCGGGCCTCTCTGTGCTAAACCTGGTTCATTTCTGTGTTTGTCATTTCCTCTTACCTCACCGTCATTATTTGTGGGGGGCTTCTATCCAGCTTTGGGGTCCCCTTCTCTGGAGGCAAGAAAGGTCTTTGTTTTCCTCTACTAGGGGTAGCTAGATTCTCCGGCTGGCGCGTGTCATCTAGAATCAACGTAGGAATGATCCCCGGCTACTTCTAGTGTTGGCGTTAGGAGTAGATATATGGTCAACCCAGTTACCACTGCCCTATGAGCTGGATTTTTGTATTCTGCAGACTTCCACGTTCCTCTGAGACCCTCGCCATTGGGGTCATAACAATTTAGCCTTGCTTCACCCTTTAGTCAGTGACAGTTGTCCATTGTTCCTGGAGGATTCACATCCCTGCCTGGTCTCTTCTGCTTTGCTGTTCATTTCATCCAAGATAAGTTCTGGCCTTGATTTTTTGCTGTCCACATGCTGTGGGCCTTATTGTTCAGTTCTTTTCCATGTTTTTTGTCTAGTCCAGCTTGGTCTGTATAAGGATTTGTTTAGCCAAGCTGGTATCTCTGGAGATGCAGATATACCCTCCATATCTTTAGTTAGATGTGGAGATTTTGTATTTTCTGTGGTGGATATTTTCTAGTGTTTTAATACTGACCGCATAGTACTCTGTCCTATCTTTTCTATTTAGCTAGAAGTGGCCTCCTTTGCTAAATTCTGATTTCAATCTGTGTATGTCTTTTCCCTCTCCTCTCACAGTCAATATTTGTGGGGGGCTGTCTATCCTTTGGGGATTTTCTCTGAGGCAAGATAGTTTTCCCGTTTCCATCTCTAGGGGTAATTAGTCCTCCGGCTGTGTCGAGATGTCTAGGGAGTGAAAGGTACATTCCACGGCTACTTCTAGTTGCGGTGTTAAGTTCAGGGTCTGCGGTCAGTACAGGTACCACCTTCTCCAGAGTACGTCCCATGCTGCTCTTAGGCCACCAGATCATAACACATCCCTAACCCTAATCCCAATGGTAACCCTAACCACACCCCTAACCCTAATCCCAACCCTATTCCCAACCGTAAATGTAATCCAAACCCTAACCCTAACTTTAGCCCCAACCCTAACCCTAACTTTAGCCCCAACCCTAACCCTAACTTTAGCCCCAACCCTAACTGTAGCCTTAACCCTAGCCCTAACCCCAGCCCTAACCCTAGCCCTAACCCTAGCCCTAACCCTAGCCCTAACCCTAACCCTAGCCCTAACCCTAGCCCTAACCCTAACCATTGCCCTAACCCTAATGGGAAAATGGAAATAAATGCATTTTTTTAATTTTTTAATTTTTCCCTAACTAAGGGGGTGATGAAGGGGGGTTTGATTTACTTTTATAGTGGGTTTTTTAGCGGATTTTTATGATTGGCAGCCGTCACGCACTGAAAGACACTTTTTATTGCAAAAAATATTTTTTGCATTACCACATTTTGAGAGCCATAATTTTTCCATATTTTGGTCCACAGAGTCATGTGAGGTCTTGTTTTTTGTGGGACGAGTTGACATTTTTATTGGTAACATAAATTTCAGTCATGTGACATTTTTTTATCGCTTTTTATTCCAATTTTTGTGAGGCAGAATGACCAAACACCAGCTATTCATGAATTTGTTTTGGGGGAGGCATTTATACCGTTCCGCGTTTGGTAAAATGGATAAAGCAGTTTTATTCTTCGGGTCAGTATGATTACAGCGATACCTCATTTATATAATTTTTTTATGTTTTGCCGCTTTTATACGATAAAAACTATTTTATAGAAAAAATAATTATTTTTGCATCGCTTTATTCTGAGGTCTATAACTTTTTTAATTTTTCACTGATGATGCTGTATGTTGGCTTGTTTTTTGCGGGACAAGATGACATTTTCAGCGGTACCATGGTTATTTATATTCGTCTTTTTCATCATGTGTTATTCCACTTTTTGTTTGGCGGTATGATAATAAAGCGTTGTTTTTTGCCTTGTTTTTTTTTTTTTTTAGTGTGTTCACTAAAGGGGTTAACTAGTGGGACAGTTTTATAGGTGGGGTCTTTACGGATCCGGTGATACTAAATATGTGTAATTTTATTGTTTTTTTTATGTAGATAAAGAAATGTATTTATAGGAACAATATATATATTTTTTTTTTTCAGGAATTTTTTTTTTCATTTTTTTACACATGTGATTTTTTTTATTTTTTATACTATAACATTGCCCCGGGGGGGCATGTTATAGTGTAAGATCGCTGATCTGACACTCTGCTGTGCACTGTGTCAGATCAGCGATCTTACGTGCACTCCTGCGGGCTTACCAGCGCTTGCTCTGAGCAGGCCCTTGTAAGCCACCTCCCTGCAGGACCCAGAAAGCCCCCCTTGGCCATTTTGGATCCGGGCCTGCTGCAGGAAGGAGGAGGAAAGAGACCCTCGGAGCAACGTGATCACATCGCGTTGCTCCGGGGGTCTCAGGGAAGCACGCAGGGAGCCCCCTCCCTGCGCGATGCTTCCTTATACCGCCGGAACACTGTGATCATGTTTGAACGCAGTGTGCCGGGGGTTAATGTGCCGGGGGTGGTCCCTGACCACTCCTGGCACATAGTGCCGAATGTCAGCTGCGATAGTCAGCTGACACCCATCCGCAATCGGCCGCACTCCTCCCATGAGCGCGGCCGATCTCTATGACGCACTATCCCGTCGGTGGTCATACGGGCCCACCCCACCTCAACGGGATAGTACGTCACATGTCAGAAAGGGGTTAAGCATCTAGATTTCGGCATATGGACTACTGCTTCTGCCGGCTGCCGTGGCTGTTGTGGGTACGTCCATGGACATTGCTAGGGAGAGGGTAGGAAGTCATTGTTGTACTTAATTTCCTCAACTTTGCTCCCTGTTATTAAACTTCGTTCCCTGTTAGTCGTGTCTGAGGATTGTGTCCATCCTGTCTATTTCATTTACAAGGTCCCAGGGTGTATACTGACTGTGGCTTAGTTGACTTGGCTGGGACTACCGCCCCGGGCCACCTTGTTATACAGGTAACGAGTTCAAACAAGTGCAATTAATACAGGTAATGAGTGTAGAGTAGGAGGACTTCTTAAGGAAAAGCTAGCAGGTCAGTGACAGGCAGAATTCTTGCTGGTTGATAGGTAATCAAATGCTTATTTCATGCAATAAAATGCAATTTAATTATTTATAAATCATACAATGTGATTTTCTGTTTATTTTTAGATTCTGATTCTCAGTGTTAAAGTGTACCTGCGGTAAAAAATTACAGACCTCTCCGTTACCTCTCAAAGAAACAGGAAAAAAGGGCAGATATTGTACACTCCATGATTCTTATAAATGTCATCATTTTCCATGTGCAGATGAGCGCATGGTAATTTCTAAAAATTCTATTATGAGTACTATTTCTTGTCTGCACCTCTCCATATAAACACTTAAACAACACAATGTACCTCCAAGTCAATCATACTTTTGTGAAATCAACCTGTCAGTAATGAAGCAACACCGATTGTGAATCAATTTCTCCTGCTGTTGTGTAAGTGGAACATACAACAGGTAGAAATGATAGGCAATTAGCAAAACACCACCTATACAGGAGTGGTTCTGCAGGGGGTGTCCACAGACCATTTCTCTGTTCTTATCCTTTTTGGCTGCTTTATTCACTTTTGCATTTTGTCATTGCTCTCACCCCTAGAAGTACTGTAGAGAAGCATGAGGTGGTGTCCACCGCCAACAGAAGTAGCTCAGGTAGCACAGCTCCTCCAGGATGCCACATCATTGCAAGCTGTGGCAAGAAAAGTAGCTGTATCTGTCAGTACAGTGTTGAGAGCATGGAGCAGATACCAGGAGACAGGGAATTACCCCTCGAGATGTGGAGGGGGATGTAGTAGGGCAATAACCCAGCAGCAGGACTGCTACCTCCTCCTTTGTTCAAGGAGGAACAGGAGGAGCAGTTCCATAGCCCTGCAAAATGACCTCCAGAAGGCCACTAGCATCCATGTGTCTGCTCAAACTGTCAGAAACAGACTCCATGAGGGTGGTATGAGGGCACGATCTCCACAAGTGGGTGTTGTGCTTACAGCCCAATGCCATGCAGGGCAATTGGCATTTGCTAGAGAACACCAAGATTGGCAGATTCGACATTGGTGCACTGTACTCTTCACAGATGAGAGTAGGTTTACACTGAGCATATGTGACACTCGTGACAGAGTCTGGAGACGTCGTGGAGAACGTTCTGCTGTGTGCAACATCCTCCAGCATGACTGGTTTGGCAGTGGGTCAGTAATGGTGTGGGGAGGCATTTGTTTGGATGGCAGCACAGCCCTGCATGTGCTAGCCAGAGGTACCTTGGCTGCCACTAGGTACTGAGATAAGAGCCTCAGACCCATTGTGAGATGATATGCAGGTGCAGTGGGCCCTTGGTTCCTTCTGATGCATGACAATGTTAGGCCTCATGTGGCTGAAACATGTCAGCAGTACCTGCATGATGAAGGCATTGATGCCATGGACTGGCCTGCCCGTACCCCAGACCTGAATCCAATCGTTCACATCTGGGACATCATGTCTCGTTCCATTCACCAACGCCACAAACTGTACCACAGATTGTCCAGGAGTTGATTGATGCTTTAAACCAGATATAGGAGGAGATCCCTCTAGAGAACATTCGCCACCTCATCAGGAGCATGCCCAGGCATTATAAGGAGATCATACAGGCACATGGAGGCCACACACACTACTGAGCATCATTTCCTTGTCTTGAGGCATTTCCATTGAAGATGGATTAGCTTGCAATTTCATTTTCCACTTTGATTTTGAATATCATTCCAAATCCAGACCTCCATGGGATATTAATTTTGATTTACATTGATCATTTTTATTTTATTGTTCTCAACACATTCCATTATGTAATGAATAAAGATTTGAAACTGGAATATTTCATTCAGTGATATCTAGAATGTGGTGTTTTAGTGTCCTTTTATGTATATTCTTATGGCTTGGAAAAGTATTCACTCTCTTGGCATTTTTTTGTGTTTTGCTACCTCACAAAATGGAATTTCACTGTTTTTTGTAGGGGCTGCATTAGTTCATGTAAAGAACAATCCTACAACTGTGAACATTTGTTTTTCTTTTTCTTGTGAAGCAAACAACAAATAGGGCAAAATTGAAACTGAAAACTTCAGTGTGCATAACTATTGACCCCTAAAGTCAGTGCTTTGCACAGTGGCGTATCTAGGGGGGGGGGGGGGGCAGCCGGGGCATGTGCCCCGGGCGCAGCCGGCAGGGGGGCGCAGTCGGGCCGCCTAAAGTGGCGGTCCACAGTGTCTCCCCCGGCGGCTGCATTCTGCCGCCCCCCGCACTGGGAGTCGGCTCTTCTCTGTGCCGACTGTCAAGCTGACAGCCGGCACAGAGAAGCTGCGGCGCGCCGGCTCCCAGTGTTCAATTGTACTGCATCTGAGATGCGAGTACAATTGAAGCTCTGACTGCCGGGTCAGAGCGACGCCAGCAGAGTGATCAGGTCATGTGATCACGCTGCTGACGTCACTCACCTGCGCGGCAGAGCAGACTCAGAGGCAGAGCAGGAGAGATGCAGATCGGTGGTAAGTGCTCCTGTGGAGCTGAAGACACCGAAGGTGCAGGGGGGGATTTAATGTGAGTGGGAATGGGGGGGATATATTGTGGGGGGGATTTAATGTGAGTGGGGATGGGGGGGATTTAATGTGAGTGGGGGTGGGGGAATTTAATGTGAGTGGGGATGGTGGGATATATTATTGGATGGGGGATATTTAATATGAGTGGAGATGGGGGGATTTATTGTGGGGGGAGATTTAATGTGAGTGGGGATTTATTGTGGGGGGAGATTTAATGTGAGTGGGGATTTATTGTGGGGGGGAGATTTAATGTGAGTGGGGATTTATTGTGGGGGGAGATTTAATGTGAGTGGAGATGGGGGGATTTATTGTGAGGGGAGATTTAATGTGAGTAAAGATGGGGGATTTATTGTGGGGGGAGATTTAATGTGAGTAGGGAGGGGGGATTTATTGTGTGTGGGGAGAATTGAAGTGGAGATATGGGATTGAATGTGTGGGGTAGATCTGAGGACACAAAATGAAGAGCAAAGGGGGAGATGGGGGGCACGTATGAGAAAACAGTATGGGGGAATGGGGGGCATGTATGAGGAAACAGTATGGGGGACAGTGTAAGGGCACATCCAGGAGGGGACAGTATACCAAGGAGGGGGGGTGTGATGAGAGTACAATATAAATACTGGGCCCTATATGGGGGACACAGTATGAGAGGACAGTGTAAAAATGGGGGCCGGTATGGAAAGGGGAGGTCAGTGTAAAGAGCGTGTACCATAAGAGGGACAGTTTGGGGGTCATATTTTATGCAGACAATATAGTGAGGGGCAATTTTTTATTCAGGAGCATTTTAATGACACTTGTATCTTTAAGGGCGTCATGTGGAGATTTTCTGCAAAAGAGTGGAGAAGATGGAAGTCTGCAGAGACGGCTGTGGATGAGAAAACTCATCATGGGGTCTGGACAAGATGAAGAAAAGGAGAACGACTCCAGAGACGACGTCATCTATAAGGTACCTGGATGTAAATGTTATTTGTGATACTGACTAACTCTCATGTTTTTATTTATGTTAGGCGCATTAAAAGGGATGTCCAGGTTTGTGATGAGTCTGCAGTCATTCTTTGTGACTGCAGACTTCTGAGTTCTCACAGTGCGCCCTGCACGCTGTCAGGATTCTCTCGTGCTGGTGATTTACATACATGCGGTCACATGCTGACTAGACATGTGTGGCCTCCAGGGGCGGATTATAAGAGGGTCAATATGGGCGGTAGCCCAGGGCCCAGTGGTGTGGGGGGGGCCCTGGGCTACCGCACAGATTGACCGCCCAAGTACTGTGAATGCCCGCCGCCGCCTGCATTTATGTGCCCCCAGACCCGGTGGGCAGAGAGAGGGGGCCGGCATCGGGCCCCTTCTCATCTGCTCACCAGGCCCCTTCCGGCGCTGCGGCAGTTAACAACAGCCGCCAGCCAATTGGAGGCTGGCAGCTGAAGTCGGCCGCAGAAAAAACACACGTCGCCGGCGTCTGACGTCATTGTCAGTCGCCGGCGAGTGTGCGCTGCTGGAGGGAGCTGCTCGCCGCTGGAGCGCTGGTCAGGTGAGGAGAACTCTTTTTTTTTTTTTGTGAACGGCAATGCTGAAGACACTGGGGGCAATGCTGGGGGCAATGCTGGAGGCACTGGGGCAATGCTGGAGACACTGGGGCAGATTGCTGGACACTGGGGGCAATGCTGGAGACACTGGGGCAGATTGCTGGACACTGGGGGTAATGCTGGAGACACTGGGGCAGATTGCTGGACACTGGGGGTAATGCTGGAGACACTGGGGCAGATTGCTGGAGACACTGGGGGCAATGCTGGAGACACTGGGGGCAATAATGGAGACACTGGGGCAGATTGCTTGAGGCACTGGGGGCAATGCTGGAGACACTGGGGGCAATGCTGGAGACACTGGGGCAGATTGCTGGACACTGGGGGTAATGCTGGAGACACTGGGGCAGATTGCTGGAGACACTGGGGGCAATGCTGGAGACACTGGGGGCAATAATGGAGACACTGGGGCAGATTGCTTGAGGCACTGGGGGCAATGCTGGAGACACTGGGGGCAATGCTGGAGACACTGGGGCAGATTGCTGGACACTGGGGGCAATGCTGGAGACACTGGGGGCAATGCTGGAGACACTGGGGCAATGCTGGAGACACTGGGGCAGATTGCTGGACACTGGGGGCAATGCTGGAGACACTGGGGCAGATTGCTGGAGACACTGGGGCAGATTGCTGGAGACACTGGGGCAATGCTGGAGACACTGGGGCAGATTGCTGGACACTGGGGCAATCCTGGAGACACGGGCAGATTGCTGGAGACACTGGGGCAGATTGCTGGAGACACTGGGGCAATGCTGGAGACACTGGGGGCAGATTGCTGGAGACACTGGGGCAATGCTGGAGACACTGGGGCAGATTGCTGGACACTGGGGCAATGCTGGAGACACTGGGGGCAGATTGCTGGAGACACTGGGGCAATCCTGGAGACACTGGGGCAGATTGCTGGAGACACTGGGGCAGATTGCTGGAGACACTGGGGCAGATTGCTGGACACACTGGGGGCAATGCTGGATACTCTGGGGCAATATGCTGGACATACTGGGGCATATTGTTGAACACACTGTCTGGGGGCAATGCTGGAGACACTGGGGCAATGTGTGGAGACACTGGGGCAATGCTGGACACACTGTGGGCAATGCTGGACAATTGGACACACTGGGGCAGATTGCTGGACACACTGGTGGTAATATGCTGGACACACTGGGGCAGATTGCTGGACACACTGGGGCAGATTGCTGGACACACTGGGGCAGATTGCTGGACACACTGGGGGTAATATGCTGGACACACTGGGGGTAATATGCTGGACACACTGGGGGTAATATGCTGGACACACTGGGGCAGATTGCTGGACACACTGGGGGCAGGACTGGAGGCATGGGCAGAATGTAGACACGCGGCATGATTGGAGACACGGGGCAGAATGAAAGACATGGGGCAGGATTGGATCATGGGGCAGGATGGATACGATGGAGACAGATGGGGCAGGATGGGGAGATCATATGGTGTAGAATGGATACTCATGAGGGCAGGATGGGAGAACATATGGCTGGAGCCAGGAATGAGACACACGGGGCCAGGGTGGGGAATATTATTACCATAGGGGCTAATTAAGGGATATTATTACTGCAGTGATGTATTTATTTTATTTATTGAGTATACTGTTTTAAATGGGAGGGGGGGCGGTTCTGTTACTGTGTAGAGTGACACTATATCGCCTTTTTTTCTCCATGTGGTGTAATGTAGAAGTTGTGAAAAATTAAGTAATGTGTTCTGCGAGCAGAGCTCTAGATAACTATGTTATTTCCTGCAGAAATGAGTCCTGGCTGGAAGAAATGATGGCGGTCTGTGCTGGATGAAAGATGGAGGACTTCACCCAGAGACGTCACTGGTGAGTCAGTGTTACCTATACACTGACACTATACACTGTATACTATATACAGAGGTCCTGTGTACAATGTCACCAGTGATCTCTGTATTACCTCTACACAGACACTGCATACCAAGTACAGATCTCCTGTGAATACTGGCACTTGTGATAGTATTGTGGTTTTTTTTTTTTAATTACTAATCAGTATTGTAGTATTCAGTCACTATGTGGTGGTAATATGTGGTCTGGAAATGGTGTGGTATTTGTCCCTTGAATGTGCTATTTGGTTACCAAGTGGTGGTAATATGTGGTCTTGACATGGTGCGGTGGTATTTGTTCCTTGTATGTGATATTATTGGTCAAAATATACCTAAATTGTATTGCAGGTTTCAACAAATATTTAATAGGTTACAGTAGAGTAGGGCCATTCCGGAATAATCTGGTTCGGGTATCACATGACCCCCGTCACATGACCCCCGTCACATGACCGGGGGGGGGCCCACAGTGTCTGAACAGCCCGGGGCCCTGGCTACCCTTAATCCACCCCTGGTGGCCTCAGTCAATGAAAATGAACTGAGTGAGGCCAGGCACGTCTGGTCGGAATGTGGTCAGAAGTATACAAATCGCATGCTTGTGCTGACATGACTGTCCACTGGCAAGGGAGAATCCTAAAAGTGTGCAGTGCATTAGTTGTGAGAATTCAGAAGCTGCGATGTCAGGATTCAGCTCTGCAGGTTCCAGTAGCCGTCACATGGACACTTCACTCATATGCGACTTTCATACTTGTGGTCCTGTGACAACGAGCTTCTCTTCTGCTTCTCTCAATTTTTCACTGAACATTGAGAGCATTAGGGAGAGGAGCTCGTGGGTACATGACTAAGTGTAAAAATCGCATACGTTCTGGGGGGGGGGGGGCGCCAAATTGAATTCTTGCCCCGGGTGCCAGAAACCCTAGATACACCTCTGGCTTTGCAGAGCCTCCTTTTGCAGCAATTACAGCTGCAAGGATAGCCTCTGAGTTTTCCACATCTTGCCACTGCGATTTTTGCTGATTCTTTAAGGAAAAATTGTTCCAGCTCCTTCAAGTTAGGTGGTTTTCTCTGGTGAACAGTAATCTTCACGTCTGACCACAGATTCTCAACTGGATTAAGGTCTGGGCTTTGACTAGGCCATTCCAAAACATTTACATGCTTCCCCTTAAACCACTTGAGTGTTCCTTTAGCAGTATGCTTTGAGTCATTGACTTGTTGGAAGGTGAACCTCCATACCACTGTATTTCACACCATCCATCTTCCTCCTCGACTTGGACCATTTTCTTTGTCCTTGTTGCCAAAAACATCCCCACAGCATGATGCTGTGACCACCATATTTCATTGTTGGGAAAGGGGTCTAAGGGTATGTGCACACGTCAGGATTTCTTGCAGAAATTTCCTGAAGAAAAACGAAAATTTTCTGCAAGAAATCCGCATTTTTTTTTGCGTTTTTTTTCCCGGTTTATTCGCGTTTTTTTTAGCATTTTGCAAGCAAAATTAGCTTGCAGAATGCTAAAGTTTTCCAAGCGATCTGTAGCATCGCTTGGAAAACTGACAGGTTGGTCACACTTGTCAAACATAGTGTTTGACAAGTGTGACCAACTTTTTACTATAGATGCTGCCTATGCAGCATCAATAGTAAAAGATAGAATGTTTAAAAATAATAAAAAAATAAAAAAATGGTTATACTCACCTGCAGACAGCTGATCTCAGCGGCGTCCGTTCCTATAGATGCTGTGTGTGCAGGACCTTCGGTGACGTCACGGTCACGTGAGCGGTCACATGAGCGGTCTCGCGACCAATCACAAAACCGTGACGTCATCGCAGGTCCTTCACACACACCATCTATAGGAACGGAAGAGAGAGCATGCCCCGGAGAGGCGGGAACACTCCGGGGGCCATCAGAGGGTGAGTATATGACTATTTTTTATTTTAATTCTTTTTTTTTTACCAATTATATGGTGCCCAGTCCGTGGAGGAGAGTCTCCTCTCCTCCACCCTGGGTACCAACCGCACATAATCTGCTTACTTCCCGCATGGTGTGCATAGCCCCGTGTGGGAAGTAAGCAGATCAATGCATTCCTAGGTGTGCGGAATCCCCGCAATTCCGCATTTTTATTGAACATGTTGCTTTTTTTTCCGCAATGCGATTTTTTCGCGGAAAAAAAATGCAACATTTGCACAAGAAATGCAGAATACACTGTAAATAATAGGAGGCATATGTTAGCGTTTTTTTTCGCGTTTTTATCACGTTTTTATAGCAAAAAAACGCGAAAAAAGCGAGAAAAATACTGAACGTGTGCACATGGCCTTTGGGTAATGAGCTGTAGTGGTTTGGCGCCAGACATAGCATTTACCTTGGTGGCCAAAAAGTAAAATTTTCCTCCATAGATTTGGGGAGTCTCCCACAAATCTTTTTGCAAGCTCAAGATGAGCATTACAATTTTTTTGTGTAAGTAAAGGCTTTTTTTTCTGGCAACTCTTACATACAGGCCACCACTATGGAGTGTATGGATTATTGTGGAAGTATGGACAGTTACTCGAGTTTCTGGGAACTCTGCAAGTCCTTCAGGGTCACCTTTGGTTTCTGTGCTACCCCTTTGATTAATGCCCTCCTTGCCCTGGACTGAAAGTTTTGGTGGGCGGCACTCTCTTGGCAGGTTTGTTGTGGTACCATGTTTCCATTTGATGATAATGGATTTAATGGTGCTCCAAGGGATCATCAGAGAATGGGATTTTCTTTTTATAACCCAACTCTGACTTGTTCTTCTCAACAACATTGTCCCTGACTTGTTTGGCGATCTCTTTGGTCTTCATGGTGTTGCTTGGTTAGTGGTGCCTCTTAGTTAATGGTGTTGCAGCCTCTGTGGCCTTTCAGAAAAGGTGTGTATATATTGACAGACATGTGACACTTAGTGATAGGATGTGCACCTGTGTGCAATCTAAGCATGTGACTTATGAAGGTAAATGCTTGCACCAGAAATGTGTAAGGGCTTCATAGAAAAGAGATGAATACATATGCACATGACAGTTTTTTGTTATTTTTCTCACTTCACTTAACCAACTTAGACTATTTAGTGCTGATGCATCACACACAAATCGGATTACATACATATTTATATACATAAATGCAGGTTGTAATATAACAAAATAGGTAAAAAGCCAAGAGGGGTGAATACTTTCAAAAGCCACTGTATATACATAGTTAGGTCCAGAAATATTTGGACAGTGATCGAATCTCGTGATTTCAGGTCTGCATGTTATTTTTTTTTTTAATTTAAAATGAAAAAACTGAGATGCAATTGAAGTGTTGATTTTCAGGTTTAATTAAAGGGGTTGAACAAAAATACCCTGTGAAATGTTTAAGAATTGTAACCATTTTTCTACAAAAACTCCTAATTTCAGGGGCTCAAAAGTAATTGGACAAATTAACTTTGCCATAAATAAAATGTTCATTTTTATACTTTATAGATAATCCATTGCTGGCAATGCCTGCCTGAAGTCTGGAAGTTATGAAAGTCACAGCTCAGTTTCTTCCTGTGTGATGCTTTGCCGCCTTTATTGTAGCCGATTTCAGTTGTTGATTGTTTTTGGATCTTTCTGCCTTAGGTTTTATCTTAAGAATGGGAAATGTTGCTCGATGAGGTTGAGATCTGGTTATTGACTCAGACATTGTGGAATATTCCATTCCTGGGTTGCTTTGACAGTATATATGGGTCATTTGTCCATCTGCACTGAGAAGCGTCGTCCAATCAAACTTGCTGCATTTGACTGAATCTGAGCATAAAATATAGTCCTGTACACTTCAAAATTAATCCGGCTGCTTCTGTCTTCAGTCACATCATCAATAAACACTAGTGACCTAGTGCCATTGGAAGCCATGCATGCCAGCGCCATCACACTGCCTCCACCATGTTTTACAGAGGAGGTGGTGTGCTTTGGATCAATGAGCCATTCCAAGCCCTCTCAGTACTTTCTTCTTCCCATCATTGTGGCACAGGTTGATCTTAGTTTCATCTGTCCAAAGAACACTTTTGCAGAACTGGACTGGCTTCTTTAGATGTTTTTTTGGCAAAGTCTAATCTGGCTTGTCTATTTTTAAGGCTAATAAGTGGTTTGAACATTGTAACATAGTAACATAGTTATTAAGGTTGAAGGAAGACTGTAAGTCCATCTAGTTCAACCCATAGCCTAACCTAACATGCCCTAACATGTTGATCCAGAGGAAGGCAAAAAAAACTAGTAAGTGGAGTAAGCTCCACATTGGGGGAAAAAAATTCCTTCCTGACTCCACATACGACAATCAGACTAGTTCCCTGGATCAACGCCCTAACAAGGAATCTAGTGTATATACCCTGTAACATTATACTTTTCCAGAAAGGCATCCAGTCCCCTCTTAAATTTAAGTAATGAATCACTCATTACAACATCATACGGCAGAGAGTTCCATAGTCTCACTGCTCTTACAGTAAAGAACCCGCGTCTGTTATTATGCTTAAACCTTCTTTCCTCCAGACGTAGAGGATGCCCCCTTGTCCCTGTCTCAGGTCTATGATTAAAAAGATCATCAGAAAGGTCTTTGTACTGTCCCCTCATATATTTATACATTAAAATAAGACCATCCCTTAGCCTTCGTTTCTCCAAACTAAATAGCCCCAAGTGTAATAACCTGTCTTGGTATTGCAGACCCCCCAGTCCTCTAATAACCTTGGTTGCTCTTCTCTGCACCCACTCCAGTTCAGCTATGTCTTTCTTATACACCGGAGACCAGAACTGTGCACAGGATTCTAAGTGTGGTCGAACTAGTGACTTGTATAGAGGTAAAATTATGTTGTCCTCATGAGCATCTATGCCTCTTTTAATACATCCCATTATTTTATTTGCCTTTGTAGCAGCTGCCTGACACTGGCCACTAAATGTGAGTATAGTAACATAGTTATTAAGGTTGAAGGAAGACTTTAAGTCCATCTAGTTCAACCCACAGCCTAACCTAACATGCCCTAACATGTTGATCCAGAGGAAGGCAAAAAAAAACCATGTGGCAAAGAGTAAGCTCCACATTGGGGAAAAAAATTCCTTCCTGTGGTGAACCCTCTGCATTTGTGCTCATGATGTCTTCTCTTTAAGGTACCATCACACGAAACGACTTTGTAACGATATCGCTAGCGATCCGTGACGTTGCAGCGTCCTGGCTAGCGATATCGTTTAGTTTGACACGCAGCAGCGATCAGGATCCTGCTGTGATGTCGCTGGTCGCTGAATAAAGTCCAGAACTTTATTTGGTCGTCCGATCGCCGTGTATCGTTGTGTTTCAAAGCAAAAGCAACGATACCAGCGATGTTTTACTCTGGTAACCAGGGTAAACATCGGGTTACCAAGCGCAGGGCCGCGCTTAGTAACCTGATGTTTACCCTGGTTACCAGCGTAAAAGTAAAAAAAACAAACAGTACATACTCACCTGCGCGTCCCCCAGCGTCTGCTTCCTGACACTGACTGAGCGCCGGCCCTAAAGTGAAAGTGAAAGCACAGCGGTGACGTCACCGCTGTGCTGTTAGGGCCGGAGCTCAGTCAGTGTCAGGAAGCAGACGCTGGGGGACGCGCAGGTGAGTATGTACTGTTTGTTTTTTTTACTTTTACGCTGGTAACCAGGGTAAACATCGGGTTACTAAGCACGGCCCTGCGCTTAGCAACCCGATGTTTACCCTGGTTACCCGGGGACCTCGGCATCGTTGGTCGCTGGAGAGCGGTCTGTGTGACAGCTCCCCAGCGATCAAACAGCGACGCTGCAGCGATCGGCATCGTTGTCGCTATCGCTGCAGCGTCGCTTCGTGTGAAGGTACCTTTATGGTAGACATAGATAAAGAAAGATCTGGTCCTGGAGAGTGTTCTTCACTTGGGTTCATGTTGTGAAGTGGTTTCACCTCCAGACCTTTTATCTGCTTAATTACTGATGGGCTAATGATGGAATAGCCCACGCAGCCCATTAAAGAGCGATTGAGATAACTGACCAAAGCAGCTACATATTAAAGAGCTGTAAAGGTACCTTCACACGAAGCGACGCTGCAGCGATAGCGACAACGATGTCGATCGCTGCAGCGTCGCTGTTTGGTCGCTGGAGAGCTGTCACACAGACCGCTCTCCAGCGATCAACGATGCCGAGGTCCCCTGGTAACCAGGGTAAACATCGGGTAACTAAGCGCAGGGCCGCGCTTAGTAACCCGATGTTTACCCTGGTTACCAGCGTAAAATCTAAAAAAAACAAACAGCACATACTTACATTCACGTCCCCCTGCGTCCACTTCCTGACTGACTGAGCGCCGTACAGTGAGAGCAGAGCGGTGACGTCACCGCTGTGCTGCTTTCACTTTCACTTTGCGGCGCTGAGTCAGAGGAGGAAGCAGACTGCAGGGGACGCAATGTGAGTATGTGCTGTTTGTTTTTTTTACATTTTACGCTAGTAACCAGGGTAAACATCGGGTAACTAAGCGCGGCCCTGCGCTTAGTAACCCGATGTTTACCCTGGTTACCAGTGTAAAATATCGCTGGTATCGTTGCTTTTGCTTTCAAACACAACGATACACAGCGATCGGACGACCAAATAAAGTTCTGGACTTTATTCAGCGACCAGCGACATCACAGCAGGATCCTGATCGCTGCTGCGTGTCAAACGAAACGATATCGCTAGCGAGGACGCTGCAACGTCACGGATTGCTAGCGATATCGTTATAATGTCGTTTCGTGTGAAGGTACCTTATAACTCCTTGCAGATGTTGTCCAAGGTGGGATTAGAACCCAGGACTCCAGCACTGCAAGGCTGCAGTGCTATCCACTGAGCCACCATGCTGCCCACACACTGCTCAAAAAAATAAGGGGAACACTTAAACAACAGAATATAACTCCAAGTAAATCAAACCTCTGTGAAATCAAACTGTCCACTTAGGAAGCAACACTGTTTGACAATCAATTTCACATGCTGTTGTGCAAATGGAATAGACAACAGATGGAAATTATTGGCAATTCTCAAACCACACTCAATAAAGGAGTGGTTCTGCAGGTGGGGACCACAGACCACATCTCAGTACCAATGCTTTCTGGCTGATGTTTTGGTCACTTTTGAATGTTGGTTGTACTTTCACACTTGTGGTAGCATGAGACGGACTCTACAACCCACACAAGTGGCTCAGGTAGTGCAGCTTACCAGGATGGTACATCAATGCGAGCTGTGGCAAGAAGGTTTGCTGTGTCTGTCGGCGTAGTGTCCAGAGGCTGAAGGCATTACCAGGAGACAGGCAAGTATACCAGGAGACATGGAGGGGGCTGTAGGAGGGCAACAACCTAGCAGCAGGACTGCTACCTCAGCCTTTGTGCAAGGGGGAACAGGAGGAGCACTGCCAGAGCCCTGCAAAATGACCTCCAGCAGGCCACAAATGTGCATGTGTCTGCACAAACAGTTAGAAACCGACTCCATGAGGATGGTCTGAGTGCCCGACGTCCACAGATGGGGGTCGTGCTCACAGCCCAAGACCGTGCAGGATGCTTGGCATTTGCCACAGATCACCAGGATTGGCAAATTCGCCACCGGCGCCCTGTGCTCTTCACAGATGAAAGCAGGTTCACACTGAGCACATGTGACAGATGTGACAGAGTCTGGAGACGCCGTGGAGAGCAATCTGCTGCCTGCAACGTCCTTCAGCATTACCGGTTTGGCCGTGGGTCAGTAATGGTGTGGAGTGGCATTTCTTTGGAGGGTCGCACGGCCCTCCATGTGCTCTCCAGAAGTAGCCTGACTGCCATTAGGTACTGAGATGAGATCCTCAGACCCCTTGTGAGACCATATGCTGGTGCGGTTGGCCCTGGGTTCCTCCTAATGCAGGACATGCCAGACCTCATGTGGCTGGACTGCGTCAGCAATTCCTGCAAGATGAAGGCATTGAAGCTATAGACTGGCCCGCCCATTCCCCAGACATGAATCCGATTGAACACATCTGGGACATCATGTCTCGCACCATCCACCAATGTAATGTTGCACCACAGACTGTCCAGGAGTTGGTGGATGCTTTAGTCCAGGTCTGGGAGGAGATACCTCAGGAGACCATCCGCCGCCTCATCAGGAGCATTCCCGCACATTGTAGGGAGGTCATACAGGCACATGGAGGCCACACACACTACTGAGCATCATTTCCTTGTTTTGAGGCTTTTCCACTGAAAAAGGATCAGCCTGTAATTTGATTTTCCACTTTCATTCATTCAGATCTAGGATGTGTTATTTGAGTGTTCCCTTTATTTTTTTTAAGCAGTATATATATATATATATATATATATATATATATATATATATACTGTACACACACAAAATGAATTATAAAATATATCCTATATAACACAGGACTCTGAACAAAAGAACTAGAAATTATAATTATGATTAATTACAATATTCATTGATTCATCACATAGTAGTGCAAATATCTAAAACATATAAAAATCGGGAGTAATTTGCATGTTACAAGACCAAAAAAACATGTTTTGCAATTGAATCAAATAAATGTTTGCATAATTAATCATGCAAATGCTATATAAAAAAAACAAACCTTAAGTTAATATGCAGATAAGCTTTGCGCTCATCCACATGGTGGTAAAGGAATTATCTCATAATGGAAGAAATAGTGCATAGTGCAGAATGATTCACTATGTCGCCTCCCAAGTACTTCTGGGTACAGTATCCAGCAATGGGCCTGCCCGGACACATCATGGAGAAGAGTGTATCGGCATGTCTCAGTAAAGATGTGTTCCCCAGGAGATCAGGATGCTGAGGCTTGAGGGTGAAGACACGCTACATGCAGAGAAGGAAACATGATAATCGCATAGAGACCTATCCAAATGTTGGACCGTCCCCCAAGGTCCTGATTCAGTGGAGGAACTGAACTGCAGCTGCTGAGCCTGCTTGGCTAGGAGAAGAGGGAACATTGCCATTCTACACTGTTAAAGTCTGGACATTTCCATGACCTTTCGAGACAGTGGGACATCTCCCCCAATTTGGGACAGTCTTGGTAGATGCAGAACAGATGGGAGATATGTTTAAAGAGCTTCCTCATGGCAATATGTTCATATGATTTTACATTTACTGCCCAGTCAATAAAAATTATTGGCTTTCTTGTTGTATTAAGTATTGCTTTACCCTTCATCCCTTTCACCTGTGTCATTTAATAGCCAGATTAGCTGTTTGGTATGCAGAGTGCTCGTTTATTACATACGGAGTGTTTATCCTGACAAGGAAGTATATAAGTAATTAATACTGCTGTCGAGCCTGGATCACTGTGTACATAATAGAGCCTTATTTGTATCTATTAAATCAGTTTTAAGAGTAATTGTAACCATCTAACATTCCAAATGACAATAAGTAATTGAACTGGCATCATTACATTCATTAAATAAATAGGGATTTAATTAATCAGACATGGATGTTACCTTATGAAGAAAATATGGAGCTTAAATAAATAGGTTGAAGAGTGAGAGCTATGCAGTTACAGTAAGATCTATATATGAGGTTTATTTGATGGCAAGGAGGGCTTAATTGTCTCCTTTGCTTCTATAGACTTTAGTTGAGAGGATGAATCTTGTGAACACTAGAGATGAGCGGACGGGTTCGGAAAACGTTCACCAATCTCAAATTCGGCATGAAAGTAGCACATTCGGTTTTGTGTTCGCTTTCACGAGCATTTTTACTTAAAGTCGGCAAAAGTTAATCACAGTTCGGTAAATGATCGCATTTCCACTAATGCTTTTGTATTACTTTGGCTAGAAGGGAGGTTCTGTATGATGAGTAGAGGGGACATGTTTGATGAGGGGAGAGGATGTGGAGAGGTTAAAGGAGCATCTGAACAGATTACTGGAATGGCGCAGGCTTTTTTTCCCACTTAATTTTATTTCTGTTGGTTCCAGCAACCAATCAGGGCACAGAAACCAACCACAACGTTATGACACAAGGTCTTCTGTGATTGATTGCCGAAGTCACATGTCCCTGGCCATATAAAAAGCAGACATCTTGTTTTGCTCGCTCCATTTACTGAGTGTCACGGAGCAGAGAGGCCACTCGTGCATTAGAGCCGGTGCTGCAGAAAGTGAACTTGTCCTGTGTGAAATCGATCTTCCAGCATCAAAGTAGATTGTGCAAAAACTGTGTGGCAGTTTCTGGAAGTCCCATTAGCTACTCCAAATCGTTTGTGCTAAAACTGTTTCAATGGCAAATCAGAAGAACAGATTTCCACTTAAAAATCATTCATTAGGACTAATATTGGGATACAGCCACGAGGCCCAATTAGCTACTTCAAATCATTTGTGATAATACTGTGTTTCAGTGGCAAATCAGAAGATAACATTTCCACTTAAAGATTGTTAGGCATAACAGTGTTGTTCAGGCACACTAAGAAAATAAATAATGATTGCTCATTTAGTGACAGGTAACTGACAAGTGTGGGCCTAAGTTTGTGAAACAGCAGGGTACAAGAGGGGAAGGCTACTTACAACATGAGAGGGAAAAATTGAGGTTGTGGTGGAAGGGGGAATAGGCTTGGTGTTCGACGTGTACCTGGGTTAGGTGTTAATGTGAACAAAAGCTCAACTGAACAAACACCGTCTCGTACTATATGAAGACCACTGACAACATCTGTTACTGGCCAGCCTATTCGACTCCCTTTCTTTGGTAGCTGCACAGCGGTATGCCTTGTAGATGAGGCTCAGAAAGAGCATGTGCTCCAGTGGATGGCAAGTGCTGAATCAAGTGGCTTCTCCTCCTCTTCCTCCACCTTAACATCACACACAGTACAATCCTCAGCGCTGACACCCCAATCACCCTTGTTTACCCTCATGTCAAAACTTTCCAAAAGTCCAACTACCTGTGGGGAACCTCAGATGGGCCATTCTGAAGAGCTGTTCACACATTGTATTCCATGGGCATCAGAGGTCTGTTCCGAAGAATCACAGAATCCAGAGGAAAGCATCCACACCAAGGCCCAACATTACTGCATGTTGGATCCGGGGCTGGACGAAGTAGGATCCTAGCAGAATCCTGACCATCATCACCAGACGTTAACCATCAAGGCTGGAGGTGATCCTGATGAGACTCAGATACCAGAGGCGCACACGGAGTGTACTGTGGTGTCAGGGCAGGAGGACGGTGACTTTCAAGGTGAGGAGTGTAAGAACAGAGAGGATGATGATGAGGTTATAGATCCCATTTGGTGTGAACCCAGAGGTATGTAGCTGCGTAGCTCAGCAGAGGAGGTGGAGGAGGAAGAAGATGAGGAGGTTACATTGGGGCTTCCCACACAGACACAAAGTAATGCAACCACAACAAGCACTGTATCCTCAGCCTCAACTCTGGCTGCGACCAGCACCGGTCTCAAGCATGCAGTTCACAGGGGCAGCAAGGGTTGCCTAGCCTGGGTATTTTTTGAGACCGCAAAGGATGACCCAACATGTTATCTGTGACATTTGCAAAAAAAAACCTCAGTAGAAGCAAAAATTGCAATAGTTTGACAACGACATACATGAACCTGCACATGCGTGATCAACATGCCTTAGTGTGGGAATCTCACTGCTCTAAAATGTGGACTAGAGGGCCTCCCCAACCACCGGCTGTCCCATCAACCTCATCTGCTGCTTCTTCCTCCTCCGTCACTATTGGAAGTCTTCTCACACAGGTCTCCATCGGCAGAAACAACAATTGTTTACCCACCACAGTCGGGGTGAGAGAAAGCCAGTCAGCTGTTACAGAAGTAGACATGACTGCTGCTTTTCGGTCAAGTAGCAGAACACATCTTTCTCAATCCACCATAACATCTCCGCCTGCACCGCACTCACAGTCCAGCAGTTGAAATGCTGCCTTTCTGCCTGGTGGATACAAATGGTTTCCAAAAGTTGATGACATTGCAGTCCCCCAGTACCAGTTGCCATTACTTCTCTAAGAAAGCTGTGCCTGCGCTACACCAGCATGTCACTGACATCATCTGTTGACTGAAAAACATTTATGACTGCCATTTCACCACTGACACCTGTACAAGCAAACATGGGCAGAGGCGTTACATCTCGCTGTCTTGGCACTGGGTGACTGTGGTGGCTGTGGGAGCAGGCAGTCAAGGAGCTGCTCCACAAGTCTTTGAATCCCCAAGGCTTGCGGGACAAACTTCTGTATCCAACACTTCCTTCACTGCTTCTGCCTCCTCCACTTACTCTTGGGCCTCCAAATGTGCCTTCAACCTCTCCCTTGAAAAGACACACATTCCAACAGTGCATATAAAATCTCCCCACCACCATACTGCGGAACCATGGCTCACTGCAATCAGGCAGTGTTTAAATTAATATGTCTTGGAGATTGCAGTCACACAGCTCAAGAGTTGTGGATAGGTTTCCAGGCCGAGTTAGAGCAATGGCTGTCTCCACTAAACCTGGAGCCAGGGAAGGCCGTGTGTGATAACTGTGCAAACCTGGTGGCGGCCCTATGCAATTGAACCTCACACACATGCCTTGCATGGCTCGCGTCCTCAACCTGATGGTGCAGGAATTTGGCAACCACTATCCCGGCCTGGATGCACTGCTGCAGAGAGCACGGTCGCTGTGTGCTCATTTCTGACGATCACCCCTCCCAGGTCATCGACTTGCATTGTTACAGAGGTATTTCGGCTTATCGGTTAACCCTTTGTTTAGCGATATTCCAACAGGGTGGAATTCCACTCTGAATATGTTGCAGCTGCTGTGGCAGCAGCGACAAGCCCTAGTGCAGGTTGTCCTTTTGCATAGCCTGGGCCAACGCAGTCCAGATGTGGTGCAACTCAAGCTTGCGGAGTGGACACAGGTGAAGGACCTCTGCACCCTTCTGAACAGATTGAAAGTGGCTGCTAAGAAGGTTAGCACTGACAATGCTGTCATCTACATCACTATTCCGGTCATATACATGGTAGAGCACACGTTGAAAAATCTGCATGAGGAGGTGATGGTCCCAGATGAAGAGTTGAAAACTGAGATATTGTTATCCCTCCCACATCCCACTCTGATTTCTGTACTGTCATCGCACAGGCGATTAAGGGGGGAATCATGGTACCAGACAAACTCTTAGTGAAGATGCAGAAGTTGAGTAACAAATTGAGGATGATGAGGTGATGGACGTGCAACATTCAGGAAATGAAGAGGATAATGATGTGCTCTCAGTTGGCGGGAGAGGACAGAGGAAGCAACCTTGAGTTTTACCACCAACACAGCATGGACTTGGACCTCATGGAAGCGACACATGAGTGCCTTCTTGCTGCACTTTCTTCAACGCAATGCCCCTATTCTTAGGGTTAGAAATAGTGCTGACTACAGGCAGGGCCGTATTTGCCACTAGGCAGAGCAGAGGCGGCATCAGTATGGACGTAGCAGAGCTGATGCGGCATCAGTATGGATGTAGCAGAGCTGAGGCGGCATCAGTATGGACGTAGCAGAGCAGAGGCAACATCAGTATGGACGTAGCAGAGCAGAGGCAACATCAGTATGGATGTAGCAGAGCAGAGGCGGCATCAGTATGGACGTAGCAGACCAGAGGCGGCATGAGTATGGATGTGACAGAGCTGAGGCAGCATCAGTATGGACGTAGCAGAGCAGAGGCAGCATCAGTATGGACGTAGCAGAGCTGAGGCGGCATCAGTATGGATGTAGCAGAGCAGAGGCGGGATCAGTATGGATGTAGCAGAGCTGAGGCGGCATGAGTATGGATGTGACAGAGCTGAGGCAGCATCAGTATGGACGTAGCAGAGCAGAGGCAACATCAGTATGGACGTAGCAGAGCAGAGGCAACATCAGTATGGATCACATCATATTGATTATTCCAGCTTAAGAATACCTTCAAATATAGCACAATAGTTAGAACACTAACCAAAAGGTAATATAATGGTATCCAAATCAATACTAGTAGAAAACTGGTTCAACGTAAAAGTAGATAGAAACATACAAAAGAGCCACGTATGTCAGAACAATAGGAGAATACTTTATTAGACAACATAAAAAGTCAGATTAAATCTTATAGCCAATAGTGCTTAGTGAGCCAAAAAGTAACAACAGAAGGCATCACCTTTAGGTGGGCAAAATAGTTACAAAAAATAGTCACAAACACATACTACAATGGAATTAATGCGGACAATAGATCATAGACAGTGGGGATGCATATAAACAGCAAGTACAAAATAGTGCCTCTTTGGATCCAAAGCGAATCCCCCAATGCTATGGTCAATGAATCCTCAATATGCAAGTAGTAACAGGCATGGACTCTGGACCATATGTTATGAGTTAGGAAGCATAGTATAAAGTTTAGAGGTAAAAATACCTGGAACTAAACCCCAGCTCCCAAGGTCCACAAGTCCCCAATGTACGAACTAAAACAATCCATGTAGTCAGTACAAATGAATGTAAATAAATCTTACCAACACCTATATGGAGACGCCCCAACCCCTATGTGCATTTCGGCAAGGTGCCTTCCTCAGGGGGAGAAAGAATAGTATAGAAGTAGCAGAGCTGATGCGGCATCAGTATGGATGTAGCAGAGCTGAGACGGCATCAGTATGGACGTAGCAGAGCAGAGGCAACATCAGTATGGACGTAGCAGAGCAGAGGCAACATCAGTATGGATGTAGCAGAGCAGAGGCGGCATCAGTATGGACGTAGCAGACCAGAGGCGGCATGAGTATGGATGTGACAGAGCTGAGGCGGCATCAGTATGGACGTAGCAGAGCAGAGGCAGCATCAGTATGGACGTAGCAGAGCTAAGGCGGCATCAGTGTTGTGTATCTGCTTTTTGGGCTCCCCTGGTGGTTGCTGGTGGTACTGGTGACTTGTTTGCACTTTGCTGTTTCTGTTCACCTGCTTCCATCAGTGTTTGGGAGTTTCCTATTTAGCCTTGCTCTCCAGTCATTTCCTTGCCGGTCATCATTGTAACCAGAGCCTTCGGTTGCATGTTCCTGCTACTAGTCTGCTGATCAGCTAAGTGGACTTTGTCCTTTGGTTTTGTATCTTTTGTCCAGTTTGCAGTTTTTGTTATTCTCTGTAGCTGGAAGCTCTTGCGGGCTGAAATTGCCACTCCTGTGTCATGAGTTGACACAGGAGTCTTAACCCATTAGTGACGGAGCCAAATTTTTGAAATCTGACCAGTGTCACTTTATGTGGTAATAACTCTGCTACGCTTCAACAAATCCAAGTGATTTTGAGACTGTTTTTTCGTGACACATTATACTTTATGATAATCGAAAATTTAGGTCAATATGTTTTGTGTTTATTTATAAAAAATATCAAAAATTTGAGAAAAATGTTAAAAAATTAGCAATTTTCAAAATTTGAATGATTATCCCTTTAATCCAGATGGTCATACCACAGCAAACCATTAATAAATAACATTTCCCACATGTCTGCTTTACATCAGCACCATTTGTAAAATGTTATTTTATTTTGTTAGCATTTTAGGAGGTTTAAAAATGTAGCAGCAATTTTTCATTTTTTCAAGGAAATTTGCTAAATTTATTTTTTTAGGGACCTATCCATGTTTGAAGTGACTTTAGGGGTCTCATATATTGGGAAACCCCCAAATGTGATACCATTTAAAAAACAGCACCCCCTGACATATCGAAAACTGCTGTCAGGTAGTTTATTAACCCTTCAGGTGTTTTACAGGAATTAATGCAAAGTGTCATGACTGAAATGAAAATGTGTATTTTTACCACCTAAACGCATCTAACTTCTGAACAGATTACTACAGCAGTCAGACTCTAAGGCCGCTATTTTGTCATGAAGTGCCATGACAAACATCAGGACCACACAATCATGATCTGAGGGCACCAATTGGGATAAAAAGGAAGCCCTCACACTCTGTTAACCATATATAATGATGTAGTCACTAGTTACAGCAGCATCTAAGGGGTTAAACAGATTTGGACGGTGCAAACACTAATCGTGGCTGATGCAGAAAGTTGTCAGCTATAGTGCACAACCGACAGATGCTGGATTGTCACCTGTATGGGGAGGCTATGCACTTATATGTCAGGTCAGTTAAAAGACGTATTGGCTGTCATTAAGGGGTATTTCAGGATGGTTTTTGAAAGGGTTTTCAGTTGACCGTGAAGTCCTCTTTTGTATCCTTCTGCTATCTAGTAAGTGGACCTCTCTTTGCTAAATCTACTTTCATACTGTGTATGTCTTTTCCTCTTAACTCACCGTTATTACATGTGGGGGGCTGCTATCATCTTTTGGGGTATTTCCCTAGAGGTAAGCCAGGTCTGTTCCTTCCTCTACCAGGCGTAGTTAGTCCTCCGGCTGGCGCGTGGCATCTAGGAAGTCGTAGGTATGCTCCCTGGCTACTATTAGTTGTGTGGTAGATTTAGCTCACGGTCAGCTCAAGATTCAAGATTCCATTTCCCAGAGCTCGTCCGTTATTTTTGTGTTCTGATGTTTCCCTGCCATTGGGAACCATGACAGTATGACCGGCCTGTGTTAAACTTATTGGCAGAAGAAAGGAGAGAAAAAAGAAGTCTGTAAATTTTTTTTTTTTTTTTTTTTCCCCTATGCTTGCTCCATAGTTGGATCAGTTGTATTTCAGCTCTAATTACTGCCTTTGCCTTTCTCTCCTTATAATCCTTGAATGGCTCTGAGCTAACCTGTTTAAAGATGGATCCCCAGAGTTTGGCTGCAGGTTTAAATAACCTTGCTACGAAGGTGCAAAATTTACAAGATTTTGTTATTCATGCTCCTATTTCTGAACCTAAAATCCCTACACCAGAGGTGTTTTCCGGAGATAGATCTCGGTTTCTGAATTTCAAATATAATTGTAAATTATTCCTTTCTCTCAGACCTCACTCCTCAGGAGATCCTGTCCAGCAGGTTAAGATTGTAATCTCTTTGCTGCGAGGTGACCCTCAAAATTGGGCATTTTCATTGGCACCAGGGGATCCTGCGTTGCTCAATGTGGATGCGTTTTTTCTGGCTTTAGGGTTGCTTTATGAGGAACCTAATTTGGAGATTCAAGCTGAAAAAGCTTTGATAGCCCTTTCTCAAGGGAAGATGAAGCTGAGATATACTGCCAAAAATTTCGTAAATGGTCTGTACTTACTCAGTGGAATGAGTGCGCCCTAGCGGCAAATTTCAGAGAGGGCCTTTCTGATGCCGTTAAAGATGTTATGGTCGGGTTCCCTGCGCCCACAGGTCTGAATGAGTCCATGACAATGGCTATTCAGATTGATCGGCGTTTGCGGGAGCGCAAACCCGTGCACCATTTGGCGGTATCTTCTGATGAGACGCCAGAGAAAATGCAATGTGACAGAATTATGTCCAGAAGCGAGCGGCAGAATTATAGGCGTAAAAATGGGTTATGCTTTTATTGTGGTGATTCTGCTCATGTTATATCAGCATGCTCCAAGCGTACTAGGAAGGTTGACAAGTCTATTTCAATTGGCACTTTGCAGTCCAAATTTATTTTGTCTGTAACCTTGATTTGTTCATTATCAGTTATTACCGTGGATGCCTATGTGGACTCTGGCGCCGCTCTGAGTCTTATGGACTGGTCCTTTGCCAGGCGCTGTGGGTTTGATTTAGAGCCTCTGGAAGTCCCTATACCTCTGAAGGGTATTGATTCCACACCTTTGGCTTGTAATAAACCACAATTCTGGACGCAAGTGACTATGCGTATGACTCCAGACCATCAGGAGGTGATTCGCTTCCTTGTGTTGTACAATTTACATGATGTTTTGGTGCTTGAATTACCATGGTTACAATCACATAACCCAGTACTTGATTGGAAAGCTATGTCTGTGTTAAGCTGGGGATGTCGGGGGGTTCATGGGGACATACCTTTGGTGTCCATTTCGTCATCTATTCCCTCTGAGATTCCGGCATTTTTGTCCGATTATCGTGATATTTTTGAAGAGCCTAAAATTGGTTCACTCCCTCCCCACAGGGATTGTGATTGCGCCATAGATCTGATTCCTGGCAGTAAATTTCCAAAGGGTCGTTTGTTTAACCTATCTGTACCTGAACATGCTGCTATGCGCGAGTATATTAAGGAGTCCCTGGAAAAGGGACATATTCGTCCTTCGTCATCACCTTTAGGAGCCGGTTTTTTCTTTGTCTCTAAAAAGGATGGCTCTCTGAGGCCTTGTATTGATTATCGACTCCTGAATAAAATTACAGTCAAATATCAGTATCCGTTGCCTTTGCTGACTGATTTGTTTGCTCGCATAAGGGGGGCTAAGTGGTTCTCTAAGATTGATCTTCGTGGGGCGTATAATTTGGTGCGAATTAAGCAGGGGGATGAGTGGAAAACCGCATTTAATACGCCTGAGGGCCATTTTGAGTATTTAGTAATGCCTTTCGGCCTTTCTAATGCACCTTCGGTCTTTCAGTCCTTAATGCATGATATTTTCCGTGAATATTTGGATAAATTTATGATTGTGTATTTGGATGATATTTTGATTTTTTCTGATGACTGGGAGTCTCATGTTCAGCAGGTCAGGAGGGTTTTTCAGGTTTTGCGGGAGAATTCTTTGTGTGTAAAGGGTTCAAAGTGTGTTTTTGGGGTTCAAAAGATTTCCTTTTTGGGGTACATTTTTTCCCCTTCTTCTATTGAGATGGACCCTGTCAAGGTTCGGGCTATTTATGACTGGACGCAGCCTACTTCTCTGAAGAGTCTTCAGAAATTCTTGGGCTTTGCTAATTTTTATCGTCGATTTATAGCTGGTTTTTCTGGCGTTGCTAAACCTCTGACGGATTTGACTAAGAAGGGTGCTGATGTTGTCAATTGGTCCCCTGCTGCTGTGGAGGCCTTTAGGGAGCTTAAGCGCCGCTTTTTGTCTGCCCCTGTGTTGCGCCAGCCTGATGTTTCTCTTCCCTTTCAGGTTGAGGTCGATGCTTCCGAGATCGGAGCGGGGGCGGTCTTGTCGCAGAAAAGTTCCGACTGCTCGGTGCTGAGACCTTGCGCGTTCTTTTCTCGAAAATTTTCGGCCGCCGAGCGAAACTATGATGTTGGTAATCGGGAGCTTTTGGCCATGAAGTGGGCATTTGAGGAGTGGCGTCATTGGCTTGAGGGTGCCAGACATCAGGTGGTAGTTTTGACTGATCACAAGAATCTGATTTATTTAGAGTCTGCCAGGCGCCTGAATCCTAGACAGGCACGTTGGTCGTTGTTCTTTTCTCGGTTTAATTTTGTGGTCTCGTACTTACCGGGTTCTAGGAATGTGAAGGCAGATGCTCTTTCTAGGAGTTTTGAGCCTGACTCTCCTGGGAATTCTGAACCTGCTGGTGTCCTTAAGGATGGGGTAGTTTTGTCTGCTGTCTCCCCAGATCTGCGACGTGCTTTGCAAGAATTTCAGGCGGATAGACCTGATCGTTGTCCGTCTGGTAGACTGTTTGTTCCTGACGATTGGACCAGTAGAGTCATCTCGGAAGTCCATTCTTCTACTCTGGCAGGTCATCCGGGAATTTTTGGCACCAGAGATTTGGTGGCTAGATCCTTCTGGTGGCCTTCTCTGTCTCGAGATGTGCGTGTTTTTGTGCAGTCTTGCGATGTGTGTGCTCGGGCCAAGCCTTGTTGTTCTAGGGCTAGTGGGTTATTGTTGCCCTTGCCTATTCCGAAGAGGCCTTGGACGCACATCTCTATGGACTTTATCTCGGATCTCCCTGTTTCTCAGAAGATGTCTGTCATCTGGGTGGTGTGTGACCGTTTTTCTAAAATGGTTCATTTGGTGCCATTGCCTAAGTTGCCTTCCTCATCTGAGTTGGTCCCTCTGTTTTTTCAAAATGTGGTTCGCTTGCATGGTATTCCGGAAAACATCGTTTCTGACAGGGGTACCCAGTTCGTGTCTAGATTTTGGCGGGCAGTCTGTGCCAGGTTGGGCATTGATTTGTCTTTTTCGTCTGCATTCCATCCTCAGACCAATGGCCAGACGGAGCGAACTAATCAAACTTTGGAGACTTATTTGAGGTGTTTTGTGTCTGCGGATCAGGATGATTGGGTTGCCTTTCTGCCATTGGCAGAGTTTGCGCTTAATAATCTAGTTCTGCCACTTTGGTTTCTCCTTTCTTTTGCAATTCAGGGTTTCATCCGCGTTTTTCATCTGGTCAGGTTGAATCTTCGGATTGTCCTGGAGTGGATGCGGTAGTGGACCGGTTGCATCGGATTTGGGGACAAGTGGTGGATAATTTGGAATTGTCCCAGGAGAGGACTCAGCAGTTTGCTAACCGCCATCGTCGTGTTGGTCCTCACCTTCGTGTTGGGGACTTGGTGTGGTTGTCTTCCCGTTTTGTCCCTATGAGGGTTTCGTCTCCTAAATTTAAGCCTCGGTTCATCGGTCCTTATAGGATTTTGGAGATTCTTAACCCTGTTTCCTTTCGTTTGGACCTCCCGGCATCTTTCGCTATCCATAATGTGTTCCATCGGTCGTTGTTGCGGAGATATGAGGTACCGGTGGTTTCTTCTACTGAACCTCCTGCTCCTGTGCTGGTGGAGGGTGAATTGGAGTACGTGGTAGAGAAGATCTTGGACTCCCGTATTTCCAGACGGAGACTTCAATATCTGGTTAAATGGAAGGGCTATGGTCAGGAAGATAATTCTTGGGTAACTTCCTCTGATGTTCATGCCTCGGATTTGGTTCGTGCCTTTCATAGGGCTCATCCAGATCGCCCTGGCGGTTCTTGTGAGGGTTCGGTGCCCCCTCCTTAAGGGGAGGGTACTGTTGTGTATCTGCTTTTTGGGCTCCCCTGGTGGTTGCTGGTGGTACTGGTGACTTGTTTGCACTTTGCTGTTTCTGTTCACCTGCTTCCATCAGTGTTTGGGAGTTTCCTATTTAGCCTTGCTCTCCAGTCATTTCCTTGCCGGTCATCATTGTAACCAGAGCCTTCGGTTGCATGTTCCTGCTACTAGTCTGCTGATCAGCTAAGTGGACTTTGTCCTTTGGTTTTGTATCTTTTGTCCAGTTTGCAGTTTTTGTTATTCTCTGTAGCTGGAAGCTCTTGCGGGCTGAAATTGCCACTCCTGTGTCATGAGTTGACACAGGAGTCTTAAAGTAATTTCAGGACGGTTTTTGAAAGGGTTTTCAGTTGACCGTGAAGTCCTCTTTTGTATCCTTCTGCTATCTAGTAAGTGGACCTCTCTTTGCTAAATCTACTTTCATACTGTGTATGTCTTTTCCTCTTAACTCACCGTTATTACATGTGGGGGGCTGCTATCATCTTTTGGGGTATTTCCCTAGAGGTAAGCCAGGTCTGTTCCTTCCTCTACCAGGCGTAGTTAGTCCTCCGGCTGGCGCGTGGCATCTAGGAAGTCGTAGGTATGCTCCCTGGCTACTATCAATTGTGTGGTAGATTTAGCTCACGGTCAGCTCAAGATTCCATCTCCCAGAGCTCGTCCGTTATTTTTGTGTTCTGATGTTTCCCTGCCATTGGGAACCATGACACATCAGTATGGATGTAGCAGAGCTGAGGCGGCATCAGTATGGATGTAGCAGAACTGAGGCGGCATCAGTATGGACGTAGCAGAGCAGAGGCGGCATCAGTATGGATGTAGCAGAGCAGAGGCGGCATCAGTATGGATGTAGCAGAGCTGAGGCGGCATCAGTATGGATGTAGCAGAGCAGAGGCGGCATCAGTATGGATGTAGCAGAGCAGAGGCGGCATCAGTATGGACGTAGCAGAGCTGAGGCAGCATCAGTAAGGATTTAGCAGAGCAGAGGCGGCATCAGTAAGGATTTAGCAGAGCAGAGGCGGCATCAGTATGGACGTAGCAGAGCAGAGGCAACATCAGTATGGACGTAGCAGAGCAGAGGCAACATCAGTATGGATGTAGCAGAGCAGAGGTGGCATCAGTATGGACGTAGCAGACCAGAGGCGGCATGAGTATGGATGTGACAGAGCTGAGGCGGCATCAGTATGGACGTAGCAGAGCAGAGGCAGCATCAGTATGGACGTAGCAGAGCTAAGGCGGCATCAGTATGGATGTAGCAGAGCTGAGGCGGCATCAGTATGGATGTAGCAGAACTGAGGCGGCATCAGTATGGACGTAGCAGAGCAGAGGCGGCATCAGTATGGATGTAGCAGAGCAGAGGCGGCATCAGTATGGATGTAGCAGAGCTGAGGCGGCATCAGTATGGATGTAGCAGAGCAGAGGCGGCATCAGTATGGACGTAGCAGAGCTGAGGCAGCATCAGTAAGGATTTAGCAGAGCAGAGGCGGCATCAGTAAGGATTTAGCAGAGCAGAGGCGGCATCAGTATGGATGTAGCAGAGCAGAGGTGGCATCAGTATGGACGTAGCAGAGCTGAGGCAGCATCAGTAAGGATTTAGCAGAGCAGAGGCGGCATCAGTATGGACGTAGCAGAGCTGAGGCGGCATCAGTAAGGATTTAGCAGAGCTGAGGGAGTCGTGTGTTATCTGGGGGAATCGTATTGTGATTTCTTATAAACCACATTTATTGGGCATCAAGCGACTCTGCTCACATTACGTCTTGTACTATGTCACAGCACGGTCCTCTGCGATGTTCTGACATGACCCGGAGGGCTGCTGGTCTAATACACAGCACATACAGGGCAACATGACCGCTTCAGCTCTGCTACTTCTGATGGTTTCCAGTTATGTGCAGCCATCCACCTCTGATGTGTCCCATCTCCCCTACAAGTGGAACTACAAGTCTAAGAATCTCCTTTATCAATACAATGGGACTTGTTTGATTATATTAACCACTTCATGACCGGAGCTTTTTTCGTTTTCCACTCTCCTTCTTCCCAAAGCCATAACTTTTTTATTTTTTTGTCAGTATGGCCATGTGATGGCTTATTTTTTGCAGGACGAGTTGTACTTTTGAACGACACCATTGGTTTTACCATACTGTGTTCTCGAAAACAGGGGAAAAAAAGTCCATGTGCGGTGAAATTGCAAAAAAAGTGCAACCCCACACTTGTTTTTTGTTTGGCTTTTTTGCTAGGTTCACTAAATGCTAAAACTGACTTGTCAATATGATTCTCCAGGTCATTATGAGTTCATAGTCACCTAACATGTCTAGGTTCTCTTTTATTTAAGTGGTGAAAAAAAATTCCAAAATTTGCTAAAAATAAAAAAAATTGCGCCATTTTCCGAGACCCGTAGCGTCTCCATTTTTCGTGATCTCGAGTTGGGTGAGAGTTTATTTTTTGTGTGCCGAGCTGACGTTTTTAATGATCCAACTTTTGTGCAGATACGTTCTCTTGATCGCCTGTTATTGCATTTTAATGCAATGTTGTGGCGACCAAAAAAAGTAATTCTGGCGTTTTGATTTTTTTTTTCTGCTACGCTGTTTAGCGATCAGGTTATTATTTATTTTTTTATTGATAGATCGGGCGATTCTGAACACAGCGTTACCAAATATGTGTAGGTTTGATTTTTATTTTTGTTTTTTATTTTGATTTGGGCGAAAGGGGGGTGATTTAAACTTTTATGTTTTTTTAATTTTTAAACACTTTTTTTTTTTTTACTTTTGGCATGCTTCAGTAACCTCCATGGGAGACTAGAAGCTGGCATAGCCTGATCGGCTCTGCTACATAGAGGTGATGCATAGATCGCCTCTATGTAGAAGAATTGCAGCATTGCTGTGAGGGTAGACCACAGGGTGGCACTCATAGCAATCCGGCATCAACAACCATAGAGGTCTCGAGGATACCTCAGGTTGTTATGGCAATGCAGCACTGACCCCCGATCACGTGATGGGGGTCAGCGATGCACATATTTACGGCCGCGTGACGGAAGCTCTAGTTAAATGCCCGCTGTCAGCAAGAAAATAAATAAAAATATTGCTGGAGGTGTCTTTGAAAGAGCTACATGGGCATATACATAGATTCGGCCTCATTCATTCCTGATGGGACTTGCAGATATGTGCGGCTCTTGTGGTGAGACAAAAACCACCGCTAACAGCTTTTTTTTTCCGTTGCTGCAAGTACCGCAAGTACTGCAGGATCGCGGCAAAACCGCAAGTGCCGCACATGTCCGCAAGTCTCATAGGGAATGAGTGAGGCCGAACGCAGTGTTGCCGTAAGTGATCCGTTACGCGGCAGATGCGGAAAAGCTGCTGGATCTGCCCCAAATGGCAAAAATCGCTGATGTGAAAGTAGCCTAAGTCACTGCATTAGTCATACTCACCAATGGGGGAGGCAGCACGAAAAGTGCCTAGGGCGGCATAAACTCTAAATACGGCCCTGCTTAGACACTGTGTAAAAAGACGTTATCTGTGAAGAGAAGTTATCTGTAAAGAGACTTTCAGATATTTTGATGAAGCATTGCATGAAGAAAAGTGATTCTGTGTGATGAAAAGAAACTTGAATAAGTCCTCTGTGATCAACTTCAGCTCAGAACTGTGTCATAGCTGTGTGCCTGTAAGGAGTGGTACATACAGTGAGAAAAACTTGGGGACACTGCTTACCAATACCGATAATACTGACCCAAAACACTGACTTGTGCATAAGGCCTAAGGCTATCAGCCCACGATCAGGAAATAGCAGCACTTTGGAAGCAGTACATGTGAGCTGTGGACATTACCCTTAGGGTACCCTATTTTTTTCTTTTTAAAAAGTTGCAGTGAATGCTGGGAAGTGTATTTAAATTGTGACACTACAGAGTGGAAAAAAAGCACATTGTTTCTCCTGCATAATATTTCCAAACTAATATCAAGTTTCAGTTCTGTTTCAGTTTACATGTTATATTAAAGGAAATAGGAGACATAATTTATCTCTTTTTTGTTGCTAGAAAATTTATTTGCAGAAAAAGTGGAAATGTGAGATAGGGGATACTCCATATTTTATGCAGAAACAAACAGTGAAGATGAATATGGCGACAATTATTGGGGTCACGTCAAAAGACAACAGAATGATGTTTCATAGCATGGGATACATTTAATGAGGACCATAAGTAACACAGACTGACAATGAAAGTAACATGTTAAACAATTCATGAGTTATCTGTCTTACAAAATGCATGATAAATATCTACCGTATATACTCGAGTTAAAGCCGACCCGAGTGTAAGCCAAAACCCCTAATTTTGCCACAAAAGACTGGGAAAACTTAATGACTCGAGTATAAGCCTAGGGTGGGAAATGCAGCAGCTACCGGTAAATTTCAAAAATAAAAATAGATACCAATAAAAGTAAATTTGATTGAGATATCAGTAGGTTAAGTGTTTTTGAATATCCATATTGAATCAGGAGCCCCATATAATGCTCCATACAGTTCATGATGGCCCCATAAGATGCTCCATACAAAAAATATGAACCATATAATGCCGCACAAAGGTTGATGGCCCCATAAGACCATAAGATGCTACATAGATTATGCCCCATATAATGATGCACAAAGGTTGATGGCCCCATAATAATAATCTTTATTTATATAGCACCAACATATTCCACAGCGCTTTACAGTTTAACAGTTTCAAACACAACAGTCATAAGTAACAATGTTAACAATACAATAATTAAAGCAAAATAAGACGACCCTGCTCGTGAGAGCTTACAATCTAGAAATAAGATGCTCCATAGCATATTATGCTCCATATACTGCTGCGATAAAAAAAAAATGGCATACTAGCCTCTCAGGCCCCCGGCACTTGTGATATTCACCTGTCCCCGTTCCACCGCCGTGTGCCACTCTGTCTTCCGGCTCTGTGCAGTGACTGTTCAGACAGAGGGTGGCATGCACACTAAACACGTCATCGCACCCTCTGACCTGAACGTCACAGCCAGAGGACGCGGAAGACAGATAACGGCGGTAGAATGGGGACAGGTGAATATCGCATGGCTTCCCCTCCCCCGTTATACTCACCCTCCTGGCGCGGTCCCTGCTTCTCCGATGCGATGGTCTCTGATGCTGGCAGCTTGTCAGCTTGTTCCTGTGTTCAGTGGTCACATGGTACCGCTCACTAAAGTAATGAATATGCGTTCATATTCATTACCTTAATGAGCAGTACCATGTGACCGCTGAACACTGGAACAAGCTGCCGGCATCGGAGACAATCTGAGAAGCAGGGACCGCGCCAGGAGCAGGTGAGAATGATGTGACAGCCTCTGCTCACCCCCCGCCGACCCCCTGGGTCAATGACTTGAGTATAAGCCGAAAGGGGCACTTTCAAGCTAAAAACATTTGGCTGAAAATCTCGGCTTATACTCGAGTATATACGGTACTTCATTTCTCCAGTAGTGGTGCTGCAGGGAACAAGGGAACACTTTTTGCCAGGTCCTCTCATCGATGGTTGCTCCTGGGACCTGAATCTGGGATCTGTTATCACCATGCTATAAGGTGACCCCTATAACAAAAAGGGATTGAGTCATCCAAAGGATACATATTGTTTTAAGAATGTCTGAGATTTTATTATGTTATTTGCTATGTGTCTATTCATGTTTTTTTTAATTCTGACATTTTCACACTGATTACTAAGAATAAAAATAGGTTAATACTCCCTGTTCTATCTAGATAAAATATAACTACAGGAAAGATTACATTGACAGGTAACAATTATATATACAGTAGGTAACACAGGAGAACACTACTTCCAATAGAATGGATGATGGTCACTGCTAACCTCCTCTCGCTCCCTGAACAAGGACCTCTGTACAGATTACTGGGCATGTCTAGAAAACTATCCCATAGAGTCTATGAACATGCTTATTCATTCCTTTTATCCAAGCGGCTGCTATAAAGCATATCTCTTAGGCCGGCGTCACACTTGGCGTAAGACAATACGGTCCGTATTTTACGGCCGTAATACGGAGAAATGTTCCCAAAATAGTGATCCGTAGGCAGGGTGTGTCAGCGTATTTTGCGCATGGCATCCTCCGTATGTAATCCGTATGGCATCCGTACTGCGAGATTTTCTCGCAGGCTTGCAAAACCGACATCTAATGGATTTATGTGCTCAAATGTTCGGGAAAACATATATACAGTATATATATATATATATATATATATATATATATATATATATATATATATATATATGTCATTGAGACACACATATATATATAGTCTGTATTTATATTTACTTCAGCGCGATATCTGTGAAAAGCCGGTGTTAAGTCCTTCTCAGTCCCTGGCTTACTAGAGGTAGGGATCCGAGTGAAATGACACGCAGCACAAAAGGTTGTGTGATCATATACAGGGGAAGCCCAGGAGCACGTCTGACTCACTGGGCTCTACCCCCTCCTTTTTATAGCAAAAAGTTAAACATTTTACAGACATGCGCACAAGCGCTCATATTTCACATCCTTTTACAAAAACAGTCTATACTAGAGATAAGGTTCAGTTTCTGGTATGTAGGTAAAAGGTTACAATGTCAAGAAGGAATGCGTCCATAAAAGGAAATGTCAACTTTGCTTAAGTTTCTTGAAATAAGCCAGATGTCTCAGGAGAAAGACACAATGGATTCTTTCAGTCTGATCTCCACAATTCCCCCCTTTGACATATTCTTTTATTTTTATTACCACAGGGCTAAAGACAAAGCCTTTATTTTTGGTATTACACATGTACATGCTTGTATTCAATAAGAGAATCAAATCTAGTATTAATTCTTCCGTTTAACTCTCGCAACCTTTTCTTTGTTTTGCAATAAGTTTGTTCATTCTTTTTTTCTTTATACGGCAGTATACTAAAACATTTATGAAACAACAAAAAGTTAATACAGTAATAATAATTAGAATCACTAGAAGATAACATAAGAAAAGAAAAAAAAAATTTATACTCTTGCATCTATTACACAAAGTTTATCTGTGCATACTGAGATACCCTTGAGCACAATCTGGAATAGTACGTATATGACTACAATAATTATAACTATATGTATAATGCTCTGCATAATCCCAGCAACCCACCCACCGATTCCTCCGAACCAGTTGGCTGGGCCAAGAAAAGAAAAGGTATCTGACCACCAGCTATCCTTACTCTGGTCATTATCTTTGTCATACTGATCTCTGAGTCGTTGTACGTCCTTTAATTTAAATGTCATACTCATCAGATTCATTACAAACCAGGTTCCCCGGTTTGCTTGTACAATCGCTTGCATTACCTTGAGGGAACAACTCAGAATGTTCCCAATTTCTATTGTGTATGTATCTTTCCAATACTACAGGTTTGAAAGCATCAGAGGGATCGGCGGTTGTACTGAAACTGAGCTGTAGATTTTTAGTGGGGACCTGTCCTAGATCAGTTAATCCAGTCTTATTCCTAGGTACCCATTTTCCTCCCTTGAATGCTAAATATTGTAGATGTGTATTACTCCCTGAGAGATTACCCTGCCACCAAGGAAATTCTACCCATCCCACAATTGGTATGGCGATTGTAGTATTCCACAGCCTAGCATTACCAGTTTGGTTGTTGGCCAGGTTGTCTGAACAATTAGGCCAAGCGAATATTTCTTCTGCTGATACGGGAACTGCTAGGAAAGGTATACTTGTGGCTGATACCGGTGAATGGGTACAGATCCAACAATCTGTCAGGGTTTGTGTATTGTTTAACAAGTCATGCACTAATTTTCTATGATGTTGTACGAATCTATTGTTCAAAGGGGTTAGAGAATTTAGTCTTTCCCATGCCTTTGTCGTGGTTAATACTATTAACATCAATATCATGAGTTTATACTGCTTTTTTTGCAATGGCTTGCATGTATCCATGATGCCTTTCCTTCAAGCTTGACTGATGTAGGTGTTGTCAACAGGACTTGGAAGGGTCCGTCAAACCTTGGTTCTAGAGCCTTTCTGGTGTGTCTTTTTACATAGACTTGATCACCTGGTTCCAACTTGTGACTTCCTTCAATGTTGTCAGGATCTGGAAGGGAAGCAAAAACTTGTGCATGCACCTTAGTTAATTGTTTCTGAAGATTTTGCACATAAGAAGTCAATGACTCAATATTTAACACAAGTTGCTGTGGAAAATAACATCCTAAATTGGCAGTCCTACCAAACAAAATTTCATATGGAGACAGTTTAGTCTTACCCCTTGGGGTATTGCGTATTGAGTAAAGGGCCAGTGGAAGGCATTCTGTCCAAGGCTTTCCTGTTTCAGCCATGGCTTTCTGTATTTTTAATTTTAAAGTTCCATTCATGCGTTCCACCTTACCAGAACTTTGAGGATGGTACGGAGTGTGTAACTGACTTTCAACACCCAACATTCTCAGTACATTTTGAAATATTTCTCCAGTGAAATGAGTACCCCTATCTGACTCGATCACTTCAGGGAGACCGTAACGGGGTATCAGTTCGGCAACTAGCTTTACAGCAGTGTTTTTAGCTGAAGCCTTCCGAACTGGATAGGCCTCTGGCCACCCTGAGAACATGTCCACACACACCAACACATACTCATACCCATTACTTTTTGGCAGCTGGATAAAGTCTATTTGTAATCGCTGAAACGGATAGAGAGGTCGGACGTGGTGCTTCATAGGGGTCTTTGTTGTCTGTCCGGGATTATGTGCCAGGCATATAGCGCATGCAGCACAATAGTCTCTTGCATAGTTGCCAAAACCTGGAGCCAACCAGACTTGCTTTGCCAGTAGTGTCATTGCATTTGCAGACACATGAGTAGGGTGGTGCAGTCCACCAACTACAATCGGGTACCAGGCTCTAGGTAGACATATTAGTCCATCTTTCTTCCAAATTCCTGCTTGTTCTTCTGCCCCTTCCTTTTTCCATCTATCCCTCTCCTCTTCTCCTGCATCTTCCTGTGCTTGTCTCAGTCTATCTTCAGTATTTTCTGTGGGGTTTACAGTATGAACCTGTCGTAAGGGTTTGACTGCTGCTGCTTTGGCTGCTTTATCAGCCCTATCATTTCCCCTAGATTCCCTAGTGTCGAGTCTCACATGTGCAGCTACCTTAATTACTGCTACTTCTTTTGTTTCTTGTGCAGCCTCTAAGATCTGTTTGATCAAAGAAGCATGTTTTACAGGTTGTCCTGATGCTGTCATGTAACCTCTAGCTCTCCAGATTACTCCAAAATCAAACACAATACCATGTGCATACCTAGAATCAGTGTATATATTAGCTGTCTGATTCTCAGCTATTTTTAGCGCTTCAATCAATGCTGTTAGTTCTGCTTCTTGTGCAGACTGTTTTGGTGGAAGTGGTTCTGCTTTGAGAGTTTCAGATTCTGACACAACTGCATACCCTGTATGGAAGTTACCTGTGTCATCTGCAAACCTACTACCGTCTATAAACAGCTCTAAATCTGGATTTTGAAGTGGTGTTTCGGATACATTGGGTAAGCCTGCTGTTTCTTGTAAAATGAGCTCTGTACAATCATGTGTGTCTGTAGGGAAAAAATTTGCGTGTGGATCAGTGTCCTTATTCCCCCCTTCAGACTCGAGAGGTAGCAGTGTTGCTAAATTAAGAGTCTGAAGCCTTGCAAATGTGATAGTAGAGGGGAGCAGCAAAGAACACTGTAGCCGCAAATGTCTGGCCATGGAAATGTGTTTTGGTTGGACCTGGTTTAATATCCCATAAACATCATGTGTAGTTTGAACTGTGAGTGGATGCTCTAGGACAATTTCTGATGCTTTGTCCAACAATAGTGAGACAGCAACAACTACACGTACACAGGTTGGCGCTGCCCTAGCTACTGGATCTAACCTTGCTGAAAGATATGCAATTGGTCTTTGTTTCCCTGCATGCTTCTGGGTAAGAACTCCTGTAGCATGAGAATCAACTTCTGCAGCCATAAGCTGAAATGGTTTGGTGTAGTCTGGTAGCCCTAACGCTGGAGCTGAAACAAGGGCATCTTTTAATTGTTGGAACGAAATCTGACCTTCTTTTGTCAACAAATAAGGTTCACTTTTTACACAGTCATACAGTGGTTGCATTAGTTGACTGGCATGTATAATCCATTGTCTACAATGAGACACTATTCCTAAAAATGCTCGTAGCTGTTTATGATTTCTAGGCTCATTCATCTGTCTTATTGCTTCAGTTCTTTGAGGTGTAAGATGCTTTTTACCTTGAGAAATGCAATGACCTAGAAAGACCACTTTGATCTGACAAACTTGTAGCTTTTGTCTATTCACTTTACACCCTTCTTTTTCTAGAAAACATAGTAAACTTACAGTGGACCTTTCTGCAGTTTCTAGATCTGGGCAGCAAAGTAGTATGTCATCCACATACTGCAAAATTACTACCTGTGGTTCGGGTTCAAACCTCTGGAGGACTGTTTGTAGGGCATTTGAATAAAGAGTAGGGGAGTGTATCATTCCCTGTGGAAGGCGTGTCCACGCCAACTGTTTGCCCTTAAATGTAAATGCAAACAAATGCCAACTGTCTTGGTGTAAAGGAACCGAGAAAAATGCATTTGAAAGATCTATTACAGTAAACACTTGAGAACTGGCTGGTATCTGTGATAGTAACGTATGAGGATTGGGTACAACTGGGGTGATTGGATCTAGAACTTTGTTTATTTCTCTTAGATCATGTACCATACGATATTTGGGCATAGAACCCTTATCAAGAGTTCTCTTCTTGACTGGATACAGAGGAGTGTTAGCAGGTGATTGTATCTCTACCAAAACTCCTTTCTCTCTATATCCCTCTATCTGTTTTGTAATTGCTAATTCCTGCTGGGCACTCACAGGGTATTGTCTGAGCTGTGGGAGAACAGTTCCTGGTTGCACAGATAATTTTACAGGAGAAATATGCAATAATCCCACATCAGTGTCACCCTGTGCCCACAGTGTTTCTGGGATCATTGAGAGATCTAGATCTGTGGTGTACTCTTTTTCTTCAGTATAATCCTCAAAAGCCTGAATTCTAACATATTGTTCTAATGATTCTGCATCATCAGGGATAGTCAGCATAACTGTGCCATATTCCCTAAAATTGATGTTAGCTTCTAATTTCTTTAGGACATCAGTTCCTAACAGACATGTTGGGGCACCTCTGGCATACAAAAATCTGGATGCAAAACATTTAGGTCCTAATGAGACCTCTAGGGGCACAGTATATGGCAGTGTTCGAATTACCCCATCATAACCCTCAGCAAAAGTTGTTTGTTCTGAAATATCTTCCGGATTCGGAAGAAAATCTTGATTCAAAATTGAGGAAGTTGCACCTGTATCTATCAAAAATGGAATCTCTCTCCCCCCCACATTCACCTGTATCATAGGTCTTCTAGCTGGTAGGGAAGTTTGTAACACATCGAGTCAATCTGAATCTGGTATGGGACCATCTATGATGGTAGATTTCTGCTGGTTGTCCGTTTGGGGAGGGTTATTTCTGGGAACAAATTTGCCTGACTTTATATCTGCCAACTTCTTCCTGCACTCTCTTTGGAAATGACCTGGCTTTTTACAGTAGTGGCAAGGAAAATTGTGTCTCACTCTTCCTCCTGTATTAGCTTGTGCTATTCTAACAGGCTTACGATTCTCTCTCATATCCATGGCTATTCCTAAACATCGTTGTTTCACAATATTTGGTTGTTCAATTGTTCTCCAATCTGGAGTAGAGGATTTAAATTTTTCTCTGATTTTCGGATCTAGCCCCTCTATTAATTGTTTTGTAAAAAGTCTCCTTACTGAAGCATCAGTCAAATCCAATCCTTCATCCCTAAAGCTATTTTCTAGTTCTTGACTATATTCTTCAATACTTTGCCCAAATTTCTGCATAATCACACCCGTAGATCCCCTTTCCCTCTGTTTTCCTCTCATGAAAATTATTAATGCCTCTGTGAACTGGGTACCTGATGCTTCTGTCTGTAAGGCACCCCCTTCTGCCACTGGTCTATTGGGCTGTAGGTGTGTCAATAATTCCTGAAAAAGTCCGGGGGACATTTTCATTCTACATAATTCTTCCCCGTCCGCCCAGACCCCAGCATGAGTCTGCATGATTTGTTGTATATACTGCGCAAACCTTATGGGGTATTGAGTGGGATCAGGCGCATTATGCAGGAGGGACATACCCTCAGCAGGGGACCAAGGAAAGTATCGTCTGGTCTGATAATATCTGGTGTTCATTACCCCGTCAGCACCAGGTTCCCTAAAGGGTCTTGGTACTACCCTAACAGGGGCAAGTACAGCGCCATATCTAGGTGTACCACAGGCTAGGCAATCATTTCTCCAATCTGGATTTTGTTGTCCACAGTGTGAACATTCCCATCCTCCTACCCCACCAAGATTGGGATACAAGGCTGGAAATTGTTTTCCTCCTTCTGCTCTTCCAGATGGTACAAATGATTGGGCTTTTGGATCTAGGTAAGGTGGCGGGATTATGTCACAACTTTTTCCCTTCCCCATGATCCATTTGGAAGTGTCTGGATCGTACTTCCAATTCTCCTCTTTAGCTGTTTTTGAGACCTCTATCATACAATGTATGATTTCTTCCCACCCATTGTCTTTGATAATTCCACCTCGTTCTTTACTCAGTTTTTCCCATTCTGTACTGAACATAAGTGCTTCTGAAATTCCCAATTTTTCTCTTACCCTCCTAATCTGCCTTCTGACTATCTTTCCACATCTTTCCTGTATGATATCTGCTGCTTCCACTTGTCCTAAGACGGTTTTTGTCTGTTTATTTCCCATTTTTCTTTTCAATATTAGCTATGACTACCCTAGGTGACGTTTGGACAACCACTTCCTCTGTTGGTGGCGTCTCGTTGCCTTCTCTCCTAAGGAGCTAAAATATTGAAGGGCTGATCTGCTCCGTTCTTTCTAATGTGCAGAATAAACTTGATTCCTACAATGCACGCAAACAGGATCAGCAACACCAAACAGATCACAAAACTCTCAGTCTCAGATATCATACTTGTCCCAGGCTCATGAAACCGCGTCCTGGGCTCATTCTATCAAACCTTATCCAGAAATGAAGGAGGTTAAGCACTTAATTGAGAGTCAAGCATGGGCGGAGGTCTCCCAGAAGGACGCAACCACATGACCCAGTTAGGCTGACTTCCGTGTATAAGGCTTATACCCCAACTATTTCGGCTTATTTTTCTACGCACTTTTGCTCTTCTTTCACAACATACCACAACCTTCACACTGTTCACACACTGCCAGGGACAGGACTCATAAATCTATACAATATGGTAACCCGAGTTTTATAGGTATCTACTCACTACTAGACTAACCCAGCGTGACACGGCTCATAGAGATCTTTCGGATAATACAGGGCAGATAAAAGAGAACTAATAATGTCTCTTACCTGGCCAGGTTTTTCAGTTCATTTGCCGTCCATTATCCCAGATCTCCGTTGTCCGTATCCGCAGGTAAATCTCGAGCAAATACTCTCACCTCAGGTCCCTGTTCGGTGCGCCAAAGTAATGTTAAGTCCTTCTCAGTCCCTGGCTTACTAGAGGTAGGGATCCGAGTGAAATGACACGCAGCACAAAAGGTTGTGTGATCATATACAGGGGAAGCCCAGGAGCACGTCTGACTCACTGGGCTCTACCCCCTCCTTTTTATAGCAAAAAGTTAAACATTTTACAGACATGCGCACAAGCGCTCATATTTCACATCCTTTTACAAAAACAGTCTATACTAGAGATAAGGTTCAGTTTCTGGTATGTAGGTAAAAGGTTACAATGTCAAGAAGGAATGCGTCCATAAAAGGAAATGTCAACTTTGCTTAAGTTTCTTGAAATAAGCCAGATGTCTCAGGAGAAAGACACAATGGATTCTTTCAGTCTGATCTCCACACCGGTAATTCAATTGCCAGTGACTGAGGGCAGATATTAATAGCCAGGAGAGGGTTCGTGGTTATTGCCCCCCCCCCCTGGCTACAAACATCTGCCCCCAGGCACCCCAGAAAAGGCACATCTGGAAGATGCGCCTATTCTGGCACTTGACCACTCTTTCAGACAAATGGATTAATAATGGATAGGTGACATAATTGACGCCTCTCCATTATTAATCTGGCTTAATGTCACCTTACAATAGCAAGGTGGCATTAACCCTTCATTACCCCATATCCCACCGCTACAGGGAGTGGGAAGAGAGTGGCCAAGTGCCAGAATAGGCGCATCTTCCCGATGTGCCTTTTCTGCGGTGGCTGGGGGCAGATGTTTTTAGCCACGGGGGGGGCAATAACCATGGACCCTCTCCTGGCTATTAATATCTGCCCTCAGTCACTGGCTTTACCATTCTGGCGGAGAAAATTGCGCGGGAGCTCACGCCAATTTTTTCCGCCATTTAACCCTTTATTTTAGCAGCTACAGCGCCCAAATTTTGCACATACACACTACTAACATTAGTAGTGTTGAATATGCAAAAAAAAAAGGGGATATGAGATGGTTTACTGTATGTAAACTATGTCTCATATCCTGTCGGGTTTAGGCAGGAGAAATGAAAAGCCGGCAATTGAATTACCGACTTTTCACTAACACCGCTGCGTATTTCTCGCAGGTCACACTGCTGGTCCGTGTGGAATCCGTATTTTTCTCGCCCCCATAGACTTTCATTGGCGATTTTTTTGCGCAATACGCTGACAAACGCAGCATGCTGCGATTTTGTACGGCCGTAGAACGCCGTATATTACGGATCCGTAATATACGGCTGATAGGACTAGACCCATTGAGAATCATTGTGCCGTATGTTATGCGAGTTTTACGGACGTAGTTTCTGCGCTCTTACGTCCGTAAAACTCGCATGTGTGACGGCGGCCTTAGAGGTAAGTAAGAAGATTCAAACTACCCAAATGCAGCGTCCAGTTCGGTCCACAGTGGCAGCCAGACCCAGGCAGCATTCACATCTGTACAGGCAATTCTTTAGCCAGCATTCTATTGGCAGAGACACCAAGGAGATCAGGCAGGGAATTGCTGGGCAGAAAATAATCTATTTTGGGCTACGTATGCACATTGCATTTTTGCTGCGTTGTTTTTCTGCAGGCAAAACCTGCACTCTTGGCAGTAAATAAGCTGCTTACAAAAAGTGAGTTTTGCTGCATTTTTTCTGCGTTTTTTTGCTGCGTTTTTGTTGTCTCTTGTGCATGCTGATAAAGTTTAGTGCCTCCCAAAAAATCATGATGCAACTTCCTTAAGGTTTTTGCACCAAAAACACAGCAAAACCTGATACCTGTGTTTTTTGCTGAGTTTTTGCACTAAGTGATTCCTTTCTATAGGGGAAAAAATGCTGCAAAAGCGCTGAAAAAACGCTGAAAGAAATGACATACTGCAGTTTTCAAAAGCGCAGCAGTTTTCCAAATCAGTCAGGAAAAAAAAAATGTGCGTGTGTGAGATTTCTGAAATCTCATAGCATTTTCGTGTACTGTAAAACACGGCTTAAAATTTGTATAAAAAGCAGCAAAACTCTACATCTGAACATAACCATAATATTTTAAAGGGAATCTGTCACCCCAAAATTCGCCTATAAGCTAAAGCCACCGGCATCAGGGGCTTATCTACAGCATTCTATAATGCTGTAGATAAGCCCCCCCCCACCCCGATGTAACCTGCAAGATAAGAAAAACAGGTTATATTATACTCACCCAGGGGCGGACCTGTTTTTCTCATCTTGCAGGTTACATTGGGGGCTTATCTACAGCATTACAGAATGCTGTAGGTAAGCCCCTGATGCCGTTGGCCTTAAGGCTGAGTCACACATAACGATATCGTTAACGATATCGTTGCAACGTCACGCTTTTGGTGACGTAAGCAACAATCCCGCTAACGATCTCGTTATGTGTGACAGCGACCAATGATCAGGCCCCTGCTGGGAGATCGTTGGTCGATGGGAATGATCAGGACCTTTTTTTGGTCGCTGATCACCCGCTGTCATCGCTGGATCGGCGTGTGTGACACCGATCCAGCAATGTGTTCACTTGTAACCAGGGTAAACATCGGGTTCTGAACTTTATTCAGCGACCATCGACATCACAGCAGGATCCTGATCGCTGCTGCGTGTCAAACTAAACGAGATCGCTAGCCAGGACGCTGCAACGTCATGGATCACTAGCGATAGTTACAAAGTCGTTTCGTGTGAAGGTACCTTTAGCGACGCTGCAGTGATATAGACAACGATCCCGATCGCTGCAGCGTCGCTGTTTGGTCGCTGGAGAGCTGTCACACAGACCGCTCTCCAGCGACCAACGATGCCGAGGTCCCCGGGTAACCAGGGTAAACATCGGGTTACTAAGTGCAGGGCCGCGCTTGGTAACCTGATATTTACCCTGGTTACCATTGTAAAAGTTAAAAAAAAAACCACTACATACTCACATTCTGATATCTGTCACGTCCCCCGGCGTCCACAGGGTTGACTGTCAGCGACGGCCGTAAAGCAGAGCACAGCGGTGACGTCACCGCTGTGCTCTGCTTTACGGCCGGCGCTGACACATTCAGTGCAGGGAAGCTCTCGGCAGCAGCACGTGCATTACCAGCGCTCCTGCCGAAAGCAGTTTTAACCCTGTGGACGCCGGGGGACGTGACAGACATCAGAATGTGAGTATGTACTGTTTTTTTTTTTTAACTTTTACAATGGTAACCAGGGTAAATATCGGGTTACTAAGCGCGGCCCTGCACTTAGTAACCTGATGTTTACCCTGGTTACCCGGGTGCTGCAGGGGGACTTCGGCATCGTTGAAGACAGTTTCAACGATGCCGAAGTCGTTCCCCTGATCGTTGGTCGCTGGAGAGAGCTGTCTGTGTGACAGCTCCCCAGCGACCACACAACGACTTACCAACGATCACGGCCAGGTCGTATTGCTGGTCGTGATCATTGGTAAGTCGTTTAGTGTAACGGTACCTTTAGCTTATAGGCAAATTTTGGGGTGACAGATTCCCTTTAATCCATTTTTGCCTTAAAAAAGACATAATGAACCAGAAAAATTATACTTGCAAACTTTCGGAGCAAAGAGACCCCTTCATTAGGTAAGTTTATACATCAGCTTACAAAGAAAATTTCTCAGGTTAGGCAATATAGGCATCACTCATAGAATACTTTTTGCTTTTTTGGGGTATAAAATTGACAGATTTTTTTCTGGCTAATACGGTACCATAATATAATTTTTTTACTGTACAAAAAATAAAAGCAGACTAGAAATAAACAATATTTATCAGTTTCTGGTCTACAAAAAAAAAAATTTCTGGCATGGACTTTAAGAACAGTTTTAGACTAATTTGAGGGTGCTGAATTCAAATCTGATCTTATCATTTCTCTATCACATCACGTTTTTGTGCTACAGGTATATAGCCCATTTTCATGAATTCCATGATAAATAAAAGTAGTGTATGAAAAGTGCCGGTTTATACGGTTCACTAAGGTAAACTTAGTTTTCATTTAGGGTACTGTCACACAGTGGCACTTTGATCGCTCCGACGGCACAATCCGTGACGTTGCAGCGTCGCTCCATTATCGCTCCAGCGTCGTAGACTGCGGTCACACTTTGCAATGCACGGCGCTGGAGCGATAATTGCATGACGTAGTTGCGATGTAGAAGTCATATGGGACATTGGGAATATCGTGCACACCTTTGTTACACGCTGCGATCATGCCGCCACAGCGGGACACTAGACGACGAAATAAAGTTTCAAACGATCTGCTACGATGTACGATTCTCAGCGGGGTCCCTGATCGCAGTAGCGTGTCAGACACAGCGATATCGTAACTATATCGCTGGAATGTCACGGATCGTGCCGTTGTAGCGACCAAAGTGCCACTGTGTGACAGTACCCTTAGGCTACTTTCACACTAGCGTTAACTGCATTACGTCGCAAATCCGTTTTTTGGCCGAAAAAACGGATGCGTCAAAAAAGTGAAAAACGTATGCAACGCATACAGCATTTCGACGGATCCGTCGCAAATCCGCTAAACGTTTCTGTCGAAATACTGGATGCGTTGCATACGTTGCATCCGTTGCATCCGTTTTTACCATCCGTTGCATCCGTTTTTACGACGGATCCGTTTTTAAAATGGGAGGCTCCCAAATTTGATTGGCTACTGGAAAATATGGAAAACTATATAGTGACTGTTTTTACAGCCCATCTTTGAGGGTTTTAGTTTTGTGGCAGCGATGGAAGGTGTACTTGGGAGGATTGCTAGTTTGGTTACCGACGTTATCTTTGAGACGAATCGCCTGGATATCATAGTGCGGGAGAAGGAAGCGGCAGCGGAAAGGCGTAGGATGCTTCTGCAGCAACGGAGACGGAGGCGACTCTGGATACATCCGATTAATGAACTACGGATGACCCGGGGTGTCCAGTCCACTCTGTACCTGGAGTTGCGGCACAATCCACACAAATTCTACAATTACGTGCGGATGAGGATGGAACATTTTGACTTTTTGCTTCAAAAACTGGAGGATGTCATCCGAAGGCAGGACACAAGGATGAGGCTTGCCATCACACCGGCGGAGCGGCTGATGGTGACCCTGCGGTAAGCCTCTTTTTTTTATTTCATTGCTCATTTGTAATGTTAGATTACATGCTGCAGACAATACTGCGCTGACATATTGCGCACTATTTTCTGCAGCATGTAATTTATGTTTTGTTTGCGGCCATTCCACTGCTTTTTTTTTTAATGTCATTGCTCATATTGAATGTCCTATAACAGACTGCAGAAAATACTGCGCTGAAATATTGCGTTGCATTTTCTGCAGTTTTTTTATTTTTTGGGGGGTTTGTTGACATGCAACTGCTTTTTTTTCTGTGATTGCTCATTTGTAATGTTAGATTACATGCTGCAGACAATACTGCGCTGACATATTGCGCACTATTTTCTGCAGCATGTAATTTTTGTTTTGTTTGCGGCCATTCCACTGCTTTTTTACACCGGTTTCATGCAGGTTTTATTGTGTGTTCTGTCCTACAAAAAAATTTCACAGTGCCATTTATTGATACTTTTTGGTCTGTGCAATTTTTTTCTAACATTTTTTTTTTTTTCAGCTTCCTAGCTACTGGTGAATCGATGACTTCGCTCCATTACCAATTCCGGCTGGGCATTTCCACTATTTCAGGAATAGTGAAGGAGACATGTCGGGCTATTTGAACCACTTTACAGCCAGAGTATATCCCCCAACCATCCATGGAAATCTGGTTGAGAAGTGCCGAACAGTTTCAGCAATTTTGCAATTTCCCAAATTGTGTGGGTGCAGTTGACGGGAAACATATAAGGATTGCGAAACCGGCAGGAACAGGATCGGAGTACTATAATTACAAGAAGTACTTCTCCATCGTCCTTATGGCTATTGCAGACGCCAACTGCAAGTTCCTTGCCGTGGACATAGGAGCGTATGGACTGTCCAACGATTCGCAAGTTTTTAAAAACTCTCCAATGGGTCGTTGCCTTTATGGAGAGATTTCCCATCAGCCAGACCACTGCCAGGAACCAGTGAACCAGCCATGGAATATGTTTGTGTAGGTGATGAAGCCTTTCAACTGTCGCCGCACCTACTGAAACCGTATAGTAGCCGGAACTTAACCCGTACCAAGCGGGTATTTAATTACCGGCTTACTAGGGCACGAAGAGTAGTAGAGTGTTCTTTCGGTATATTGACAGCGAAGTGCGAGTTCTGCTGACGGCAATCAAACTGAAAACCACAACTATAGACAAGGTTGTTAAAGCCTGTGTGGTGCTCCACAACTTTGTCTTTTCAAAGGAGCCCGTTTCCTTGGATGATGAAGAGTTGGAGACAACCTTGTGGGACTACCGCAGCAGCTCGGTTCGCTCTACAGGTTCTGTTACAAGGATGAGGGACCAGTTTGCGCATACCTCCCAACTTTTGAAGACGGGAAAGAGGGACAAAGTTTGCGGCGCGCGAAGCGCGCCGTGGCAAATTTTAGGCCACGCCTCTGACCACACCCATTCATAATTAGTCACACCCATATCCACGTCCCAAGCACACCCATTTAGCACTGCTGATCACACTGTTTCATATACAATAGTTATAAACAAAAAAATATGGCCACACAGTGCTCCATACTGTATAATGACCACACATGATGCCCCATACTGTATAATGGCCGCACATGATGCTCTATACTGTATAATGACCGCACATGATGCTCCATACTGTATAATGACCGCACATGATGCTCCATACTGTATAATGGCCGCACATGATGCTCCATACTGTATAATGACCGCATGCATACTGTATAATGGCCGCACATGATGCTCCATACTGTATAATGGCCGCACATGATGCTCCATACTGTATAATGAACGCACATGATGCTCCATACTGTATAATGACCGCACATGATGCTCCATACTGTATAATGACCGCACATGATGCCCCATATTGTATAATGACCGCACATGATGCTCCATACTGTATACTGGCTGCACATGATGCTCCATATTGTATAATGACCGCACATGATGCTCCATACTGTATACTGGCTGCATATGATGCTCCATACTGTATAATGAACACACATGATGCTCCATACTGTATAATGGCCACACATGATGCTCCATATTGTATAATGACCGCACATGATGCTCCATACTGTATAATGACCGCACATGATGCTCCATACTGTATACTGGCCGCACATGATGCTCCATACTGTATAATGACCGCACATGATGCTCCATACTGTATAATGACCGCACATGATGCTCCATACTGTATACTGGTTGCACATGATGCTCCATACTGTATAATGACTGCACATGATGCTCCATATTGTATAATGACCGCACATGATGCTCCATACTGTATACTGGCTGCACATGATGCTCCATACTGTATAATGAACACACATGATGCTCCATACTGTATAATGGCCACACATGATGCTCCATATTGTATAATGACCGCACATGATGCTCCATACTGTATACTGGCTGCACATGATGCTCCATACTGTATAATGACCGCACATGATGCTCCATACTGTATAATGACTGCACATGATGCTCCATACTGTATAATGGCCGCACATGATGCTCCATACTGTATAATGACCGCACATGATGCTCCATACTGTATAATGACCACACATGATGCTCCATATTGTATAATGACCGCACATGATGCTCCATACTGTATACTGGCTGCACATGATGCTCCTTACTGTATAATGACTGCACATGATGCTCCATATTGTATAATGACCACACATGATGCTCCATACTGTATACTGGCTGCACATGATGCTCCATATTGTATAATGACCGCACATGATGCTCCATACTGTATAATGACCCCACATGATGCTCCATACTGTATTATGGCCACAGTTCTCCATACTGTATAATGACATACAGGCACGCAGCTCACACACATGCAGCATCACACACACACAGTATCACACATACACACGCAGCATCACAAACGCAGCTCACAAACACATGCAGCTTTGACACAAATGCATCACACATGCAGCCATCACACACACACACAGCCATCACACACACACGCAGTCATCACACACACACGCAGCCATCACACACACACACGCAGCCATCACACACACACGCAGTCATCACACACACGCAGCCATCACACACACGCAGCCATCACACACACACACGCAGCCATCACACACACACGCAGCCATCACACACACACACACACACGCAGCCATCACACACACACACACGCAGCCATCACACACATGCAGCCATCACACACACCCAGCCATCACACACACACACACCCAGCCATCACACACACACACACACCCAGCCATCACACACACACACTCAGCCATCACACACACACACCCAGCCATCACACACACACACTCAGCCATCACACACACACACCCAGCCATCACACACACACACCCAGCCATCACACACACACACCCAGCCATCACACACACCCAGCCATCACACACACCAGATACCTCATACACACATGACACACACACAAATGCAGCATCACACATCTCACACACACACACACATCACACACACACACACACACAATCTCCTCTGTGGTGCAGGGGCGGCTGATCTGTCCATGTGCAGCTCTTCAGTTTCTCCGGCTGCTCACAGCTCTGCACTGTCCCGGCACCTCCCCCGTCTCTCCTTCTCTGCCGGGATAGCAGCTAAGAGCAGGAGACGCCAGAGCTCTGTGCACACACAGGAGGAAGTGAGTCGCTGACCTCTCATCTTGATCGCTGCTGGCTCTCTTCCTCAGCGTGGCAGCGCCGCACACACAGGGGGCGGGGGCGGGGGCGGGGGAGGGATCGGTCGGGAGGAGACCCAGCATGTATAAGAAAAAAAAAACAGCCACAAACCTAATCGGGCTCTCTCTACGTCCCGGAAGTGGGCGGGGCTTCACCGGCGGCCGCAAATTCGGGATTTTAAATGCCCGAAGCGGGACAGCGGGACCCCGGTGCCAAAGCGGGACTGTCACGCTGAAATCGGGACGGTTGGGAGGTATGGTTTGCGGATTATTTTATGTCACCTGTGGGGCGGATCCCATGGCAAGACATAATTGTGTAACCTGTTTTCCATGTGTTTGGTTTATGTAAAAAATGTGTTTCTCCCCCCCAAAAAAAGGCCCAAAAGCGTGGTTTTCTTGCTAGTAAAACCAATATGTTATACCTTTCACACGTCTGGTGTTTGTTTTTATTTTACCTTTTTTATTTAGTTGCCATATTACCTTAATAAATCCACACACACACAAACACTAGAATTTAAATCAGAGAAAATTTTATTTTAACTCTTTTTTTTTTAAATAAATTTTTTTTTTGCCAAAAAAATAGATATTTTTTTTTTCCATTTTTTTTTTGAAAAATTTGCACATTTTTTTAAATAATATTTACATTAACATTTAAAAAAATACTTTACAATTCTTCAAAGTGTGGGGTGGAGATACGAGGGGAGGAGGGGCAGGAAGGTTGGACCACGTCGATAGGTGGGGAAACCCTACTTGTTTGGGGTGCAGTGGAAGAGGGGGGTAAAACCAGGAGGATGACCAGAGGGGGGTGGTGTTGGGGTAGGGGGAATACTTACTGGGGAAGGTAAGCTGGGCAAGGAAGAAAACAGTGGAGAAGGAATTTGGTTTGGGGGCCGGGATGGGTATGGGGACTGGGTTGGGTGTTGGGACTGGGTTGGGTATTGTGACTGGGTTGGGTAGTGGGACTGGGTTGGGTAGTGGGACTGGGTTGGGTAATGGGGCTGGCGTGGGGTTTGTGGCTGGGTTTGGTAATGGTGCTGGTGTGGGGATTGGGGCTGGGTTTGGTAATGGTGCTGGTGTGGGGATTGGGGCTGGGTTGTGTAATGGGGCTGGTGTGGGTATTGGGGCTGGGTTTGGTAATGGGTGGTATGGTGTGGAAATGGGGCCTGGGGTGGGGCATGGTGTGGAAATGGGGCCTGGGGTGGGGCCTGGGGTGGAATTGTAGTGGATGTGTGGGTAGATTCGGGTTCGTTAAGGGCCTTCATTAGAGCATTATGGCAGGTATTCATTACCCGCATCTGTTGCTGAAGAGAAAGCTTCTCCATGCTCCTGAGCATGGATTGAAAAAAAAGATTGGCCGGAGACTGACTTACATCTGAATGCAGCCTATCCAAGCGACTGCTGGTTTCATGGCTTGTTTCACTGATGCGTGATTGCACCATGTTGAAACCAGCAGTCACTTGCTCTCCCAAAATGTTGAAAGAGCTTTGGAAGGCTGCATTCAGATGTAAGAACTCAGGAGCATAGCTCTTTTCCTGACCCCTCTGTCGCTGCCGCCATGAACCTAATGGTGGTCTCGAGGTGGCAGGATCAGAGGGGTGGGGTAAAGGAAACGCTATCTGTTCAGCATCAGATGCGAGCAATGAAGGCTGCAATAATGCTCCAATGCTTGGGGCAGATGAGGTGGAGGGGACAGAGGGGTCAGAGAAGGGGTCAGTGGTGTGGGGCCTACCGACGTGGCCCTCAGTGGCGGACTCAGGAGGGATCGCTCCAGAGGGTGCAGAGGAAGATGCAGGTCCCCGGTGGCTGGAGAAGGTGCTGTGAAAAAAAAAAAAAAAAAAAATTAATATATTGATATGAAAAAGCCCTGACTGAAACCAAACTAAGTTAGACAGGTTAACATGGTTATTAGTGGGCTGTAGAATACTTACACTCTACTCAGCATGGTTCGCCTCAGGAAGGAGAGGGCAGGGCCATGTTTATATTTGCTCCTCTTCCTTCCTGCTGAGCCACTCGGGCCTGCATCTCATCGTTGAATTCCCTCTTAAAGCGATCCCTCAGTGACCGCCACCGCTTCCTAACCTTTCCACCTGTGAAGACAAGAATAAAAAGAAAAAAAAAATTGGTAAATGCAATACATTACAGTCAGCTCAAAACATCACTGAAAAGTGAATACTTACATAGTTTGCCCTGCTGCTGTGGATGAAGGTCCTCCCACCTTGGAAAGATGTTATGACACACTTCGTCCCAGAGCCGATGGGTTACACTGCTATCGGCATGCCTGCGGTCAGCCATGTTCCACAGCGGCTCCTGCTCGCGAACCTCCTCGATGAGACTGTCTATGTCTATATCGTCATCAAACTCCTCTGCGGGAGCACGCTGTGAAGCCTGTGCAAAAAAAGAAGAAGAAAAACAAACAAATTAGTACACTGAAACACAAAAGTACCAATAGAATCCCCCCCCAAAAAAAAAAACTCACTGATGGCCGACCGCGGCGACGATTACGCCGACTCTGGGAGCGTCTGGGAGGACCTTCACGATTTGCTGACTGGTCAGCAGCAGCAGCAGCAGCAGCAGGAGACTGAAATAAAGGAAACAAATTCTCTGTAATGTAGGCATGTTTTCGGTGTTTAGTTATGTATGAAAATCTGTTTTGTGTATGGTGCAGTGTGATGTGTGAAGCAACTGTTTCACCACTACTTACACTTGGTTCCTCCTCCACTCGCATCTCTCCACCCGTCTCGCCCCCTTCTGACAGCTCCTCATCTGATTCAGCTTCCTGTTTAAACATAATTTATGCATGTAGTGATCAACAAAAACGTAAATTAAAAAACAAAAAAAAACTAAAAAAATTTTTTTGTGTTAACTTACCGATACACGCTGTTGCTGTGGAGGAGGACTGTCAGAAGAGGACATTGTTGATGTACAAAGGCCGGTGGCTGTGGTCCTGGTGGGATAGCCGGTGGCTGTGGTCCTGGTGGGATAGCCGGTGGCTGTGGTCCTGGTGGCTCTGTAAGTTAAAAAGACACTTGCAATCTGCTCTACAGATTGCAGTAGCAGATTTGGGGTCTTCAAAACTTACTTTTAAAGAATTGAAAATGTGGTCCTGGTGGATAGCCGGTGGCTGTGGTCCTGGTGGGATAGCCGGTGGCTGTGGTCCTGGTGGCTCTGTAAGTTAAAAAGACACTTGCAATCTGCTCTACACATTGCAGTAGCAGATTTGGGGTCTTCAAAACTTACTTTTAAAGAATTGAAAATGTGGTCCTGGTGGATAGCCGGTGGCTGTGCTCCTGGTGGGATAGCCAGTGGCTGTGGTCCTGGTGGGATAGTCGGTGGCTGTGGTCCTGGTGGCTCTGTAAGTTAAAAAGACACTTGCAATCTGCTCTACACATTGCAGTAGCAGATTTGGGGTCTTCAAAACTTACTTTTAAAGAATTGAAAATGTGGTCCTGGTGGATAGCCGGTGGCTGTGGTCCTGGTGGGATAGCCGGTGGCTGTGGTCCTGGTGGCTCTGTAAGTTAAAAAGACACTTGCAATCTGCTCTACACATTGCAGTAGCAGATTTGGGGTCTTCAAAACTTACTTTTAAAGAATTGAAAATGTGGTCCTGGTGGATAGCCGGTGGCTGTGTTCCTGGTGGGATAGCCGGTGGCTGTGGTCCTGTGTGATGGCCGGTGGCTGTGGTCCCTGGTGTACCTGTAAGTATAATGAATTTATATTTAGACCACCCCCTGAACTAGGTAATGTTTAACGATAACCACCCTGCTAAAATGATGTGATAAATGTTCATGAAGGTGAACACCCAAACCCAAAAACAGGTGCACCTAACATTTCCATGTAAAAAAAAAAAAAATGAAATGTGAACCCACCATGTAAAAATATATTTAACACATTTTATTTTCAAAAATCACCTCCCCCAAAAAACCTTTAAAGTATAACCTTTATTAAAAAATGAGATGTCAACCAACTCTGTATTGCATGTGTAACCATTGGTACATACACCAGTTTTAAATTTACCTTTCTGAAATGATACTACGGACATTTTTTTAAGAAACATTTTATTATTCTTTTTTTTTTTCTTTTTTTTTTTCACATCACAATTAGGAGCTGAAATGCTCTTTATTTTAAATACAAGTACGGTACATCAACTGCAAATGGTTTCAACAGAAAATCAACACTTTTAAATAGAAAAAAAAAAACGCACGCTCACACATTCAAACCACAAGCTGCAGACTAGACTTTACAAAAATACATCCGATTTAAAAAAAAAAAAAAAAAGATAAAAAAAAAAATACACACATTTAAACCACATGCTGCACAGACCACTATACTTAGTAAATACATCAGAAAAAGGCAATTAAACAATTAGGCATGGACAAATGCACATGCAATCAACAAGATGCACACAAACATGCCTGGTATGTGTCCACGTTCAGGATTGCATCAGGATTTGATAAGGATTTTCCATCAGTATTTGTAATCCAAAACCAGGAGTGTAACAATTAGAGGAAAAGTATAATAGAAACATATGCACCACTACTGCATTTATCACCCACACAAATACTGATGAAAAATCCTGATGCAATCCTGAACGTGGACACATACCCTCCCACATGAACAGGCATAAGATTGGCGAAGGCATAATAAGGTGCAGGCACATGAAGACATACTTACAAAAGCACACAGCCGTACAAAAATACACACACACACACACACAAGCACATAAGCTTTATGAAAATACACATATGTTCAACAAAGGCAGAAAGGTGAACCCAATCAGAAGACGCATACACACACACACACACACACGTAAAAAAGGCTGACAATCCTTTGGCTGGAGCTGCATGTCTTCACAGTGGCTGGCATCAGGGTGCATCTGGACTCTAGCATGGCACTGGCTGGTGCAGGACGATGGCAGGCCTCTGGTTCTCTTCAGGTTTTAAGCTCTTGCTGTAGTCAGTACCTCATACACACACAAATGCACAGGCACACAGATGCACACAAAAATTGCAATACTCACACTGGCTCTATGGTGGCTGTAGTCTTGGGGCTGGCTCCCGTGGCTGGCTCCTGTGGCTGGGGTCTTGTGGCTGGGGTCTTGTGGCTGGCTGGGGTCTTGTGGCTGGCTGGGGTCTTGCTGGCAGTCTTCTCCTCTCTGGGTCTTGCTGGCATATGTGGGGTTGAAGGCCCAGGCCAGGTTTATATAGATTTGGGGGTGTCTGGCCAATTGGCAACAAAATCCAGCTTCTGAGCATGCTCAGTGGAAAAAAACGTATTGCAGCGCTGCATTGCGTCGTACGACGTGTCCCGACGCATCCGTCGCTCATAGGCCTCCATTGTAGCCAACGACGCATGCCGCAGGATGCGTCGCGACATGTTTTTTAGGCGGAGGCAAAAAACGTTACAATCAACGTTTTTTGCCGCCGACGTGTCGCCAAATTTCGACGCATACGTCGTACGACGGACACGACGTATGACAATCCGTCGCAATACGTCGCCAATACAAGTCTATGGGGAAAAAACGCATCCTGCAAAAAATTTTGCAGGATGCGTTTTTTCTGAAAAAAGACGATTTGCGACGTAATGCAGTTAACGCTAGTGTGAAAGTAGCCTTAGTCTCCCAATAAATGTGAGAGTATCTTTGTTTTCTTTGAACATGCATAATTCCCATTTGTTATGATAAGAAAGTAAACAAACAGTTTTCAACGTACACAACAGTTGTGTGCAGGTACTGTTTTATTTATTGAAATTTTCAATGAATTTTGATATTTATTGTTTTTATCCTGCTGTTTCTCTGTTCTTTTGTTTGTGAATCAATACCTAAGGTGTGGGGGGGACAGAAATTCAATGAACAACTCAGGTAGCTAACAACTTTTATCTTGTATTTCTCTGCAGGATGTTTTGCTGATCTAACAATGGCCTCTACATCTCGCAGAAGACAGTGCTCAAATGATCCAAATATTTTTTGTTACATCTGTGGAAACTTTACTGTGAAGACTCAGAGGCGCAACATTACTGACTTTGTTAAGAGGGTGTATTTTGCGTACTTCAAAGTAAAACTTGGAGACCAAGACAAGCATTGGGCTCCTCACAAAGTGTGCAAAACCTGTATTTTGAGCTTGAGATCATGGTCTCAAGGAAAGAATGCTAAACTTCAGTTTGGAGTTCCTATGGTTTGGAGAGAACCAAGCAACCATTTAGAAGACTGCTATTTCTGCCTTGTCGATGTAAAAGGTTTCAATAAGAAAAACAAGCAATATTTGCAATACCAGAGTATCCCTTCAGCTATTCGACCAGTTGCCCATAGTGAAGGCATACCTGTTCCAAAATTTACTGCGTTTCCAGAAAACGTTGACACAGAACTTTCCTCACATTGTTATACTGATGAAGAAGACAGTCCAGATATTTTTCAGCCATGTGATGAAGATTGTGACAACCCAATTCTGTTTACTCAGTCTGCTTTGAATGATCTGGTTAGAGATCTTTATCTACCAAAAGAGTCTGCTGAACTATTGGCTTCAAGACTACAAGAGAATTGAATGTTGAAACCCGGTACAAGTGTCTCATTTTATCGTAACGGAAGAAGAACTGCGTAAGTACTTCCATTCAGATGGCCAGCTTGTCTATTGTACTGATGTTGAAGGGCTACTTCTCTTTATGGGACTTCCAGCATATGATTCAAGGGATTGAGGCTTTTTATTGATATTTTCATTGTGTAACAGAACACATTTTAAACTTCTTTTGGAAATAAGTATGGCTCTGTACCAATAGGTCATTCTGTAAAACTTAAAGAAGAATATAAAAACAAGTTCAAGATTGTTCTAGATAGGTTACAATATAATGTTTATGGGTGGTTAATTTGTGTTGATTTGAAAAAGGTTAACTTTCTTTTGGGTCTGCAAGTAGGGTACACAAAACACCCTCGTTTTCTGTGCTACTGGGATAGTAGAGCTACAGCAGAGCATTGGGTGAAAACTGAATGGCCTCAGCGACAGAGTTTGGCATCTGGCGATAAGAATGTCATCCATGATCCTCTAGTGGATAGGAAGGACATTGTATTTCCTCCCTTACACATAAAACTTGGATTGATGAAGCAGTTTGTCAAAGCTCTCAATCACAGTGGAGAATGCTTTAACTATATATGTTCAACTTTTCCTGGTCTTAGTGAAGAGAAGAAAAAGGCTGGAATATTTGATGGACCTCAAATAAGAACACTTATGAGAGACCCAAATTTTATCACATCAATGAATGAGACAGAAGAAAGAGCTTGGAATGCATTTTGTAATGTGGTGCAGAATTTTCTAGGGAATAAGAAAGCAGACAACTATGAAGAGATTGTGGAAGAGCTACTAATGAGTCTGCGAAATCTTGGATGTAGAATGAGTATCAAGATTCACTATTTACACAGCCATTTGGACTTTTTTGCAGAGAACCTTGGGGATGTGAGTGAGGAACAAGGGGAGCGTTTTCATCAGGACATTAAAACAATGGAAGAACGGTATCAAGGCCGGTGGGACTCACATATGATGGCTGACTATTGCTGGAGCTTGATGAGAGACAACCCAGAAGCTGTACATCACAGATCAGCCAAGAAAAAACAAAAGTTCAAATAACTGCCATTTGCCATTCATCTGTGTGCCATATATATGTGTTCTTATATTTTGTAGTTTAATTCTGTAAGTATATTTGATTTGCTGTATATAGACTTTGTAATCTTTGTTATTCCTTGATTAAAAATATACAATGTAGTATCGAAAATCATGTGTTTTTATCATAAAACATTAGGAGTAATTTTCATCAAAAATTGAAAATATCTTGAAATCCTGTGATAGCCAAAAACGGAGTTCATATTCGTAATCAGCAGCCAAAATTGACTTAAAATATGTTTTAAAACCTTTTGCCAGAAAAATTGCGTTGACCAGTGTAAATGAAAAGCACAATGTATATAACTAGCAATCTTAAATAACCATATATTTACATCTACCAAACAATTCTCTGTAAAAACTGATTTCACCAGCTCTTGACTTTGATTACATATAATATGTATTACATAGGTGGTAAGAACAAAGCACAGTTTTGCTTTATTATTTTTTCTTTTTGGTAAAAATTTGTAAAAGGAGGTTATATGCTAAAAACAATGTGCACAGTGTTTTTGGTATGAGCTTTGTGGAAAAGAGGTTGTACATTCATTTGTATTCATTGTTATTTTTCAGACAACCCTTGAATAAGAGGCATAATGGATGCTGCTATTATGTGCGGTGACTCATCGTGAATTGTACACGGGCTAGCTAATAACTTACATGAAGATGCCTTACACCCACGACTAATCAGTGTAAACACAAGAGGACACTTAGATTTGATACTTATGACTAACAAATTTGTCAACAACATTTATGAAATATATAGGTCAGGATGGCACTGAAGTGCTCGGCTCTGGCCTCTAATAAGTTCTCATTATCAGTGCACTGAGTGCAGATTTCAATTACAATCCCTGTCTATGGCTGCAGCTCTGATTGTGATGTGCATAAACTCTGCGCCATATCCATTTTTACATTTGGTTTCGCAGCTATATGAAAAAATACAAAATGAAAAAGTAGGTGCTATTCCACATATTTATTCCCATAGATGTAATATTTCACATGTAAAATACTAAAAGGTAATAATACATCGATAGACACACTATCAGGACAAAGTATTGGGAAACTTGCACAAGCTTTTATGACTGAGCATTCTAAATGTCTATCCATAGCCCCATTTGCAGTTATATCAGCTTCCAATCTTCTTGGAAGGATTCATGCAAGATTTTGGAGGTGTCTGTGGGAATTTTTGACCATTTTTCCAGAAGAGCATTCGTAGGATCAGACATTGAAGTTGGTCAGTAGAGCCAGACTCGCAGTCTTCGTTCAGTGGGATTGAGTTGAGGACTCTGTGTGGCCGGTCAAGTTCTTTCACACCAAATTCACAAAAGCATGTCTTTATGGACCTTGCTTTGTGCACTTGGGCACAGTCCATGGAGTAGAAAAATGGGCTATTCCCAAGCTGTTCCTACAAAGTTGGAAGCCATAATTGTTCAAAATGTCTTAGTATTAAGGTTTACCTTCACTAGAACTATGATACTAAGGGCAACCACTGAAAAACAAGCCCTTAGTATCCCTCCTCCACCAAACTTTACCGCTGGCACAATGGAATAAAGGCAGGCAACGTTCTCCTGGAATTTGCCTAACCCAGAGTCGTCCAGCAGATGCCAGATAGAGAAAAGTGATTCATCACTCCACATATGTATCATTTCTCCTTGCAGAGATCAGCTTTAAGTCTCCTCATCTCGGCATGCTTAGCATGTCGATCTCCACAAGGAGAAACTATACTCCTTGGATAACGATCGGATGCCTCTCACAGCCAAACCAGATCTCACACTTTGCACTGATGAGGGGCAGTACCCCGAAACACAGTGTCTGCAAATTGAGATTCTGGTTTGGCTATTATCCTAAGTCATGTGAAAAGGCTCATTAAATGGTCAACATTGACTTGTAGGATTGCTACCTTCCAATAGGTGGCATTAGAGTTCTAGCTCTCTTCCTCTCTGAAGAGACAATTTGCATAATTATCACTCCACATAACACGTTTCTACTGCTCCAAAGTCAAGTGGCAGTGTGTCTTTTACCACTTCATCCAATGCTTGGCATGGTGATTGATAAAGTACAGCCGTTCAGCTCCCAGCACAGTTGTTGTGCTGCTGTTAAAGGGGTTGTGTGAGCTAAAAAAAAAATTCTCCAGTCACTTTATGTGACTGCAAACTACTAAATCGTGACAATGTACAATGTGCACACTGCCACAATTAAGCTGTATTCTGGTGGACAGTCAGGTGACTGTATGCATATGATTAGCATATCAGTGGTCACATGCCATCTAGAGTTCTGCGATTCTCTCAGTTCTCTTCCATTGAGACAAGCTGGGTGAGGCTAGTAGGCATGTGATCACAAGTATGCAAATCTCATACATGTAGTCATATGACAGGCCACTCGTGTGCAGAATACAGGATAACTGTACTCCTTGTACACTGCACACTGTCATGATTCGGCAGTCTGCAGTCATATTGAGAGACCTCAGACTTTTTTCTGAGACCAAACAACCCATTAAATGACAGAGGAGGTTTGGGCTCTGCAATTAAGACAGTGGAGCTTTTGTGACTTACGCTCTTTGAGCACTCGGAGACTGCGCTCTATAACTTTACTTCTTTTGACACTTGGTGTGGAATATTTAGAAGTGAAGAGGTTTTCCAAACCGACCTGTTGCAGTAGGAGACGTCACAACACAGCTATCGGGTGACCCGGGACCATGTTCTCATTCCCTTTCCCCAATACTAGAGGGTGCGCTAGCTTGCCCTACTCCCCAGGATACTTCCGAGGGTGAAGATGCCAGGGCATCCACCCTTGCCTTATCTCCTGAGTTAGCTTTCCATCTGTTCCCTTCCCCCACCCAGGGAAGAGGGGCGCTACTGTGCACCATAGTACACCAACCCAACAAACAAGGCAACACAAACAAGGGTTAACAGAAAACTCTAGGCATAAAAAATATTAGTCACATATAACAGAGGAATGCACTGGGGCGTGGAGGTAGGGGAAAAAACCAAAATAGAGAAGGATAGGTAATTACCACACATACAAACCAAACGACAGTCACAGATAACTCCTCCAACTCTCCTTCTCATATGAACGCCTCTCCCTCCGTTAGCCATGCAGCAAATGCTTGCTCTGACAAGGATTTGTAACAGAGACCAGATTATAAAGGGGAAAGGAGTGGCTAACCAAGCTCACCTGTGAGTACAGGGATTTTCAACATGGCTGATTAACTCCTGTTCTGCCAGAATAAACTCATTTAAAATGAAGCAGAAATATTTGTTCTCAGCACCAGAGTAGGAGCAATCAGATGCTGTGGTCTTCTTGTGGAGAGGAGGAGAAAAAGATCCGTGCATATGCAGCGCCCCAGAGTCCTGGTCATTGCAGTAATGTCGCTCTCCCACCAGGGGGAGTGATATTACGTCTGATGGTACTAAAGGAGTTCACCTGATCAGGTATCACAAGTCACACACTGCACTTCACACTCCAGTCCACCAGGGGGAGCCTTGCTTCTATCTATTAGGGCACTCCTCACACATGGGTAAAACTGGTGGGTTGGATAGGAAGTTAGAGAGAAGCTACCTGGGTTTGACCCAGAGAGGACCTGTCAGGCAGACAGGGGGAGAAGGAGGAACATCTGAGCTGCAGACAGAGGGTCCCTGTCAGGGGTGGGATCCTGACAGAGGCCTAGCACGAGATAGAACGTTACGGAGCTGTGCCTGCACCCATTGCGGCAGCATCCTAAAAAAAGGACACGAAGCAAAGTGTATTGTGGAGAGTGGGAAACGAAGTAACAGCACAAGGAGATAACACCGGGAGGAGTTCTGCCCCAAGATCGGCAGCCTCCTTCTGAGGCGCGTAGCCGGTGGCCGGAACACCGAGGGAGTAAGTGACTCTACGTATTACTTCAGAGACCGGCAGGACAGTCAATTCCAAGTTGGCTGCCCGACCTTAATACCTAAGAAGACACGGAGGCAAATTGTGGGAGAGGGGCGACACTAGGGTCCCTATAAAAAAAGCTCCAGGCCTACCCCGTCATACAGGTTGTCCTATCCATACCATCTGGGGGACAGAGAGAGAGAAGATCAGGAACATCCACGAAAGTTGTGAGGACTATCCCGTGGTGCTCAGCAGGGAGGTACTACAACACACAGGCGCTAGTAGGAAGGCTACTGATTTCCACCTGAGTAAGGGAACTCTGGATGTGCCTTTGGACCGGCCGGATTCTGCCTGCCCTGTGAACGGTACTCTGGACTGTGGACGCCGAAGTCTTCAGTAAAAGGTAAAGAGACTGCAACCTTTGTGTCCTCGTTATTCACTGCGCCTTATGTCGTCCACCATCACCACCTACACATCTAGGAAGCCCTGGGGACCTACTTCACCTGTGGGAAGGTATACCATCTAGCTGCCATTCCATCACCCCAGCGGACCCTAAGCAGCGTCGGTCACCCTGACCGAGTACCACAGGTGGCGTCACGAACACCAGACAAACTACACCTTTAATTGGGCGCCCCTCAAAGGGCCACGGACCGGGTCGGGCCACTGTGACATCCCCAGAATTGAGAGAGAGAGATAGACCCGGTACCGAGTACCCCATTGCCCTGAACGTGGGGGCGCTCCACATACGAGGCGCACACCCAAAATCACAAGACAATGTTGAAACTATATGCAATATTTATTAGTAGACATAAAAAAAACATTAAAAGACAAAACACATAGCCAGAAGTCCCATATGACTATGACATAACAATACAATGTAAAGGCAAAGTGCAGCATATATATGTGTGCACACATAGATAATTAGCCCTGGAAAACAATATCAATGCCAATAAATCTTAAATCACATGAAGTCTCACACCGGGCATCCCCAGGGAGACAGAAGAAAAAGGAACTTAATGCAAGATCACAATAAATCCTGATATAGAACTATAAACCCCCTTTTAGGCCGGCGTCACACTGGCGTGTTTTACAGACGAATGAGAGGCGCAGAAAATACAGATTGCATACGGTACAATGATTCTCTATGGCCCAGCTCCTATCTGCCGTATATTACGGATTCGTATTATACGGTCTTGTACGGCCGTAGAAAATCGCAGCGTATTGCATATCGCGCAAAAAATCCGCCAATGAAAGTCTATGGGGGTGAGAAAATTACAGATTACACAAGGACCATGCGTGTGACTTGCGAGAAATACGCAGCGGTGTTCTCTAGAAAAGCGGCAATTCAGTGCGGTGTACAGTAAAATCACACTGACAGAATAGAATGGAATAGGTAGAATAAATGTGTGCACATAGAATATATATATATATATATATATATATATATATATATATATATATGTCAATGAGACACACATATATATATATATATTTATTTATATTTCATATAGCGCTAGATAGCAGAAAAGCCGGTAATTCAATTGCCGGCTTTTGCTATCTCCTTCACAAACGAGGATACATGCAGTAAACCATCTCATATCCCTTCTTTTATTACATATTCCTCTTTACTAATGTAACAAGTGTCTCTGTGTAAAATTTGGGTTCTCTAGCTATTAAATTAAAGGGTTAAATCCCAGAAAAAATTGGCGTGGGCTCCGGCGCAATTTTCTCCGCTAGAGTGAGAAAGCCAGTAACAGAGGGCAGATATTAATAGCCTAGAGAGGTACCATGGTTATAGGACCCCCCTGGCTAAAAACATCTGCCCCCAGCCACCCCAGAAAAGGCACATCTGTAAGATGCGCCTATTCTGGCACTTAGCCTCTCTCTTCCCACTCCCGTGTAGTGGTGGGATATGGGGTAATGAAGGGTTAATGTCACCTTGCTATTGTAAGGTGACATTAAGCCAGGTTAATAATGGAGAGGCGTCAATTATGACACCTATCCATTATTAATCCAATAGTACGAAATGGTTAATAAAACACACACATTATTAAAAAGCATTGTAATGAAATAAAGACACATGGTGTTTTAATATTTTATTATACTCTTAATCCACCTGAAGACCCTTGTCACCTGAAATAAAGTGAAACAAAGCAAGCAACAATATTCCATACCTTCCGTCGTTCAGTCTTGTCCCACGCTGTAAATCCATCTGAAGGGGTTAAATCATTTTACACCCAGGAGCTCTGCTAATGCAGCTGTGCTCCTGTCTGTAAAACTTTGTGAATGAATGGAATGCAGGGGAATGTCCTGTAGTTACCTAGAGTCGCGGTGATGTGCCCTCTGCTGGATGAACTCATATGAACTCAAGCCTGGGAACTTTTCAGAATATTTTCCCAGGCTCAGTGTGTGCCACATGAAAAGCCTGGACCAGTGTAAGTATGATCCTCAGATACTAGTATCCACATCCTCTCCTCAGGACCATACCCCCTCCAATGTACAGATACTAAAGCAACAGATGCACAACATGAGAATCCAAGATCTTCGAAATCTGAAACTCCAAGTTTCCATCAACAGTGACAGGAGACGGTGGCAGAGGTGATGGTACTGAAGATGCAACATATTTTTTGAGGCGAGATCTCTGGAATACATTATGGATCCTAAAGGTAGGCAGTAAAGCAAGGCAAAATGCTTCTTATAAGGATTGATAAACCTGGGACCCAGTTTCCAAGATGGAACCTTCAGCTGAATGTTCCTAGAGGACAGCCACACCAAGGCACCAACACATAGGTCTGAACCCATCAAACGTCTCTGATCAGCAACACTCTGAGCCGGAGTCACACTAGAGCGTAATACAGACGAATGCTATGTGATAAAAAATCGCATAGCACTTGGACCAATGTTAATCTATGGGGCAGCTCTCACCATTTTTTTTCTCTCGGCCGTATTATACGTGCGAGAGAAATCGCAGCATGCTGTGATTTGCACCATATTAAGGACGAGACTTGCCATGAAAGTCTATGGGTGCGAGAAAAACTCGCACACCACACGGACCATCAGTGTGACTGGCGAGAAATAAGCACCAGTGTCCTTTAGAAAAGCCGGCAATTCAGTGCGGTGTACAGTAAAATCACACTGACAGGTTAAAATAGAATAGATAAAATAAATGTCTACACATAGTACAAGTATATGTACTGTATACATACACACATACATATAAACATGATATATATATATATATATATATATATATATATATATATATCATTGACACACATATATATTTATATTTCATAGAGAGTTAGGTAGCAGAATAGCTGATAGTTCAATTGTCGAGTTCTGTAAGATCATTGCAGAATCCGACAGGATATGAAACTTGCATATCCATTAGATTTTTATATGTCCCTCGCTAATAATGTTAGTAGTGTGTGTGTGTGTGTTAAATTAAAGGATTAATTCACGGATAAAACTGTCGTGGGCTCCCGCACAATTTTCCCCGCCAGAGAGGGAAAGCCAGTGACTGAAGGCAGATATTAATAGCCTAGAGAAGGGCCATGGATATTGCCCCCCCCCCCCCCCGGGTAAAAATATCTGCCTCCAGCTACCCCATAAAAGGCGCATCTGCAAGATCTGTAAGTCTCACTCTTCAGATTGCCCTACAGCAGTGGCATATGGGGTAGTAAGGGGTTAATGTCACCTTGCTATTTTAAGGTGACAATAATCCCTGTTAATAATGATGGAGAGGTGTCAATAAGACACCTATCCATTATTAAAACACCCTTGATCTCCTATCACATATTGGACCCCTGACTTTGCGGATTTACATCTACTTTCCCTCCAAGTTTGCAGGGGCGAACATATCATTAGTGTAACAGGCCCATGAGATAAGGGGGCCCATTTCCATCTCTAAAACAGTAGAATTGTGCATTATGAGGAGCTATTGGACTGCAAAGAGCCAATGTACTGTTCTTGCACAGGAGTCCTTTTCTGTCTGTATCAGCAAGTAATGTGCCTATGTATATGCAATATATATGAATACATAAATATGTAGTATAATAAATAGTGATGAGCGAGTATACTCGTTGCTCGGGTAATCTCCAAGTATTTGTTTGACAGGAAGTAAACAGTCGGTGCAAACGTTTTGGAATGCAGATAAATCCGAATCATTTACAATTAGGGATAATATTTCCTGTCATTCTAAAGGGGTCATTTACACAGTGAGATGCCCATGTGATAAATTATATGTGGGCAGCACGAAGAGGCGGCTTAGAGAAAGAATCAAGGAGCACCTTGACAATATTGACAAGGGTTTTATGGGCACCATTTGTCGCGCCACTTTGCGGACAAACACAATCGGTCATGCAGCCGCACCTCTTTTTGCGGGATTCAAATTGTCAAGGAAAATCCAAGGGGCGGCAACTATCTGAAAAGTATGTCGAGAGTGGAATCCAAGTGGATTTTCACATTGGACAGTCTGGCCCCCAAGGGACTCAATTATGAAATCGAATTGTATGCCCTGTAAGGAGTGGGTCCCCCCCCCTCCTCTATTTCACAGGAGGGTTTTAACGGGGTGTTTAGTTTTAGTTTTAAAACGAGTAATTTATTTCATTGCAAGCAGGAGTATTATTATTGATTTTCAACTAGTCTTGTGCCGTTGGACTAGTTGGATTAGTTTTAAAAATTGTGGTCATTAAATATGTTTTTATAGTTTTCAATTCATGTTCATCTTGATATGATTGCACTGTGAGGAGATGTTCTTCAAAGGTCTATAAGAGTATGCACAGTGGCAATTAGTCATAAATTGTCATTTACTATGCATCAATGGTTTTAAGGTTTATTATTAAAAGGTTTTTAGTTTTTATTAAAATTGAAGGTTGGGGCACAATCTGACACCAGTCGGGAATTGGCTAGGATGTCACTACTATCATTCTCATTTGCAGTAGGTTAGGGTGTAGCATTCCTGCTGAAGGTATTTGGGATGTTTTGACCATTGTACAGACTCTCACTGTTTGTATATGGAGGCGGTCTTAGTTGGTGGGTGGTTCCACACTGTGCACGACATCTGAGAATGTGGCTATATAACTATCAGTATTGGCAGGGGAGCCATACTTTGAGAAAGAGGGACGTTTCCCTCGAAACACGTCGAGATTGGCCTCTGCTTGTGTCCATCTCACGGACAGGTGAAGTCACCGCTTAGCCACGCCCCTCACTCGCTGCGCTACTGTTCGGCGGCGCCATCGGCCGAGGTTACCTGCCGACTACCTCAGCGGCGAGCGGTTTGGGGATTTTTGCACCACGGGAGGACTCTCCCTTTCAGATCTGTGCACTATCAACACCACGATCCTTCCAGTAACACAGAGGACGTCTTTGCAGCAGCCGACCTCCTTATCCAGGGGACACGCCAATTTCTATCTGCACGGTAGGGGATTGGAGGTCACTCACTCAACAGTCATAGTTTCTTTCTCTAGCGCGGCACCCTCATGTAATTATCAGCATAAGTATTTGTTAGTGCTCGGAGAATTAGTTTTCCTTGCCTCAGCTGCATGATTTACGGCTGCTAGACAGGCTGAATACATGTGAGGAATGCCTGTTTGTTAGGGAATTCCCACATGTTTTCAGGCTGTCCAGCAGCCGTAAATCATGCAGCTGAGGCTGAGGCAATAATAACTAAATCTCCGAGCACTAATAAATACTCAGAGATCACCCGAGCGTGCTCGGGGAGACCCGAGCAACAATGCTACTCACTCATCACTAATAATAAAGCTTTGCATACGTTACAGAAAGGAAGGAAGGGCTTTATTCTCTCTGTTTAGAATGTAATTCACCATAATGTACGATTATGCCAATGAGCAGATATTACAACGAGACTTTTATTTATTCTTCCACACGGAAGCAGCGCAATAATTGGTGCTCACAGTAGTTAGAAGATGTAGAATGAGGTCAGAGATATTCAAAAACCCAAAGGCAAGAGGAAGTAATGGGCCTCAATATCCATACATTATGATGGGACATCATGTACCCAGAGGATATTAACACAATTATGTTCTTCACCCAAACCCACTCTTGTAGAGTACACTGAAAGATGTAGTTAAACATAAAGAGTAATCTGCTTGAATCTAGGGAAATAGAGAAAATTATTATACTGAGTGATTGAATGAGAAGTCATAATGGAACCAACTGGAAAGAATCATCTCGTACTGACGGAGTGCCTTGTCTATGATGGAAAAGTGAAAAAAATAAATTTTCTCTAGTTCTATTTAGTTTTTCTTTTGCACTTATATCTAAAAATAAGAATGTTATTGATCCTATGTAACATAAAATACCTAATTGAATGAAGAAAAACAAAAAACTGAGCCAGAGTATGACTTGAAAACATGCATGATGTAAGAGCATATTCACACTGGCCATGGAAACAAAACCAAAGAAAAGACAATGTGTGCATATACCCTAATGAAAATAAATAAGTAAAAAAGCAAGTGCATTAAATAACATAGGGTATTTAGTAAACACTGTTTTTGATCACAAAAAGCATAAAGCTGTCCCACCGCGACAAGGTGTACCCACTTGGGACAGTACCTACCGGACCAGACACCCAGCTTTGGAGGGACTATATATAAACTGCCCAGCTCAGTGAAAAGGGGGCCACACCCTATTTGTACTGCTTTTTTACTTATTTATTTTCATTAGGGTATATGCACACATTGTCTTTTCTTTGGTTTTGTTTGTTTCCATGGCCAGTGTAAACAGGCTTTTACATCATGCATGTTTTCAAGTCATACTCCAACTCAGTTTTTTGTTTTTCTTAAGTGTTTTTGTATTCAGTACAAATAGGGTGTGGCCCCCTTTTCACTGAGCTGGGAAGTCAATATATATCCCCTCCAAAGCTGGGTGTCCGGTTGGGACCCCGTGACTCTCTGCCACTGTTCACACTAGAAAGGTTTTAACATTAGAGTGTAAGTACTGTCCCAATTGCTAGTATAGAAAAGTAGGAGACAAAAAAAGCGCAAATAGGGTCTTATCCTCAGGATTGCTTCTAATCAATTATGAGAGAACTGCTCACCTGGTGGTACACAGTAAAGGCGTGTAGTTAGTCAGCTGCTGCAGATCCACAGGTCGGCGCTGCGACCTCTTAGAGACGTTATAATAGATAGATAAATGTGGATAAAATCCGCGCTGCTGTGACAAATAATGGATCCAGATATAGTTATAAGGTGTTCGGGTGGTTTATTCAGCGCGTTTCGAAGCTCATGGCTTCTTCTTCAAGAAGTTTCCACACAGAGATATGACACATGGTACTGTTGCCTCGCTTATATACATACAAAATTAAAATAACGGCGCCAAGCAGTCTTCTGACCTGTGACAGACAGTGTCAAAGTTCAAACAAGCCGTATTACATTAAAATAAGCTCTTTTCAACATGTACGTAAATCATTAATCTCATGATTACAATTGATAAACTATATGATACAATTTCAATCATTTTTCAGAGTCCAGGACAGAAGAAAAATAAAAAAATATATAAAATGTGTGCGAAATGACGGGACAAGAACTTGTTTGGGGGTATAAACAATCCCCATTCTGCTCCCTCCACTATTCATGTCGCCACGAGGGAAGTTATTCCTGGTGACTGAAATCGGCCAACAACCTTCTATATATAATTCATGTATATTTGCAATTGTTTATTAAATAATGTTTTAAAATGTGAAATTAATAAAGATAAAAACTAATAAAATATAACAATAAAATTCTCCTTTTTGATTTAAAATTCTCCTTTTTGAAAAAAAAAAATAAATAAATAAAAAAGGAGAATTTTATTGTTATATTTTATTAATTTTTATCTTTATTAATTTCACATTTTAAAACATTATTTAATAATTCATGTGGCGACATGAATAGTGGAGGGAGCAGAATGGGGATTGTTTATACCCCCAAACAAGTTCTTGTCCCGTCATTTCGCACACATTTTATATATTTTTAATTTTTCTTCCGTCCTGGACTCTGAAAAATGATTGAAATTGTATCATATAGTTTATCAATTGTAATCATGAGATTAATGATTTACGTACATGTTGAAAATAGCTTATTTTAATGTAATACAGCTTGTTTGAACTTTGACACTGTCTGTCACATGTCAGAAGACTGCTTGGCGCTGTTATTTGAATTTTGTATGTATATAAGCGAGGCAACAGTACCATGTGTCATATCTTTGTGTGGAAACTTCCTGAAGAAGAAGCCATGAGCTTCGAAACGCGTTGAATAAACCACCCGAACACCTTATAACTATATCTGGATCCATTATTTGTCACAGCAGCGTGGATTTTATCCACATTTATCTATCTATTATACTGTCCCAATTGGGTACACTATGTCGCGGTGGGACAGCTTTATGCTTTTTTTGATCAAAAACAGTGTTTACTAAATACCCTATGCTATTTAATGCACTTGCTTTTTTACTTATTTATTTTCAGTAGGATATGTGCACACATTGTCTTTTCTTTGGTTTTGTTTGTCTCCTTGAATGAAGGTTGTGGATGGCAGATTATTAGTGCTTAAGTATTAGTTCTTGAGGCTACACTACATTACTGCTAGGAATTCCAGCCACCAAAAATGTTGGGTAGTACAAAAAAAACCCTCCATAGTATTGATTTACTTTACTAAAAACATTTGCATGATTGCTTCGGTTCATGACTTTAGATTGTGGTAGCTATTTACAGTATATTGGTGTCTTTGTTAGGCTGGTACGTAAAAGGAACCTGCCATGGAGATTTTACTTGTAGAACTACAAGCATGGCTGTGATAACAATTGTCCAACAATAAAAATGAAACCTGTTTTTGTACAAGTCTGATGTCCTAGTGCTGAGAAATCAAGTTTTGAAATAATATCCAAATTAGGCTGGAAGTGCCTAAATAGTCTTGATGATGCACTTATAATTTTGGCAATGCACTTCCAGCCTAAGCTGCATAATATTTCAACGCTTGATTGCTGGAATATCAGATCTGTACAAAAAGAGTTTCATATTTATTGTTGAACAAGGACTTGCATGTATATACAGTAATACCAACGGTTCCATGAGTAGCATTCTTTTAACAGATTCCTTTTAGTACTTTGAATTATACACAAATATTCCAATAATATAATTTTGTCTAACAGGTGATACCTGTTTTTTTGTTTAGTAGAAAATGGAGATGAAAGTTTCTGAGTAGCCCTTTTAATCTGAACCATCTTCTAAATTGGGTCAAAAATTTATAGGACCTTTTCAAATTTCAGCATGAATTAACCCTATTGCTTTCCATTTAAAACATCCTAATAGCCTGAAAATTCACCCTGTGTTCCATACACAGTATGTTCTACATACCAGTGTTAACATGTGGACAGTGGAATTCCACCTTGTTGGCACATCGCATATCAAGCGGTTAACCAGTAGGCCAAAAGACCTCTGTAGAGATGCAAGTTGATGACCTGCATGGTGCAAACAGCAGAAGTGAACACACAGCAATCATGCTTTTCTGCAGCAGGACATCCAGGCCAGGATAGTGGGAGAAATTGCTGTATCACCTGGTTGAGGACGTGAGCCATGCAAGCCACATGTGTGAGGTTGCCCTGGCATAGGACCGCCACAGGTTCCCACTGTTATCACAAACTGCCTTCCCTGGCTCCAGGTTCAGTGGAGACAGCCATTGTTCAAAATCGGCCTGGATAGATGTTCATAACTCTTGAGCTGTGTGTCTGTGATCTCCAAGGCATATTAATTTGAACACTGCCTGATTGTGGTGAGCCCTGGCTGCCCAGTACAGAGGTGGGGGGAATTCTCTCTGCAATGTTGGAATGTGTGTCTCATTCAGGCAGAGGTTGAGGGATCAGGTGTAGGCCCTGGAGGAGGTGGAGAAGGCAGAAGCAGTGGAGGAAGTGTTAGATACAGAAGATTGTCCCACAAGCCTTGCTGATTCAAAAACATGGAGCAGCCCCTTGCCCGCCTGCCCCCACAGCCAGCACAGTAACGCAGTGCCCAGTCAGCGATATGTAACGCCCCTGGCCAGGTTTGCTCGTCCAGGTGTCAGTGGTGAAATGCACCCTGGCAGACATAGATTTTTTCAAGGAATGGGTGATGTCTGTGGCAGGCTGGTGTAGCGTAGGCACAGCTTTCTTAGAGAAGTAATGGTGACTGGGTAACTGGTACTGGGGACTGCAACAGCCATCAGCTTTCAGAAAACGTCTGTATCCACCAAGTGGAAAGTCAGCATCTCCGTCACCAACAGATTGAAGATGGTACAGTTCAAGCTCTTAGCTTTGGCATGTGTATGAAGAAACATTCTTTTACGTGACCACAACTGTGGTGCCGAGGGCTGGCTGTAGTGCTGAGAGAGGGTGGCATAGGGTGAACACGACAAACTGCTGGACTGTGAGTTCGTTGCAGGCGGATTGAGAAAGGTGTGGTGTGTTCAGTGAAATATAAACAGCAGGCATCTCCACTTCCTTAACAGGTGATGGGCTCTTACTCACCCCATCTGTTGGGGTAAACAAGTTGAGGTTCTGTTGCCAGAGTGTCATGTTCCCAATGGCAGGGAATTTAACAAATAACATGGGCAAAAACAGGACGAGCTCTAGGGTGATGGAACCTGAGCTGACCGCGATCCTGAACCTCAACACTCAACTAACAGTAGCCAGGGAGCGTTCCTGGGGGGACTCTAGACGCCTCGCGCCAGCCGGAGATCTAGCTTCCCCTATCAGAAGAATCACAGACCTATCTTGCCTCCAGAGAAATATTCCCACAGAAATAGCAGCCCCCCACATATAATGACGGTGAAATGAGAGGAAGGCACAAACGTAGTTATGAAAATAGATTCAGCAAAATGAGGCCCGCTTTAAGCTAGATAGCAGAGGATACAAAAGGTGCACTGCGCGGTCAGCTTAAAAACCCTTCAAAATACCATCCTGAAATTACTTGAACTCATGTGCCAACTCATGGTACATGAGTGGTAATTTCAGCCCACCAGAGCAACCAGTAGCAGAGAATTACATATCTGCAAACTGGACTAAAAACATGAAAGCAAACATGAAACAGGGAAATCAGAACTTAGCTTGTCTTGAAGGCTTTAGGAGCAGGTAACAGAGACACACTGATACATTGATAGCCGGCAAGGGAATGACAGGAAAGCCCGGTTAAATAGGAAACACCCAGCCTCTGATGGACAGGTGGAAACCAGAGACCACCACCCACCAAAGTCACCCAGTACCAGTTGTAACCACCAGAGGGAGCCCAAAAACAGAATCCACAACAGTACCCCCCCCTTGAGGAGGGGTCACCGAACCCTCACGAGAACCCCCAGGGAGATCAGGATGAGCTCTATGGAAGGCGCGGACCAAATCAGTCGCATGAACATCAGAGGCGACCACCCAGGAATTATCCTCCTGACCATAACCCTTCCACTTAACCAAATACTGGAGTTTACGTCTGGAAACACGAGAATCCAAGATCTTCTCAACAACATACTCCAATTCTCCCTCCACCAGCACCGGAGCAGGAGGCTCAACCGAAGGAACAACGGGCACCTCATACCTCCGCAATAACGACCGATGGAACACATTATGAATAGCAAACGATGCTGGGAGATCCAAACGAAAAGATACAGGGTTAAGAATCTCCAAGATCTTATAAGGACCGATGAACCGAGGCTTGAACTTAGGAGAAGAGACCTTCATAGGGACAAAACGAGAAGACAACCACACCAAGTCCCCAACACGAAGTCGGGGACCCACGCGGCGACGGCGATTAGCAAACTGCTGAGCCTTCTCCTGAGACAACTTCAAATTGTCCACCACCTGATTCCAAATCTGATGTAGCCTGTCCACCACCACGTCCACTCCAGGACAATCTGAAGGCTCCACCTGACCAGAGGAAAAACGAGGATGAAACCCCGAATTACAAAAGAAATGAGAAACCAAAGTAGCAGAACTAGCCCGATTATTAAGGGCAAATTCGGCCAGTGGCAAAAAGGCAACCCAGTCATCTTGATCAGCAGAAACAAAACACCTTAAATAAGTTTCCAAGGTCTGATTAGTTCGCTCCGTCTGGCCATTCGTCTGAGGATGGAATGCAGACGAGAAAGACAAATTAATGCCCATCTTAGCACAAAACGTCCGCCAAAATCTAGACACAAACTGCGATCCCCTATCAGAAACGATATTCTCCGGAATCCCATGCAAACGAACCACGTTCTGAAAAAACAAAGGAACCAACTCAGAGGAGGAAGGCAACTTAGGCAAGGGTACCAAATGAACCATCTTAGAAAAGCGGTCACACACAACCCAGATAACGGACATTTTCTGTGAGACAGGGAGATCTGAAATAAAATCCATGGAAATGTGCGTCCAAGGCCTCTTCGGGATAGGCAAGGGTAACAACAACCCACTGGCTCGAGAACAGCAAGGCTTAGCCCGAGCACACACTTCACAAGACTGCACAAAGGTGCGCACATCCCTTGACAAGGAAGGCCACCAAAAAGACCTGGCCACCAAATCTCTAGTACCAAATATTCCAGGATGACCAGCCAACACAGAAGAATGGACCTCGGAGATGACTCTACTGGTCCAATCATCCGGAACAAACAGTCTTTCTGGTGGACAACGATCAGGTTTATCCACCTGAAACTCCTGCAATGCACGTCGCAAGTCTGGGGAGACGGCGGACAATATTACCCCATCCCTAAGGATACCAGTAGGCCCAGAGTCTCCAGGAGAGTCAGGCACAAAACTCCTGGAAAGAGCATCCGCCTTCAAATTCTTTGAACCTGGCAGGTATGAAACCACAAAATTGAAACGAGAAAAGAATAACGACCAACGAGCCTGTCTAGGATTCAGACGCCTGGCAGACTCAAGGTAAATCAGATTTTTGTGGTCAGTCAAGACCACCACACGATGTCTAGCACCCTCAAGCCAATGACGCCACTCCTCAAATGCCCACTTCATGGCCAAAAGCTCCCGATTACCCACATCATAATTGCGCTCGGCGGGCGAGAATTTTCTAGAAAAGAACGCACATGGCTTCATCACCGAGCCATCGGAACTTCTCTGTGACAAAACCGCCCCCGCTCCAATCTCGGAAGCATCAACCTCAACCTGAAAGGGAAGTGAAACATCTGGTTGACATAACACAGGAGCAGAAGAAAACCGGCGCTTAAGTTCCTGAAAGGCCTCCACAGCCGTAGGAGACCAATTAGCAACATCAGCACCCTTTTTAGTCAAATCAGTCAAAGGTTTAACAACACTGGAAAAATTAGTAATGAACCGACGATAAAAATTAGCAAAACCCAAAAACTTCTGAAGACTCTTAACAGATGTAGGTTGTGTCCAGTCACAAATCGCCTGAACCTTGACGGGATCCATCTCAATAGTAGAAGGAGAAAAAATGTACCCCAAAAAAGAAATCTTCTGGACTCCGAAGAGACATTTTGAGCCCTTCACAAACAGAGAATTGGCCCGCAGGACTTGAAACACCTTCCTGACCTGTAGAACATGAGACTCCCAGTCATCAGAAAACACCAAAATATCATCCAAATACACAATCATAAACTTATCCAGATGTTCACGGAAAATATTGTGCATAAAGGACTGAAAGACTGAAGGAGCATTAGAAAGTCCAAAAGGCATTACCAAATACTCAAAATGGCCCTCAGGCGTATTAAATGCGGTTTTCCACTCATCACCCTGCTTTATCCGCACAAGATTATACGCACCGCGAAGATCTATCTTAGTGAACCACCTAGCCCCCTTAATGCGAGCAAACAAATCAGTCAATAATGGCAATGGATACTGATATTTGACTGTAATCTTATTCAGAAGGCGATAATCTATACAAGGCCTCAGGGAACCATCTTTTTTAGCCACGAAAAAAAAACCTGCTCCCAGAGGGGTCGAAGATGGACGAATATGTCCCTTTTCCAAGGACTCCTTAATATAATTCCGCATAGCAGTATGCTCTGGCACTGACAGATTAAATAAACGACCCTTAGGGAACTTACTGCCAGGAATTAATTCTATAGCACAGTCACAATCCCTATGAGGAGGGAGCGAATTGAGCTTAGGCTCCTCAAAAACATCCCGATAGTCAGACAAAAACGCAGGGACCTCAGAAGGAGTAGATGAAGCTATTGAAATCAGAGGTGCATCATCATGAACCCCCTGACATCCCCAGCTTAACACAGACATTGTTTTCCAATCCAGGACTGGATTATGAGTTTGTAACCATGGCAGACCAAGCACTAGTACATCATGTAAATTATACAGTACAAGGAAGCGAATCACCTCCTGATGAACGGGAGTCATGCGCATGGTCACTTGTGTCCAGTACTGCGGTTTATTCATAGCCAATGGTGTAGAGTCAATTCCCTTCAAAGGAATAGGAACTTCCAGAGGCTCCAGACTAAAACCGCAGCGTTTGGCAAATGACCAATCCATAAGACTCAGGGCAGCGCCCGAATCCACATAGGCATCGACGGAAATGGATGACAGTGAACAAATCAGAGTTACAGACAAAATGAACTTAGACTGCAGAGTACTAATGGCAAAAGATTTATCAACCTTTTTTGTGCGTTTAGAGCATGCTGATATAACATGAGCTGAATCACCACAATAAAAACACAATCCATTTTTCCGCCTATAATTTTGCCGTTCACTTCTGGACTGAATTCTATCACATTGCATAGTCTCAGGTGCCCGTTCAGAAGACACCGCCAACTGGTGCACAGGTTTGCGCTCCCGTAAACGCTGATCAATCTGAATGGCCATAGCCATAGACTCATTCAGACCTGTAGGCGCAGGGAACCCCACCATAATATCCTTAATGGCCTCAGAAAGACCATCTCTGAAGTTTGCAGCCAGGGCGCACTCATTCTACTGAGTAAGCACCGACCATTTCCGAAATTTTTGACAATATACTTCCGCTTCATCTTGCCCCTGAGAGAGGGCTAATAAAGCCTTTTCAGCCTGAATCTCCAGATTAGGTTCCTCATAGAGCAATCCCAGTGCCAGAAAAAACGCATCCACACTGAGCAATGCAGGATCCCCTGGTGCCAATGCAAATGCCCAATTCTGAGGGTCGCCCCGCAGGAAAGATATTACAATCTTGACCTGCTGAGCAGGGTCTCCAGAGGAGCGAGATTTCAAAGAAAGAAACAATTTGCAATTGTTCCTGAAATTCAGGAAGGTAGATCTATCTCCAGAAAAAAACTCTGGAATAGGAATTCTAGGTTCAGACATAGGAGTGTGAACAACAAAATCCTGTATGTTTTGAACTTTTGCAACAAGATTATTCAGGCTGGAAGCCAAACTCTGGACATCCATGTTAAACAGCTAAGGTCAGAGCCATTCAAGGGTTAAGAGGAGGTAAGAAGCAGCTAGACAGCAATTAAGGGCTAGGCAGCAAAACTCTGAGGGAAAAAAAAAAAAAAAAAATTACCCTTCAACACTTCTTTTCCTCCTGCTTCAGCCCAAACAATTAACACTCTGTGGGCCGGCTATACTGTCATGTTCCCAATGGCAGGGAATTTAACAAATAACATGGTCAAAAACAGGACGAGCTCTAGGGTGATGGAACCTGAGCTGACCGCGATCCTGAACCTCAACACTCAACTAACAGTAGCCGGGGAGCGTTCCTGGGGGGACTCTAGACGCCTCGCGCCAGCCGGAGATCTAGCTTCCCCTATCAGAAGAATCACAGACCTATCTTGCCTCCAGAGAAATATTCCCACAGAAATAGCAGCCCCCCACATATAATGACGGTGAAATGAGAGGAAGGCACAAACGTAGTTATGAAAATAGATTCAGCAAAATGAGGCCCGCTTTAAGCTAGATAGCAGAGGATACAAAAGGTGCACTGCGCGGTCAGCTTAAAAACCCTTCAAAATACCATCCTGAAATTACTTGAACTCATGTGCCAACTCATGGTACATGAGTGGTAATTTCAGCCCACCAGAGCAACCAGTAGCAGAGAATTACATATCTGCAAACTGGACTAAAAACATGAAAGCAAACATGAAACAGGGAAATCAGAACTTAGCTTGTCTTGAAGGCTTTAGGAGCAGGTAACAGAGACACACTGATACATTGATAGCCGGCAAGGGAATGACAGGAAAGCCCGGTTAAATAGGAAACACCCAGCCTCTGATGGACAGGTGGAAACCAGAGACCGCCACCCACCAAAGTCACCCAGTACCAGTTGTAACCACCAGAGGGAGCCCAAAAACAGAATCCACAACACCAGAGACCTGTTTGAGAGGACTTGGCACCGTGATGGAGGAGGAAGAAGCAGCAGATGTGGTTGATGGGATGGCCGGTGTTTGGTGAAGCCCGCTAATCCACATTTTAGAGCAGTGAGATTCCCACACTAAGGCATGTTAATCACACATGTGCCGGTTCATGCATAGTTGTCAAATTGCAATTTTTGCCTCTACTGAGTGGTCTTTTGCAAAGTTGGCAGATAATTTGAGTTGGGTCGTCCTTTGCGGTCTTAAAAAAGCCCCAGACTACGCAACCCTTGCCGCCCCTGCGAACTTCAGACTCACGACCGCTGCTGGCCACAGCCAGAGTTGTGGCTAAGGATGCTGTGTTTGTTGTGGTTGCATCCCTCCGTGTGCGGGAAGATGCAAAGTATCCTCCTCATCCTCCTCCTCCTCTGCTGAGCTACTCAGCTGTGTGCCTCTAGGTTCAAACCAAGTGGGATCTAGAAACTCATCTTCATCCTCTCTGTCCGGCCACTACTCGCCCTGAGAGTCACCTTTCTCCTCTTCATGCCCTGACAGGAGAATACAGTCCGCATGTGCCACAGGTATCTGAATCTCATCAGGATCACCTTCACTCCCGGTTGTTAACGTCTGGTGATGAGATTCTAGATTCTGCTCAGACCCCACTTCGTATGGCCCTGGATCCAAAAATTTTGGGTATCGGTGCAGATGCTTTCCTCCTCTGGATTCTGTGAATCTTTGGAGCAGACCTCTGATGCCCATGGAATAGAATGTATGAACAGCTCTGCAGACTATCCAATCTGTGGTTCACGTGGGGGGAAACAATAGTAATTGGTATGCCACCTCTGAGGACTGTACTGCATGTGATGTTAACGTGGACGAAGAGAAGAAGACAGCACTTGATGTGCACTTGCCATCCACTTGTGCACATGCTCTTTCTGACCCTCATCTACAAAGCATACTGCGGTGCTGCTGTCAAAGAAAGGGAGTCAAGTAGCCCACCCAGTAACATATGTTGTCAGTGGTCTTTGGATAGGGTGAGACAGTATTTGTTCAATAGAGCTTTCTGTAACATTACCACCTAACCCACGTACACATCAAACACCAAGACTATTCCCCCTTCCACCACTACCTCGCTTTTTCCCACTCATGTTGTATGTACCCTTCCCCTCTTTTAACCAGCTGTTTCACAACCCTAGGCCCAGACCTATCAGTTACCTGTCACTAAATGAACAATAAGTATTTATTTTCTGTGATAGTGTGCCTGCACAACAATAGTAGTCCAAATGATTTGAATAAGGAAAGGTGGACTCCTGCCTGCACCGCAATATTAGCCATAACGATTTGGCAAATGGGGCTTCCTGGCTATACCCTAATATTAGCCCAAATGATTTTGATTAGGAAATGGGGCCTGGTGCCTACACCCTAATATTAGCCCTAAAGATTTTGATTGGCAAATGGGACCTCCTGGCTGCAAAACAACATGTCCACTTTTTATATAGAGAAGGATATGTGACTTCGGCAGCCAATGAAAGAAGCCCTTGTGACTGGATGTTGTGGGTGGCCCTAGTTGACTGCTGGAATGTACACACATTAAGTTAATTTAAAATAAAAATTACACTGACACTGCACTGACCTCTCCCCACTCCCTCCCTTCTCATTATACAGCTCCACTATCCTATCCTAACAAAAGCATTAGTGGAAATGTGATCATTTACCAAACTGTAACCAATTTTGATTAGGAAATGGGGCCTGGTATCTGCACCCCAATATTAAACCCTAAAGATTTTGATTAGCCAATGGAGCCTCCAGGCTGCAACCTAAAATTAACCCTAACAATATTGATTAGGAAATGGTGCCTGGTGCCTGCACCCTAATATTAGCCCTAATGATTTTGTTTAGCAAATGGGACCTCCTGAGTCCTGACTGCAACACAGGATTAGGCAAAAGAATTTTGAGTAGGAAATGTGGACTCCTGCCTTCACAACACCATTAGCACAAACTAGTTAGGTGTTGGAAGGTCAATTTTACACAGGACAGGATCCTATCTAACCATATGACAACTTGCAGCAGCAACAGGAGCGGCCTCTCTGCATCGTTACACTAAGAAAATGGTGCCAGCAAAACAACATGTCCGCTTTTTATATGGAGATGGATATGTGACTTCTGCAGCCATTGACAGAAGCCTGTTGTGAATTCCATTTCTCGGACTCCCTCCTGTGGTCATGAATGGTACTTTGGTTAGTTCCGCTCTTGGACTCCCTCTGGTGGCTTTGAGCGGAACTGCTGGTCTCTGAGGTTTGCTTTATCAGCTGCCCTCGTTTATTGTTATGCTGGCTTCCCTATTTAACTCTACTCAGATCGTTACTTCATGCCAGCTGTCAATGTTTCAGTATTGGTTCAGATCTCTCTTGGACTTCTCTGAGGACCTGTCTACTCCAGCAGAAGCTAAGTACCTGCTAGTTCATTTGTTGTTACTGCTGCCTGAATATATTTCTTAGTACTGCTAAATTCTAGTCCAGCTTGCTAAAATGATATTTCCTTGCTAGCTGGAAGCTCTGGGGTGCAGTGTTGCACCTCCACACCGTGAGTCGGTGTGGGGGTCTTTTTGCTTACTCTGCGTGGTTTTTGTAGTTTTTTGTGCTGACCGCATAGTTTCCTTTTCTTTCCTCTGACTATTTAGTGAAGTCTGGCCTCCTTTGCTAAAACCTGTTTCATTCCTGTGTTTGTGACTTTCCTCTTAACTCACAGTCAATATATGTGGGGGCTGCCTTTACCTTTGGGGAATTTCTCTGAGGCAAGGTTAGGCTTCTATTTCTATCTTTAGGGGTAGTTAGCTCTTAGGCTGTGAAGAGGCGTCTAGGGAGAGTTAGGTACGCTCCACGGCTATTTCTAGTGTGTGTGATAGGAGTAGGGTTTGCGGTCAGCAGAGTTCCCACTTTCCCAGAGCTTGTTCTGATTACTAGTTTACTCATCAGGTCATTCTGGGTGCTCCTAACCACCAGGTCCATAACAGAAGCCCTTGTGTCTGAACATTATGGATGGGCTGGTCTCTTCTCATGGCCAAGCTGTGAGTCAGAACGGTCAAGGAGTCCAAGGTCAGAAGCCAGGAGGTTATGTCATAAACAGAAGGAATAGACAAAAGCGTAGACAGGTAACGTTCTGAGGTCAGGGTACCAGGAGGATAAGGGATCAGAGCTGAAGGGGTTAACCAGACAGATGGTCAGAACGAAGTCCAAGGTCAGGCAACAGATCAAGCTTACAGAACTCAGGTACAGGAGAAGAAACCTCACAAGCTGAATGTACATTTGGCAGAGTTCTGGGAGACACAGCTCAGTTAAGTAGCATGGCAATTACCTGGAATAATGAACACTTGGAGACAGCCGATGCCTCTCTGTCTCAGATTGGATAGTCAAGCTGTCAATCAACACACTGACAGCTCAGCACACCTCTGTAGCAGATTGGATGGCCAAGCGGTCAGTAACTGCATCACAGACACACTGGGGGTGGAACTGTGACAGTGGATGTTTTCTGCACCCCAACTGACTGCTGGAATGTACACACAAAAAGATGAGCAAAAAAATTATTAGATACTGAAATTACCCCTGCTTTCTGGAGCACAGTATCAGAACAAACAGTTCAGATTCTCAAATGTGGACTCCTGGCTCAAGCACAATATTAGCAGCACAAAAGAGGTATATACTGAAATGTGCCCTGGTGTCTCTGGACCACACAATAAGCAAAAATGGTTGATCTGCTGGAAGCTTAATTTCACAGCCACACAGGATCCAATGTATCTGACCTAGCTGACTTAACTTTCTGACTATTCAGTAGCAGCGGCAGGAGCGGCTTCTCTGCGCTGTTACACTGAAAAAAATTGAGCCAGCAAAACAATTTATTCACTTGTTGTACGGAGAAGGATATGTGACTTCGGCAGCCAATGACAGAAACGCTGGGGTTCTGGGTTCAAATCCTACCAAGGACAACATCTGCAAGGAGTTTGTATGTTCTCCCCGTGTTTGCGTGGGTTTCCTCCGGGTTCTCCGGTTTCCTCCCACACCAAGACATACTGATAGGGAATTTAGATTGTGAGCCCCATCGGGACAGTGCTAATAATGTTTGTAAAAGCGCTGTGGAATTAATGGCGCTATATAAATGAGTAAAATAAATAAATAATGAATGCGCTACATTTGGCCTGACTTTGGGATTGGTGAATGTTTTCCGAACAAGTTCGCCCATCTCTAGTCAGTAGATGTTTTAGTGATTTGTGAGTGCATCACCTACTTTGTACTGTGGAAGAGGATTGTTTTAAATGTTTTAATGTTAAGGTAGCATGTGAGCTGTACATGGAGAAACAGAGTGGAGGAGAGAAGGAATGGTGGAGACAGAATTCACTGAGGGTGTGAGTGGGCAATAAATTAAAAAGAAAACTGCAGCAAAAAAAAAATGGAGGCCGTTAAAATGGAATAAGTGTTTTTCTACAAACTACATTTAAAGCTACATTCACATGTTTGTTGTTCATTCAGACATCCTGTTTGCCTATTCTGCTTTAGGAGCAGACTATCGGAATAAGTGATCTTTTGCATAAGTTATGCAGACAGAAGAAGAGCCACTTACTATTTTTTGGTTCATTTGGTGTGCATTTTTAAGAATGGGGAAAAAAGGCTTTATTTTTTATTCATAAAAATTTGAATCAAGATGAACCCCATAATAATCAATTGGGCCTCTCAGATTCCATCTGAATAATCAATGCAACAGATCCCTTAAATAACTACAATTTTCCAGCAACAACAATAATAATCAAAATAATGGAATTGCTCCTAGCACAGACATTACATATTTCAGACAGTAGCTGACCTGAATATTATATATGATGCTCTTACTTAGCCAACATTTAGTGTCTATTATATGTCTGAATAAAATAGACTCCTCTGAACAGAAATGTATCATGAAGTGATGTGCACAACACTGACTAAACACTATGGAGGCTTCTAAAATAGATAAAAGCGAATAGAAATTGTGACCTACAAAACGCTGGAGCTTCTCATACATCCATCAGCCACTTTTACTACACCATTATTATTTCATTAACAGGATACTGGCAATATACTAATTGGATATGGATTGAAATGTCAAATCATAATTTTGGTCGCAATTTTCTTACCTGCTTTACTCAAAGAATTGTGAAGCTAGACGCTGCAGTTAAAGATATGATAAATCGTGGATAAAATCTTCCTATATTCTGGAATTATACTGCATAATTTATATCAATGTACAGAGTTTTTAATTGTAGAAGAGAAGCTTTTGAAATTGTAGGAACAACTGACATTAAAGGGGACCTGTCATCAGAAAAAAACGTTATTAACCTGCAGATATGGGATTAATCTGCAGGTTAATAGTGTGACTAACCTGCCTGGCACCAGTACTTAGCCACTTAGGTAAGAGAAAATGAACTTTATTCCCCCCGGCAGCATTTAGGTTTCAGTCACAGGGGCGACGCCGACACAGCTCTGAGTATAGAGAGTGGTGGCTGTAACTGCGCCCCGGCCCTGACTGACAGCAGGACCCAATTCTGAGCCAATGTCAGTCAGGGTCGGAATGCTGCCGAGAAGAATAAAGTTCCTTGAGCAAAAAAAAAATCTATACATGCTGTGTATGTTGGACGGCTCGCACCCATACAAGTCTTTGGGTGCGTGCAAAGCATCAAACTGCACTCAGATGTCATCCAAATGCAGTCTGATACACGCTGACTCACAGAATGGAGAAGATGGAGAAATTAAGTTCTCCATCTTCTCCTCACCTGTGATCCGATTCTCGCACGCAAGAGAATCAGATCACAGTATAATGACACTCGGCTCACGCTCGCACTAGCGTTTTAGCCAAGGGTCATCTGCATATAACATCCAAGCGAGCCCTTACAGTGTTTGCCTGATTTTAAACGGAACCTGTCATGAGATCCATGTTGCCAGAACCAAGGACAATTTAAATCAGACACCGGCTGCGTTTACAAGGCAGACCAGGGACTAGGCATTTTGGATGACTAGTCCAGTAGAAAAGTGTGTAGATTCGTTAAGGTGCACATCACTCCCCTTTAGGGACATCTGGAGGCCTATTGCAGGCCTCCGTCATTGCCATCTTGCAGCTCCTGTAAGGCCCTGCCTTTGGCTAGGCTTTATAGAAGAGCATTCATTTCACAATGCACTGAATCACAAACTATTGCAGTGTATAGTTCAAATAATCAAACAACTTCAGGTTCAAGTGTTGGCTAAGAAGAATAGATTAAAAAAATATTAAAAAAGAAGTTTAAATCCGCCCACTTTATTCAATCTCATAAAAAAAAATACAGCCTGACATACAAAAAAACAATGGAAGCCCTACAGCTTTGTACAAGGAAAAATGCCAACAGTGTGGGTCTCTGAAATTGGCAACAAAAATCAAAAGTTTTATGTTAAGTTCTGAATTGTGTAAAAGTTGGAAGTTAAGAGAATATGTATATGATTTTATTTTCATCATAATATTCCTGACTAGTGATGAGTAGGGTTGAGCGAAACGGGTCGATCATTTTCAAAAGTCGCCGACTTTTGGCTAAGTCGGCGTCTCATGAAACCCGATCCGACCCCTGTGCTTGTCGGCCATGCGGTACGCGACTTTCGCGCCAAAGTCGCGTTTCAATGACGCGAAAAGCGCCATTTCTCAGCCAATGAAGGTGAACGCAGAGTGTGGGCAGCGTGATGACATAGGTCCTGGTCCCCACCATCTTAGAGAAGGGCATTGCAGTGATTGGCTTGCTGTCTGCGGCGTCACAGGGGCTATAAAGGGGCGTTCCCGCCGACCGCCATCTTACTGCTGCTGATCTGAGCTTAGGGAGAGGTTGCTGCCGCTTCGTCAGAAGCAGGGAGAGCGTTAGGCAGGGTCCACTAACCACCAAACCGCTTGTGCTGTAGCGATTTCCACTGTCCAACACCACCTTCGGTGTGCAGGGACAGTGGAAGCTATTTTTTTTTTTTTCCCCTCAGCGCTGTAGCTCATTGGGCTGCCCTAGAAGGCTCCGTGATAGCTGTATTGCTGTGTGTACGCCACTGTGCAAACCAACTGCTTTTTTCAAAGCACATATCCTCTTGTTCCTTTCTGCACAGCTATCTTTTTTGTTTGTCCACACTTTTTATTTAATTTGTGCATCAGTCCACTCCTATTGCTGCCTGCCATACCTGGCTTAGATTACTGCAGGGAGATAGTAATTGTAGGACAGTCGCTGTTTTTTTTTTTTTTTTTTTGTGGGAGATTAAGATTGGCATTTCTGCTACAGTGCCATCCCTGTGTGTGCCATCTCTCACTGAGTGGGCCATAGAAAGCCTATTTATTTTTTCCGTGATTTGTGTTCTAAATTCTACCTCAACACAAAAACACTACATCAATCAGTGGTAGAAAAATATTGGCCTCAGTCAGGGCTTGTGTGCCACTGCTGTGTGTGCTATCTCTTATTCAGTGGGCTATAGAAAGCCTATTTATTTATTTATTTTTTTTCTTATTATTTGGTTTCTAAAGTCTCCCTGAAAAAAAAAAAAAATAAATAAAAAAACAGTGGGAGAGTAATATTGCCCTTTCAGCTTGTGTGCCAGTCTTGACTCCTGGGTGTGCCACCTCTCTCTCTAATTGTGGGCCATAGAAAGCCTTTTTTTTTTTTTTAAATATTATTGGGTTTCTAAAGTCTCCCTTAAAAAACAAAAAATACATAAAAAAACAGTGGGAGAGTAATATTGCCCTTTCAGCTTGTGTGCCAGTCTTGACTCCTGGGTGTGCCACCTCTCTCTCTAATTGTGGGCCATAGAAAGCCTTTTTTTTTTTTTTTTTTTAAATATTATTGGGTTTCTAAAGTCTCCCTTAAAAAACAAAAAATACATAAAAAAACAGTGGGAGAGTAATATTGCCCTTTCAGCTTGTGTGCCAGTCTTGACTCCTGGGTGTGCCACCTCTCTCTCTCATTCAGTGGGCCATAGAAAGGCTATTTATTTTTTTGGTTTTTTTAATGTTATTTGGTTTCTAAAGTCTCCCTGAAAATAAAAAAAAAAAAACTTAAAAAAACAGTGGGAGAGTAATATTGCCCTTTCAGCTTGTGCGCCAGTCTTGACTCCTGGGTGTGCCACCTCTCTCTCTCTAATTGTGGGCCATAGAAAGCCTTTTTTTTTTTGTTTTTTTTTTAATATTATTTGGTTTCTAAAGTCTCCCTTAAAAAACAAAAAATACATAAAAAAACAGTGGGAGAGTAATATTGCCCTTTCAGCTTGTGTGCCAGTCTTGACTCCTGGGTGTGCCACCTCTCTCTCTCATTCAGTGGGCCATAGAAAGGCTATTTATTTTTTTGGTTTTTTTAATATTATTTGGTTTCTAAAGTCTCCCTTGAAAAACAAAAAATACATAAAAAAACAGTGGGAGAGTAATATTGCCCTTTCAGCTTGTGTGCCAGTCTTGACTCCTGGGTGTGCCACCTCTCTCTCTCATTCAGTGGGCCATAGAAAGGCTATTTATTTTTTTGGTTTTTTTAATATTATTTGGTTTCTAAAGTCTCCCTGAAAAAAAAAAAAAAACATAAAAAAACAGTGGGAGAGTAATATTGCCCTTTCAGCTTGTGTGCCAGTCTTGACTCCTGGGTGTGCCACCTCTCTCCCTCTCATTCAGTGGGCCATAGAAAGCCTATTTATTTATTTTTTTAAATATTATTGGGTTTCTAAAGTCTCCCTTAAAAAACAAAAAAAACATAAAAAAACAGTGGGAGAGTAATATTGCCCTTTCAGCTTGTGCGCCAGTCTTGACTCCTGGGTGTGCCACCTCTCTCTCTCTAATTGTGGGCCATAGAAAGCCTTTTTTTGTTTGTTTTTTTTTTTAATATTATTTGGTTTCTAAAGTCTCCCTGAGAAAAAAAAAAAAAAAATTAGGTGGGAGATTAATATTGACATTAGTGCTTGAGTGACAGTCCTGCGTGTGTGTCATCTCTGTGATTTTGTGCCACAGAAAACAGAGTGTGTAACATTGTGCCTGATTTTCCTTGTGGTCTCACCAACCTGTTAAGGGATATTGAAATCATACTGAAGTTATAGCTCACCGTGTAAGTTGTTTGACAGCAACAAATAAAGTTACTTTGGTTAAGATTTTAAAACAATGAGGAAGTCTGGTGCAAAAGGTCGTCGTGGGCGTTCATTGTCAGCTGGTTATGATGGTAGTGGTAGTGGAGCATCAGGTGGTCGTGGGGATAAAAATATTCCACCTAAGTCTGGAGCTGTGGAGCCAGTTTCGTCGTCAGGCTACACAAGGCCTCGAACGCTCTCTTTTCTGGGAGTAGGAAAACCGCTTTTAAAGGCGGAGCAGCAACAGCAAGTTTTGGCTTACATTGCAGACTCAGCCTCTAGCTCTTTTGCCTCCTCTTCCGAAACTGGTAAATGTAAAAGCAGCGCGTCGCTTGTGGATGTTCACGGTCAGGGACAAGTCGCTTCCTTGTCCTCCTCAGCAAAAACTACAACAAGAGAGAAGGATGCAGCAGGCGACACAACGGGTCACTCCATGGAGCTCTTTACACATACCGTCCCTGGCTTAGAAAGTGAAACATTTAACAGGCCATGCCCACTACAAGTAGATTCTGACATGGAGTGCACTGATGCACAGCCACAGCCAGAGTACTATGCTGCTCCTTTGACTCAGACCACCACATTGCCCTCTCAGGGTACAGATCCACAATCAGACCCTGATGAGACTATGTTGCCCCGCCACGAACGCTATACCACCGACCGACACAGTGACACAGACGAAGTTGCACACGAGCTCGAAGAGGAGGTAATAGATGACCCAGTTATTGACCCCGATTGGCAGCCATTGGGGGAACAGGGTGCAGGCGGCAGTAGTTCAGAAGCGGAGGTGGAGGAGGGGCCGCAGCAGGCATCAACATCGCAACAGGTTCCATCTGCCGGGCCCGTATCTGGCCCAAAACGCGTGTCAAAGCCAAAACCTGTTGGAGGACAGCGTGGCCATCCGGTTAAAGCTCAGTCTGCAATCCCTGAAAAGGGATCCGAGTCTAGGAAGAGTGCAGTCTGGCATTTTTTTAAACAACATCCAACTGATCAGCGCAAAGTCATCTGTCAAAAATGTTCAACTAGCTTAAGCAGAGGTCAGAATCTGAAAAGTCTAAATACTAGTTGCATGCATAGACACTTAACCACCATGCATTTTCAAGCCTGGACTAACTACCAAACATCCCTTAAGGTTGTAGCACCCTCGGCCAATGAAGCTAGTCAGCAACGCAACATCCCTTCCGTCACTGTAAGGCCACCATTTTCCGCACCACCGGCAGTATCTGTGCAGGTTTCTTTGCCAGCCAAAAGCAGTCAGGGTCAGGGAACCACCAGTTTTGTAGGAGGAAATATTGCATCTAGGGCACCGGCGGAAACAATACCGTCTCCAACCGTCTCTCAGTCTGCCATGTACACCGGCACACCCGAAAGTTCCACGATCTCCAGCTCTCCAGTCCAGCTCACCCTACATGAGACTCTGGTTAGAAAAAGGAAGTACTTATCCTCGCATCCGCGTACACAGGGTTTTAACGCCCACATAGCTAGACTAATCTCGTTAGAGATGATGCCCTACCGGTTAGTTGAAAGCGAAGCTTTCAAAGCCCTGATGGAGTACGCTGAACCACGATACGAGCTACCCAGTCAACACTTTTTTTCCAGAAAAGCCATCCCAGCCCTGCACCAGCATGTTAAACAGCGCATCGTCCATGCACTCAGGCAATCTGTGAGTACAAAGGTGCACCTGACTACAGATGCATGGACCAGTAGGCATGGCCAGGGACGTTATGTGTCCATCACGGCACACTGGGTGAATGTGGTGGATGCAGGGTCCACAGGCGACATCAATTTAGGGACAGTTGTGCCTAGCCCACGGTCTAGGAAACAGTTGGCTGTAGGCGTTCGCACCCCCTCCTCCTCCTCCTCCTCGTCCTCCTGCAGAAGCTACAGCTCTTCCACAGAACGCAGTCTGCCAACCACTCCATCGGCAGATGACACTGTTGCACACCAGTTGTCCCATTATGGGCCAGCTACTGCCAAGCGTCAGCAGGCTGTATTGGCTATGAAGTGTTTGGGCGACAACAGACACACCGCGGAAGTTCTGTCCGAGTTCTTGCAACAAGAAATGCAGTCGTGGCTGGGCACAGTAGATCTTGAGGCAGGCAAGGTAGTGAGTGATAACGGAAGGAATTTCATGGCTGCCATCTCCCTTTCCCAACTGAAACACATTCCTTGCCTGGCTCACACCTTAAACCTGGTGGTGCAGTGCTTATTGAAAACTTATCCTGGGTTCTCCGACCTGCTCCTCAAAGTGCGTGGACTTTGCTCACATATCCGACGTTCGCCTGTACACGCCAGCCGTATGCAGACCTATCAGCGGTCTTTGAACCTTCCCCAGCATCGCCTAATCATAGACGTTGCAACAAGGTGGAACTCAACACTGCACATGCTTCAGAGACTGTGCGAACAGAGGCGTGCTGTTATTTATTTGTGGGAGGATACACGGGCAGGCAGTAGGATGGCAGACATGGAGTTGTCAGGTGTGCAGTGGTCTAAGATACAAGACATGTGTCAAGTCCTTCAGTGTTTTGAGGAATGCACACGGCTGGTTAGTGCAGACAACGCCGTAATAAGCATGAGCATCCCCCTAATGCGTCTGCTGATGCAAAGTTTGACGCACATAAAGGAGCAGGCGTCTGCACCAGAGGAAGAGGAAAGCCTTGATGACAGTCAGCCATTGTCTGGTCAGGGCAGTGTACAGGACGAGGTAGTGGGCGAAGAGGAGGTGGAGGACGAGGAGGATGATGGGGATGAGTATATTTTTAATGCCGAACCTTTCCCGGGGGCACAGGAAATTGGTTGCGTGTCACGGCCGGGTTCTGGTTTTTTGAGGGACACAAGTGACGTAGATTTGCCTGCAACTGCCCCTCAACCAATCACAACCGGAGATTTGACAACTGGAACTTTGGCCCACATGGCGGATTATGCCTTACGTATCCTAAAAAGGGACACACGCATTACGAAAATGATGAACGATGACGATTACTGGTTGGCCTGCCTCCTTGATCCACGCTATAAAGGCAAATTGCAAAATATTATGCCACATGAGAACTTGGAACTAATATTAGCAACCAAACAATCAACTCTTGTTGACCGTTTGCTTCAGGCATTCCCAGCACACAGCGCACGTGATCGTTCTCACACGAGCTCCAGGGGGCAGCAGACTAGGAGTGTTAGGGGTGCACACATCAGAAGTGGCGTTGGACAGAGGGGTTTTCTGACCAGGTTGTGGAGTGATTTTGCTATGACCGCAGACAGGACAGGTACTGCTGCATCAATTGAAAGTGACAGGAGACAACATTTGTCCAGTATGGTTACTAACTATTTTTCATCCCTTATCGATGTTCTCCCTCAACCGTCATTCCCATTTGATTACTGGGCCTCCAAATTAGACACCTGGCCAGAATTGGCAGAATATGCATTGCAGGAGCTTGCTTGCCCGGCAGCAAGTGTCCTATCAGAAAGAGTATTCAGTGCTGCAGGTTCAATATTAACCGAAAAAAGGACTCGTCTGGCTACCCAAAATGTTGACGATCTAACATTCATTAAAATGAACCACAACTGGATTTCGAAATCTTTTGCCCCACCTTGCCCGGCCGACACCTAGCTTTCCTATGAAAAGCTCTTGCCTGTGAATTACTTTTCTAATGTCTAATTTGCTGCAGCTGATTGTACAGCATACGACATGTTTACACCTCCCTAAATGGCAAAACTCCCCACACGGGGCCGTGGTATCGCGACTTGGCGCAAGCACCCGTGAGACTGCTGTTTGTCTGAAGAGGTGGGTGTGCTCGCTTTTGGTTGACGGCGTTGCTACTGGGTCCCTCATAGTACAATGTAGTGTCTCTGGCGGTGGTGGTGCGCACCCAACGTCAGACACACCGTTGTAACATGAGGGGCCCTGGGGCGGTCCCGCCGGCCTCAAGAGAGTTCCCCCCTACCCCAGCTCAAAATGTGCTCTACCACGTGCAAAATTATGTCGCACAGCTCCACCAATCTTTAGTCTATTCGCTGACATCATTCAATGTCTGGCACTGACAATACAAATTTGTAGACATCTATGATGCAACTTAAAGTAGTCTGTGTGTGTGTCCTATATTGGCACCATTAAATAGTTACTGCCAAATTACTATGTCAGAAACTCAGTAGATGAGCCCACCCCTGTACCTAAGTATGCCACCTTTTTTTTTGTTTTGGTTGTTTTGCGAGACATTAACATCTATTTATATTTTGGGAGTACTGGGACAGACACTCCTTGCACTACTCCTCCACTCACCACCAAGCTGCCTGTGTATCCATGTAACCGCTGTAAAACTGCCATGAGCCTATTGTTTGTTATTTTAGCCCTTTGATAGCCTGTCTGCGGTCCCTACTTTAAATACTCCTCCACTCACCACCAAGCTGCCTGCCCGTGTATCCATGTAACCGCTGTAAAACTGCCATGAGCCTATTGTTTGTTATTTTAGGCCTTTGATAGCCTGTCTGCGGTCCCTACTTTAAATACTCCTCCACTCATCACCAGCTGCCTGCCCGTGTATCCATGTAACCGCTGTAAAACTGCCATGAGCCTATTGTTTGTTATTTTAGGCCTTTGATAGCCTGTCTGCGGTCCCTACTTTAAATACTCCTCCACTCATCACCAGCTGCCTGCCCGTGTATCCATGTAACCGCTGTAAAACTGCCATGAGCCTATTGTTTGTTATTTTAGGCCTTTGATAGCCTGTCTGCGGTCCCTACTTTAAATACTCCTCCACTCATCACCAGCTGCCTGCCCGTGTATCCATGTAACCGCTGTAAAACTGCCATGAGCCTATTGTTTGTTATTTTAGGCCTTTGATAGCCTGTCTGCGGTCCCTACTTTAAATACTCCTCCACTCATCACCAGCTGCCTGCCCGTGTATCCATGTAACCGCTGTAAAACTGCCATGAGCCTATTGTTTGTTATTTTAGGCCTTTGATAGCCTGTCTGCGGTCCCTACTTTAAATACTCCTCCACTCATCACCAGCTGCCTGCCCGTGTATCCATGTAACCGCTGTAAAACTGCCATGAGCCTATTGTTTGTTATTTTAGGCCTTTGATAGCCTGTCTGCGGTCCCTACTTTAAATACTCCTCCACTCACCACCAAGCTGCCTGCCCGTGTATCCATGTAACCGCTGTAAAACTGCCATGAGCCTATTGTTTTTTATTTTAGGCCTTTGATAGCCTGTCTGCGGTCCCTACTTTAAATACTCCTCCACTCACCACCAAGCTGCCTGCCCGTGTATCCATGTAACCGCTGTAAAACTGCCATGAGCCTATTGTTTTTTATTTTAGGCCTTTGATAGCCTGTCTGCGGTCCCTACTTTAAATACTCCTCCACTCACCACCAAGCTGCCTGCCCGTGTATCCATGTAACCGCTGTAAAACTGCCATGAGCCTATTGTTTGTTATTTTAGGCCTTCGAAGCCTGTCTGCGGTCCCTCCTTCCACTAGGCCTCCACTGACCAGACCACTGCTGCCCGTGTACCCCTGGAACCAATTTTAAAGTGCCTACAGCCAGCCCATTTTATTGTGTTAGGCCTTCGAAGCCTGTCTGCGGTCCCTCCTTCCACTAGGCCTCCACTGACCAGACCACTGCTGCCCGTGTACCCCTGGAACCAATTTTAAAGTGCCTACAGCCAGCCCATTTTATTGTGTTAGGCCTTCGAAGCCTGTCTGCGGTCCCTCCTTCCACTAGGCCTCCACTGACCAGATCACTGCTGCCCGTGTACCCCTGGAACCAATTTTAAAGTGCCTACAGCCAGCCCATTTTATTGTGTTAGGCCTTCGAAGCCTGTCTGCGGTCCCTCCTTCCACTAGGCCTCCACTGACCAGACCACTGCTGCCCGTGTACCCCTGGAACCAATTTTAAAGTGCCTACAGCCAGCCCATTTTATTGTGTTAGGCCTTCGAAGCCTGTCTGCGGTCCCTCCTTCCACTAGGCCTCCACTGACCAGACCACTGCTGCCCGTGTACCCCTGGAACCAATTTTAAAGTGCCTACAGCCAGCCCATTTTATTGTGTTAGGCCTTCGAAGCCTGTCTGCGGTCCCTCCTTCCACTAGGCCTCCACTGACCAGACCACTGCTGCCCATGTACCCCTGGAACCAATTTTAAAGTGCCTACAGCCTGCCCATTTTATTGTGTTAGGCCTTCGAAGCCTGTCTGCGGTCCCTCCTTCCAATAGGCCTACACTGACAAAGGTACACCTGACAACAGACACATGGACCTGTAGGCATGGCCACAGAAGGTTACGTGTCCTTTGTGGCTCAATGGGTTAATGTATTGGATGCATGGTCCACACAGGGGACAGCCTGCTAAGTCTGTATGCAGTCCCTAATTCAAGTTGTCCTCAACTGAATAAAGCTGAGCTTCTACCTTCTGGCTCTCATTAAGTGTTTTTTAAAAAACAAAATGGTGGTTAGGGCCTACTAACGGCTTCTGCCCCTCCCTGGTGTTGCCCTCAACTGAATAAAGCTGAGCTTCTACCTTCCGGCTCTGATTAACTGCTGTTTTTAAACACATTGCTGGTTCCGGCCTACTAACGGTGTCTGCCCCTGCCTAGTGTTGCCCTCAACTGAATAAAGCTGAGCTTCAACCTTCTGGCTCTCATTAAGTGTTTTTTAAAAAACAAAATGGTGGTTCCGGCCTACTAACGGTGTCTGCCCCTGCCTGGTGTTGCCCTCAACTGAATAAAGCTGAGCTTCAACCTTCTGGCTCTCATTAAGTGTTTTTTAAAAAACAAAATGGTGGTTAGGGCCTACTAACGGCTTCTGCCCCTCCCTGGTGTTGCCCTCAACTGAATAAAGCTGAGCTTCTACCTTCCGGCTCTGATTAACTGCTGTTTTTAAACACATTGCTGGTTCCGGCCTACTAACGGTGTCTGCCCCTGCCTGGTGTTGCCCTCAACTGAATAAAGCTGAGCTTCAACCTTCTGGCTCTCATTAAGTGTTTTTTAAAAAACAAAATGGTGGTTCCGGCCTACTAACGGTGTCTGCCCCTGCCTGGTGTTGCCCTCAACTGAATAAAGCTGAGCTTCAACCTTCTGGCTCTCATTAAGTGTTTTTTAAAAAACAAAATGGTGGTTAGGGCCTACTAACGGCTTCTGCCCCTCCCTGGTGTTGCCCTCAACTGAATAAAGCTGAGCTTCTACCTTCCGGCTCTGATTAACTGCTGTTTTTAAACACATTGCTGGTTCTGGCCTACTAACGGTGTCTGCCCCTGCCTGGTGTTGCCCTCAACTGAATAAAGCTGAGCTTCAACCTTCTGGCTCTCATTAAGTGTTTTTTAAAAAACAAAATGGTGGTTAGGGCCTACTAACGGCTTCTGCCCCTCCCTGGTGTTGCCCTCAACTGAATAAAGCTGAGCTTCTACCTTCCGGCTCTGATTAACTGCTGTTTTTAAACACATTGCTGGTTCCGGCCTACTAACGGTGTCTGCCCCTGCCTGGTGTTGCCCTCAACTGAATAAAGCTGAGCTTCAACCTTCTGGCTCTCATTAAGTGTTTTTTAAAAAACAAAATGGTGGTTAGGGCCTACTAACGGTGTCTGCCCCTCCCTGGTGTTGCCCTCAACTGAATAAAGCTGAGCTTCAACCTTCTGGCTCTCATTAAGTGTTTTTTAAAAAACAAAATGGTGGTTAGGGCCTACTAACGGTGTCTGCCCCTCCCTGGTGTTGTCCTCAACTGAACAAAGCTGAGCTTCCACATTCTGGCTTTCGGCCTATACTATCAGATATTAAACTGCATTTGGCCTACTAGTGTGGTTAGGCCCTTGAAACAGTGTCTGCTGCTCTTGGGTTTGCTACTCCACTGAACAAAGCAATGCCGCCTGTTTAGTCCTGTTACCAATTTTGATCTGCATTTAGCCTACTTTATTCTTTGGCCCTATATCTGTTTCCTCATCATCCTGCCCATTGCCCAGCCACTGCTAGATGAGTCTGCTGGTACATTGACCTACACCACTACATTCCCCTTGTACTCTACACAGCCAGAATCTGACCCTGCTGAAAGTAAGGTTCCCCTTCCCGCATATTATACCACCTTACACAGGGACAAAGAGGAAGGTGCAGATGAAAGTGCAGGTTCCTTCATCAGGTGGGGGGGCATACTCGTTGGCGACGTCACTGGCACAGGGCCACTCAGAGTACGCAAAAGTGTCGCTGCTGGTGGGAGGCGCCCCCGCCATGCAAACACACCGCCGTACTTTGAGGGGCCCTGTGCCAGTGCCAATGCGAACGAGTGGGCCCCCCCTGCTTGCTCAGGATCACAGCACTTGCAACGTTGAAATACTTACCTCTCCCTGCTCCACCGCCATGACGTAGTCCATGTTTCCTGGGCCCACTAAAACCTTGAACCAGCCCTACCCCCACAACTTTTGCCAAATGACCCCCAATTTCCAGTGCCCAACTATTATTATAAAGTTAATTAAGATTGACAAGCTTCAGAAAACAAGAATGGATGTTTTTGGCAGTAAAATGTGCACTGTAGGTGTTTTCCTGGCCTCCACTCACTGCCGGCTATGCTTCCCCATTGACTTGCATTGGGTTTCGTGTTTCGGTCGATCCCCGACTTTTAGCGATAATCGGCCGACTTCACTCGACTCGACTCTGGACTAAATCGGGTTTCACAAAACCAGACTCGATCTTAAAAAAATGAAAGTCGCTCAACCCTAGTGATGAGCGATCGTGCTCAAATAACGCCCGGGATACTCTCATAACACCCGAGCGTGATCATATAAGACATTATCTGAGCACGTTCGCCCATCACTATTCCTGACCTGGTGAATGTTCTAAGTGCTAAAAACAATGGCAGAATTGTGTTATTTTTTCACCATTTAACCCCAATTGGAATTGTTTGTTTTGTTCACAGTTTTCAATTTATTGTATGGTAAAATTTTATATTGTAAAATAAATGGTGTCACTTAAAACTACAACTCATCCTGCAAAAACACAAGAGCCCATACTGCTATGTAGATGGAAAAATAAAAACGTTATGGCTGTTGGAAGAGGGACAGAAAGACAAAAGCACAAATATAAAAATAGCTGGAATCAAATTGGTTAAAACTGGGCTGCCATCGAAAGGATGACGAGGAGACTGGAATCCAAGATTGAGATTTATAGGTTAACGCGTTTCGAAGTGTCAGAATAAACCGCAGTGAACCTGATGAAGGTTTCTGTCTGCTCATCATCCTTGTAACAGCAGCACAGGTTTAACCTATTTGATTCCACTTTTTTCATTTCCATTACCAAACCAGATGAGCACTATTGCCCATATTTTTTTCCAACATATTATCCGGATAAGACCCTATTGCAATTTTTGTCCTTCCAGCTCTTTATTTCAAATATGAAAAATGGCTTCTTCGTTAAGGGGTTAATATAAATGATCAGCATCAGTTGCCTTTTCATAAATACAATGTATCAGTTAATGTATACTGCTAAATATTACAGTTACTATATAATATCAGCATACAAGGGACAAAGAAAATTATCCAATTGTGAACACATTACCACAACATAGTGTCTGATTAATATCACCGTACTGTCACTGAATAAAAAAAGACTGCAAAGCCCAATAGGAACATTGTACAGTGACCACAAAGTAGGACATACCGTTGACCGGCGCTCACAGGGCTTATTAATTGAGGTCAATGTTAAACACAATGATTTTGAGATTGTTTTCTTAGATTACTGCCATTCACTTTCCTTTTCTTTTACATACTGCCATGTTATTTAATGAGCTCGTGGCGGAGACATCACTTCTGCTTGTAACACTGCCATACTGCTGCTTCCATAAGGCTGTCCATTATCATCCTGCTACTGCACCAACAGTGTAGCCAAATTCTTTCAAATACTACACTAACAAAATAATGCAAGCACCTACAATTCTAAGCCTCAGATATGAACCCTAAAATCATTTAGAACCCAGACCAGACATCAAGAATAATTCAAGCCCCAAACCCATTGGCAAAAATTAATTCAGACTGCATACCAGAACTTCAAATTTAGATCTTGGACAAGATCTTAGAATTATTCAGACCCCACACTAGATCCCAAAATTAATTCTGACCTGAGATCAAAGCCCAAAATACGACTATAAACTTGACCCCTAAATATGAACCCATATCAAAGAGATGAAAAATTAGACCCCAGATCAGACCCCTCCTTATAACCATCACACTTTGCTCATTGGTCCTCTTTCACTTTTTAGCTGCTGAGGGCACCAGTATCAAGACCTTGTGCAGCAGGTGGCACCTACAGGAGAAGACCAGGGAGCAAGTGAATTATTATTATAGATGTACTCATTTTTCTTGGGATCAACTAAATACGAGCATTGGCAACAAGTCTTCAGGGTTGTAGAGTCGTCAAGTTAAATTTCGGTGGACTTCTTATATCATAGGGACGCACAAATCAGTTCTGTCAAATTCAAAAGAACAAAGCTCATGGTTGAAACGCGTGTCAGACATCGGTCGCTGCCTGGAAAATCTTTGCCCTGCACAATTGCATCAGTTTTTTTATTTTGTTTTGGAGGGGTGGGGGGGTTAAACATAGAATTACTTGGTAGGTGCATGCAAAACACAAAACTATATGGGATCTAATTTGTCAAATTCATACATAAACCAACAAGAAAACTATTTTACCATGGTCCATTGTATTACAATATTCTTTCCTTCAAGGTAAACAATTTCCTTCTTAAGTGTGAAAGTTATCCAAACATGGCCCAAATGCAAGACCCCCCAATAATTCCGAGAAGTAGGACTCCGTGTGAATCAAGCGATAGTCAACCATGTGCACTGCTGCTCTATACATTTGAATGGGAGATCCGAAGACCACCCAAGTGCAGTGCTCAGCTATTTTCAGCAGCCCCAGCAATTTGACTTCCAGCTATCCTGAGAACTGGAGCTCTGAAGAACCCCATGTGAATGTAGCGGCGGTCGATCATGTGCATTGTCACTTCGTTTGCTTCTGATGGGAGCGCTGTAGATGGCTGAGAGCCGCTCTCAGCTAATCCTTGGCACTTTCATTAGAGTGATTGAAGCAACTGTGCTCCATTCACACAGAGCCCAGTCCTTGGGATTGCTGAAGGCCCCAGCGGTCAGACCCCCAGGGGTTGGAAATATATCATCTATTCAATGGAAAAGAGATAACTTTCCAACTTGAGAATACCCCATACAGATCTGTTGGCACTATGTGTGCTGCCATACAGGCTGATGGCACATAAAGGGCTTACATGGTCCTACATATGCATAAGCCTAAACACAAGCATAGGTCTATAAAACTGGCATGTAAGAGACAAAGTGGTCACCAGTGAATATTTTTTTCTAATTTAAAATAGTTGGGCTTCTTATTTAATGTGTAAATTACCAGCAAGATAGTAACAATAAACTATTGTATTAGTAGTTGTCAATCTTTTGTCATTTGTCCCTTTGGAGAACGCTTAGGTAAGATAATGGAGGGTCATACCTAGGACCGACCTCTATTAGCTGAAGGTGGGTGCAGGGTGTACCATGACTCACCATTGGATTGCTGCACAACCCCAATAGCAGCAATAAGTGGATGTCATGGGGCTAACATTGCTGCTCCTCTGCTGCAAGGGGTTTATTGGGGATCCAAGCACCCATCAGTAGCCAACTTATCCGTAATAAATTTATTTATCCATGATTATATTCTGACAGTGGTCACAACAATGTTAAGATGAATGGTAAAATCTCTTCATCACTGTGCTTTTCCGGTTAACCAAACCCTACTTTCTTAAATCCTAGTAGGAAATTCAAATTTATATATATATATATATATATATATATATATATATATATATATATATATATATATATATATATATATATATATATATATATATATATATATATATATATACTGTATATTTATATATTTATCCTATGTCCACCCAGAGATACAAAGAATGTCTGGTCCTCTGGGTCAGCTAACACATGTGCATTATATTCAAGGACTAACCATTGAAGTCAGTGTATTTGGTGTAATGCTTCATTTCTCCTCTAGGGGCACTGCAGGGAAGCTGGTCACGTGTTCCAGCAGTGGGAACGATCAGCTTTTAATTAACGGACGCTCGAAACATAAAAGGGTTAAAATCATTTACCTCTTTCTGCAAAAAGATGCAACTGTATGTTCACTTTGATGGCAATTTACTGCAAATACAAATGGTTACAGCCAGTGGATGGCATGGGCACAAGTTCGGAGTGGGTGTCTACAGATAAGTTGCCAATTATAACATTTGGGGGCCTTAAAACTACCACATTATACTTTCATGGATAAATGTCTATTAAATGGAATTTGAAAGCAGGTTTTTGCTCTGTAGTCTTATAGCAGCATGATATAGGGGCAGAGACAGTGATTCCAGCTATGTATCAATTAGTTTGCTGAGTGCAGCAATTATGATAGAATCACAGTTTTCTCTGCTGCAGATCTAGCAGAGCTCAGAATGCTGAGCTGGAGATAACCCCACCCAGACCACCGATTGACAACTGTCTATGTGTACTGTAGATTATCGGAAAGTTGCTAACCATTGATAAAAATAATAGCATTCACTATAAAAAAGCAATAGTGGAATTGACTTTTTTAATATTTTACTTCCAAATAAATAACAAAAGTTAATTACATATATGTCTACATTGCCGAAGAAATGTCTCTGAAAATAGGACATAAAAACTATTTTTTATTAATTATTATTATACACCAGAAATACAAAATGTAAAACAATATACTTTGTATACGGATAACTGTGCCAACCCACAGAATAGAAGAAACACATAATTTTTGCCGCACATTGAGCAGCTCAATAAAAAAAGGTTGTAATTGCTTTTTTTTTTTTTTTTTTTAAACCATCCATTCCCCCCCAAAAACCAAAACCATAAATATGCTTAGGATGGAAATATATATCTAAAGTATAAATCGGGATGTTGCAAGTTTACTTTACACTTCTGGGTTTTATCTGCGCAGTATAAATGTATGTGCCCATCACATATTGCACAACAGTTCATCAATAGACAGATGGGCCGAGCTTTCCTTAATTGACATCCTTGTGTTTATATCTGGTGACATCAGAGCTAAGCTGTAGATCAAGGTAAGCTCCTCAATAAGGCCGCTAAGCCAGTGCATGGCGAGCTATCAGTCATATACTGGGGATAGGCGGGTTACAGCCAGTGCGGGTTACAGCCAGTGCTGGTTACAGCACGTAACCTTTTTTTAATTAATTACCAGAAATTCCATAAAGCTCCAATCATTGTAAAGTACGCTGTTTTTCTGAGATAAAAGCATTCAAAAGTAAAATAAAAAAGATAATAATAATAATAATATGACTTACCCTGAAGTATATAAGGCAAATAGAAGGATTGATCATGGAGACAAGATTTTTATAAGCATCATTTTAATTATCCAAATCCTATAAAAGAACATTAAATGGAATCTGTCATTAGGTTTTTGCCACCTAATCTGAGAGCAGCATAAATGTAGAGGCAGATTCCAGTGGTGTATCACTAACTGGGTTGCTTGCTGTGGTTTTGATAAAATAACAGTTTTATCAACAGGAGATTATGACTAGAGGACTAGTAAAGTTGCTGCAAGGTAGTCTGACATATTCATGAGCTTGGTATAACACGCCCCCACAACTGATTGGCAGCTTTCTGTGTCCACTGGTTTATAGGAAGAAATCTGCCAATCAGTGATGTGGGCGAGATTACACAGCACTCCACCCACACAGAACCTCCTGACACTGGCACTGGATGTCATCCTTCATTGCATGTGTGGCAGTGTTCAATAATGAAAGCTGCGTGTGTATGTTCACAGTGTAAGGAGGAATTAAAGGGCCAGCGGCCAGCAAAACAGGGCTGCTGGCCCGTGCACTGCAGTCATTGAGGATCTGCCCAGGGCTGGAGGAAAGGACACCACAGACCGGCTGTAAACAGCTGGTTGACTAGAGGTTCTCCACCTTTAGAAACAGACAACCTGTTCCAGTTCCACTTCCAGCATTGCTATTTGAAAGGATCAGAGACAAGACTCCAGTAGGTAAATATGCACGCAAATTAGATCAGTGCCTGGTCAGATAAGGGCAGATGTTTAGTGCTCCATGCTGAGGGTCACAATTTGGGTGTAAGCAGCATGAATCGATAAACACTTATTTTTAGGTTTCAAGAGTTCAGATTGGTTGAGGTGCAGTAATAGTGTGGGAATGTTTTCGCGTCACACCCCAATTCCTCTAACACCTATGGATGGATGTATGGACAATAAGGTTCAACTAGGTTTTGAGACTGATCAAGTTCATCCTTTCTTGGTAGCATCTGTGGCAGAAGGAGCAGGAGAACTTACTGTGCCACAATGATCTTACAGTCATGCTTGGTTCTAGGAACATAGTTTTTCTACTTCTTTGGCATTCATAGCACTCAGATTGTAATCCTATAGAGGATCTCAGGGACGAGGTTGAATGGGCTGTGCAGAGCAAGTCAATACATCCAATTAATTTGTAGAAAAGGGGGAAAAAGAAGTTATCCTGTCCCAATATTCCTATAAAACTATTTCAACACCTAGTGGAATGCATAAACACCAAGAGCGATATCATGATAAAATAGCAAAATGTTCATTTACACTAAATTTGATAAAAACATCATAAAAATTACTGATGTGCACATCTGGAGGGCATACGTAGTCCCTGAGGAAGCTACAGTGAAACACATGCATTATTGGTTGATATTCCAACTTCTGTACTGTATTACATGTAATGCTGGAAGTTCCTGGACTCCTATACTAGACTTTTCTTGTGTTGTCAGGTCTATTAGCTATTTGTTACAGTATATGCACCTGAAGTTTCCATTTCCTTCATTAGTGTTTACTACCTATTATGGCCAGCTTTAAAGTGAGTTGCCACATGTCAGACATTTGTGGCATATCCACAAGATTATCAGTGGATTTCTAATATTATACAATATAAAAAAATCAGAGTATAATAATGAGGAGTTAATGAGACTAAAATAGGGCAAGTTGTAGACATTTGTGTGTAACCTATGCCATGAGAATAATTTCAGCACCATGGAGTTTCCTATGCATTAAGAAATAGATTTTCAGCACCATGGAGAGTAATCAGCCAGCCATACATAGGATTGCTTCTGCTGATCCCAGCTCAGCTCTCAAACTTCTGCATACACTGAAAGAATATGTAGACCTTTGCAATTATTATTATTATTATTATTACTACTACTTTACTGCATAAAAAAGCAAAAAAGCAACTGGGTTTGTTTATTGTCTATTTCTCAATATCTGACATGAAATCAGAATAAACCTTTCCCGTTTTAGGCCGATTCGGATTACCATAATTATTAATTTACTAATTTATTAATATTTGCCAAATACCAGAATAATGAGAGAGAACGTTTTAAGGCATTTTTATTACTTACTGCAAAGTCTAAAGTTTACATACATTTCATTAGTATTTGTTACCATTGCCCTTAAACTGAATGACTTGGGTCAAACGTTTGGGATCTCCTTCCACAAGCTTCTCACAATAGTTGGTTGGAATTTGGGCCCATTCCTCCTGACAAAACTGGTGTAACTGATCCATGTTTGTAGGTCGCCTTGCTCGCTCCGGCCTTTTCAGCTTTGCCCATACATTCTTAACAAGACTGAGATCAGTGCTTTGTGATGGCCACTGCAAAACATTGAGTTTGTTATCCTTAAGCCACTTTGTACCATTTTGTCAGTATGCTTCGGGTCATTGTCCATTTGGAAGACCCATTTCTGCCCAAGCTTTAACTTCCTGGCTGATGACTTGAGATGTTGCTTCAGTATGCCACAAAATCTTCTTTTCTCATGATGTCATCTATTTTGTGAAGTGCACCAGTCCATCCTGCAGCAAAACATCCCCACAACATGATACTGTCACCCCCGTGATTCACAGTTGGGATGGTGTTCTTAGGCTGGTTTCACACTTGCGTTGGGCAGAGCTGCGGAGGGCTGCATATTTCCTCCATTAAGCCCCACCCACTGCCACATCCCTTCAATTCAGCTCCACCTACGCATGCGTCATTTTGATGCTGTGGCGAACTGCTTCGAACAAAAGATGTTGTATTTTGTTGTGGTCGACGCGGCGTCAAAACAACGCATGCGGAGGCATCCGCATACATTTGCATGGCCTGCGTACCCAATGTTAAAGATATTGTCCAGAAAAATGAAGGCAGCACTCCAATAGAAAAAATAAAAGTGGTTTATTGCCCCATGTGCGACGTTTCAGTCCAGGATGTGGACCTTTCTCAAGTCCACATCCTGGACTGAAACGTTGCACATGGGCCAATAAACCACTTTTATTTTTTCTATTGGAGTGCTGCCTTCATTTTTCTGGACAATAGCATGAGGTTTGGTATATACCTGGAAGGATTTTTTGCACCCTTTGTTTTCTTTTGGTGCTGCTTTTTGTTTTCTTTTTCAATGTTAAAGATAGGTACACAGGACGCATGCAGACGTGGGCCAAGCTGAATGGAAGAGATGCAGCAGTGGGTGGGGCTTAATGGAGGAACTATGCAGCCCTCCACAGCTCTGCCCAATGCAAATGTGAAACCAGCCTTAGGTTTCCAAGCTTCTCCCTTTTTCTTCCAAACGTAACGATGGTCGTTATACCCCAAAAGGTCAATTTTAGTTTCATCAGACCATAGGACATCTCCAAAAATTAAGGTGTTTGTTCCTGTGTCCATTTGCAAACATTAATCTGGATTTTTTTATGTCTCTTTTGGAGTAATGACTTCTTCCTGGCAGAGTGGCCTTTCAGCCAATGTTGATACAGTACTCGTTTTACTGTGGATATTGACATAATCTTACCAGCTTCTGCCATCATCTTTACAAAGTCTTTTGCTTTTGTCCTTGTGCTGATACGCACATGTCACATCAAAGCACATTCATCTCTGGGACACAGAACCAGTCTCCTTCCTGAGCGGTATGATGGCTGGACATTCCCATCTTGTCTGTACTTGCGTATAATTGTCTGTACAGAGGAACGAGGCACCTTCAGGTATTTTGAAATTGTACCCAAGTATGAGCCAGATTTGTGCAAGTCCACAATTCTCTTCCTGATATATTGGCTGTTTTTTTTAGACTTTCCCATGATACTACACAAAGAAGCAGTGTGTTTCAGGTGTGCATTAAAATACATCCACAGGTGTGTCTCTAACCCAGATGTTACCAAAAAAAAAAGGTTTGCTGTGTCTGTCAATGTAGTGTCCAGAGGCTGCAGGCGCTACCAGGAGACAGGCCAGTACACCAGGAGATGTGGAGCGGGCCATAAAAGGGCAACAACCCAGCAGCAGGACCGCTACCTCCACCTTTGTGCAAGGAGGAACAGGAGGAGCACTGCCAGAGCCCTGCAAAATGACCTCCAGCAGGCCACAAATGTGCATGTGTCTGCACAAATGGTTAGAAACCGACTCCATGTGACAGACATGACAGAGTCTGGAGATGCCGTGGAGAGCGATCTGCTGCCTGCAACATCCTTCAGCATGACCAGTTTGGCAGTGGGTCAGTAATGGTGTGAGGTGGCATTTCTTTGGAGGGCCGCACAGCCATCCATGTGCTCACCAGAGGTAGCCTGATTGCCATTAGGTAACGAAATGAGATCCTCAGACCCCTTGTGAGACCATATGCTGGTGCGGTTGGCCCAGGGTTCCTCCTAATGCAGGACAATGCCAGACCTCATGTGGCTGGAGTGTGTCAGCAGTTCCTGCAAGACAAAGGCATTGAAGCTATGGACTGGCCCGCCTGTTCTCCAGACCTGAATCCGATTGAACACATCTGGTACATAATGTCTCGCACCATCCACCAACATCATGTTGCACCACAGACTGTCCAGGAGTTGGTGGATGCTTTAGTCCAGGTCTGGGAAGAGATCCCTCAGGAGACCATCCGCCGTCTCATCAGGAGCATGCCAAGGCGTTGTAGGGAGATCATACAGGCACATGGAGGCCCCACACACTACTGAGCATCATTTCCTTGTCTTGAGGCATTTCCACTGAAGTCGGATCAGCCTGTAACTTCATTTTCCACTTTGATTTTGAGCATCATTCCAACTCCAGACCTCCGTGGGATATTAGTTGTGATTTACATTGATAATTTTTAGGTTTCATTGTTCTCAACACATTCCACTATGTAATGAATAAAGATTTACAACTGGAAAACTTCATTCAGTGATATCTAGGATGTGGGATTTTAGTGTTCCCTTCATTTTTTCGAGCAGTGTATATATATATTATATATATATATATATATGAACAGCAGCACATGTACATGGATCTAGGCCATGTGAAAACACAGACAAATATTCAATCTGAATTATACTTCTCAAAAATATGTTTTCCACAAAATTTTTTTAAATTTTTTTTTTCATAAAACTTACAGTAATAGATGAAATGAAGATTCTTAGCTCATAAATTGGCCAATTCATGTGTGCCCATTAACCACGGCAAGGTGATCTCCTTCTGATGGGTCCTACTCTACCGTACATGCCACTTTTGGGCCACCAGCCTACAACTATGGACAAACATGTCACTCTAGGGCTAAACCTATAATTTATGGGTAGGTAGAGTTGATTACCGCCACCTGCAAGGTCAATGGGAGGAGTGCAAGATCAGTCTGGATGCAGTCAACATCCAATAACTAAATAGAGAAAAAAAAACAGTCTGTGTTTTCACATGGCCTAGATTCATGCACATGTGCTGCTGTTCTTTTTTATCTATATGATGCAGTTTGCAGCTTGCACGTGTTCACATTAGGAGTGCTGGTTGTTTTTTTTTCTCTATTTGTTTTTTTTTTCTCTCTCTCTCTCTATATACTGTATATATCTATCATATCTTTTTTACATCCAGATTATTTACAATGTTGCTGCATTTCCTGATTTTATTTAAACCCCGTATAGTCCAACCAGTTTTATTTCTTTAATTCATGGGCAATTCTATATTTTTGAGCGTTTCTAATTATCGGAGGTTATATATGATATATAAGATATATTATGATAATACTAAATGGAAGGAATTAATCATGAGGGGAGCTGTTACATTCATTTTTTTCTTGTGGCTGTTATTTGCACCAAATTATTGAAGGTGTTACATGATGTTTAATACATTTGATACATGTTTACATATAAAAGTTCTGGAGAGAGATGCTTTTCCTATTCTTACTGCATTTTTATTGGAGTGAGTTTGCAACATTTTGTATGACTTTTTTTTTTAAACAAAAAGTTGCAGTATACAAATCTGGATTAACCTCCAGGCTTAGATGGGCTCACAGGAGAACAGGTGAATTCCCCGGTGGGCCCCTCTGCTTTAGTGAGCCAATTACCCCCCCAACATCAGCAGTAGTTGGCCCAAAATATTTGATTCTCTATGCGCATACAAAAGCAGCATCTCATCATCTATTCAACCATCTACTGAGCTCATTATTATATAGAATCATAGGTACATTTCTAAAAGAGGGTAATGTAATATTTGCATGTAGCTGAACATCGGGCACCCAGAGTTGTTGTTACTGGAGGACCCGTGCCACCCAGTATAACACTGTTAACTCCTATTTGCATAGCTAACCAGGTTACCCCTTTAAAAGTGGCAATAGGGTATAGCAATATTTGCTATATAAATACCATTTAAAAAAAAAAAATAAGGGGTGCAAAAATATTAATACAAAGTGTTTCTGGTGTTTCTATACTAAATATAAATAGATTTATGTATTTATCTATTGCCAAATACTATTATGCACACTTTTAGGATTCGGATCTGCTTGTGGGTTCCAGCAGACGTCACATGATTGCAATTATGCAGTTTGCATACATGCCATCACGTGCCAACTTGCTTCTTATCCGTTTCTGTGGATGTTCTGTTGAGAAGATTGAACACTGAGAACATAGAACATTGAGAGAAGCTCATGGGCAGCGAGTTGGCACATGACGTAAAACATGCAAATTGCATAATTACGGACTAGTGACGACCGTTGGAACCAATCCTAGTGTGACCTGAATCCTAGTTACTGTTACTGTATCGCTCCAGTGTAAGTGATGGGAGCTAACGAGCAATCTGTTCCCATCCAATATCCCCCATTAAATATAATGTTACATATAATAAAAATTGCTCAACTGAGATCTATTCAGATTCAGGTTCTTATAATAACACAGCTACAAAGCAGTTTTCACTGTGCCAGGGAAATGTTCTATGTCTTACATAGAAAACTATTCATTAGAATGGCGATATGTAATTCTACATCCCCTGTAGTGACAGTGGTAATGAGAAGTTAATAGTAGCTTCCCCAAGTAAAAATCACTTAATAGGCATCACTCTATGGAGCTGCAGAGGCTCCCACAATGATGAAACAACCTAGTTAAAACAGGTTTTAAATCATATTTTCTTAAAGGGTATCTATCACCACATTTGAGCTATCTAAACTATTAGGCTATGTGCACTGTTTTTGATGCGCTTTTGCTGCTTTTTTCCCCCGCACGGAAATGGGCCAAAAATGTTATGGAATCCTTATGTAATCTTATTCAATGACCATCCTGAAGTGTTGTGCACAGGATCAGTAAATTTCCTTTGAGTATTTGCAGTGCGTTTTCTCTGCAGCATGTCCATTCTTTTCGTGTTTCTGCAGCGTTTTTGACCCATTGACTTCAAATGAGTCCGTCAAATCCGCAGAAAAAAATGCAGGTATAAAAAGGTTTGAGAATTTTCAGAGTTTTTGTTTTGCGTTTTACCAGTTTCCTATGGTGTATCCCACGCTGTCATCTGTGTAACAGCATGGGAAACACTGGTGCGGTGGTTCTTATCGGCTGTAACGCAACCACCGGTAAGATTGGCAGTCAGAGTGCTGCGGGATCATGCTGTCAGATGTCAGCATGACCCCGCAGCTGTGATTGTGACCCGCGGTAACCCTACTGCCGGTATTGTCGGTCAGAGCAGTGTGAGATCATGCTGTCAGATGTCAGTGTGACCCCGCAGCTGTGACTGTGACCCGCAGTAACACAACTGCCGGTACTGTCGGTCAGAGCAGTGTGAGATCATGCTGTCAGAAGTCAGTGTGTCAGAAGTCAGCTGTGACTGTGACCCGCGGTAACCCTACTGCCGGTACTGTCAGTCAGAGCACTGTGAGATCATGCTGTCAGATGTCAGTGTGACCCACGGTAACACTATTGCGAGATCATGCTGTCAGATGTCAGAGTGACCCCGCAGCTGTGACTGTGACCCATGGTAATGCTACTGCTGGTACGGTCGGTCAGAGCACTGTGAGATCATGCTGTTAGATGTCAGTGTGACCCGCGGTAACACTACTGCGAGATCATGCTGTCAGATGTCAGAGTGACCCCGCAGCTGTGACTGTGACCCGTGGTAATGCTACTGCCGGTAAGGTTGGTCAGAGCACTGCTGAATCATGCTGTCAGATGTCAGAGTGACCCCGCAGCTGTGACTGTGACCCGCAGCAGTGACCTGTGGTAAAAAGCTTACCGCAGGTCAGCAGGCATGGGCTGATGAGACTACGGCTTCCATCAAGCTACGTCTGCTGTCACTGATAACAGTTAAAGCAGGTACCACTGATGGGAGACGTAGTCTCATCTGCTGGTGCCTGTGCTCCCAGTTGAAAAAAAAGGAAAATAATTACATACACATTCACATAAAAATATAGACCCATTATACTCACCCAATGCCAAATCCACGATGTCCTCGTCTACTAGAAATAATGTAAAATAATGAATCACCACATACTCACCTTTTCGCCATAGTCCACATAATCCAGAGTGTCCCATGGCGATCTCATGTGTAGAACAGTCACATCGGGAGATGTGACCACTCTACCCGGTCGCCGGAGGAGCAGGTAATTGCTCCCGCAGTGTATCACTGAGCTGCCATGAGAGTTACGTGTCAGGATTAGCGATCATCTGGGAGATATAAGACATGGTAGGGATACCCCACTCGCACAACACGTCAATCAGATCATGAATCTGGGCTGTATATATCCTTGAATATTGAGTATTTACTACGAGAATTTTTTCCATTTACTATCAGACCTTGAGTCTGTTATTCGGGGTATGTTTTGTATGTGTGTGTGTTTTTGTATAACCTAGTGTATAGTATGTGGAGGATGCAACAGGGTTTTCTAGGGCTACCGACATTTGAGCGGGGGGTGCCATCATGTCTACAACTAGGGTGCCAACCTCCACTGGCAGGTAGGGCGAGTTTACAGGGCTTCTCTAGTTCTCTAGGGAGAGATTAGTCCCTGTTTAGTTATTGTACTGCTTTTTTTTATCCCCACTGGTTTGCAATTTTTGCTCATTTTTTTTTGCACATTTTTTTTGCACCTTAATTTTTTTGGTCTTTTAAACAAACTAATAAAAGTTAATTTTAGAGGTCTTTTATTTTTTCCTGGTGTTTGAGGCCCTATTATTTTCTTTGAGGTTGACAGGAAGTCCACCTCTGTGCACACTAAGTGTCACATGTCTGTCAGTATATACACTTTATATTTTCTGAAAGACCACAGATGCTGCAACACCATTAAGCAAGAGGCACCACTAAAAAAACAACACCATGAAGACAAAAGGAGGACTCTAAACAAGTCAGGCCAAAGTAGTTGAGAAGAACAAGTCAGGGTTGGGTTATAAAAAAAATATCCCAATCTCTGATGATCCCCCGAAGCATCATTAAATCCATTATCATGAAATGGAAAGAACATGGTACCACAACAAGCTCGGCCAAGGAGGGAATTAATCAGAGAGGCAGCACAGAGACTGAAGGTAACCCTGAAGGAGCTGCAAAGTTCCCAAGCAGAGACTGGAGTATCTGCCCATACAACCACAATAAGCTGCACACTCCATAAAGGTGGCCTTAGTGGAAGAGTGGGCAGAAAGAAGCCCTTACTTACATACAAAAATTGTAAGACTCATGTTGAGTTTGCCAAAAGACATGATGGACACTCCCCAAATGAATGGAAGAGGGTGCTATGGTCATATTTGGCGCCAAACCAACACAGCTCATAACCGCAAGAACCCCACCCTCACAGTGAAACATGGTGGTGGCACCATCATGCTATGGGAATGTTTTTAGGCAGCAGGGTCAGGGAAAATGGTCTGAGTTGTGGAGAAGATGGATGGTGCAAAATAAAGGGATATTCTTGAGCAAAACCTGTCTCTTTCAATAAAACAATGACCCAAAGCCTACTGCTAAGGCAACACTCAAGTGGTTTAAGGGGAAACATGTAAATGTTTTGGAGTGGCCTAGTCAAAGCCCAGACCTTAATCCAATTGAGAATCTGTGGTCAGAGCTGAGGATTGCTGTTCATTAGAGGAAACCATCTAACTTGAATGAGCTGGAGCATTTTTTCTGAGGAATGAGCAAAAATCCCAGTGGCAAGATGTGGAAAGTTCATAGAGACTTATCCAAAGTGACTTGCAGCTGTAATTGCCACAAATAGAGACTCTAGAAAGTACTGGGGGTACTTTAAGGGGGGGGGGGTGAATAATTATGCAGACTGAAGTCCATCCTAAAGTCTTTTTAAAACCTTGGTCTGTAAAAATGGACTTTGCCATTTTTCTTATATACTGTGAGGCTGAAGATATTCCAGCCCTGGGTTAACTACTGGGTAGCCCTCCTTAGTACCTTCAAACTACCAGTAACCCATTTCTCGAGATCCCCACCCACTCGGTGTCTCTGTCCATGTCCTGTGTGTTCTAGCAGAAATTTTATGCATTAGTTGAAATTAATGCTCCATAATGGTCAAATTGAAATGTATTTCTTAATTACATGACTGGACTGTTGTCCAATTTCTAATCAATGTTTTGTACAATGTTCTTCAGAGTGTATTCTATTTGATATGTCAGAATATCTACAACACTCGCTTACTGATCACCGAATAAAATGTAATAGACTATGATGAAGTGTCAGCTGTGGATTGTTTGCCAGCATGTAAAACACAAGAGTCAATCTGACAAGTGCATGTTATTTATAATGTGAAACTCTGGGTATATGGCAGAATTCAAGGACATTGAGTAACCTAATTTCATGCATCATTGTTTGAGACATTTTTTATGCTTTTTATTTTTCAGAGGAACTATTCCCACATCCCTGGAGTCTTCATGACATCAATGTATCATAAACTCCTCTAAATAGTAGACAAATACGGGACTGTTTTCACTATGGACAAGGGATAGTGGACAATGCATAGAAATGTGCATAGTACAATCTTCAAGTGAAATTTCACAACTTCAAAAGTAATTTTACTGTGATGAAGTAAAGAGCAGATCATATGTGAGGGTGGTGAACTGTGCCATCGTGTTCCTGCCCCTGAATACACCAAATCATTGTGTTGTGCATCTTTTGTATATACAAGTGTGTCTCACTAAATTAGAATATCATCAAAAAGTTAATTTATTTCAGTTCTTCAATACAAAAAGTGAAATTGATGATATAGAGTCATTACAAACAGAGATCTATTTCAGGTGTTTATTTATGTTAATGTTTATGATTATGGCTTACAGCTAATGAAAACTTAAAAGTCATCTCAGTAAATTAGAATAAGTAACAATAAAAAACCTAAGCGTCTAAAAAGGCCCCTTAGTCTGTTTCAGTAGGCTCCACAATCATGGGGAAGACTGCTGACTTGACAGATCTCCAGAAGGCAATCACTGACACACTCCACAAAGAGGGTGAGCCACAAAAGGTCATTGCTAAAGAAGCTGGCTGTTTACAGAGTGCTGTATCCAAGCATATTAATGGAAAGTGGAGTGGAAGGAAAATGTATGGTAGAAAAAGGTGCACAAGCAATGGATAACCACAACTTTGAAAGGATGGTTAAGAAAAGGCTGTTCAAAAATTTGGGAGAGATTCACAAGGAGTGGACTGCTGCTGGAGTCATTGCTTCAAGAGCCACCACACACAGACAAATCTTGGACATGGGCTACAAGTGTCACATTCCTTGTGTCAAGCCACTCATGACCAATAGACAACACCAGAAGTGTCTTACCTGGGCCAAGGAGAAAAGGAACTGTACTGTTGCTCAGTGCTCCAAGGTGTTGTTTTCAGATGAAAGTAAATTTTGCATTTCATTTGGAAATCAAGGTCCCAGAATCTGGAGGAAGAGTGGAGAGGCCACAATCCAAGCTGCTTGAGGTCTAGTGTGAAGTTTCCACAATCAGTGATGGTTTGGGGAGCCATGTCATCTGCTGGAGTAGGTCCATTGTGGTTTATCAAGACCAAAGTCAACGCAGCCATCAACCAGGAAATATTAGAGCACTTCATGCTTCCCTCTGCCGACAAGCTTTTTTGGGATGGAAATTTCATTCTCCAGCAGGACTTGGCACCTGTCCACACTGCCAAAAGTACCAATACCAGTTTAAAAGCAACAGTATCACTGTGCTTGATTGGCCAGCAAACTTGCCTGACCTTAACCCCATAGAGAATCTATAGGTTAGTCTCAAGAGGAAGATTAGAGTAACCAGACGCAACAATGCAAATGCAGACAAGCTGAAGGCTGCTATCAAAGCATCCTGGGCTTCCATAACACCTCAGCAGTGCCACAGGTTGATCGCCTCCATGCCACGCCGCATTGATGCAGTAATTGATGCAAAAGGAGCCCTGACCAAGTATTGAGTGCATTTACCGAACATACATTTCAGTAGGCCAACATTTCGGATTTTAAAATCATTTTTCAAGCTGGCATAATAAAGTATTCTAATTTACTGAGCTAATGACTTTCGGGATTTCATTGGTTGTAAGCCATAATCATCAACATTAACAGAAATAAACACTTGAAATAGATCACTCTGTTTGTAATGACTCTATATAATATGTGAGTTTCACTTTTTGCATTGAAGAACTGAAATTAACTTTTTGAAGATATTCTAATTTACTGAGAAGCACTTGTATTGTGTAGTCTGAATTGTAAGGTATAGTGATATGGTTATGCATAGTGTTATAGGTAATGTTTTCATACTGTTAGCATAGTTAGTAATATATAATGTGTGATAATGTAAGGTATTATAGTGTATAGTAATGTAATGCATAGTGTAGAGTCCAGGCTAGGTAGTACAGGAATTTAGATAGCTGATTAACACAGGTAGTGACGAGGGACAATAGGATAAGGTAGAGTTCATGTTTGGGACTAGCCCACAATGAAAGGGGTTAGTGTTAAGTCAAGTGAGTGCTTTCTGTTATTTAGTCATAAACAATTGGAAGTGCTAAGTGAGCAGATCTGCCTTAGGGGCGATGTTGAGTGAGAGGAGACTAAAGACAAAGGGTAGTAAGATCCTAAAGTCCTTCAATAGGATGCTAATGATAGTTATGAACCCCAGAGATTGTAACACAGAAGGTAATGGGCCTAAACAGGACTGATTATGTGGGACTAGAGGGGGTCCTGAGTACAAGGGTTCCATTGCCCCAGTAGTAGAATAAAAAGGTCACTAAACCACGGAGCAAGTAAGAAGACTTGCTGATCAGGACTCTAGTGTTAAAGCTGGGTTGTGGCGAACTAGGGAGAACTAGTGTGCCTCACTAGCCCTGGAGTAAACTACAGTGGAATTATACTGTTTGTAGAATGCTTCATACTGTAAAGGAAATGTCCATAAGACTTTGCACCCACTCTCCCTTGTAACCCTGATCAAGATACTGTTCAGTATAGAGTTTATTTTTGAATGGTGGTCTCCCTCATTGAACTGTGGAACATCTGGTCCTGGTTAGCCCACATCACCGGCTATACGTGGGCTGCACGGGCGTAAGGCTTCACAGCACAAGTCCACATATCTAGCCAAGACCCACACTTTCATGTAACGCGCCGGTGTGCTGGAGACGAGTGCCTCGCCCCCGCGGCTACAGCCGTGTGCCGTGTTACGCATCGAAAGGTTTATTGAGCTCTGCTAGTTTAGTCTGCTTATTGCAAAATCATTGCATTAAAGTATCCAAATCTTCTATTCAATTCTCCATCCACCATAGCATTTCTGTTGCACATACAGATACTTGTATTTTCTGGTTTAGGAAAATGCACTAATGGTAACTCAAAGTAAAGGCGCTTTACCCTTCTTACCTTACCGCACATCATTGCCTCCTGTCCAGCACACACAGCCCAAGTCAATGTCAGTCACTTCTTAGTATGATGGATTGTTTTAAAGGTTTTTCTACAAGTTTTGAAAATTAGCACTAAAGGAACCCTGCTCAAATTGGGAACGATGACCACCTGGCCATATGTTCCTTAACTGTCTGCTGCATCTAAACTCTGGCCTCATCAGTAAATATGTGCATAATAACATCCCACAATGACCAGACTACATATTGCCTCCACATAGTGACTAAATAATATCACATACAGGGGATAAATATCGCCACACTATGACCAGACCACATACTACCACCACATAATGTCCGAATAATAACACATTCAAGGGACAAATACTGCTACACGATGACCGCACCACATATTACTACCACACACTGAACGAATACAATACAATACTGATCACTAATAAACAAAAACCCTACAATACTAATAACACTAATATTAGCATAATTGCCATTATACACCAGAGCTCTGTATATAGCATACAGTGTATAGTGTACAGGTAATACAGTGACATTATACACAGGAGCTCTGTATATAGTGTCAGTGTACAGGTAATACAGGGATTGCCAGTGACATTATACACAGGAGCTCTGTATATAGTGTCAGTGTACAGGTAATACAATGATCACCAGTGACATTATACACAGGAGCTCTGTATATAGTGTCAGTGTACAGGTAATACAATGATCACCAGTGACATTATACACAGGAGCTCTGTATATAGTGTCAGTGTACAGGTAACACAGTAATCACTGGTGACATTATACACAGTAGCTCTGTACATATTGTCAGTGTACTGGTAATACAGTGATCATCAATGACATTATCCACATGAGCTCTGTATATAGCGTCAATGTACAGTAAATACAGGGATCCCCAGTGGCATTATACACAGGAGCTCTGTATATACTATATAGTGTATAATGTAAGTGTACAGGTAACACACTGACTTACCAGTGACATTTGTAGTTGAAGCAATTCATCTTCACTATTTTATTTCATTTAGGTCACTATTTATCATGACATCTGGCCTCTGTAACATCGAGAATACCTCCTGATGAACCGTGTGTACGGGGAAATGCGTTGGGATGCATCCGACTCAGATAAGCTCACTCCTTTATATCAAAATATCAACATGTTTACTTTGTCCTTATGTTCAGCATGGTATTATCAGCTTATATTGTGGGGCGTTGGTAGGAGATATCTGATCCATGCAAATTGGTCACTCTTTACTGCATAGTGTGGTTAATATTGCCCAATAGGGCATATACCTGATGGATGTACTATATCTGTGAAAAGTGGACTGCTTGGTGGAGCATGAGCTATGATTACGGATGGTTTATGATTAATGTTGCCATGTAAGATTTCTGCAAAGTTTTTTTTAGAGTGTATTTATTCAAAAGGCTCTCTTCATCCCTACGCTATCATATATTGTTTTCCAACCTTGTTGAGAGGGCTTTGATAGGGAAGTGAGGGATAGACCACGTTGAGTGGGGGCGCCAGATCGTTCTTTAGGGTGCCAACCTCCACAGCCAGGTAGGGATTTATCTAGGTTTATTGCAGGCAATCTGTAGGCAAATTAATGTTGGTCAGTGTATTATTGGTATCAGACGTTCATTTTTCACTGGGTAGGAATTTATGTTCACGTATTTAATTTAATTCCTGGCTATACCTTTTTTTGGATATGCATTAAACACAGGAGCTCTGTATATAGTGTCAGTGTACAGGTAATACAGCAATCACTGGTGACATTATACACAGTAGCTCTGTACATATTGTCAGTGTACTGGTAATACAGTGATAACCAATTACATTATACACATGAGCTCTGTATATAGTGTCAATGTACAGTAAATACAGGGATCACCAGTGGCATTATACACAGGAGCTCGTGTATGTACTATATAATGTATAGTGTAAGTGTACAGGTAACGCACTGACTTACCAGTGACATTTGTAGTTGAAGCAATTCATCTTTGCTTTTCTTCTCCATCCAGTGCAGACCACCATTACTTCTTCCAGCTAGGACTCATCTCTGTAGAAAATAACACAGTCATCTATAACTGATCGCTTCTAGAGCATATTCCCCACTTCATGAGATGAAGAATAAAAGCAAAATAGTGCTGCCCTGCACAATAAAAAGGACCTTCCTAATTGAAAATAGCATCCTCCAAATATAATGCATCACAGCAGTAATAAAATCCCTTAATTAGCCCCTATCGTTATAATGTCCTCCATCCTGACACCTTTCTGTAATAAAGTCCTCCATCTTGGCCCCATCATGTAATAATTTCCCCCAACCTGTGCCTCAATGTCCTCCATCCTTGGCCCCAGTTGTCTCCCATATGTTTGAATCCCCCTGGCCCTACATCCATCATGTTTCCACCATGTCTCCTGGCCCCACATCCACCATGTTTCCTGGCCTCACATTCATCATGTCTCCTGGCCCCACATCCAAGGATGCACATACAGTTGAAAACTGCGGGCCAGGGAACTTGAACGCCTCTTCTTGCCGGTTCGGGGAACCGCCTGCTTTTTTAATAAGCGGTTCCACTGAACTGGGGAGAACCCCCTGAATCACGTCCCTGTGGAAGAGATATGGTGAGTGGTGGTAACCAATAATACCAAGGTGACCAATATATCACCAAAAAGAAAAGTACTTAATATACACATTATGCACAAGAAGGGTGCAGGGTTCAATAATGTATCTAGGAAAAAAAATAATGCATCCATCTAAAAAAAAAGGTTTAAGGGTGCCAATCTCAGCGAATTGGTAGGTAAAAATTAGGGAATGATAGGGAGATAGGGATAATTAGTCCCTTGGTACCTTACCGGTTTAGGAATTTTTTGAGGGGCCTAATAACCCCAGAATACAGACACCTATCCTTTATATCTTATCATTTTAGAGTTTTTTTATTGTGTTTTTTTGTGGTTACTAATAATAGTTATATTTTAGAAGTCTACTTTTCTTGATGGTTTGATTCCTAATTGAGGCCCCGCTCTTTACATTTTTGTTTTCTGGTTGTTTTCTGAGTATCTTTCTACCAGTGCTATGTATGACATTTTAAGTACTGTAATATAAAATCTTACTGGGCTCCTATTTACTACCAAATGTAAGATTAGAGGTGGTGACCGGGAAGCAGTTACTTATTCGTGGGCCTTATTTTGTTGACGGGCTTCCAGAAGAAAAGCTGGCAGCATAGCTCCTCTTCACTAGCAGGAACCATACAGATCCTGCCTCCTCTTCTCTATCTTGTCTGCAGGGAATTTGGTTACAACAGCTTCTAGCTGCAGTGACATGGTAGAGTCAGTTGCTCAGCTTTGGGACAGTAGAGGAAGGACAGAATCTGCAGAGACCAACACTCACATGCAGGCTCCTATCCTGTACTCACACTCTGAATTACGTACTATATATTGTAAAAGGAACCAGGAATTCCTAATGTCGGAATACACTGACAAAGCAGAAATTCAGAAAGATTGTTGGTTACTTTTTGTCCATTCTGCAAACTTAAGTAAATGATTTCCCAGCAAGCACCATGCAATGTCAGGGATAATCAAAGTTCAGATAAATCCGCATTGAAAGCACTGGTCATGCTCAGCTCATTTTAGCATGGCAGGTCACTGCCTTATTAATGTGCGTAAAAAAAACAGGAGCTGGCAAACACTCAGGACTAGATGTACCTGACCTAGTAACCTACTTTCTAAATACCACGTAACGTTAAAGTCTGCCCTCTGATCACAATGCAACGTCATAACTACAGTATCTGAAAAACAGTGTGCAGGCTGATGGAAGCAGCAAGATGAATAAGGCCTTCTGTTCTCTCCTCTGTACAAATCAATACCATTCAAGATAAAAATATTGACTTTTCTGTATTTTTGGCAAATTAACCTATTTAGTAAGAAACTGTATAGATGACAATGTACAGCCTTAATAAAATCTTTATTAATAATAGCATAATAAAATATTTTGAAATTTGGATTTGTCAATTTCATGGATATTCTCCCTAAATTTGATTTGCAGCAAATCGATTCGGCATGAATCTCAAGTACAAAAAAATCTTTAATTCCTCAGGAAAACGTGTAACAATCTGAGGTCTCCTAGGAATGTATTAAACTCCTTCAAGTTTATGAATGCAAAACACAATTGTTCAAGTGACCTCAACTTATTTGGCTATAGGTAAACGAATGGTCACTGGTGGTAATCAGCCTGTTCAACGCAAATAGAACTTATTGGCTATTTAAATTGTAAAAATGTTCCAAAAATTATCCCTTTTGAAGGCAGATGTCTGCCTTGCTGGTGTTTATACACAGGTGATGTACATGGAAGAAGTAATGTTTTTTTTTCATAAGGGATGGTGCAAAAACATTTGACAATTATTTGTTTGGTACTAAGTAGCAAAAGGTTTGCTACCTGTTAAGTGAAAAAAAATAGTTTAGTAAAAACATGCAAAAATTACCCCTATTTTGGGATCAGCAACTGGTTTGCTGTTTTGAAAGCAATGGTTTCTCAACAACCTGTCCAAAAAAGATACCCATTTTGGAAGCAGCAATAGGTTTAATATTTAGAAAGCGAGGAAACAATAGCTTCTAAACAATACTTGCAAAAATTCTCTTTTATTTTGGGATCCGGAACAGGTTTGCTGTTATGAAAGTGAAGTAGCAATGGCCTTAAAAAGCTGCACAAAAGTTATTTATTTTGTGGGAGCAGTTTTAAGGTAATTTATCGTGACAGGGTAGTGTCATGAATCATTAAGGGATTTGTGGCAGCTCTGTGTCTGCTGGAATTTCAATGTACAGTAGTTTTTTTTCCTTTGGTCCAGCAAGAGTTCATGTCAGTCTCTTGCTGGCAGCCTCTTTTAGGCTGGTCAGCTGATGTTGGTTGTTAACCACTCCCACCTTCCGTTAAATAGTCACATGACCCATCAGTTATAGAGTTACTTCTATGCGGACCAGCTAGGTGTGTGGAGTTTAGATGTGGTATTGCTGCTGTTGGAGTCCTGTTTACCTTGTGCAGTTTGAGTGTAGTATCAGATTCTCAGCTAAGTTGTATTCTTGTTTATCTCTATCCCTGTGTAATATTACCTGCAATAGCAAGACTAGCGTCCTTACCGGCCAGTACACTAGCCATCATTAGCAGAGGTCACAGCCAGGAATTAGGCACATGACGGCGGCAGGGAAAAGGACACGCATAGGGCGTTAGTGGAGCTTAGGGACAGGTACATGTTGGTTTCAGGAGGTGTCCCATCCCTCGCTCCCTACCATCAGGGCCTTCCTCTACCTTTATCATACCGTATATGTTATGTTGTTCCCCGGACATACCCATATCCGTTCGTGACAGGTATGTTACTAAGCAGCAGTACAGCTATAGAACACAATGGACAAGCAGAGCAGGTGTGTGGACATGTATCAGCTGTGGATATTGGCAGTGGCAACAGCACAGTATAGAATACGACAAGAAAGGAAAAGAGATGTCTCACTGTGCACGGCCAGCAGTGGCAGCTCCAGCAACAAAACAGTATTGCTAAAAAAAAGGCTGGACTGGCAGATGTATGGGTGTGGCTGATATCACTATCAGCAGTGGCAAAGGCTGAAGCTGCAAAGTATAGAATAGGATCAGACATGCAAGGGTATGTCTGGCTGTATATGGCCATGGCAACCATGGCAAAATTATAAGCAGCAGCCCTTTATTGATATAACATGATGGGCAAGCAGGAAATGCCTGCCTGGTGGTGGAACCAAACCTATTGCATAATCATAGAGGTTTAACCACCCATCCTGGTTGTGGTGGTGTATTTCTGTCACTAGGCCATGAAAGACTTGGGCTGTCAGTGTCCATAGTCCCGGCTCCACATTTATATGGTGCAGTTCACTTTTTCAAGCTCAAAGATAAGTTGAGAGAGCAGTCCACATTCCCCTGCATGTGATACCACAGGGCATGCATCCCTTTCTTTGAGAAATAATTGTAACTAGGTATCTTCCAGTGAGACTCAGTGCACAGACTTATTTTCAAAAGGCAGCTATAGCGCTGGTGTCTCTGTTCCTCTCCCCAGGCAGAGATGCCAGCGTTTTCACCACTGGGGCCTCAATTCTGCTCTGTCTCCTCCTCCTGCGACAGCAACTGTCAGGGGTGCACACACCATGTGCAGGACCCTGGGCACTGTGTTTAGGGTGCAGGAAAAAGAAAAATTCAGCTTGCCTCTATGAGAACTTTCATGGTCCATGAAAGGAATCCGAGCACAGAAGGGTGTTTCTGCTTGACGCTGTAGACTGGTGCATAGAGACAAAAGGGTTTCCAGCTCCGGATAAAAAATAAAAAAAAACCTTTATTCCATTATACTTAAAGACGAGAGATTTAGTTGTTGGACATGTACTGGTGTATGCTGGAGAAAGATGCCATTGTATCACTGAACGTGTTTCGAACACGTATAGTGTTCTTAGTCCTCAGTATTAGGGTGCAGGCACAGATCTCCTCTCTTAAAGGGGCTACACACGTTGTCCTAAAAGTGTCCCCAGCAAATTGCTAAAGGACACTTACTATTTAAGGCACCTCCTCCAGCATCGAGGTGCCTGTGCAATGTTGTAAGATTTTTCCCAACACTTGTTAGTGCTCAGGTCCCAGTGCTCGTATTCCTGTATACATGACTGTCTATTAGCCATGCCCACCAGCCTGTCTATGAACCAAGCCTGCCTGCCTGTGTATCTATCAGCTGTGCCCCATCTGCTTGTCTATCATCCGGCCCTGACTGCACCTACCAGTGCTCATCTCTACATCAGCCAGTGCAGCCGCAGCTGCCAGAGCTCATCTGTACATCAGACGGTCCTGTCTGCATCTGTGGTTCTTGTGTTGTTACAGCGCCTGTATCTACTGTACCTTCCTTTGGGCTGTCCCAGCTACCTATCTAGGGGGTCAGCTGCCATCTACCCAAGGTCAGTCCTGGTGTAGCACCTGGTCCACCTCCTTTGTCTCTCCTCGGATCACGGTAACGTATGCTGCTGTTCTTCCAAGTTCGGATTAGGTGAGGCTCTTAGTTACGCTCCTTCAGGCTTTCCTTGGACCCTGGCAGTGGTTCTACCACCCAGCCCATAACAGTTTGCACAGGCCATGGAATCCGCTGGCTCCCAGACCTCCACTTTCCAAGACCTGTACCTGGAGGTCTCCTGCCAGAAGGAGAAGCAGGATAAAATGCTTTCCTACCTGCAGACTGTAACCATCCATCTGAATAAATTGACAACTCCGTCGGCATCCACACATACTCAAGCTCATACTCAGCCATGATTTAACAGCCAACCAGCTATGTGCCTGGTTCCGAACCCTGTCTGTCTGCGCCCCCACGCTATGGGGGAGATCCTGCCCTATGTCGTGAGTTTATTAATCAGTGCCCACTGCACTTCGAACTCTTGGCCTTCATCATGCCCCATCTCACGGGTGATGCTTTGGTTTGGCTCAATCTCTTATCAGAGAAAGATCCCTTTGCACCAAACCTCCAGTCCTTTGTAGAGGCCTCCAGGAAGGTTTTCAATGAGCGTCCTCAGTGGCCTCTCCTCCATCTGCATCAGAGAAACCTCACAGTGGGCCAGTACGCTGTGCGTTTCCTCACACTCTTGTCTGAACTCACCTGGAATATTGAAGCTCTGATGACCACCTTCTGGGAGGTCGTTTTTGGGTGAATCAAAGACGAGCTGGCTGGTCATGACAAACCATCCTCACTGGATGACCTGGTGTCTCTGGCTACACGGATTGATATAAGGTTCCAGAAGCGCTCCAGGGAGATGACCCTTACGCCTGGCACCTACTTTTCAAAAGCTGGTCTTACAGCAAGCCTCGGCCTCGACTTTCTCCCCAGAGCCTATACAAGTGGACCAGGTGACGATGACCAAGAAATGCCAGGATGTCTGTCGTACCAAGGGTAGGTGCTTCTATTGTGGCAGTTCTCAGCATGTCATCCGCTCCTGTCCTCAGATACCAGGAAACTCCACAGCCTAGGGTTTGTTGGAGAGGCCACTCTGGGCAAGAATTTCCCCTCTCCGTCACTGTCTCTGACAGTAGCTGTTTCTTGTGTCAACATCAATTTTGTTAAATTAGCCTACTTGGGCTCTGGGTCTGCAGGTAATTTCATCCAACAGGTCCTCGTGGAGTGATATAAGATCCCCATCCAACATCTACAGGATCCATTGGTGGTTTCATTGGTGGATGTCAGACCCTTCTCCAAGGCCATTCTTTCCATTGCCGAACCAGTGGAACTTTGGGTAGAAATGCGGCACTCAAAAGATTCCTCTTTATGTGCTATCCGATTTGTCTCACCCTCTGCTTCTAGGTTTGGCATGGCTGCAAAAACACAAGCCAGTCCTGGACTGGAAGACCGGAGAAGTACTTTGCAAGGGTCAATTCTGTCATGAGAGCTGCCTTGCTCCTCTTCGTCCTGTCTGACCTCACCCACTAGTTTGCCTGGTTTGCTTGCGGCATATTGGACATACACGGATGTCTTTGACAAGAAAGAGACAGACTTTGCCACCTCATAGGCCATTTGACTGTCCAATTGATCTTCTGCCTTGTGCATCTTGAGGCCAAATCTATTCCCTGTCACAGGCTGAGACTCGTGCCATGTCCGAATATATAGAAGAGAACCTTGCCAGGGAATTTATCCAGAAATCTTCCTCTCTGGCTGGAGCAAGGTTCTTCTTTGTGAAGGACGGTTCTCTGTGACCCTGCAGCTACTATAGGGGCCTCAACCAAATCATGGTTAACAATAAGTATCTTCTGCCTCTCGTCTCTGAGCTGTTTGATTCCCCTAATGGTTCCAGAGTCTTCATGAAACTCGACCTGTAAGGGGCTTATGATTCGAATACGCCAGGGAGACGAATGGAAGATGGTCTTTAACACCCGTGATGGCCATTACGAGTATCGCGCTATGCCACTTGGGCTCTGTAATGCCCCAACCGTCTTCCAAGAACTGGTAAATGACATCTTCTGGGACCTCCTCTACATGTGTGTGGTAGTGTACCTAGACAACATCTTGGTATTCTCTCACGATCTGCCAACACACAGGAGGGACATTCGCCAGGTTCTCGTAAGGTTAAGAACGAACCGTCTGTATGCCAAATATTAAAATGTGTCTTCAAGCATCCCTCCCTTCCATTTCTTGGGTGCATCGTTTCCAAGACCAGCCAGAAGATCGATCCCGAGAAGGTATCCGCTGTCCTGAAGTGGCCCCATCCAAACGTTCTTAAGGCTATCCAGCGGTTTCTCAGGTTCGTGAATTATCATCACCAATTTATGCCACATTTTTCCCCTCAGACTTCTATTACTGTCCTGGCCTGCAAGAGGGCCAATCCTAACGAGTGGACTCAAAGCAGAAAACGCCTTTGTATCTCTCAAGCATGATTTCTCCTCAGATGCATCGCCCAAACCATAACAAACAATTCTTTCTGGAGGTAGATGCTTCTTACTCAGGGATGGATGCCATTCTTACTCAGAAGTCTTCATGTGGTCGCATGGTGACCTGCGGCTTCTCTAAGATCTTCTCTGCACCGGAACACAATTACTGTATTTTTCTGACTATGAGACGCACTTTTTCCTCCAAAAATGTGAAGGAAAATGGGGGGTGCATATTACAGTCTGGATGTACCTGCTGTGAAATGGGAGGTGGGGGAGCAGCAGCGGCGGAGCAGCGGGTCACAGGAGGCAGGAGCTGGTGGCTGCAACTAACTCCTGTGCCCATTGCTAAAGAAAAATTAATATTCACTGCATGCCACACCCATGCGGTCCCCGGGCACTATGCTTAAGGTGTGCGCACACACGTCCCCTCTCTTAAAGGGGCCACGCGCATCCTCATAAAAGTATCCCCAGCCAATTGCTCGAGGAAACTTACTATTTAAGGCATCTCCTCCAGCATGGAAGTGCATGTGCAACATTGTAAGTTTGTTCCTAAACACTCTTGTTAATTTTCAGGTCCCAGTGCTCGTATTACTGTATACCTGCCTGCCTATCAGCCATGCCCGCCTATCTGCTGGCCCAGCCTGCACCTGCCAATGCTCATCTCTGCGTCAGCCTGTCCAGCTGCACCTGCCAGTGCTCATCTCTATGTCCACCAGTCCAGCCGCACCTGCCAGTGCTCATGTGTAGATCAGCCGGTCACGTCTGCATGGCTCCCGTATTTTTGCAGCACCTGCCTGCCTGTACTGCACTGTCCCAGCTACCCATCCCTATGGGTGGTCAGCTGCCATCTATCCAAGGTCAGTCCTGGTCCACCTCCTTTTTCTCCCATCGGATCATGGCATCATATGCCGCTGTGTATCCGAGGTCGGAATAGGTGAGGCTCCTAGTTACGCCCCTCCAAGCTTTCCTTGGGTCTGGGACAGTGGTTCCACAACCCAGCCCGTTACAACAGCAGACTCTGCTAAGTGGTACAGCGGTGATTGTACCACTATCAACTTTACCAAGTGAGACTAGAGTTGGATTACAAGTGGATGACTCAGAATATTTGCCTGTTAGGGTACCGTCACACATTGAAATTTCCATCGCTACGACGTTACGATTCGTGACGTTCTAGCGATATCGTTACGATATCGCTGTGTCTGACACGCTACTGCGATCAGACACCCTGCTGAGAATTGTACGTCGTAGCAGATCGTTTGGAACTTTCTTTCATCGCTTGATCACCCGCTGACATCGCTGGATCGTTGTGTGTGACAGCGATCCAGCGATGTCTTCGCTTGTAACCAGGGTAAACATCGGGTAACTAAGCGCAGGGCCGCGCTTAGTAACCCGATGTTTACCCTGGTTACAAGCGTAAACGTAAAAAAACAAACCGTACATACTCACCCGTCGGTGTCCTTCAGGTCCCTTGCCGTCTGCTTCCTGCTCTGAGTGCCGGCCGGAAAGTGAGAGCAGATCACAGCGGTGCTGCGCTCTGCTCTCACTGTACGGCTGCACTCAGAGCAGGAAGCAGACGGCAAGGGACCTGAAGGACACCGACGGGTGAGTATGTACGGTTTGTTTTTTTACGTTTACGCTGGTAACCAGGGTAAACATCGGGTTACTAAGCGCGGCCCTGCGCTTAGTTACCCGATGTTTACCCTGGTTACCCGGGGACTTCGACATCGCTCCAGCGCCGTGATTGCAACGTGTGACCGCAGTCTACGACGCTGGAGCGATGCTTATACGACGCTGCGACGTCACGAATCGTGCCGTCGCAGCGATGAAAATTTCAATGTGTGACGGTACCCTTAGACACACAATCAGGTATGGATATCTGGCCATGAGATGGAGACGGAGAAGAGAGTAGTCAGATTACAACAAGCAGTAGTTCTGGTTGACAATGTTGGCAATTATGACACTGACCAGATACTACTTGATGAGGCGTGAGGAGAAGTAGGAAGACAACTTAAACTTTGCCCAGATTGCTGGCCAGCGTGCTTTTTTCAAATGAGCAGGTGATTTAGCTTCATGTGCTAATGGATGTCCATATCTTTTTCTTCCCCTGCACCTTGCACACTGCCAAAGATTCATATATCAGCAATGAAGAACTCCCACACCTAGGAGTCACCACCACCACCATAGCTTTTAGATGTTATTGAGCCTCCTCCACCAACAGCACATTGCCAATCACCTACTCCTTACCTAATAGTTGAAGTAGCAGATTTTGTCTTATTTATGCACTGTAGCAAAGCCATGTAGGCTACAGTTAAATCTTAGCTCTACAGTTCTGATAAGGTGCAATTGGTTGACTGGCTTATGTGATCACAGGTCACAGCAATGCAGATGCTTTTGTTTGCTATATCACACTATGTAGATGGCAAAATAAAAGACAGAAGCAGTAGTAAACCAGAGTCTACCCAGAGTCCTTGTCTGTGTTAGCCATGGACCCAACTTGTTCCTGCTAGATTGCCATGCAGGGACTTTAATGCCATACCATAAAAAGGCACGGGATTTAAGCCAAAGACCAAGCGCAATAAATAATTATGATGATCATCAGGACAAAGAAAGTGGACCACGCCTATCAGATTTTCACAAATATACTAAAGGTTTTTTTTCCACCCAATACACAACAGCTATATTTTGACCTATACACAAGTCTTTGTGAAGCAAGCATCCAACAAAGGATATCCTGAAGATTTGAGAACACAACAGTAGGGTTCAGGTGGCATCAGCCCTAAATTTTGAAAAAAGGTATCAAACCCAATATTCAACCCTCTAACATACAATCGGGGAAATAAGTATTTGATCCCTTGCTGATTTTGTAAGTTTGCTCACTGACAAAGACACAAAGTCTATAATTTTAAGGTAGGTTACTTTTAACATTGAGAGAGAATATAAAAAAAAAAATCCAGAAAATCACATTGTATAAATTATTAATTTATTTGCATTTTGCAGTGAGAAATAAGTATTTGATCCCCTACCAACCATTAAGAGTTCTGGCTCCTACAAACCAGTTAGACGCTCCTAATCAACTCGTTACCTGCATTAAAGACAGCTACTTACTTAGTCACCTTTATAAAAACTCCTGTCCACAGACTTCATTAATCAGTCAGACTCTTACCTCTACAACATGGGCAAGACCAAATAGCTTTATAAGGATGTCAGGGACAAAAGATCATAGACCTGCACAAAGCTGGAAAGGGCTACAAAACCATAAGTAAGACGTTGGGTGAGAAGGAGACAACTGTTGGTACAATAGTAAGAAAATGGAAGAAATACAAAATGACTGTCAATCGACATCAATCTGGGGCACCATGCAAAAACTCATCTCGTGAGGCATACTTGATCATGAGGAAAGTGAGAGATCAGCCTAAAACTATACAGGGAGAACTTGTTAATGATCTCCAGGCAGCTGAGACCACAGTCACCAAGAAAACCATTGGTAACAAATTATGCCGTAAAGGTTTAAAATCCTGCAGTGCCCACAAGGTCCCCTGCTCAAGAAGGCACATATGCAGGCCCATCTGAAGTTTGCCAATGAACACCTGGATGATTTTGTGAGTGATTGGGAGAAGGTGCTGTGGTCAGATGAGACAAAAATTGAGGTCTTTGGTATTAACTCAACTCGCCGTGTTTGGAGGAAGAGAAATGCTGCCTATGACCCAAAGAACACCATCCCAATTGACAAGCATGGAGGTAGAAACATTAGGTTTTGGGGGTGTTTCTCTGCTAAGGCTACTTCGCTGCATCAATGGGAGAATGGATGGAGCCATGTACTGTAAAATCCTGAGTGACAACCTCCTTCCCTCTGCCAGGACATAGAAATGGGTCGTGTATGGGTCTTCCAGCCAGACAATGACACAAAACATACAGCCAAGGCAACAAAGGAGTGGCTCAAAAAGAAGAACATTAAAGTCATGGAGTTGCCTAGCCAGTCTCCAGACCTTAATCCCATAGAAAACTTATGGAGGGAGTTGAAGCGCTGAGTTGCCAAGCGACAGCCTCCAAGTCTTCATGATTTAGAGATGATCTGCAAAGAGGCGTGAACCAAAATTCCTCCTGACATGTGCGCAAACCTCAGCATCAACTACTGCTGTGCTTGCCAACAAGGGTTTTGCCACCAAGTGTTAGGTTTTGTTTGCCAGAGGGATCAAATACTTATTTCTCACTGTAAAATGCAAATAAATATATATAATTTGTGCAATGTGATTTTCTGGATTTTATTTTTTATATTCTCTCGATGTTAAAAAATAACCTACCCTTAAAATTATAGACTGTTCTTTTATAGACTGATTTTTAGTGGGCAAACTTACAAAATCAGCAAGGGATCAAATATTTATTTCCCCCACTGTATGTTTTTGGTATCAACCTGGTACAACTTTTCACTTTTCTCAAATATTATCAAACAATTGTTTACAATACAAGTAGGGTAATCATTTCTGTGTTGTGGCTCGAGATGACTGTTATTAAGAGTCATGTGAAGGCAATGAAAGAGTTACTGCCGACAGATCCTTTTAATTCTATAGACGGAGCTCAGCAGATAGTTGCCCTGTTAGTCACACAGTGATATAACTGGCATACATCTTAGGAGAACAAGGATAGGCTTAATGCGGTCTCTGATCGATTTTTAAAGTTCTACCACCTCCATTGGTTTGTATTAAAAGCCAGCATGAATGCGGGACCGTATGGAGCCAGGCGTAGGCTGTTTTGTGTGTCATCAGGCAGCAGGTTTTATAGATTTTAGCTTCAAATACATTTAAAAAGGTCTTTTACCATTGAGAGTGTAGAAAAGGATTTTTATATAAGCAAAAATAATGTAAAGTCGGTAGCTAAAAATCACAACTCATTACTGTAGTGATCAGATTATTCGAAACAGGATAATTGTAGAAGGAATGGAGCTTTTCTGCGCTGAGTATAGTTACATACTGTGGTCTCCTATACACAGTTGTTATACGGCTTCTGCTTGCATTTTATTTCTTTGCATGTAGTTGTAAGATATTGAATATCCAACTGTATAACAGAAATAACTTGTACACAAAAAGTACATCAGTTCCTAAAAAGCTGCAGTAACTTTCAAGCTACAGTCAACACCGATTCACAGGCTTCAAATAATAAAATGCCTGTATTATGCCAGTCTTAAAGGGAATCTGTCAGCAGGATTTCACACGCCAAACCATTTATAGACGTATGTAGCTCTTTCAAAGACAAATCCAGCAATACCTGTACATAGCTGTTATGACCCCAATGGCAGAGGGTCTCAGGAATAAATACCAAGTCTGCAAACACAAAAAACCAGCTCATAGGGCAGTGGTAACTGGGCTGACCATATATCTAATCCTAGCACCACAAATAGCAGTAGCCGGGGAACGTGCCTACGTTGGTTCTAGACGTCTCGCGCCAGCCGGAGAACTAACTAACCCTAGAAGGGAAAAGAAAGACCTTTCTTGCCTCCAGAGAAAAGACCCCAAAAGTTGGATACAAGCCCCCAACAAATAATAACGGTGAGGTAAGAGAAAAAGACAAACATAAGAATGAGCTAGGTATTTAGCAAAGAGAGGCCCACTAGCTAATAGCAGAATATAGTAAGATGACTTATATGGTCAGCAAAAACCCTATTAAAATATCCACGCTGGATATTCAAGAACCCCCGAACCGACTAACGGCCGGGGAAAGAACACCAGCCCCCTAGAGCTTCCAGCAAGGTCAGAACTCACATTTAGTACAAGCTGGACAAAAATAGAAGCAAGCAAATAACCCAAAAAACGAAGAAGCAAGACTTAGCTTAATTTTGCAGGAACCAGGACCAGCAGACAGGACCAACAGAAGGATCTGATTACAACGATGCCAGGCACTGGACTAAGGATCCAGGAAGTTTATATAGCGACACCCCTGGACTAACGACCCAGGTGAGTGCCAAACTGAAGAAAGACAATCCCAGAGTCATATCACTAGTGACCACAAGAGGGAGCCAAAAAGTCTAATTCACAACAGTACCCCCCCCTTAAGGAGGGGTCACCGAACCCTCACCAAGACCACCAGGACGATCAGGATGAGCAGCGTGAAAGGCACAAACTAAATCGGCCGCATGCACATCAGAGGCAACCACCCAGGAATTATCCTCCTGACCATAGCCCTTCCACTTGACCAGATACTGAAGCCTCCGCCTGGAGAGACGAGAATCCAAGATCTTCTCCACCACGTACTCCAACTCGCCCTCAACCAACACCGGAGCAGGAGGCTCAACAGAAGGAACCACAGGTACAACGTCCCGCCGCAACAAAGACCTATGGAACACGTTGTGAATGGCAAACGACACCGGAAGATCCAAGCGAAAGGACACAGGATTAAGGATTTCCAATATTTTGTAAGGACCGATGAAGCGAGGCTTAAATTTAGGAGAGGAGACCTTCATAGGAACAAATCGAGAAGACAGCCATACCAAATCCCCAACACGAAGTCGGGGACCCACACCGCGGCGGCGGTTGGCAAAACGCTGAGAATTCTCTTGTGACAACTTTAAGTTGTCCACCACATGATTCCAGATCTGCTGCAACCTATCCACCACAGAATCTACCCCAGGACAGTCAGAAGGCTCCACATGTCCCGAGGAAAAATGAGGATGGAAACCAGAGTTGCAGAAAAATGGCGAAACCAATGTAGCGGAACTAGCCCGATTATTAAGGGCAAACTCAGCCAACGGCAAGAAGGTCACCCAATCATCCTGATCCGCAGAAACAAAACACCTCAAATAAGCCTCCAGAGTCTGATTAGTTCGCTCCGTTTGTCCATTAGTCTGAGGATGAAAGGCAGACGAAAACGACAACTCAATGCCCATCCTAGCACAAAAGGATCGCCAGAACCTGGAAACAAACTGGGATCCTCTGTCAGACACAATATTCTCAGGAATGCCGTGTAAACGAACCACATTCTGAAAGAACACAGGAACCAGATCAGAAGAGGAAGGCAGCTTAGGCAAAGGCACCAAATGGACCATCTTAGAAAAGCGATCACATACCACCCAGATGACAGACATGCCCTGAGACACCGGGAGATCTGAAATGAAATCCATGGAAATGTGTGTCCAAGGCCTCTTCGGGACAGGCAAGGGCAAGAGCAACCCGCTGGCACGAGAACAGCAAGGCTTAGCTCGAGCACAAGTCCCACAGGACTGCACAAACGACCGCACATCCCGTGACAAGGAAGGCCACCAAAAGGACCTAGCCACCAGATCTCTGGTGCCAAAAATTCCCGGATGCCCTGCCAACACCGAGGAATGAACCTCGGAAATGACTCTGCTGGTCCACTTATCAGGAACAAACAGTCTGTCAGGTGGACAAGAGTCAGGTCTACCAGCCTGAAATCTCTGCAACACACGTCGCAAATCCGGAGAAATGGCTGACAAGATAACTCCCTCTTTAAGAATACCAACCGGTTCTGCGACTCCCGGAGAGTCAGGCACAAAGCTCCTTGAAAGAGCATCAGCCTTCACATTCTTTGAACCTGGTAAATACGAGACCACAAAGTCAAAACGGGAGAAAAACAATGACCAGCGGGCCTGTCAAGATTCAGGCGTTTAGCAGACTCGAGATACATCAAATTTTTGTGATCAGTCAAGACCACCACACGATACTTAGCACCCTCGAGCCAATGACGCCACTCCTCAAATGCCCACTTCATGGCCAACAACTCCCGATTGCCAACATCATAATTCCGCTCAGCAGGCGAAAACTTCCTCGAGAAAAAGGCACAAGGTCTCATCACAGAGCAACCAGGGCCTCTATGCCACAAAACGGCCCCTGCCCCAATCTCAGAAGCATCCACTTCAACCTGAAAGGGAAGTGAGACATCAGGCTGGCACAAAACAGGCGCCGAAGCAAACCGGCGCTTCAACTCCTGGAAAGCCTCCACGGCTGCAGGAGCCCAGTTAGCAACATCAGAACCTTTCTTGGTCATATCCGTCAAAGGTTTAACAATGCTAGAAAAATTAGCAATAAAACGACGGTAGAAGTTAGCAAAACCCAAGAACTTCTGAAGACTCTTAACTGACGTGGGTTGAGTCCAATCATGAATAGCTCGGACCTTGACTGGGTCCATCTCCACCGCAGAAGGGGAAAAAATAAACCCCAAAAAGGGAACCTTCTGTACTCCAAAGAGACACTTTGAGCCCTTAACAAATAAAGCATTCTCACGCAAAACCTGAAACACCATCCTGACCTGCTCTACATGCGAGTCCCAGTCATCAGAAAAAACCAGAATATCATCCAGATAAACGATCATAAATTTATCCAGATACTTCCGGAAAATATCATGCATAAAGGACTGAAACACTGAAGGAGCATTAGAGAGCCCAAAAGGCATCACCAAGTACTCAAAATGACCTTCGGGCGTATTAAATGCGGTATTCCATTCATCTCCTCGCTTAATGCGCACAAGGTTGTACGCACCACGAAGATCTATCTTGGTGAACCACTTGGCACCTTTAATTCGGGCAAACAAGTCTGACAACAGAGGCAAAGGATACTGAAATTTAACAGTGATTTTATTCAAAAGCCGATAGTCAATACAAGGTCTCAAAGATCCGTCCTTCTTGGCCACAAAAAAGAATCCCGCACCAAGAGGGGAAGAGGAAGGACGGATATGCCCCTTCTCCAGAGATTCCTTGATATACGAACGCATTGCGGTATGCTCAGGTACAGACAGATTAAATAGTCTTCCCTTAGGAAATTTGCTACCTGGAATCAAATCTATGGCACAGTCACAGTCCCTATGAGGAGGCAGAGCACTGGACCTGGACTCGCTGAACACATCCTGATAATCAGACAAATACTCAGGAACTTCCGAAGGATTAGAGGAAGCAATAGACACCGGCGGGGAATCACCATGAATACCTTGACAGCCCCAACTTGACACAGACATTGCCTTCCAATCCAAGACTGGATTATGAGTCTGTAACCATGGCAAACCCAAAACGACCAAATCATGCATTTTATGCAGAACAAGAAAACGAATCACCTCCCGATGTTCAGGAGTCATGCACATGGTTACCTGTGTCCAAAACTGCGGCTTATTTTCCGCCAATGGCGTAGCATCAATACCCCTCAGAGGGATAGGATTAACCAACGGCTCAAGAACAAAACCACAGCGCTTGGCAAATGACAGATCCATAAGACTCAGGGCAGCACCTGAATCCACAAACGCCATAACAGGGTAAGAGGACAATGAGCAAATTAAAGTCACAGACAAAATAAATTTAGGTTGCAAATTACCAATGGCGACAGGACTAACAACCCTTGTTAGGCGTTTAGAGCATGCTGATATAACATGTGTAGAATCTCCACAGTAAAAACACAACCCATTCTGACGTCTATGATTTTTCCTCTCATTTCTGGTCTGAATTCTATCACATTGCATCAAATCAGGTGCTTGTTTAGACAACACTACCAGAGGATTAGCGGTTTTGCGCTCCCGCAAACGCCGGTCAATTTGAATAGCCAGCGCCATGGAATCATTCAGACTTGTAGGAATGGAGAAACCCACCATCGAATTCTTAATGGCTTCAGAAAGGCCATTTCTGAAATTTGCGGCCAGAGCACACTCATTCCACTGAGTAAGCACGGACCATTTCCGAAATTTTTGGCAATACACTTCAGCTTCATCCTGGCCCTGAGAAATAGCCAGCAAGGCTTTTTCTGCCTGAACCTCAAGATTGGGTTCCTCGTAAAGCAATCCGAGCGCCAGAAAAAACGCATCAATATTTGCCAATGCCGGATCTCCTGGCGCTAGCGAGAAAGCTCAATCCTGAGGGTCGCCCCGTAAAAAAGAGATAACAATTTTAACTTGCTGAGCTGAGTCTCCAGATGAACGGGGTCTCAGAGATAGAAACAATTTACAATTATCCCTGAAATTCCTAAACTTAAATCGGTCTCCAGAAAACAGTTCAGGAATAGGTATTTTAGGTTCAGACATAGAACTACTGGTAACAAAATCTTGTATGCTTTGCACACGAGCGGCAAGCTGGTCCACACTTGTAATCAAGGTCTGGACATTCATGTCTGCAGCAAGCTCAAGCCACTCAGAGGTAAAGGGGAGGAAGAGAGGAAAAAAAAAAAAAAAAAAACTCAGAATTTCCTTTCTTATTATCCCACTTCTGCAATGCATTAAACATTCAATGTTGGCCTGGCATGCTGTTATGACCCCAATGGCAGAGGGTCTCAGGAATAAATACCAAGTCTGCAAACACAAAAAACCAGCTCATAGGGCAGTGGTAACTGGGCTGACCATATATCTAATCCTAGCACCACAAATAGCAGTAGCTGGGGAACGTGCCTACGTTGGTTCTAGACGTCTCGCGCCAGCCGGAGAACTAACTAACCCTAGAAGGGAAAAGAAAGACCTTTCTTGCCTCCAGAGAAAAGACCCCAAAAGTTGGATACAAGCCCCCAACAAATAATAACGGTGAGGTAAGAGAAAAAGACAAACATAAGAATGAGCTAGGTATTTAGCAAAGAGAGGCCCACTAGCTAATAGCAGAATATAGTAAGATGACTTATATGGTCAGCAAAAACCCTATTAAAATATCCACGCTGGATATTCAAGAACCCCCGAACCGACTAACGGCCGGGGGGAGAACACCAGCCCCCTAGAGCTTCCAGCAAGGTCAGAACTCACATTTAGTACAAGCTGGACAAAAATAGAAGCAAGCAAATAACCCAAAAAACGAAGAAGCAAGACTTAGCTTAATTTTGCAGGAACCAAGACCAGCAGACAGGAGCAACAGAAGGATCTGATTACAACGATGCCAGGCACTGGACTAAGGATCCAGGAAGTTTATATAGCGACACCCCTGGACTAACGACCCAGGTGAGTGCCAAACTGAAGAAAGACAATCCCAGAGTCATATCACTAGTGACCACAAGAGGGAGCCAAAAAGTCTAATTCACAACACATAGCCAGTCCGTTCCTCTGTTACTGAGAAAGTAGTGTTTGAATCTATCTGAAAATTAGGCTGTAGAACTGGAGCCTCTGTCACTCCAGCTCTATTCCTCACCCAGCGCTTGACAAATGGCTCCTGAAGTAGCACAGCATTGAGGCTGTCAGTCTAAGAGGAGGAGATGGCGCCGTGTAGTGAATAGAGCTGGAGTGGCAGAGGCTTCAGATCTGCCACATACTTTAAATTTGCATGTCAAATGCTAGTTTCTCAGTAAGGGGGGAGTGGACTGACTATGTACAGTACAGGTATTGCTTGAAACGCACATATACTGCAAATAGTTTGGGGTGTGAAATCCTGATTATCATTAATCAAGAGTCTGCTGTGCCAAATTCATCAAAAGACATGGACTTCTTAATAAATTGGAGTCATCATTAGGTTGCTGTACAGACAGAAATATACTCCAGTGACCAGAGAATATTTGTGTTGTACTTTGTCACTGCTCTGGTGCAAATGTAATGATTTGCTGGTCGCGTTCAACCAAGCCCCTCACAGCTAAGCTTCTGTAAGCTTGCAAAATGTCAACAGAGCTGGCCAGGAGAGAGATAATATCACTAGAATATTTTTGCACAATTACGAATTCTTGCGAAAACTGGTTAATGAATACGCTCCATCATGTAACTTAGGCTTTGTTCTCACAATAGTTTTTGCAGCCCTTACTTTGAGATAGTGCTTGAGTTGGTCTCTTGCTTGTCAAATTCATTATGAGAGACGGCGTGTGCCCCTTAATGAATTAGGAACTTCAGACTCCAGCACGCCCCCTCATTACAACTAGCGTTAATAACATCGGTCTCGATGAATCGGGGCCACTGTATTTTTGGAGTGTGGGTAGAAGACATGGGGAGACGGACCAAACTCCATGCTGATGTTGTCCTTTTCATGGATAGAACACAAACCCATTACAATCTACAGTGAGTGACATGTAAAAAATTACTGTTATTGTGAACAGTTACGCAAGTTGAAGATGAAATGATCTCGAAAAGAGCTAAAATTAAAGATGACATTTCCTTTATATTTTAACCCAAAAAATATATTGTCATTTTTTTACATTTTACAATTACATAAAGGAAAATGGGCGGATGGAAAAAGTTTGGAAACCCTGCATGGTTAGTACCTAATAGCACCCCTTATTGAAAGTATCACAGCTTATAAACACTTTTTGAAGCCACCCAAGAGTCTTTCAATTCTTGTTTGAGGAATTTTCATCCATTCTTCCTTGGAAAGTTCTTCGTGTTGCATGCACTGCTATTTTGAGGTCTAGTCACAAATTTTCAATGATGTTCAGATCAGGGGACTGCGAGTCTATTGTGGATTTTGACATGTGTTTAGGATCATTATCCATTTGTAGAAGCCATCCTCTTTTCAACTTTGCTTTTTTACAGATGGTGTTATGTTTGCATCAAGACTTTGTTGAAATCTCATTGAATCGATTCTTTCCTCTACCCTTGAAATGTTCCCCGTGTCATTGGCTGCAACACAACCCCAAAGCATGATTGAGCCAACCCCCATGCTTAAAGGGAACCTGTCACCATAAATAACACTATTAACCTGCAGATGTGGTTAATGTTCAGATTAATAGCGTCACTATGCTGCCCTGTGCCTGCACGCAGTGGAATGCAGTGGGGAGAAAATTAACTTTATTCTCCCCATCAGCATTCGGTTTCAGTCATGGGGATGGGAGTGCTGCAGGTTCAGTCACTGCTCTGAGAATACAGAGTGGCCACTGTAACTGCGCCCCCGGTACTGCATTGGGGCTCAGCTGTCAGCTGTATTCTCAAGCGGTGACTGAACCCGCGGTGCTCCCATGACTCTGCTGGTGCCAGACAGCATAATAACGCCTTTAACCTGCAGATTAACCACATATCTGCAGGTTAATAGCATTATTTCTGGTGACAGGTTCCCTTTAATGGTTGGTGAGATGTTCTTTTCCTGAAATTCTGTGCCCCTTTTTCTCCACATATAGCTCTGATCATTGTGGCCAAAGAGTTCTATTTCAACCTCATCGGTCCACAGGACCAAAATGCATCCGGCTTGTTTAGATGTTCTTTTGCATACTTGTGATGCTGAATTTTATGATCAGGACACAGGAGAGGTTTTCTTTCCATGACTTTTCCATGAAGGTCATATTTGTGCACATGTCTCTGAACAGTATAACAATGTACTACAACTCCAGAGTCTGCTAAATCTTTCTGAAAGTCTTCTGACGTCAAGCAGGGGTTCTGATTTGCCTCTCTAGCAATCCTATGAGCAACTCTCACTGAATTTTTTTTTCTTCCAGATGTTATCTTGTCCTCCACTTTTCCTGTTAACTGCCATTTCTTAATTACATTTCAAACTGAGGAAAGGGCAACTTGAAAACGCTTTGCTACATGCTTCTCACAAATTTAGAATATCATCAAAAAGTTAATTCCTGTTCTTCAATACAAATATTGAATCTCATATATTATATAGAGTCACTTATCTCAGTAAATTAGAGTACTTTATTACACCAGCTTGAAAAATGTTTTTAAAATCGAAAATGTTGGTCTACTGAAAAGTATGTTCAGTAAATGCTCTCAATACTTGGTTGGGGCTCCTTTTGCATCAATTACTGCATCAATGCGGTGTGGCATGGAGGCAATCAGCCTGAGGCACTGCTGAGGTGTTATGGAAGCCCAGGTTACTTTGATAGCAGCCTGTTATGATCCAGTGACCTTGGAGCCACATGAAAACTTTCTCTGGAGTCGGTGGAACCTGTACTGACCGCAAATCCTGAACTAACACCGCAACTAGAAGTAGCCGTGGGGTGTGCCTAACAAACCCTAGACACCTCGACACAGCCGGAGGACTAAATACCCCTATAGATGGAAATAGGAATGCTATCTTGCCTCAGAGCAGACCCCCAAAGGATAGGCAGCCCCCCACGAATAATGACTGTGAGTAGGAGAAGAAAAGACACACGCAGGTAGAAAACAGGATTTAACAAAAGAGGCCACTCTAGCTAAATAGGAAAGGATAGGACAGATTACTAGGTGGTCAGTATTAAAACCCTTCCAAAAATATCCACAACAGATAATACAAAAAGTTCCACAATCTAACTAAAGACATGGAATGTATATCTGCCACTCCAGAGAATCCAGCAAGACTGAGAAAATACTGACACAATCTAAGCTGGACAAGAAAACACAAAGAATAGCACTGAATTGTGAAGCACACAGCATGTGTGCCACAGGAAAAAAAAAACCAGACACTTATCTTTGCTGATTTGGCAGAAAGACAGGAGGGACCAGGAGAGGTCCAACACCTCCCAACAACAATTGACAACTGGCAAGGACTAATGAATCCTGCACACCTAAATACCCCAGTCAGAACTGCAATCAGCAGACACACCTGACCAGGACTGCAACCCAGGGACTACTGCATTACCACCTACTACCACCGGAGGGAACCCAAAAGCAGAATTCACAACAGTACCCTCCCCTTGAGGAGGGGTCACCGAACCCTCACCAGCGCCCCCAGGCCGATCAGGACGAGCCAGATGATAGGCACGGACCAGATCAGCAGCATGGACATCAGAAGCAAAAACCCAAGAATTATCCTCCTGGCCATAACCCTTCCATTTGACAATGTACTGAAGCCTCCGCCTCGAAAAACGAGAATCCAAAATCTTCTCAACCACCTACTCCAACTCCCCATCAACAAAACAGGGGCCGGAGGATCAACAGAGGGAACAACGGGCACCACATATTTCCACAATAAAGATCTATGGAAGACATTATGGATAGCAAAAGAGGCCGGAAGCGCCAAACGAAAAGACACCGGATTAATAATCTCAGAAATCCTATAAGGACCAATAAACCGAGGCTTAAACTTAGGGGAAGAGACCTTCATAGGAACATGACGGGAAGACAACCAAACCAAATCCCCAACCCGAAGCCGGGAACCAACACACCGACGACAGTTAGCAAAACGTTGAGCCTCCTCCTGAGACAACACCAAATTGTCCACCACATGAGCCCAAATCTGCTGCAACCTGTCAACCACAGAATCCACACCAGGACAGTCAGAAGGCTCAACCTACAGAAGAAAAACGAGGATGAAAACCAAAATTACAAAAAAAAGGCGAAACCAAAGTAGCCAAACTAGCCCGATTATTAAGGGCAAACTTGGCCAATGGCAAAAAGGCCACCCAATCATCCTGATCGGCAGACACAAAGCATCTCAAATAAGTCTCCAAAGTCTGATTAGTTCGCTCGGTCTGGCCATTTGTCTGAGGATGAAATGCAGAAGAAAAAGACAAATCAATGCCCAGCCTAGCACAAAAGGTCCGCCAAAACCTAGAAACAAACTGGGAACCTCTGTCGGACACAATATTCTCCGGAATACCATGCAAACGAACCACATGCTGAAAAAACAACGGAACCAACTCTGAAGAGGAAGGCAATTTAGGCAAAGGCACCAAATGAACCATCTTAGAAAACCGGTCACAAACAACCCAGATAACCGACATCCTCTGGGAAACCGGAAGATCAGAAATAAAATCCATAGAAATATGCGTCCAGGGCCTCTCAGGGACCGGCAATGGCAAAAGTAACCCACTAGCACGGGAACAACAAGGCTTGGCCCGCGCACAAGTCCCACAGGACTGCACAAAAGAATGCACATCACGTGACAACGAAGGCCACCAAAAGGACCTACCAACCAAATCTCTAGTACCAAAAATACCAGGATGACCAGCCAACACAGAACAGTGAACCTCAGAAATCACTCTACTAGTCTATCTGTCAGGAACAAACAATTTCCCCACAGTACAGTGGTCAGGTCTATCAGCCTGAAATTCCTGAAGAACCCGCCGTAAATCAGGGGAAATGGCAGAAAGGACCACCCCTTCTTTCAGAATGCCGACCGGTTCAAGGACCTCAGGAGAATCAGGCAAAAAACTCCTAGAAAGGGCATCAGCCTTAATATTCTTAGAACCCGGAAGATACGAAACCACGAAATCAAAACGGGAAAAAAACAAGGACCATCAAGCCTGTCTAGGACTCAGCCGTTTGGCAGACTCGAGGTAAATCAAATTCCTATGATCGGTCAGGACCACAATACGGTGCTTAGCTCCCTCAAGCCAATGTCGCCACTCCTCAAACGCCCACTTCATAGCCAACAACTCCCGATTGCCGACATCATAATTGCGTTCAGCAGGCGAAAACTTGCGGGAGAAGAAGGCACACGGTTTCATCAAAGAACCAACAGAATCCCTCTGAGACAAAACGGCCCCTGCCCCAATCTCAGAAGCATCAATCTCAACCTGAAACGGAAGAGAAACATCTGGTTGGCGCAACACCGGAGCAGAAGTAAATCGGCGTTTAAGTGTTGTGATACGCTTTTTGGGCTCCCCTAGTGGTGGCTGGTGGTACTGGAGACTTGTGTGTTCTTTTCTGCCTCAGCTCACCTGCTTCCATCAGTTTTGGGAGTTCCCTATTTAGCCTTGCTCTCCAGTCACTTCCTTGCCGGTCATCATTGTAACCTGAGTCTTTCAGTTGCATGTTCCTGCTACCAGTCTGCTGATCAGCTAAGTGGACTCTTGTCCTTTTTGTTTTGTATTTTTTGTCCAGTTTACAGTTTGTCATTTCCTGTTACTGGAAGCTCTTGTGGACTGAAATTGCCACTCCTGTGTCATGAGTTGACACAGGAGTCTTAAAGTAATTTCAGGATGGGTTTTTGAAAGGGTTTTTCAGCTGACCGTGAAGTCCTCTTTTGTATCCTTCCTCTATCTAGTAAGTGGACCTCGCTTTGCTAAATCTACCTTCATACTGTGTATGTCTTTTCCTCTGAACTCACCGTTAATATATGTGGGGGCTACTATCATCTTTGGGGAATTTCACTAGAGGTAAGCCAGGTCTGTTCCTTCCTCTTCCAGGCGTAGTTAGTTCTCCGGCTGGCGCATGGCATCTGGGCAGCCGTAGGAATGCTTCCTGGCTACTGTTAGTTGTGTGGTAGATTTAGGTCACGGTCAGCTTGAGTTTCCATCACCCGAGGGCTAGTCTGTTATTTTGTGTTTCTAATGTTCCCATGCCATTGGGGAATCATGACAGTATGACCGGCCACTGTTAAAGTAATTGGCAGAAGAAAGGAGAGTAAAAGAAGTCTGTAGATTTTTTTTTTTTTTTTCCTCACATGTTTGCTACTTAGTTGGCTCAGTTGTATTTCTGCTCTATTTACAGCCTTGCCTTTCTCTCCTTCTAATCCTTGAATGGCTCTGATCTCTCCGGTTTAAGGATGGACTCTCAGAGTTTGGTTGCAGGTTTAAATAATCTTGCTACGAAGGTTCAGAATTTACAAGATTATGTTATACGTACTCCTATTTCTGAACCTAAGATTCCTACACCAGAGGTATTTTCCGGAGATAGATCTCGGTTTTTGAATTTCAAATGTAATTGTAAATTATTCCTTTCTCTCAGACCTCACTCCTCTGGAGATCCTGTTCAGCAGGTTAAGATTGTGATTTCTTTGCTGCGAGGTGACCCTCAAAATTGGGCATTTTCATTGACACCAGGGGATCCTGCGTTGCTCAATGTGGATGCGTTTTTTCTGGCTTTAGGGTTGCTGTATGAGGAACCTAATTTGGAGATTCAAGCTGAAAAAGCTTTAATAGCCCTGTCTCAAGGGCAAGATGAAGCTGAGATATACTGCCAAAAATTTCGTAAATGGTCTGTGCTTACTCAGTGGAATGAGTGTGCTCTAGCGGCAATTTTCAGAGAAGGCCTTTCTGATGCTGTTAAGGATGTCATGGTGGGGTTTCCTACGCCCACAGGTCTGAATGAGTCCATCACAATGGCGATTCAGATTGATCGGCGTTTGCGGGAGCGCAAACCCGTGCACCATTTGGCGGTATCTTCTGAAGGGACGCCAGAGAAAATGCAATGTGACAGAATTCTGTCAAGAAGCGAGCGGCAGAATTATAGGCGCAAAAATGGCTTGTGCTTCTACTGTGGTGATTCCGCGCATGTTATATCAGCATGCTCTAAACGTACTAGGAAGGTTGACAAGTCTGTTTCTATTGGCACTTTACAGTCTAAATTTCTTCTGTCTGTAACTCTGATTTGTTCATTATCAGTTATTACCGTGGATGCCTATGTGGACTCTGGCGCCGCTCTGAGTCTCATGGATTGGTCCTTCGCCAGGCGCTGTGGGTTTGATTTGGAGCCTCTGGAAGTTCCTATACCTCTGAAGGGTATTGATTCTACACCTCTGGCTTGTAATAGACCACAGTTCTGGACGCAAGTGACTATGCGTATGACTCCAGACCATCAGGAGATGATTCGCTTCCTCGTGTTGCATAATTTACATGATGTGTTAGTGCTTGGATTACCATGGTTGCAATCTCATAACCCAGTACTGGACTGGAAAACTATGTCTGTGTTAAGCTGGGGATGTCGGGGGGCTCATGGGGACATACCTTTGGTTTCTATCTCGTCATCTATTCCCTCTGAGGTTCCGGCATTTTTGTCGGATTTTGGGGATATTTTTGAAGAGCCTAAAATTGGTTCTCTCCCTCCCCACAGAGAGTGTGATTGCGCCATAGATCTGATTCCAGGCAGTAAATTTCCAAAGGGTCGTTTGTTTAACCTATCTGTACCTGAGCATGCTGCCATGCGAGAGTATGTTAAGGAGTCCCTGGAAAAGGGACATATTCGTCCTTCTTCATCACCTTTAGGAGCTGGGTTTTTCTTTGTCTCTAAAAAGGATGGCTCGCTGAGGCCTTGTATTGATTATCGACTCCTGAATAAAATTCCTGTCAAATATCAGTATCCGTTGCCGCTGCTTACTGATTTGTTTGCTCGCATAAGGGGGGCTAAGTGGTTCTCCAAGATTGATCTCCGTGGGGCGTATAATTTGGTGCGAATTAAGCAAGGGGATGAGTGGAAAACCGCATTTAATACGCCTGAGGGCCACTTTGAGTATTTAGTAATGCCTTTCGGCCTTTCTAATGCACCTTCAGTTTTTCAGTCCTTTATGCATGATATTTTCCGTGAATATCTGGATAAATTTATGATTGTGTATTTGGACGATATTTTGATTTTTTCTGAGGACTGGGAGTCTCATGTTCAGCAGGTCAGGAGGGTTTTTCAGGTCTTGCGGGAGAATTCTCTGTGTGTAAAGGGTTCTAAGTGTGTTTTTGGGGTTCAAAAGATTTCCTTTTTGGGGTACATTTTTTCCCCTTCTTCTGTTGAGATGGACCCTGTCAAGGTTCGGGCTATTTGTGACTGGACGCAGCCTACTTCTCTAAAGGGTCTTCAGAAGTTCTTGGGCTTTGCTAATTTTTATCGTCGATTTATAACTGGTTTTTCTGGTGTTGCTAAGCCTCTTACAGATTTGACTAAGAAGGGTGCTGATGTTGCCAATTGGTCCTCTGCCGCTGTGGAGGCCTTTCGGGAACTTAAGCGCCGCTTTTCGTCTGCCCCTGTGTTGCGCCAGCCTGATGTCTCTCTCCCCTTTCAGGTTGAGGTCGATGCTTCCGAGATCGGAGCGGGGGCGGTTTTGTCGCAGAAAAGTTCCGATTGCTCAGTGATGAGACCTTGTGCGTTCTTTTCTCGAAAATTTTCTGCCGCCGAAAGAAATTATGATGTCGGTAATCGGGAGCTTTTGGCCATGAAGTGGGCATTTGAGGAGTGGCGTCATTGGCTTGAGGGTGCTAGACATCAGGTGGTGGTTTTGACTGATCACAAGAATCTGATTTATCTTGAGTCTGCCAGGCGCCTGAATCCTAGACAGGCGCGCTGGTCGTTGTTTTTCTCTCGGTTTAATTTTGTGGTCTCATATCTACCAGGTTCTAAGAATGTGAAGGCAGATGCCCTTTCTAGGAGTTTTGAGCCTGATTCCCCTGGTGATTCGGAACCTACAGGTATCCTTAAGGATGGGGTGATATTATCCGCTATTTCCCCAGATCTGCGACGTGCTTTGCAAGAGTTTCAGGCGGATAGACCTGATCGCTGTCCACCTGGTAGACTGTTTGTTCCTGATGATTGGACCAGTAGAGTCATCTCGGAGGTTCATTCTTCTACGCTGGCGGGTCATCCTGGAATTTTTGGTACCAGGGATTTGGTGGCTAGATACTTCTGGTGGCCATCTCTGTCTCGAGATGTGCGTGTTTTTGTGCAGTCTTGTGATGTGTGTGCTCGGGCCAAGCCTTGTTGTTCTGGGGCTAGCGGGTTGTTGTTGCCCTTGCCTATTCCGAAGAGGCCTTGGACGCACATCTCGATGGACTTTATTTCTGATCTTCCTGTCTCTCAGAGGATGTCTGTTATCTGGGTGGTGTGTGACCGTTTTTCTAAGATGGTTCATTTGGTGCCATTGCCGAAGTTGCCTTCCTCGTCTGAGTTGGTTCCTTTGTTTTTTCAAAATGTGGTTCGCTTGCATGGTATTCCTGAAAATATCGTTTCTGATAGGGGTACCCAGTTCGTTTCTAGATTTTGGCGGGCATTCTGTGCCAGGTTGGGCATTGATTTGTCTTTTTCGTCTGCCTTCCATCCTCAGACTAATGGCCAGACGGAGCGAACTAATCAGACTTTGGAGACGTATTTGAGGTGTTTTGTGTCTGCGGATCAGGATGATTGGGTTGCCTTTTTGCCGTTGGCGGAGTTTGCTCTTAATAATCGGGCTAGTTCGGCCACTTTGGTTTCCCCTTTCTTTCGCAATTCAGGGTTTCATCCCCGTTTTTCTTCTGGTCAGGCGGAGTCTTCGGATTGTCCTGGAGTAGATGCTGTGGTGGATCGGTTGTATCGGATTTGGGAACAAGTGGTGGACAATTTGAATTTGTCCCAGGAGAGGACTCAGCGGTTTGCTAACCGCCAGCGTCGGGTTGGTCCTCGCCTTCGTGTTGGGGACTTGGTGTGGTTGTCTTCCCGTTTTGTCCCAATGAGGGTTTCTTCTCCTAAATTTAAGCCTCAGTTCATCGGTCCCTATAGGATTTTGGAGATTATTAACCCTGTTTCCTTTCGTTTGGACCTCCCGGCATCTTTCGCTATCCATAATGTGTTCCATCGGTCGTTGTTGCGGAGATACGTGGTGCCGGTGGTTCCTTCTGCTGAGCCTCCTGCTCCTGTGCTGGTTGAGGGTGAATTGGAGTACGTTATAGAGAAGATCTTGGACTCCCGTATTTCCAGGCGGAGACTCCAGTATCTGGTTAAATGGAAGGGCTATGGTCAGGAAGATAATTCTTGGGTAACTGCCTCTGATGTTCATGCCTCGGATTTGGTTTGTGCCTTTCATAGGGCTCATGCAGGTCGCCCTGGCGGTTCTTGTGAGGGTTCGGTGCCCCCTCCTTAAGGGGGGGTACTGTTGTGATCCGCTTTTTGGGCTCCCCTAGTGGTGGCTGGTGGTACTGGAGACTTGTGTGTTCTTTTCTGCCTCAGCTCACCTGCTTCCATCAGTTTTGGGAGTTCCCTATTTAGCCTTGCTCTCCAGTCACTTCCTTGCCGGTCATCATTGTAACCTGAGTCTTTCAGTTGCATGTTCCTGCTACCAGTCTGCTGATCAGCTAAGTGGACTCTTGTCCTTTTTGTTTTGTATTTTTTGTCCAGTTTACAGTTTGTCATTTCCTGTTACTGGAAGCTCTTGTGGACTGAAATTGCCACTCCTGTGTCATGAGTTGACACAGGAGTCTTAAAGTAATTTCAGGATGGGTTTTTGAAAGGGTTTTTCAGCTGACCGTGAAGTCCTCTTTTGTATCCTTCCTCTATCTAGTAAGTGGACCTCGCTTTGCTAAATCTACCTTCATACTGTGTATGTCTTTTCCTCTGAACTCACCGTTAATATATGTGGGGGCTACTATCATCTTTGGGGAATTTCACTAGAGGTAAGCCAGGTCTGTTCCTTCCTCTTCCAGGCGTAGTTAGTTCTCCGGCTGGCGCATGGCATCTGGGCAGCCGTAGGAATGCTTCCTGGCTACTGTTAGTTGTGTGGTAGATTTAGGTCACGGTCAGCTTGAGTTTCCATCACCCGAGGGCTAGTCTGTTATTTTGTGTTTCTAATGTTCCCATGCCATTGGGGAATCATGACATTAAAGCTTCTGAAAGGCAGAGACAGCCGCAGAGGACCAATTAGCTACATCAGCGCCTTTTTTCGTCAAATCAGTCAAGGGTTTAACCACGCTGGAGAAGTTAGCAATGAACCGGTGATAAAAATTTGCAAAACCCAAACATTTCTGAAGGCTCTTCACGGATGTGGGTTGAATCCAATCATGAATGGCCTGAACCTTAACCGGATCCATCTCCATAGATGAGGGAGAAAAAATAAAGCCCAAAAAAGAAACCTTCTGCACCCTAAAGAGACACTTAGACCCCTTCACAAACAAAGCATTGTCACGAAGGATCTGAAATACCATCCTGACCTGTTCCACATGAGACTTCCAATCATCGGAAAAAATCAAAATATCGTCCAAATATACAATCAAGAATTTATCAATATAAGTCCGGAAGATATCATGCATGAAGGATTGAAAAACAGATGGAGCGTTAGTGAGCCCGAATGGCATCACAAGGTATTCAAAATGGCCTTCGGGCGTATTAAACACAGTTTTCCATTCATCACCCTGCTTAATACGAACAAGATTATATGCCCCCGAAGGTCAATCTTCGTAAACCAACTAGCCCCCTTAATCCTAGCAAACAAATCGGAAAGCAAAGGTAAAGGGTATTGAAACTTGACCGTGATCTTATTCAAGAGGCGATAATCAATACAAGGTCTCAAGGAGCCATCCTTCTTAGCAACAAAAAAAAAACCTGCTCCCAACAGTGAAGAAGATGGCCAAATATGCCCTTTCTCCTAAGACTCCTTAACATAACTCCGCATGGCGGTATGTTCAGGCACAGACAGGTTGAAAAGTCGGCCCTTAGGAAACTTACTGCCTGGAATCAAGTCAATCGCACAATCACAGTCCCTGTGCGGTGGAAGGGAACTGGACTTGGGCTCATCGAATACATCCTGAATATCAGACAAAAACTCTGGAATTTCAGAAGAGGAAGAAGAGGAGATTGACATCAAAGGAACATCATTATGAACCCCCTGACAACCCCAACTAGTCACAGACATAGATTTCCAATCCAACACAGGATTATGTACCTGCAACCACGGGAAACCCAGCACGATAACATCATGCAAATTATGCAACACCAGAAATCGACAATCTTCCTGATGGGCTGGCGCCATGTGCATGGTCACCTGTGTCCAAAACTGGGGCTTATTTTTAGCCAAAGGTGTAGCATCAATCCCCCTTAAAGGAATAGGGTTCTGAAAAGGCTGCAAGGGAAAACCTGGCAAAACGCCTGGCAAACTCAAAATCCATTAAGTTCAAGGCGGCGCCTGAATCCACAAACGCCATGACAGAAAATGATGACAATGAGCAGATCAAGGACACCGATAACAGAAATTTAGGTTGTACAGTACTGATAGTAAATGAACTAGCGATCCTTTTTGTCCGCTTAGGGCAGACTGAATTGACATGAGAAGCGTCGCCACAATAATAACACAACCTATTCTGGCGTCTGAATCCTTGTCGTTCCATTCTAGACAAAATCCTGTCACACTGCATTGGCTCAGGACTTTGCTCTAAGGACGACGCCACAGCGTGCACAGTTTGACGCTCCCGCAAGCGCCGATCAATCTGAATGGCCAGAGACATAGAATCACTCAGACCAACAGGCGTGGGAAACCCCACCATAACATCTTTAACGGATTCAGAAAGACCCTTTCTGAAAATTGCCGCCAAAGCATCATCATTCCATTTAGTCAACACAGACCATTTTCTAAATTTCTGACAATACAATTCTGCCGCCTCTTGACCCTGAGACAGGGCCAACAAGGTTTTCTCCGCTTGATCCACAGAATTCGGTTCATCATATAATAATCCTAAAGCCTGAAAAAAGGAATCTACATTAAGGAAGGCCGGATTCCCAGATTCCAGGGAAAATGCCCAATCCTGTGGATCGCCACGCAGCAGGGAGATGACAATTTTAACCTGCTGAATGGAATCACCGGAGGATCGCGGTCTCAGAGCAAAAAACAGTTTACAATTGTTTTTAAAACCCAAAAATTTAGACCTATCACCAAAAAACAAATCAGGATTAGGAATCTTCGGCTCTAAAGCAGGAGTCTGAGCAATATAATCAGAAATATCCTGTACCCTAGCAGCAAGCTGGTCTACATGAGAAGCTAATTCCTGAACATCCATGCTGGCACAAGACTCCTCAGCCACCCATAAATAAAGAGGGAAGAGAAGACAAAACAGACTGCAGAAAAAAAAATGGCTCAACACCTTTCTTCCCTTCTTCTGAGATGCATTTAACTCATTATTGGCCAGTTGTACTGTTATGATCCGGTGACCTTGGAGCCGCATGAAAACTTTCTCTGGAGTCGGTGGAACCTGTACTGACCGCAAATCCTGAACTAACATCGCAACTAGAAGTAGCCGTGGGGTGTGCCTAACAAACCCTAGACACCTCGACACAGCCGGAGGACTAAATACCGCTATAGATGGAAATAGAAATGCTATCTTGCCTCAGAGCAGACCCCCAAAGGATAGGCAGCCCCCCACGAATAATGACTGTGAGTAGGAGAAGAATAGACACACGCAGGTAGAAAACAGGATTTAGCAAAAGAGGCCACTCTAGCTAAATAGGAAAGGATAGGACAGATTACTAGGTGGTCAGTATTAAAACCCTTCCAAAAATATCCACAACAGATAATACAAAAAGTTCCACAATCTAACTAAAGACATGGAATGTATATCTGCCACTCCAGAGAATCCAGCAAGACTGAGAAAATTCTGACACAATCTAAGCTAGACAAGAAAACACAAAGAATAGCACTGAATTGTGAAGCACACAGCATGTGTGCCACAGGAAAAAAAACCAGACACTTATCTTTGCTGATTTGGCAGAAAGACAGGAGGAACCAGGAGAGGTCCAACACCTCCCAACAACAATTGACAACTGGCAAGGACTAATGAATCCTGCACACCTAAATACCCCAGTCAGAACTGCAATCAGCAGACACACCTGACCAGGACTGCAACCCAGGGACAACTGCATTACCACCTACTACCACCGGAGGGAACCCAAAAGCAGAATTCACAACAGCAGCCTTCAGCTTGTCTGCATTGTTGGGTCTGGTGTCTCATCTTCCTCTTGACAAATGCCCCATAGATTCTCTATGGGGTTAAAGTCAGGCGAGTTTGCTGGCCAATCAAGCACAATGATACTGTTGTTTTTAAACCAGGTATTGATACTTTTGGCAGTGTGGACCGGTGCCAAGTCCTGCTGGAGAATGACATTTCCATCTCCAAAAAGCTTGTCTGCAGAGGGAAGCATGAAGTGCTCTAAAATTTCCTGGTAGACGGCTATGCTGACTTTGGTCTTGATAACTCAGTGGACCTACACCAGCAGATGACATGGCTTTCCAAACCATCACTGATTCTGGAAACTTCACACTAGACCTCAAGCAGCTTGGATTGTGGCCTCTCCTCTCTCCCTCCAGACTCTGGGACCTTGGTTTCCAAATGAAATGAAAGATTTACTTTCATCTGAAAACAACACCTTGGACCACTGAGCAACAGTCCATTTCTTTTTCTCCTTGGCCTAGGTAAGACGCTTCTGGCTTTGTCTATTGGTCACGAGTTGCTTGACACAAGGAATGTGACACTGGTAGCCCATGCCCTGGATACGTCTGTGTGTGGTGGCTCTTGAAGGAATGACTCCAGCAGCAGTCCACTCCTTGTGAATCTCCCCTCAACTTTTGAATGTCCTTTTCTTAATAATCTTTTCAAGGCTGCTGTTTATCTCGATTGCTTGTGCACCTTTTTCTACCATACTTTTTCCTTCCACTCAACTTTTCATTATTATGCTTGGATACAGCACTCTGAACAGCCAGCTTCTTTAGCAATGACCTTTTGTGGCACCCTCCTTGTGGAGTGTGGCAATGACTGCCTTCTGGACATGTCAAGTCAGCAGTCTTCCCCATGATTGTGTAGCCTACTGAAACAGACTAAGGGACCTTTTAAACACTTAGGGAGCCTTTGCAGGGTTTTTTTGTTAATTAGTCTAATTTACTGAGATAATTACTTTTGGGTTTTCATTGGCTGTAAGCCATAATCATCAACATTAACAGAAATAAACACTTGAAATAGATCATTCTGTTTGTAATGACTATATAATACTGTATGAGTTTCACTTTTTGTATTAAAGAACTGAAAAAAATTAACTTTTTGATGATATTCTAATTTTGTGAGAAGCACTTGTACCTTCTTATAGCCTTCTCCTCCTTTGTTGGCCTCCACCATTTTCATTTTCAGAGTGCTAGGCAGCTGCTTAGAAGAACCCATGGCTGCATTGTTTTGACACACAGTTTGGAGCCTGGATTTTTATACAGCTGGGAAATTTGTATCACCGGCCTTTCATAACTATGATAGTGAACAAGCCATAACCCTAACAGGCTAATTAAGGTCCGAAACCTTGGTCAAAGTTATCTGAGCACACAAATCTCCAAGGGTGACCAAACTTTTGCATCGGACCATTTTCTTTTTTAGAATTTTTAAATTGTGAAAGATGAAAATATATATATTTTTTGCCTAAAACACAACGGAAATGTGTCATCTTTAACTTTAGGCCTTTTACAGCTCAATTCATCTTCAACTTTAACTGTTCACAATAACAGTAATTTTGACTAGGGGTGCCCACACTTTTACATGCCTCTGTATGTAGTTGTTCAAATGTTTGTGTTTTTTGCAGACTGTTGATCAATCAGACATGTCACGGATCATAATTTCCCATATTAGTCAATGGAATCATGAAACTCAGCCAGTACACGGATGAGTGCATTCTGTGTTTAACATTGTAAATATGAGAAGCTTTAACACTACAAGTCCCAGAAATTTCGAGCTCCACCCTGAAGTCCTGAAAGAGGGTCAAATGACCCCTCTCTGGGACTTCTAGTGTTAAGGTTAGTATTTTTTAATACAAGAAAATCAATGATGAAACACTGATGGTAAAAACGGAGACTGACCATATCCTGATGAAAATCAGATGTTTATCTGCATCTGGATGAGGCCTATAGGCAATTTTTACACATCCATGAGAAGCTTAGTTTTTTTTTTCTCTTATATCATCCATTTTGCATCCGTTTTTTTTTTCTTTACTGAAGAAACCTCTGTTTCCAAATCAGTAAATAAAACTAAACAAAAACCTGTAAGGGGGCATTTTTATTAAAATTGATCACTACGCAACGCTTTCTATTTGAATCCCTAGAATGGCCGAGTCTGGTCCACAAACACATATCAGAATAAAAAGAGCTTTGAGTCTCACGGATTTCACGTACAGATTTTTGCTTTTTCAAGGATGGGCGTATAGCTTCACAAACGTCTAGAGGTTAGTATGCTATCCGAAAAAATAAAAAAAAGGAAATAGCATGTATGACACACAGATGTGTGAATATAGCCTTAGGCCAGCTTGAGACATCTGCATTTCTTACATCTGTGTATGAACCATGATTTTTGGTGCAGTTCTTATTTCAGGTCAGGAGACCCAAAGTCCTTGAAATGTGGATGAGTGGAAACAGTCTTATAAGACAACAGTTATAACCACTGAGCCACTCTGCTATTACTATGGTAGGGGTAAAAATTTACACTTTATTCTCCGATTCATTTAACAGTTTGCATAAAACTGCTTGTAATGTCCCAAGATGTTTTGAAGTTTGGCCAACTTTTTGAAAGTGCAAGGAGGGAACAAGTAAATGACGACAAACGTAATAGAGTCCACTTCTTATACTGGCGCAGGGCAGCTGGAAGACGCCTCTTAGTGAATTTTACAAAACTTATTCCAGCGGACTCTTCATCAAAACTGGAGAGAAAAAAAAGGGGGACCCATTCTTGATAAATTGGGGCCATCAAGTAATGTTTCCGTAACAAGAAAAAGGGAATTAGACCAACCGGAAATTCTGTTTCCAGAAGTCGCTCAGGACAGCACCATGGAGGTCGTCCTTCCTTGACCTATAGCGGGACAGGATCACAGAGGTTAAAAAGGCCTCTCCCTCCTCCACCCTCCAGTGTTTTTTAAAAGAACCAAAGAAGGATGGATGGAAATGGTCTAAACGCGCCCTTACAAACACATATGTGAGAAACCCTTTAATGGCTCCATCTCAATCTTGAGCAAAGGCGACATGATGGATGAACGATCTGCTGGAAGATCGATCTTCTGTGACCCTAAAGACAAACATAAGGAAGGGAACTTCTGGAAACAGAATTACTGGTGGGTCTAATTCCTTTTTTCCATTGCGTTCCTCTGGACAGCACCATGGAGAATACCAAAGAGAAGATCCCCGAGTGGGTACAGAAGCCCAAGGGCCAAAAGTCCAAGGCAAGAACCAGGCTAGATATAGAAATGATTTGAAAGATCAAAAGAAATACGAAAAGATAAATCACCATAGTGAGTGTCTGATATATATGTCTATGTCAAAATTCAGTATGAATGTGGTAAACAAGATATGCAGCAGAAACGGAGAGTGAAATGCACCCGTTATTCCCCAACACCAATAATGAACCGCAGTGAGTTATTAGTTATTGTGATACTTATAAACACCACAGCCACAGAATAGGCCTAAAAAACCTCATTGCCCAGCAAAAGTATGGTGATAGCCACCGCCACAACACAATGAGGACTGTACAGACCAGTAATCGGCTGCATGTGCTTAATAACACAGGAATGTTCCTTCATCGGTCCTCCTGGGCTCAGATTAAACCTTGCAGACCTGCAGGACATAGACCCTGGACTGCTGGAAGATCAAACCAATAACAGTTAGTACATGGATAATGGGCAGAGCATTGGGATGCTTATACATTACTCATCCGGCAGAACATGTCTATTCCGAATCATTAGATGTCTAGGCCTCAAGTAAAGGCTGGAAATTATTGAAACTAAGGAAATACGCAGTCTTGTCAGGTAACATCCCCTGCCATTACCAACGTCAGGCTTCTCAGAGTGGATCATCACTCCTGTTTCACTGAAGTTAAACACAGGGAGTCTGGACGCACTATGAAGCATTATGATGCACCGAGGCACTATGAAGCAATATGAAGCAGAGGCGCTATGAAGCAATATGACACAATATGACGCACAGAGGCACTATGAAGCAGAGGCACTATAATACAATATGATGCAGAGACACTATGATGTAATATGATGCACCGAGTTACCATGAGGCATAGACAGACTATGGCCATTCTTGAAGGTGCCAAACAAGAGACCAGACCCACAGTTACATCCAAGAGAGCAATCTGTCAGAATTCAGGATAAATTTCCACTCAGAATAGTACATCTAATTTGTCAGACTGACCCCACCTTAAGGAGCTAATTAATGAGCCTCAGCTGGAGAGCAGTCTTTATGAAGATAGTGTGCTGCATTAACACCATGTGTCCTCCTATGAATGGAGTAGTTAAGTTGCAAAAAACATTGAAGCACAGGTTTATGAAACAAAAAAATGGGAAACATGCTTCACAAAAGTCACTCTGAAGCCCAATCATAAGGCTCTGTGCAGACATGACATGCAACTGAAGTCAAATCATGAGATGGAGCCTGGACATATGGCCTTACTATAGCATAGAGGTCCAAGGCCTAGCTGCGTATTTGTGAAATCAAACCTCAGCACGAGGCTCTAGGCCCAGCTTCGGCACAAAGACATGAGACTAGCATCAGCCCAGAGGCCTAGGCCATCAACACAACACTCCACTGTGCACTTACCTGTGCTGGCTCCACACCCGCTAGAAAAACAGGGGGAGCTGGTAATGCCGAGAGCCCACCATGGAGGGAAGCAGCGTCACATCAGGAATGCTGCATTACTGCCATTGATGCACATGCTGGCTGTTGGCTGAGAGACCTCTCTGAGAGGTGTCAACCACGGATCGCTTGATAGGGGGATGTGTCATCGTTCTCAATGGCAAGAGAACGTAGTAAAGCATACAAAAGGACTAGCTCTTGGAAGATGAGAACTCGAGCTGACCGTGAGCTAGACCTACCGAACAACTAACAGTGGCCGGGTAGCGTGCCTACGTTTTATCCCTAGACGCCCAGCGCCAGCCGGAGAACTGACTGACCCTAGCAGAGGAAAATACAGACCTGGCTTACCTCTAGAGAAATTTTCCCCAAAAGGCAGACAGTAGCCCCCACATATATTGGCGGTGATTTTAGAGGAAATTGACATACGAAGTATGAAGATAGGTTTAGCAAATTGAGGTCCGCTTACTAGATAGTAGGAAGACAGAAAAGGGAACTTCACGGTCAGCTGAAAACCCTTTCAAAATACCATCCTGAAATTACTTTAAGACTCTAATATCAACTCATGACACCAGAGTGGCAATTTCAGCTCACAAGAGCTTCCAGCCTCAGAATATTCAATCACAGAGAACTGGAACAAAAAAGCAAAACAAACTTAGGACTACAAGTCCAACTTAGCTGATAGTAGTCTAGGAGCAGGAACATGCAACAGAAAGGCTTCTGGTAACATTGTTGGCCGGCATAGAAATGACTGAGGAGCAAGGCTAAATAGACAACTCCCACATCCTGATGGAAACAGGTGAACAGAGGAGGGGGAGCCCAGAAACCAAATTCACAACAGTACCCCCCCTCAAGGAGGGGGCACCGAACCCTCACCAGAACCACCAGGGCGATCAGGATGAGCCCTATGAAAGGCACGGACCAAATCGGAGGCATGAACATCAGAGGCTGTCACCCAAGAGTTATCCTCCTGACAGTAGCCTTCCACTTGACCAGATACTGAAGTCTCCGTCTGGAAACACGGGAGTCCAAGATCTTCTCGACAACGTACTCCAACTCACCCTCAACCAACACCGGAGCAGGAGGCTCAACGGAAGGCACAACCGGTACCTCATACCTGCGCAACAATGACCGATGGAAGACATTATGAATAGAAAAGATGCAGGGAGGTCCAAACGAAAGGACACAGGGTTAAGAATCTCCAATATCTTGTACGGGCCGATGAACCGAGGCTTAAACTTAGGAGAAGAAACCTTCATAGGGACAAAACGAGAAGATAACCACACCAAGTCCCCAACACAAAGACGAGGACCAACACGACGACGGCGGTTGGCAAAATGCTGAGTCTTCTCCTGGGACAACTTCAAATTGTCCACCACATGCCCCCAAATCTGATGCAACCTCTCCACCACAGCATCCACTCCAGGACAATCCGAAGACTCCACCTGACCGGAAGAGAAACGAGGATGAAACCCCGAATTACAGAAGAAAGGAGAAACCAAGGTGTCAGAACTAGCCCGATTATTGAGGGCAAACTCCGCCAAGGGCAAAAAGGCAACCCAATCATCCTGATCCGCAGACACAAAACACCTCAAATAAGTCTCCAAGGTCTGATTAGTTCGCTCGGTCTGGCCATTAGTCTGAGGGTGGAAAGCAGACGAAAAAGACAAATCAATGCCCATCCTAGCACAGAACGCTCGCCAAAATCTAGACACGAATTGGGTTCCCCTGTCAGAAACGATATTCTCCGGAATACCATGCAAGCGCACCACATTTTGAAAAAACAGAGGAACCAGCTCGGATGAGGAAGGCAATTTAGGCAAGGGAACCAAATGGACCATCTTAGAGAAACGGTCACACACCACCCAGATGACAGACATCTTCTGAGAAACAGGGAGATCAGAAATAAAATCCATGGAGATGTGAGTCCAAGGCCTCTTCGGAATAGGCAAGGATAACAACAATCCACTAGCCCGAGAACAACAAGGCTTGGCCCGTGCACAAACATCACAAGACTGCACAAAACCTCGCACATCTCGCGACAGGGAAGGCCACCAGAAGGACCTAGCCACCAAATCCCTGGTACTAAAGATTCCAGGATGACCTGCTAACGCAGAAGAATGGACCTCCGAGATGACTCTACTGGTCCAATCATCAGGAACAAACAATCTACCAGGCGGGCAACGATCAGGTCTATCCGCCTGAAACTCCTGCAAGACCCGTCGCAAATCTGGGGAAACAGCAGATAATATCACTCCATCCTTAAGGATACCTGTAGGTTCAGAATTACCAGGGGAATCAGGCTCAAAACTCCTAGAAAGGGCATCCGCCTTCACATTTTTAGAACCCGGTAGGTAAGAAACCACAAAATTAAACCGAGAGAAAAATAACGACCAGCACGCCTGTCTAGGATTCAGGCACCTGGCGGACTCAAGATAAATCAAATTCTTGTGGTCGGTCAATACCACCACCTGATGTCTAGCCCCCTCAAGCCAATGACGCCACTCCTCAAAAGCCCACTTCATAGCCAAGAGCTCCCGATTACCAATATCATAATTTTGCTCAGCGGGCGAAAACTTACGAGAAAAGAACGCACAAGGTCTCATCACGGAGCAGTCGGAACTTTTCTGCGACAAAACCGCCCCAGCTCCGATTTCTGAAGCGTCGACCTCAACCTGAAAAGGAAGAGTAACATCAGGCTGACGCAATACAGGGGCGGAAGAAAAGCGGTGCTTAAGCTCCCGAAAGGCCTCCACAGCCGCAGGGGACCACTCAGCAACATCAGCACCCTTCTTAGTCAAATCAGTCAACGGTTTAGCGACATCAGAAAAACCAGTTATAAATCGACGATAAAAATTAGCATAGCCCAAAAACTTCTGAAGGCTCTTAAGAGAAGAGGGTTGCGTCCAATCACAAATAGCCTGAACCTTGACAGGGTCCATCTCAATGGAAGAGGGGGAAAAAATGTACCCCAAAAACGAAATATTTTGAACCCCAAAAACGCACTTAGAACCCTTTACACACAAGGAATTAGAGCGCAAAACCTGAAAAACCCTCCTGACCTGTTGGACATGAGAGTCCCAGTCATCCGAAAAAATCAAAATATCATCCAGATACACAATCAAAAATTTATCCAAATATTCACGGAAAATGTCATGCATAAAGGACTGAAAGACTGAAGGGGCATTTGAAAGACCAAAAGGCATTACTAAATACTCAAAATGGCCCTCAGGCGTATTAAATGCGGTTTTCCACTCATCTCCCTGCTTAATTCGCACTAAATTATACGCCCCACGAAGATCAATCTTAGAGAACCACTTGGCCCCCTTTATTCGAGCAAACAAATCAGTAAGCAGTGGCAAAGGATACTGATATTTAACCGTGATTTTATTTAAAAGCCGATAATCAATACACGGCCTCAAAGAGCCATCTTTTTTAGATACAAAGAAAAAACCGGCTCCTAAGGGAGATGACGAAGGACGAATATGTCCCTTTTCCAAGGACTCCTTAATATATTCCCGCATAGCAGCATGTTCAGGCACAGATAGATTAAATAAACGACCCTTTGGAAACTTACTGCCCGGAATCAGATCTATAGTACAATCGCACTCTCTGTGCGGAGGTAGTGAACCAATTTTAGGCTCCTCAAAAACGTCACGATAATCAGATAAAAATTCCGGAATCTCAGAGGGAATAGATGACGAAATGGAAACCAAAGGTACGTCCCCATGAGTCCCCTGACATCCCCAGCTTAACACAGACATTGCTTTCCAGTCGAGGACTGGGTTATGAGATTGCAGCCATGGCAATCCAAGCACCAACACATCATGTAGATTATACAACACAAGGAAGCGAATAATCTCCTGGTGATCCGGATTAATACGCATAGTTACTTGTGTCCAGTATTGTGGTTTATTACTAGCCAATGGCGTGGAGTCAATACCCTTCAGAGGTATAGAAACTTCCAGAGGCTCTAAATCAAACCCACAGCGTTTGGCAAAGGACCAATCCATAAGACTCAAAGCGGCGCCAGAGTCGACATAGGCGTCCGTGGTAATAGACGATAAAGAGCAAATCAGGGTCACAGATAGAATAAACTTAGACTGTAAAGTGCCAATTGAAACAGACTTATCAACCTTCTTAGTACGTTTAGAGCATGCTGATATAACATGAGTTGAATCACCACAATAGAAGCATAACCCATTTTTTCGCCTAAAATTCTGTCGTTCGCTTCTGGACAGAATTCTATCACATTGCATAATCTCTGGCGCCTTCTCAGTAGACACCGCCAAATGGTGCACAGGTTTGCGCTCCCGCAAACGCCGATCAATCTGAATAGCCATTGTCATGGACTCATTCAGACCTGTAGGCACAGGGAACCCCACCATAACATCCTTAATGGCATCAGAGAGACCCTCTCTGAAATTCGCCGCCAGGGCGCACTCATTCCACTGAGTAAGCACAGACCACTTACGAAATTTTTGGCAGTATATTTCAGCCTCATCTTGCCCTTGAGACAGGGCCATTAAGGCTTTTTCAGCCTGAATCTCTAAATGAGGTTCCTCATAAAGCAACCCCAAAGCCAGGAAAAACGCATCCACATTGAGCAACGCAGGATCCCCTGGTGTCAAAGCAAATGCCCAGTCCTGAGGGTCGCCCCGGAGCAAGGAAATTACAATCCTGACCTGCTGTGCAGGATCTCCAGCGGAGCGAGATCTCAGAGACAAAAATAATTTACAATTATGTTTGAAATTCTGGAAGCGAGATCTATCCCCGGAGAAAAATTCAGGTAAAGGAATTCTAGGTTCAGATATAGGAGCATGAATAACAAAATCCTGTAAACTTTGAACCTTCACAGCGAGATTATCCAAACCTGTAGCTAAACTCTGAGGATCCATATTAATCAGGTGAAATCAGAACCATTCAAGGATTAGAAGGAGAGAGAGACGAAGGCTGCAGTAAGCAGAGATGCTAGTGAATCAACTAATGAGCAAACTCAGGAAAAAAAAAAAATTCTCTGCAGACTTCTTTTCTCTCCTTTCTTCTGCCAATTATTTTAACCCTTGGCCGGCCAAACTGTCATCGTTCTCAATGGCAAGAGAACGTAGTAAAGCATACAAAAGGACTAGCTCTTGGAAGATGGGAACTCGAGCTGACCGTGAGCTAGACCTACCGCACAACTAACAGTGGCCGGGTAGCGTGCCTACGTTTTATCCCTAGACGCCCAGCGCCAGCCGGAGAACTGACTGACCCTAGCAGAGGAAAATACAGACCTGGCTTACCTCTAGAGAAATTTTCCCCAAAAGGCAGACAGTAGCCCCCACATATATTGGCGGTGATTTTAGAGGAAATTGACATACGAAGTATGAAGATAGGTTTAGCAAATTGAGGTCCGCTTACTAGATAGTAGGAAGACAGAAAAGGGAACTTCACGGTCAGCTGAAAACCCTTTCAAAATACCATCCTGAAATTACTTTAAGACTCTAATATCAACTCATGACACCAGAGTGGCAATTTCAGCTCACAAGAGCTTCCAGCCTCAGAATATTCAATCACAGAGAACTGGAACAAAAATGCAAAACAAACTTAGGACTACAAGTCCAACTTAGCTGATAGTAGTCTAGGAGCAGGAACATGCAACAGAAAGGCTTCTGGTAACATTGTTGGCCGGCATAGAAATGACTGAGGAGCAAGGCTAAATAGACAACTCCCACATCCTGATGGAAACAGGTGAACAGAGGAGATGAAGCACATAAGTGCAGTACCACCAGAAACCACCGGGGGAGCCCAGAAACCAAATTCACAACAGGGAAGGGAAGGCCGAGATCCCCCCAATCCCCTTGAGTCCGTACTGGTACAGTGACTAATGGCTGAGGGACCTCCATTCAGAAAGGTGTCGGCCACGGACTGCTTGACAGGGGGAAGAGAAGGCCAAGATCCCCCTGAGTCCATACAACGTCCACAGGCTATCTTTACTGTGAGAAACCTCTCATAAACCATACCCTGTAAAGACAGGAAAACCACTGGAGGGTGGAGGGGCCTTTTAACCTCTCTGTGATCCTGTCCCGCTATAGGTCAAGGAAGGATGACATCCATGGTGCTTGTCCGGAGGGACGTAATGGAAAATAACATTGTTGTAGTTCAACCATTCTCTTCACATTTAAACTGAACAGTTAGGTAATCTTTATATTGTCAAAGTCTTTTGTTTGTCAGACAATCTAGTTTTTAGACATCATAATGACCTGTTTTTTCTGGTGTATTTGTAATTTTTAGAGGGAAAAAAAAAAAAAATTATATATATATATATATATATATATATATATATATATATATATATACACTCACTGGCCACTTTATTAGGTACACCTGTCCAACTTCTTGTTAACACTTAATTTCTAATCAGCCAATCACATGGCGGCAACTCAGTGCATTTAGGCATGTAGACATGGTCAAGACAATCTCCTGCAGTTCAAACCGAGCATCAGTATGGGGAAGAAAGGTGATTTGAGTGCCTTTGAACGTGGCATGGTTGTTGGTGCCAGAAGGGCTGGTCTGAGTATTTCAGAAACTGCTGATCTACTGGGATTTTCACGCACAACCATCTCTAGGGTTTACAGAGAATGGTCCGAAAAAGAAAAAAAATCCAGTGAGCGGCAGTTCTGTGGGCGGAAATGCCTTGTTGATGCCAGAGGTCAGAGGAGAATGGGCAGACTGGTTCGAGCTGATAGAAAGGCAACAGTGACTCAAATCGCCACCCGTTACAACCAAGGTAGGCCTAAGAGCATCTCTGAACGCACAGTGCGTCGAACTTTGAGGCAGATGGGCTACAGCAGCAGAAGACCACACCGGGTACCACTCCTTTCAGCTAAGAACAGGAAACTGAGGCTACAATTTGTACAAGCTCATCGAAATTGGACAGTAGAAGATTGGAAAAACGTTGCTTGGTCTGATGAGTCTCGATTTCTGCTGCGACATTCGGATGGTAGGGTCAGAATTTGGCGTAAACAACATGAAAGCATGGATCCATCCTGCCTTGTATGGAGCATCTTTGGGATGTGCAGCCGACAAATCTGCGGCAACTGTGTGATGCCATCATGTCAATATGGACCAAAATCTCTGAGGAATGCTTCCAGCACCTTGTTGAATCTATGCCACGAAGAATTGAGGCAGTTCTGAAGGCAAAAGGGGGTCCAACCCGTTACTAGCATGGTGTACCTAATAAAGTGGCCGGTGAGTGTATATATATCAGTATAAATACATTGAACAGTTTGTAGAACGTGCATCGACACGAAATCTACCACGAGGAACTCCTGAATTGGATGTCTGTTCAGTCTTTTACGTCGAATGAGGAGAGTTCTAGATTAGCAAATGCTCCCATATATTCATGTTCTATGTCCACAGTGATTCGCACATGACTTTCATTTCCAGAATAACGAATTATGCTCATCAGTATAATCAGAAGGCGCCCCCTGCTGGACACCAGAAGAGCTGCTATATCTCTATACAGATAAGGAGGCAATCTACACTCTCACACATTAATGACAACATTTGTGTACAGAATAGGGTAGGACCACAGCAAAAAAAAAAAAATCATTTCTTTTTTACTTTTAAAAAGGTTTATCCCTATTCAAATTGGTGGAGATCTTGGTTGGGAAAAGAAACAAATACCACATAAACAAACTCACCTACCTCAATGTTAAGGGTCACCAGCATCAGTTTGAAACAGCGACCACCTGTCCAGTAATTGAAGAATGTTTTTTCACTGTGTTTTTTTTCCCCACCCTGGGCCTATTAAAGGGAGTCTGTCAGCACAGAATGACTGTTAAAACCAAGTACTGGTGCTCGGTGCTTCATGTCGGTGCGAATCATTTAAGTGCATCTTCCTAGCTGCTTGTTTTCCCTCTGAACACCCCCTATTATTTGATTGACAGCTCTGGCTCCAAAAAGCAAAAGAAGGGCAGAGGTAAAGGGAAAAAAGTTATTGTTATTGTTTGGCCAGGTCCTGATGCCACGAGCCCGTGCTTGGTTTGAACAGTCATTCTGTGCTGACAGACTCCCTTTAAGCCACTGTTGTAAAGGGTAGCGCACACCTGCTGCATATTAACTCTATATCTACAGATCAATAGCACGGTGGCGCAGTGGTTAGCACAGCAGCCTTGCAGCGCTGGAGTCCTGGGTTCTAATCCCACCTTGGACAACATCTGCAAAGAGTTTGTATGTTCTCTCCGTGTTTGCGTGGGTTTCCTCCGGGCACTCCGGTTTCCTCCCACATTCCAAAGACATACTGATAGGGAATTTAGATTGTGAGCCCCATCGGGGACAGCGATGATAATGTGTACAAACTGTAAAGCGCTGCGTAATATGTTAGCGCTATATAAAAATAAAGATTATTTATTTATTATTATCAATAGCATTTTTTTTTCTACTTTAAAGCTCATTTTAGTTCTTATTTATTGACAATGGATTCATTTCCAGGTTATGGAATAATATTTGCACAAAATGGAGCAGACATACTAAATCTGTATACATTTTAGAGTGTAAACTTACAGTAGACAGCCTGACGATGTGCCAAATATTTCAAAGTGTCTCAAGTTGATTCTTAAATCTAGAACATGTTTAGACTCTCCAGTGTAAGTCCGCACCATCGCTTCATTGGCTTATATTTTGTGACTTTGCAGAATAAAGTTTTTGGTGCACTAGATTGCGATTTAGACCTTTTCTGCATCCACTTTCCCGTAAGAAAAAAAAAAAATGTACAAAATTAATAAAAACTAAGACGCAATGCCTGAATTGGTCGAAATTAAAGGAGTTGTCCATTGAAAACAAGTTAATCCCAAATTCTGTATGTATGTTTAGTATATCGGCCCCTATATAGTATATGCTGAACCACATCAATTGTTGTAAAATATGAAATGTTTGACATTTCACGTTGTTTCTGCCAATCATTTTAATGGAGTTGACAAATACATCGTACAATTTCCAAGTGCAGATATACACTGTGTGTAGAATTATTAGGCAAGTTGTATTTTGATCACATGATACTTTTATACATGTTGTCCTACTCCAAGCTGTTCAGGCTTGAGAGCCAACTACCAATTAAGTAAATCAGGTGATGTGCATCAGGTGTTGTCTAATGACATCAAAACCCTATATAAGGTGTGCTTAATTATTAGGCAACTTCCTTTCCTTTGGCAAAATGGGTCAGAAGAGAGATTTGATGGGCTCTGAAAAGTCCAAAATTGTGAGATGTCTTGCAGAGGGATGCAGCAGTCTTGAAATTGTCAAACTTTTGAAGCATGATCACCGAACAATCAAGTGTTTCATGGCCAATAGCCAACAGGGTCGCAAGAAGAGTGTTGGGCAAAAAAGGCGCAAAATAGCTGCCCATGAATTGAGGAAAATCAAGCGTGAAGCTGCCAAGATGCCATTTGCCACCAGGTGTGCCATATTTCAGAGCTGCAACGTTACTGGAGTAACAAAAAGCACAAGGTGTGCGATACTCAGGGACATGGCCAAGGTAAGGAAGGCTGAAAAACGACCACCTTTGAACAAGAAACATAAGATAAAACGTCAAGACTGGGCCAAGAAATATCTTAAGACTGACTTTTCATATTTATTTATTTCATATTTATGGACTGATGAAATGAGAGTGACTCTTGATGGGCCAGAGGCTGGATTAGTAAAGGGCAGAGAGCTCCACTCCGACTCAGGTGCCAGCAAGGTGGAGGTGGGGTACTGGTATGGGCTGGTATCATCAAAGATGAACTTGTGGGACCTTTTCGGGTTGAGGATGGAGTGAAGCTCAACTCCCAGACCTACTGCCAGTTTCTGGAAGACAACTTCTTCAATCAGTGGTACAGGAAGAAGTCGGTATCGTTCAAGAAAAGCATTAAGCTACTTACGGGTAGCGGCATTTTTCGGAGGCCCATGACAGCACTACGAGAGAGGGGATCCGCCCTTCAGGAACAGGAAACCTACAGAGATACAAAAGGGCGGCACCTCTCCCTATGCATCAGTTGTATATTAGAGCCTGAGAGGACTACCGCGGTTAGTAGCACACAAATATTATATACAGTTTATATACAAAACTAAACCAATAAAAATACCACACGTGAGATCTATATATATCTCATTATGTACATTATAGGAAGTGCAACCCCCACGTGAATTGGGAGGGAACTAAGGGTGCTGTCATGGGCCTCCGAAAAATGCCGCTACCCGTAAGTAGCTTAATGCTTTATTCGGACTCCCATGACAGCACTACGAGAGATTTACAGAGATGTAACACTACCTTAGGGAGGGACTATAGCTTGAAGCACCCTTAACCCGAAGGTGAGATCAGAGGAGCACCCCAAGTCCAACCGATAGTGCTTGAAAAAGGTGGAAGGGGACGACCACGTAGCTGCCTTACATATCTGGTCGATTGATACTCCAGATCTTTCCGCCCAGGATGTAGCCATGGCCCTGGTGGAATGCGCCCTCAGATTCTGCGGAGCCGGACCTCCACCTGCAGTATAAGCCAGAGAGATAGCCTCCCTAATCCACTTCGCTAGTGTGTACTTCGAAACTCTAAGCCCTTTCCTAGGACCTTGGAAGGATAAAAATAATGCATCCTCTCTCTTCCAAGCGTTAGTGACCGTGATATATTCTAACAGGCATCTCCTAACATCTAATGTATGGAGTAGTTCTTCCTTAGTGTTAGAGGGGTTAGGGAGGAATGATGGTAACACTATCTCCTGTGATCTGTGAAAATGTGAGGCAACTTTTGGCAAATAGGCGGGGTCCGGTTTTAGGACTACTCTGTCCTGTAGAAACTCTGTATATGGGGAGAGTCTAGAGAGCGCTTGTATGTCCCCTACTCTACGAGCAGATGTTATCGCTACCAAGAATGCTGTCTTGAGGGACAATAATTTAACTGAAGCTGAATGTAAGGGCTCAAACGATTCTCTAGTCAAGGCTGACAGGACTAGGTTGAGATCCCAAGGTACCGACCTGTTCTTGTGTATAGGTCTAGCTCTACTAGAAGCTTTTATAAACCTTGATACCCAATAATTATTAGCAATGTTACAAGAAAACAGGGCCCCCAGGGCTGAGACTTGTACTTTTAGCATACTCGTAGATAGGTTTAGCTCTAACCCCTTCTGCAGGAATTCTAAAATTTGGTTAATTGGTAACCCTTCTTCAATTCTGAAATCTGAAGAGGCCAAGAACTTCCTCCAGGTTCTAGAGTAGATCTTTGTTGTTATATTTTTTCTACTCTTCATAAGGGTATCAATTAAGTTTGGGGAAAAACCTCTGTTTTTTAATAATGACCTCTCAAACACCATGCCGTCAAATGGAGCCCC